>NW_027361772.1:13970000-14578125 GCF_039654945.1 Dendrobates tinctorius | reverse complement strand
GGATTAGAAAACATGACCATTTTCTTGAAAAAAAAACAGCTCCACAGGATGTGAACGGTATGTATTTCAACTAATCCGCATTTGCTCCAAGGTTAGACAGGTATCCACACCCCTAACCACATGGGGCAAATAAGCACCAAGTCCTTCTGTCTCATATCTTTTCAGTAATAATTGGCCTCATTCTTTGCCCTCTTGCTTGTAGGACCTGTGGAGAGACTTCTCCATAGCTTCTCACCAACCATTAAAATAAATGATGCCACCAACCTTGTCTGCTTTTTAGCAAAATTTTACAATAACTCCTGATTTCCTTGAACTTGTAATTTCCTACATAAGAAAAGGTGCTAGGAGGTCTTTTTTGATAGCTGGGAGCGCTGTCGTTGGCATTAGGGACAATGTGGTTGGCTCCAGCCATTACAGCTATTGTGTTATGGTAATCCAGATGGAGGCATAACAAATGTGATGAATCCAACTACACTGTCTTCAAGAACCACTTGGATCAATGGGGCTCAAACTTTAGGGTATGTGCACACAACGTCTTTTACAAGCAGGTGAACCCGCTAATTTTTTCAAGAGGAAGATGCTTCTGGAAACTTTTTCTCAAGGCGTCCTCTTTTTACGTTTCCCCATGCATTTTTCAGTCATTTTTAGCAGTTTATTTTTTTTTTTAGTCTTCCCATTGCCTTGTATTGTAATATATTCATTTACAGATTTTCATTGCGGTTTTTACTTTATTCCATGCATGCTATATGGAGTAGGGTGAAATCCTTAGCCAAATCTGCACGTAAGGGTATCTGCACATGTTGGTGTTTGCGCTTTGATTGTTGGCAGAAAAATGGCATGTTTGATGCTTTTTGATTTGATTTTACATGCGGTTTTTTTTACCCCATTCATTTGAGTGGGTAAAAAAAAAAAAAAAACACTGCAAAAATGCAGAATAAATTGAAATGCTGCAGATTTAAAATACATAAAAAATAATATGCATCGATGGTTAAAATATACAATGGGAAAAAAAAGCAGCACATGCATAAGATTTCAGATAGCTCAGTTTCCTGGTATTGTAAGCTAGTTTTGTTTTTTCATACATGAGAAAAAAAAACAACCTCACTGAACCAACGTTGCAAATACTCGTGTGCAAAATCCCTTTCCCTACACACACACGGTTCATGTAAATATTTGTGTGCGATCGTTGGGGAGAGAGAAGAAAACCGCTGTCAAGATACCTCTGGGGCTTGGGTATATCCAGGGGGAAAAAAAATAAATAAAAAAAAAAATAGATTGTCTGTCTGCTATCCCCTGGCCAAACCAGCCAATATTGTCAGCTTCAGACATCTTATTTGCATGTTTATGGGGCCTTTGGGCAATTTGGCTTCATGATTTTTTGGTAGCCGGATAAAAGCCCATTTATATTTGCCGACCGCGACCATTCAATGACAGTTGATCGACCGAACTCCTCCAAATGGGCCTTACCTCGTAAGGTAAGAAGGGGCTTCTAAATTGAGGAAACAGAGTTTCTAATATTTTAAAATCTATCTCCACGCCAAACTTTTAAAGTCTCATTTTTATTTTTTAATATGACCTTGCAGTCCCTAACTGCTTTAAGCGCCAAGTTTCTAGCGTTCACGGGGCGAAAGCACCATATCCGGCTCACAGGAGCACAGTAGGTTGGGAGACCCATTGCCATCTTTAGATTAGCTCCTGATTGTTCAGCTCACTCATATGCAATGTAATACAATTTCTAAGGGATTGTTAAAGATGCAAATTTCAAAGCTTTATAAAACCTAGTTTCCTCTAACCTTGTGCCAAATTAGACAGCAACCATGGGTTCTTCTAAGCAGCTGTCTAGCACTCTGATAATGAAAATGGTGGAGACCCACAAAGCAGAAGGCAGCAAAGAGTTTTCAAGTTGCCCTTTCCTCAGTTTGAAATGTAATTAAAACATGGCAGCTACCAGAAACAGTGAAGGTCAATGTAAGGTCTGGGACACCAAGCAAAATTTCAGTCAGAGGTGTTTGTAGGATTGTTAAAGAGGCAAATCAGAACCCCTGCTTAACTGTAAAAGACCTTCAGAAAGGTTTTATCTGGAATTGTAGTACATTGTTCTACTGTTCAGAGACACATGAACAAATATGGCCTTCATGGAAGAGTCATCAGAAGAAAAACCTCTCCTGCATCCTCACCATAAAATATAACATCATATGCAAAAGAACATCTAAACAAGCCTGATGCATTTTGGAAACAAGTCGGACCGATGGGGTTAAAATAGAACTGTTTGGCAACAATGATCAAATGTATGTGTGAAGGAAAAAGAGCACAGATGTCTGCCGAGATCTCAATCTACACAAGCGCCACTTTTGGCGGCCGTTTCCCAAAGCCCACCGCAGGGATATAATAGGGAAAATGGACTCCGCTCACTGGCGCCAACACCTTCTGAGATCTCAGGCGCCAACACCTTCTGAGATCTCAGGCACCGCAGCATCAACCCCCCCCCCCGGTAAGCTCCTTCAGATTATTAGAAGGAAAAAAAAAGTACGTCTTACAATGCAAAAAAAATAAATAAAATCGGATAAAATAATGATGGGGAGACAATAAGGGTCTTATCTGGTGTAGAAGAGAGAAATCAGAAAACAGTTTATGTTCACCTTATGGTGTTGTGACAATCACAACTCCTGTTTTAGCTTGCGGGAGCAGAAGGCTGCGGTGGATCCAATGAGGCAGATAAAATGTAGAAAAATGGAAAGATGGATGTAAAATCACGCTGCCAAGCTCTCACCAGACGGTGAAGAAACAGTGAAGGGTATTTGGAAGTGATTTTTATTTGTCAACGCGTTTCGAAGCAAACTAAAATTGTGCTGCCAAACCGTACAGTGGCCTGTCCTGATGAAGAAGTGTTGCTTCAAAACATGTTGACAAGTAAAAATCACTTCCAAATACCCTTCACTGTTAGTTCATAGTCTGGTGGGAGCTTGGCAGCGCAATTTTACATTCATCTTTCCATTTGTATACAATCAGAAAAATACGGCATCTATTTTTTTTTGCCTAAAATACAAAGGAAATGGGTCATCTTTAACGTTAGGCCTTTTAGAGATCGTTTCATCTTCAACTTGCTTAACTGTTCATAATAACAGTAATTTTGACCACGGGTGCCCAAACTTTCACATGCCATTGTATATCTAATAAATATGGGTAGTTACAAAATTGCAATAATAAAAAAGTAGACCATTTTATTTTTCATAATATCAGGGCCACCTTCATAGATACCCTTTTAGTAAACACAGACCTATTGTGAGAACAGCGCACATGTGTGAGAACAGGGACAGGGCTGACTGAGCGTGGAAAAAGTTACTCACAAAACACCAGAAGCAAGATAAGTGCAGGCATGTTTGTTATGAAGACAGAGGAGAAGGTGGAGAGAAAACCCCAACCGTATAAGAAGGATGAAATTCGCATTAATTTCCATCGATAGACAAGAGGACTTCAACAGATCTAGAACGTACGGAAGCAATAAGGCACCTTGGTTAACTGCCATCATTTGGCAACACTACCCCCCTTGCCTAATTAGACCAACATTCCTAGAAATATTAACTCCAGGTCAATGATTTTACTAATTGTCCTGTCCTGGCATGAACAGACCACTGCACAGCTCTAGGCTTGCAAAGAATCTTGAAGGCTTGTTAATTTTTCATGGTCTTCATTGATGAGTCCGTATATGTATAGTTGGGTTGCCCACAAAGATGATATCCATCATGACTTCTTGAACATTGGTTGCCTCCATGACATTAGGCATGTTTGACTTCCAGAGGCGTTGAAGATTATTGTGAAGACCCTGAATCTAACCATACATAAATGTAAATCTTTTTACCTGCGTCCAAGGCAAAAAGTTAAAGCACAGTGGGCTTTGGGTCAACTATAGGCACTTGAAGTCATCTCGGTGATCAGCTGAACCCTACTTGTCATGAAATTAACACTTTTGGATATCACCTGCTCCCAACATTGCTCCTCGATTAATCGACTTCTCACTTCGTCTCCCTGCAGATTTTTTCATTGCTTTCCAATTCCCCATTGAAACCAACATTGACCAACAAAGCAGTCCAGAATCTGTCTTCTCCTTATATCTCAGAACTAATCTCTCGACATTGTCTCACTTTCCGGTCCTACCCAAGACCTCCTTCTCTCCTCCACACTCACATGTTCTTCAACCAATCTCCTCCAAGAATTCTCCTGAGCGTCCTTCATCCTCTGGAATTCCGTGTTCCAAAACATCAGATTGAAGGTTCTAAATGTGGGAGAGATGGAACTAGAAAACCTCCCTCTTCAAGAAAGCCTACAGCCTGAAATGACTTCCTGCCACCTCACCACCACAAGAGCTGTCGCAACTAACCGTCCTACTGCCTCGTACCCCATTACCCCGCAAGGGCAGGGCCCTCTACCACCCTGTACCAGTCTATCATTGTTAGTCTCCATTTGTGAAACGTTTCTATGTTGATTGGAGTAAGATAGTTGACATGTCACATTCAGATAATATACCGTAGGCTATTTCTTTCTATGGCTTTCTTACCACTCACCACCATGGGAAGTATTAGAAGGGAATTTCAAAACCTTCATTGTCCTTATTTCAGTTTTCAAAATGAAGTTTTAGCACTCTTTTTTAAGAACACGTACCACGACAGAGTGGTACTGGTTGCCCATAGAACTGATGGTGTATGAATAAGGTGGAGTGTGAAAAGGCAATGAAAGTTTGGCATATGGTTAGCGCCCGATTTCCAGGGGATGTTGTAATCCTGTATTACAGTAACACTAGGAACATGCGAGCTAGCAGGTGACTTCATTAATAATAGTGCAAGAACCAGTAGCTCAGCCAGATCCGGTATAAGCTATTTATAATATTCTCTGCCTGGTGTTAGATTATTGAGGTTAGTTATCAGTAAGTTGACTTCTTCTACGTCTATGGATCGCATCGGAGAGGTAGGAGAATGCAGAGATGTCCGAAAGGTTCCTGTAAACATAACTTTGCTCAGTTTCTGACCCGAGTCTTATCGATTGATTTGCCACAGTAATAAACTAAGTTATGTAGGATGCCCCACTCAGTAATCCTATACAACCACAATTATTGCAGACATGTTACAGTTCTGTGGACTCAAAGGCTGGAACAAATCTTTTAAAAATGACCAGTCATTTGCCATAAATATGTAATTTTCTTACCTCTTGTTAATGCCACCGTTCTCCTGAATCTAGGGAGGTTTTTCTTTGGTTACTGTGCCTCTCCATTACTTAGATATGGCCCCCCTATTTCCTGTACATAAATGTAGGCATTTTATACAAGTGGGTGTGGTCTTCAAGAAGACAACCCCAGAAAGTAATTGATTACCCACTTGACTAAACAGATTTACATACAAGGAAGAGGAGGCATTGGCTCAGAAACAGAGAGAAGGAGGAACGAAAGTAAAACAGCGCCGGATTCAGGAGAACAATGGCATTTACACCAGATACAAAAAATATATATTCACGGATTTATAGCAAGCCATTCTGGGATATATTAAGAGAAGCACAGAATTTAGATCATGGGAAGTAATTATCATCTACTCCTCCTTGGTCAGGCCTCATCTGCAATACTGGGTCCAGTTTTGGTCACCACATTAAAAAAAAAAAAAAAAAAAGACAAAAAAAAAACTGGAAAACTGGAGCAAGTTCAGAGAAGAGCTACCAAAATAGTGAGTGGACTGCAAACTATGTCCTATGGGGAACGGTCAGAGGTTTAGGGTGTGTGCACAAGCTGCAGATTCTGCTGCGGATCCGCAGCGGATTTGGCCACTGCGGATCCGCAGCGGTGTACAGTACCATTATTCCCTATGGGAAATGGAAACCGCTGTGCAGACGCTGCAGAATTTTCCGTGCGGATTATCTGCGGTTTCTAAACCGCAGAAAGAATTGACATGTCAATTCTTTCTGCGGATTCCGCAGCGGTTTCCTATCTCCACCATTGTGGTGATGGTGAAACCGCAGGATAATCCGCAGGTCTTTTGACCTGCGGATTTTGCAAAATCCGTGCGGATGAATCCGCAGCAGATTCTGCAGCGTGTGGACGTACCCTTAGAGAACGCATGTTATGTGTCCAGATGGGGGTGTGTGTGATATGTACGTGTGTAATAATTATATATTTTATTAGCTGAAGAGCCCGGCGCTGCCCGGGCATAGTAACTAACTGTGGTAGGTTATAGCAAATTATAATAATTATCCTCCATCCCATAGTCCCGTGCCCATATACCCATCATACATATCCACGATCGCATAGGCCCGTGCCCATATACCCATCATACATATCCTCCATCCCATAGTCCCATGCCCATATACCCATCACACATCCTCCATCCCATAGTCCCGTGCCCATATACCCATCATACATATTCACCATCCCATAGTCCCGTGCCCATATACCCATCATACATATCCACGATCGCATAGGCCCGTGCCCATATACCCATCATACATATCCTCCATCCCATAGTCCCATGCCCATATACCCATCACACATCCTCCATCCCATAGTCCCGTGCCCATATACCCATCACACATCCTCCATCCCATAGTCCCATGCCCATATACCCATCATACATATCCTCCATCCCATATACCCATCATACATATCCTCCATCCCATAGGCCCGTGCCCATATACCCATCATACATATCCTCCATCCCATAGTCCCATGCCCATATACCCATCACACATCCTCCATCCCATAGTCCCATGCCCATATACCCATCACACATCCTCCATCCCATAGTCCCATGCCCATATACCCATCATACATATCCTCCATCCCATATACCCATCATACATATCCTCCATCCCATAGGCCCGTGCCCATATACCCATCATACATATCCTCCATCCCATAGGCCCGTGCCCATATACCCATCATACATATCCTCCATCCCATAGTCCAGTGCCCATATACCCATCACACATCCTCCATCCCATAGTCCCATGCCCATATACCCATCACACATCCTCCATCCCATAGTCCCATGCCCATATACCCATCATACATATCCTCCATCCCATATACCCATCATACATATCCTCCATCCCATAGGCCCGTGCCCATATACCCATCATACATATCCTCCATCCCATAGTCCCATGCCCATATACCCATCACACATCCTCCATCCCATAGTCCCATGCCCATATACCCATCACACATCCTCCATCCCATAGTCCCATGCCCATATACCCATCATACATATCCTCCATCCCATATACCCATCATACATATCCTCCATCCCATAGGCCCGTGCCCATATACCCATCATACATATCCTCCATCCCATAGTCCCATGCCCATATACCCATCACACATCCTCCATCCCATAGTCCCATGCCCATATACCCATCACACATCCTCCATCCCATAGTCCCATGCCCATATACCCATCATACATATCCTCCATCCCATATACCCATCATACATATCCTCCATCCCATAGGCCCGTGCCCATATACCCATCATACATATCCTCCATCCCATAGTCCAGTGCCCATATACCCATCACACATCCTCCATCCCATAGTCAACCATTATGACATCATAATGAGCGTAGGGGCTTGAAACCTATGATGACATCAGCGTCGCCATGGCAACCATTATGACATCATAATGAGGGGTGGGGCTTGATACACACTTTTTCCCAATTATGTAGATAGGGGCCAAATTGTTTGGTGAATTGGAACGCGCGGGGTAAAATTTCGCCTCACAACATAGCCTAGGACACTCTCGGGGTCCAGACGTGTGACTGTGCCAAATTTTGTGGCTGTAGCTGCGTCGGTGCGGATGCCTATCCCGGACATACACACACGCTCAGTGACTGATCATATGTATGCATATATGTATTTATGTATGTATATACACCTGTGTTATTGGGTATGCAGGTGTGTGCACATATATATTATATACACACACACCTGCTGAGCTCAGTAACCCTGTGTGATGGCATGTATGCCTAGAGTGTGTTTAAGATTTATATAGTTATTACACACACTGTAGAGATACACGTCATTACACAGAGTTACTGAGCACGCAGGTGTATACACATGACACACATACACTAGAGATACATGCATACACCCAATAACGCAGTGTGATCACATGTATCTCTATACAAACACCCGCGTGCCCAGTCGCCCTGCGATCGCATATACTGCATGGGCGCATATCTTTTTCTGCATACGTTATAGATGTTCAGCCGCCATGCTCAGTAACCTTGGATGTGTCCATATGTATCTCTTGCAGAACTCAGTAAACACTTTGCTCTGTATTCAAAGTCCATGCAAATTCCTGGATGTTGTTTGCTCTTCTTCCGTATACCCAGGGAGGGAACGCAGGCGACAGTACTGGGCTGCACTAGGGAGATGTCCTGGAGCTGCCGCCCACCTCTGGACATTTATTGCAAGAAGATGCAGAACTCTCCATAGCAGGTCACACTGACATCAGGCCTTGACACTGGATAGTTTGTATCTTCCCGGACAATGTCCCATTTATCAGCAGAATGCAGAGAATTCACTTACATTACTCCATTAACCTTCTAGAATATTACTTCTAGTTCTCAGGGCCCAGAGCGTTCAGCATCTCCTAATATATATAGAGAGCTCTTCAGCATGTTCTCCAAAGAACCCGGTCCTCTATGTCATTACATAGTCACTTCCCTCATCAGATATCAGCGCTACTCCCCATACACAGCCCTGGAACCAGCATTTTTCAGTCTCAAGAACTCTCAGGGTATATTCACATATTGCATTTTTTGCAGCAGTTTCTGCATACAATAGTTGTGCATTTCTTGCAGTGTTTTTACTTGCGTCTTAACCTATTCATCTGAATGCGTGAAAAGTGCTGCAAAAACACTGAAAAGGGAAAAACGTGCAGAAAATCCGCCACGTGTGGACACGACCTTGTTCGATCCCCAACTCTTTCACCATGTTGCATGGATTCCCCAAACTTCTGGTTCACCTTACAGAATAGATCCACAACTCTCTAGTCAACCTTATCAAATGAATCCCCCAATTATCAGTTCCACCATATAGGATGGAGCCTCAATTTTCAGTTACACCATAATTAATGGAGCCTCAACTCTCAGTGTCGTCATATTAAATAGATTCCCCACTTTCATGCCAAGGGTATGTATCCACGAGGTCTGCCTGAAATGATCGGAATGCACTGGAGTAGCAAAACGACTTGGTATGTATATGCTCCATCAGGCTTTGAAAGCCATAAATAAAGTGGCTAAATGGTCAATTTTTCTGGCGTCTTGGAAGAACCCACTTTCTTACATATGAAATTGAGCAAAAGTAAAAAATAAAGTAGAAGACCGTAAACTTTAGGATCAGCGATTACCGGCCATAAATCGACACCATTTATTACGTTATTCTAAAAGAGCGCCGCTTATTGCACATAGGACTAAACCAACATATGCAAACAAAGATGCTGGGTTCAGGTTGGAGACCTTCAGGAGGTCCGGACGTCACGGTACATACTGTCGGGCATGTGAAACCGGTCCTTCTATGTACTCATTCGAAATATCAGATTGCGGCCCATAAACTATCCTTCAGAGCGATCAGTTGATAAATCATCCTTCAGATTCATATGTCTGATCGCACCAGCAACATGGCAGATTCAACTGTCAGGTTAAGCATAATAGGGAACTTTACTACGGACTTGATGACAGATGAAAAAGGGGGGGGGGCATAAAGCAGGCAGACAAAAAAAAAAAAAAGGAGGGGAGTAAAGCAGACAGAAAAAAAAAAAAGGATGGGAGTAAAGCAGACAGAAAAAAGAAGTGGGTAAGCAGACAAAAAAAGGAGGGGCATAAAGCAGACAGAAAAAAAGGAGGGGCGTAAAACAGGCAAAGGGAAGGGGGTAAGCAGACAGTAAAAAAGGAGGGGCATAAAGCAGACAGAAAAAAAAGGAGGGGCATAAAGGACCCAATCATCTGCCAAGATGGTCAAAAATCAGCCCTACAATTCTAATCCAGTCGTACATTGGTTGTTGTCAGAGTCTTGGTCATAGAAAGAGGAGAGGAAAAAATACATGTCTGATCAAACCATAAAATTAAGGTAATGACTGATCACCAGCCAGAAAATCCGCCATTACTTGATACTATTTTTTTCTTTCAGCAGATTGCCGTTTACTGCAGGAAGGATCTAACCTATTAATGGTGGAAACTCATCTTGGTTTCAGCTGACGTTTAGGCATGGAACATAGGGGTGCATTACACCTGCCTATGTATCAGTGGCCGGGAGGTGACAGGCAAGCAGAAATCCTATAGCCATGCAGGAAGATAAATGGTGGGGTGGCAGAGCTCGACCCGCCGAGGGATCAGCTTGCACAGCAGCCACAATCTGCAATGTTTAATTCATGGACACAGAACAAAGGGGAAGACAAGGAGGGAGGCAAAGTATCACTGAGCACATGCAGGGCATCATAGGAAGAGCGTACACAGCACGACACACCGTACATAGCCGGTATACGTCATCATATGCACAGCTACGCAGGTTCTGCCTACACAATACAAGGGGGTGTACCGCAGTGTAGAGATGACAGCCACCATACAATACATAGCAGAGCCGAAAATCCATCGCCCCCTTCAGCTGCACTGGTATATTATACGCATGCATCACTTGAGCTTGCAATCTAATTTCTCTACCACAGACATTAATTCAGCTCAGTTAATCCATGAAGACTTCATTAACCGGGCTACCAGAGGATGAAAAGAGGCAAACTACATGCAGACAGCATCCTGGACAGACCTGCACTAAGGGATGCCATGCTTACTGTATGAATACCAGCATAGAGCGTGCCCAGCAGATCCGTGCTAATAGCCCTCGTCTTGGGACAGGACTCGGGGTATAGAAAACCAAAGAGAATTATTGACCACCTCCCAATCTTACTGGGACAACTGTACAAGAAATCTAGGCCCCCTTACACATCCCAATCAATTACCACCCTATAAAGGGCTGAAATATGTATTGGTATTATATATTTTATATAAAGTGTATTGGTAGTGGTCATTCTTTCCCCTTAGAACACAGCAAAGGTGAAGGACAGACCCAATTGCTGCTAAAGGATGGTCAGAAATCGTACCCGATCCTAAAGGACAAACATACCCGCTTTCTTCTAAAAAATGGTGCCAGATCTGTAAAACACTTGGCATTTGGCAAGCAGTCCTGCAGATCAGTCAAATCCACTTAAAGGTGTGGTGCCATCTCTTTTTTTTTTTTTGGAGGGGGTGCACCATGTTAATCTAATTCTAGAAAAATCCATTTAGGAATTCTGATCCTTTATGTGAGAGTCAGACGGCCATAAAACTCGGACAAGGATTGGAACGCGAAGCTCAAACTGGCTGGTGGCTCTCTTGACCCATAGAAAAACTTGCTTGTCACTCTTGGGTTCGGAGAGCCACCAGCCGGTCCAAGCATTGTGTTGTGATCCTCATCCGAGTTATATGGCTGTGTGACTCTTCCCTTACGGTCAGAAATTAAGAAATATATGAGTCAGGGCCCCTACAGAGTATGTATAGGTTTACAAAATGTGATAAGATCTCCGCAATCCTTGTTCAGGACACGGATAAAGGTTCCAGACACGAGAGATCCACCAATGTTACCTGTTAAACACGTCTAGGCGAGAGTGGTCAATCACTAACATCTTACAAAGTGATGGCTGACCTATGGCACCCCCATTGACTCTGAGAATGATGGGTGGAGGGGTGGTCGCCGCACTGGCTTACCATGGTGTCCTCTTCCAAAGGCTCATATGTTTGCAAAGAATGTTCCGCCAAGCATTTATGTACTGTATATTGGTAAGTAAGGAGAAACAGCTGACGCACCAGTGAGCCCTGGGCCATCAGATGTCACGTGTATTGCCGGCTGCACAGCAGGATACCTAGTCATGCCGCAGTCCCCTATATAACGAGGGCCAGGGCAATGCTGTGCAAAAGGTGCAAATAACTCACTGCTACACTAGCGATGCATGCCCTTCATTGTCAGGGTGGGTGGGAGTGCCACAGGTCGGGCCACTACCGATCATAGTGATATATCTTAGCAATTTATCACTTACAACATGGAAATACCCTTTAAAGATCCATGGGGGTCATTTTTATAGACGTGAAAAGAGTAACGTATTAGACGAGACCCGAGCCTCACCAACTTCACAAAAGGTCAACAGTATCACTGAGGGTTGAAGAAGGAAAACCAAATCTGCATTAGTGTTTGACCCCCCATATAGACATGTCCCATAACTTACCGAAAATTCTAATAAAGACGTAAAACGTTATATGGTATTTTGGGGCACACATGGCCCAATGATACAATAGGTTCTGATAATGGTCAATTATGGCCCATTTAGAAAAGCCAACAATTGGGTGACGAGCATTTCTAGGAACGCTTGCTCCGGACTATCGGTGCCTCTAACTGACGATCCCCCGACAAACAACACACTCGCTCACAGGATGCGATCATCTTTAAGTTTGATTATTAATTATCATCATTGTCAGCACTGAAAACTCGATGTTCTACGTGCACAGAACTAACGACAGTTCCACGAGTATAGAACGTTCCTTGGCCCGTGTAACCAGGAAAGTAAAGGACCACAGACTGGATTGCATTTAGCCCATAGGTCAATAAATGACAAGGGGCATTGGGACTACGTGGAAGTCAATGGGAACTTCACTGCAGCTTAAAGGGAATCTGTAAACAGGTTTTTAACTATGTAATCTGAGAGCAACATTATGTAGGGGTTGAGACCCTGATTTTAGTGATGTATTACTTGCTGGGCTGCATGCTGTCATTTTAATACAAATCACAGTTTTCTCTGCTGAAGGTCTAGCAGTGCTCTTAGTGCTGAGCCCTGTATAATCTCACCCACATCACTGATTGAAAGAAAGCTGTGGGGGATGGGGGGGCACAAGACACCTAGTCCTATAGTGAAAATCAAAGCTGATTTTATTGAAACAGCAGCACATCCCAGTAAGTGACACACCGTTGGAATCAAGAAATCTACCCCTACATCGTAGTGTTCTCAGATTATATAGCGAAAACCTGCTGACAGGTTCCCTTTAAGGCCAGGGTCACACTTGTGAGTGTGATGCGAACTAGAAATACATGCAGCCGCACACTCCGGTCCAAGTGCCGGCGGCAGTGCCGGGCATTGATACGACTTTCTTGCTTTACACTCGCGTGACCCCGGCCTAAGACCATTAGTAGACATCAAGACATAATTTTCCCATAGAAGAGGCTCCTTCGGTGTAGCCCAAGATCTAATGATCTCAGTGGCACACAGGTTGATACTTTCTGAGCACCAGGTGAAGGCAAACTATATTGAGATACTCACTCAGTGTCACGACTGTCGGATTTCCTGGGACCAGGGGCTCCTTCCCTATCCCCAACACTAGGGGTGACCTAGCACGCTCTGTTCCCTAGATTACTTCTGATGGCGAAGACGCCGGGGTCACGTACTTTGCCTTAGCCCTCAGTCTGTACCCTTCCCTCACCCAGGTAAGAGGGGAGGAGTAGTGTACCATAATACATCAATCAGACTAGCAAGTTAATACGAACAGGGATAACGAAAAATACCAAACATAGAAACATACTCGCATAGACAACAAAGGAATGCACCGGAGAGTGGAGGATGGGGTAAAACCAAAGTAGGAGAAGAAAGGGAATTATCACACACCCAAAACCTAGCAACTGTCACAGATAAATCCACCAAACGCCTTCTCCAATAATAATCAACAACCTTCAGCCACACAGCATAGGCTAACTCTGACAATGAGTGCTGCCAGGACCCAGATTATATAAAAGATGGGAGTGACTAACAGGGAACAGCTGAGAATCATAGCTCCAGGAGCGCTCAACAGGGCAGATTAACCCCTGCACTGCCAACATAAATTTACACCGTTTAATAAGAAAGTGCTTCTAATCAGTGCAGGAGTAGGAGAAATCAGATGCTGCGGTCTTTCTGGCTACTCTCTGTCATGGTAAACCTGTGACAGTCAGTTTAGCTGGTCTGAAGTCCACGCCGTTAAAGAAAGCCCAACGTTATGCATAACACATGCACTTTAAAGGATGGCAAAGTCTATCTCACTACATACTTTACGTACTGCTCCCTGTTATGGTCCATATCCATCTGAGCAGAGGAATAGGTTGCTTCCACATGTCTAATGTTCATGGTTGGAGTACAGATCGTGATGCTCCGGTCTCCTGACTTCTACTCATCAGCCTCATAGGCATATGACATGTGAAACCGGCCTTAGAGAAATGTTCTTCAAGGAGCTTACCGAGATGTCTGCCGCCAGGTTCATTTCAATTCCGACAGTTCTGAGAAGGTCCAAAATTATAAAGATATAGTATAGTAAGAATTTATACATCCGCAAGTCTCTGTTCTACACCACCTCCACAGGCCTGCACTGGGCTTTCCTGTGGCTTTGGTTATGTGTCCCATGGTCCAAACTGTCCACATTTTACCAATTTCACGGCAATATCCAGTGAATCAGGTATATAAATCCTGTCCTTCCCCTGAACCTTCCACGAATATCCAAATACAGAAGAATTTTATGTGCTTTTCTGGAACTTGCTGTGAAAACATGTCAGATGGATCCACGCAAAAATCCAGCTTAAGGGGATGTGCACACAGTTATTTTTCGTGAGTTCTTGGAGCAGAAACTCCTAGTATTTGAGGAACCTTTGGAGAGGTTCTGCTCCAAAACCTCAGCACAAACTCCAAAATCCTCCTCAAAATGCCCGGAAAACTATTCCTATTCTATATACCGTATCTGCTTAAACGATGCTGTTTTTGTTTTTAAGCAGCATTTATGAAGAGGTTAGGCAGAGTGGCCAGTGAGTACATTTCTAAAGGTGTAGTGGTTCCTTTAAAAATATATTTTTCTTCATAGTTGACATTTTACACTATTATGGTCATTGCCAAACTTGTATGGTACAGTGCGAAACAGATGTGAAATATGTGTCCAGGTTAGAGCTCTCCTAGTCACATACAAGCACATACGTCAGTACGTGGCACCGAGTCATCTGGGTAAGGCGTCAGCGGTGTAATATAGGGAACGTTCCTGGAATGACCGAGTCATCTGTGACAGGTGACATCACACCTGCTGCGGCCCACGGGTCGGGCTCCGCATGAGTCAGTGCCAGTCCTGTCACCAGGAGGGGACCATACTGACATATACATACGTATATCACATATAGATAGATAATGTTACAGCTGCTAAAAAGGGCTGTTTGTGTGTAATAGATATACACACATACATATGCACACAAATATGTGCGCACATATTATATATACAAACATACATACATACGCGCGCACACACACAAACATACATACGCGCACGCAGACACATACATACGCGCGCACACATATACAAACATACACGCGCGCACACATATACAAACAAACATACGCACGCGCGCACACACACACATATACAAACATACGTGCGCACACACACATATACAAAACATACGCGCGCACACACACAAACATACATACGCGCACGCAGACACATACATACGCGCGCACACATATACAAACATACACGCGCGCACACATATACAAACATACGCACGCGCGCACACACACACACACAAAACATACGCGCACGCGCGCACACACATATACAAACATACGCCATATACAAACAAACATACGCGCACACACACATACAAACATACGCGCGCACACATATACAATCATACATACGCGCGCGCACACACGCACATATACAAACATACGCACGCGCGCACACACATATACAAACATACATACGCGCGCGCACACACATATATATATATATATATATATATACAAACATACATACGCGCGCACACACACATATATACAAACATAAATACGCGCGCACACACACACACACATATATACAAACATACATACGCGCGCACACACACACACATATATACAAACATACATACGCGCGCACACACACACACATATATACAAACATACATACGCGCGCACACACACACATATATACAAACATACATACGCACACACACACATATATATATACAAACATACATACGCGCGCGCACACACATATATATACAAACATACATACGCGCGCGCGCACACACACACATATATATACAAACATACATACGCGCGCACACACACATATATATATACAAACATACATACGCGCGCGCGTGCACACACATATATATACAAACATACATACGCGCGCGCACACACATACGAACATACATACGCGCGCGCGCACACACACATATATATACAAACATACATACGCGCGCACACACATATATATACACAAACATACATACGCGCGCACACACATATATATATACACAAACATACATACGCGCGCACACACATATATATATACACAAACATACATACGCGCGCACACACATATATATATACACAAACATACATACGCGCGCACACACATATATATATACACAAACATACATACGCGCGCACACACATATATACAAACATACATACGCGCGCACACACATATATACAAACATACATACGCGCGCACACACATATATACAAACATACATACGCGCGCACACACATATATACAAACATACATACGCGCGTGCGCACACACACACACACACACACACATATATATACAAGCATACATACGCGCGCGCGCACACACACACACATATATATACAAACATACATACGCGCGCGCACACACACATATATACAAACATACATACGCGCACACACACATATATACAAACATACATACGCGCGCGCACACACACACATATATATATACAAACATACATACGCGCGCGTGCGCACACACATATATATATACAAACATACATACGCGCGCGTGCGCACACACATATATATACAAACATACATACGCGCGCGTGCGCACACACATATATATACAAACATACATACGCGCGCGTGCGCACACACATATATATACAAACATACATACGCGCGTGCGCACACACACACACACACACACATACAAACATACGCGCACACATACATATACACACACAATATACATATGCACACACATACGTGTAAACACATTATATATACACATAGGCACATACGCGCGCACACATTATACAAATACGTACACACACACACACATATACATATATATAATATATATACACACACACACACACACATATGCACACAATGTTATAAATACATACAAACTCCATTTCCGGCTATACAGAATACACATGGTTGTCAAAATTAACCCATTCATCTTTGACAGATTAAAAAAAAAAAAAAAAAAAAATGAAACCAGGACCCCATGACTATGACACACCCTGAGCCACAAACAATAGGAGGACTCCATTATAAACCATCATTCAAAAGAAATAGGTGTAAAAAGAAAAAAGCGTGGGAGGATTTAAAAAAAAAAAAAAAAAAAAAACTTAAATAAAAATTATTATTTTAACTACGGCTTCAGCAAACAACCCTGAAGGCGTTTTTGTAAGAAAGGAGAGGTCCTTGTAAAACGCTCCCCCCACCCCCTTGTAAAGCGATGCGGCCCTGTACATGGGTGTGAGAGGCAGGTAGATTTGTTAATGTCCATCAGGCATTAACATAAGAAAAAGTCCTGTAAAACAAAAGGGCTTTTATATAGGATCCATCTACATAAAAAGAGAATACAGTGGCCTCACTGCAGCCAGGGACATTATTTTTTTTTAGTTTCTCAAATATTTATTTTATATACTGTCTTGAATTCATAGAAATGTTATATTTTTACATCTTTATAACCCTATTTTTAAATTCAAATAATTGAATTAGAAAACAATGCAGTAGTTAAGACATAAAAAAAAAATATATATATATATATGATACAAAAATAGGAAAGTGTCACCCAAGTCAATGTCAATTCCTATTAAAGGGCCCCTCTAGGAAGTGCAGACAGCAGGGCACAGAGGGTTAACCAGATACTCCCCTCATTATTAATGAAGCAGCCATAACCAAGTCATCCCTGATGTATCTGAATGTAAACATGGGGTGGGTCTCCAGACCGGAACGCTCTCCCCTTTTTTTATAGGGTGAGAGGTGAGATACCTATGGGGATCTGGGGATCATCCTATATTATTTAGGATTACAGGTGCGGTGTCTATTGAAATATTATATTTTACATGTATATAGGTCTATTATATATATATATACACACACACACAAAAGCACATAAAAATAGACGTATATACACAATTTTTTTAAAATTATATACACACACTATATATATATATATATATATTTCATGCCCCTCCTATATTACTACATCGCATATGGCGTTGCCCACCAAGATGCCCCTTTTTGGTGCACAGTCATGTATAACAGTATTATTACATAGCAGATGGAGTTGGTGGGCTATGGGCCCAGGTGGGCATGGTGGGCTATGGGCCCAGGTGGGCATGGTGGGCTATGGGGCCAGGTGGGCATCCTTTTCCGCCCCTTTGGCATATAATAGTACATCTGACCCCCATGATCGCCACCGTTAATGATGCAATATAATGGGGTAGGGTTTGGATTTCCCACCCTGATCTGACCACCCACCGGTGACAGATGCCATGCAGACCACCAGGATGCCCCCTTACCTTGGCCATAGCATTTGTAGATGAGCCAGCTGACAGAGGCAGAGATCCTGGCCTGCTGTACATCATATATATCCAAGGGTTTAATCTCTGGCACCAGAAAGCTCTTTTTCATCCTTGTCCTCCTGTGTTGGTGGCAGGGCTAGTGCAGAAGACCCATCAGGGGAGGGTGGGCATATGAATGGGGAAGGGGGCACACAGGGAAGCCTGCAGGCAGTGCACACAGCACACAAGGGCAATGAGACAGCCTGGCTAATCCCCCCTCTCTCTGGTCTGGGCTCCCACCCTTCTGGCTGGGGGATAGTGGGGTCCTGCTGCAGAGCTGTCCTTCAGCACCACATGGAGGGGAGGATGGGTGTGGGGGGCACAGGGCAGAGCTGCATCCAGGCACTGGAGGAGGAGATCTCTTCCTTGCAGCTGTCTCAGGTGCACTGGCTGGCTGTCTCTCTCCTCCCTTCCCCCTCTCTCTCTTGCTATGTGACCTCACTGCAGGGAGGAGTCTCTCTGCTTTGCTAACAGGTAATTCAGAATGGACAATGGAGGAAGTCTCAGGCTGGTAATAACCCAGTGATTCATCATGGCTGCCTGAGTAGATGAGCCCAATGCTGGAGAGGGTCTGGCACCTGATATAGGGGGACTGGCACTGTATGTAGGGGCAGGGCTTTGTGTGTCCTGTCTTATTGTTACATCAGGTACAAACAGAAGACTATTGTTACATTGTGTCACATGGATCTCACTGCTTCTCCTTGGGCTAAATGCACACAGCGCAGAAACTCTGTGGATTTCCCACGCAGAAATGGAACACAGCTCCAGCTAACCTTACAAATGGACTCTGTGACCTGATTTTTAAAATCCGCGCGGTGTCGCTTGTTTTCTGCAAAATTCCTTGCCGTTTTAGGCTATGTTCACACATTGTGGACAATTTCCTCTGGATTCGCTTAGGGCCTGTTCACACGCTGCATTTTTTCTCCTTGTTTTTTTGCAGTGAAAAAAAAAACATTCAGCGTTATACATGACCAGCAGTGTGATTGAGATTTCTGAAATCTGGTGCTTATTTTTTCTTTGCGTATTTTAAAGCTTTTTTTTTGTTTTTTTTTTTTCAAAAGCTGCAGTATCGTCAATTCATTCAGCGTTTTACACTCATTCAAATGAATGGGGGGGGGGAGGAAGTAAAAACACAAAAAAATGCAACAAAAGCAAGTATTTTAGGCAGCGTTTTTTTCTGTTTTTAATGCAGGAAAATTTGCTGCAAATATTCAATGTGTGCATCATCCCCTAAGGGTGAGTTCACATGACCGATTTCCAACGGTCCAATTATTCTCATCACAGTTTGTTCGGGACGGCGTCAGTTTTTCTCATATGTGGAAAGAAAAAATTGTTCCTCCATCTTCTCCTTTCTGACAGTCTGTAACTATCAGACCGCACTGTCATCTTTTATTGTACTATAAATTACTTCATGTTTGCAATGTGGAATCGGAACTGCAAATCTGCGATGTGTGAACTTGGCCAGAATCTGCATGTGAGCCCACATTCATGTCACCCATTATTTGCAGCACAGATTCCATATTTACAGTAATATACAGTACAATACAAGTTAATAGCTATTTCAAAATCCCATGCACACCTTGTGGATAAAGAAAAATCTTGAGTGAAAATTAGCACTCATTGTCAGAGTTAGCTTATGCTGCATGGCTGGTGGTTGTTGTTGGTTGTTATTGGGGAAGGCGTTTGGTGGATTTATCAGTGATTGTTGCTAGGTTTTGCTAGTGTGCCAGTCCCCCTCCTATTAGGCATAACATTGGGCTTTCTTGAACAGCGTGGACTTCAGACAAGCTGAACTGACTGTTACAGGTTTACCGCAACAGAGAAGAGCCAGAAGACCGCAGCATCTGATTTCTCCTACTCCTGCATTGATTTGAAGCGCTTCACTTTCTTATTAAATGGTGTAAATTTATTTTGGTAGTGCAGGGGTTAATTTGCTCTGTTGAGAGAACCTGGAGACTTTAGGCTCTCAGCTGTGCACTGTTAGCCACTCCCATTTCCTATATAAATTGGGCCCTGGCTAGCACTCATTGTCAGAGAGATAGCTTATGCTGCATGGCTGGAGGTTGTTGGTGGTTATTGGAGAAGGCGGTTGGTGGATTTATCTGTGACTGTAATTAGGTTTTGGGTGTGTGATAAATCCCTTTCTTCATCTACTTTGGTTTTACCCCATCCTCCACTCCCCATTGTATACCTCTGTTGTTTGTGTGAGTATATTTGTATGACTGGTATTTTCCATTATCCCTGTTTGTATTACATTGTTAGTCTCGTTGGTATATTATAGCACACTGCTACTTCCCTTTCTGGGGGAAGGGTACAGACTGAGGGCAGATTCAGGAGCTAAGGCAAGGTACGTGGCTCGCCGTCTTCACAATCAGAAGTACCATGTATAAGCCGAGATTTTCAACCCATTTTTTGGGGGGGCTGAAAGTCCCCCTCTCGGCTTATACACGAGTCATATACATGGGGGTCGGCGGGGGTGTCAGAGATCATACTTACCTCCCCTGGTGCGGTCTCTGCAGCTCCCCCGCTTCTCCACGGTCTCCTTTCCTGCCTTCAGTGGTCACATGGTACCGTTCATTAAACTCATGAATATGTGCATATTCATGAGTGTAATGAGCGGTACCACGTGACCACTGAAGGCAGGAAAGGAGACCGTGGAGAAGCGGGGGAGCTGCAGAGACCGCACCAGGGGAGGTAAGTATGATCTCTGACACCCCCGCCGACCCCCATGTATATGACTCGTGTATAAGCCGAGAGGGGGTCTATTCACCTGTCCGGGATGTCCAACGCTGCTCACCGCTGTCTGCAGGCAGCAGGGGGCGCAGTGACGTGGTTAGTGCGCGCCGTGTCCTCTGCTGCCTGAACGTCACTGACAGACGACAAGGCAAACAGCGGTGAGCAGCGATGGCCCCCAGGCAGGTGAGGTCCTGAGCAGGAGAGGTGAGTATGGCATTTTTTTTTTGCAGCATATGGGGGCATAATATATGCTGCCCCCATAAAATGCTGCATATGGGGGCATATCCTATGGGGCAGCATATGGGGCATATCATATGGGGGCATATTCTATGGAGCAGCATATGGGGGCATATTCTATGGAGCAGCATATGGGGGCATATCCTATGGGGCAGCATATGGGGGCATATTCTATATAGCAGCATATGGGGCAGTCTATGGGGCAGCATATGGGGGCATAGTCTATGGAGCATCTTATGGGGGCATAGTCTATGGAGCATCTTATGGGGGCATAATCTATGGAGCATCTTATGGGGGCATAATCTGTGGAGCATTTTATGGGGGAATAATCTATGGAGCATCTTATGGAGCCATAACCTTTATGGAGCATTATATGGGGCATATTATTCTATGGAGCATCTTGTGGGGGCATTATTAACCTTTGTGCAGCATTATATGGAGTGTATTTTGTATGGAGCATCTTATGGGGCCATCATGAATTGTATGGAGCATTATATGGGGCTCCTGATTCAATATGGATATTCAAAAACATTTAACCTACTGATGTCTCAATTAATTTTACTTTTATTAGTATCTATTTTTATCTTTTAAATTTACCAGTAGCTGCTGCATTTTCCACCCTAGGCTTATACGCGAGTCAATAAGTTTTCCCAGTTTTTTGTGGCAAAATTAGGGGGGTCGGCTTATACACGAGTATATACGGTAATCCGAGGAACAGGGCGAGGTAATGCGCCTCTATCGTTAGGGGCATAGGGACAGGGAAGGAGCCCCTGGTCCCGGGACACCTGACAACAGAGTCGTGACAACAATTGTATTGAGCGTGGCCAGACAATGTCTCTAGTTGGAATGCAGCTGGGAGTTGCAAATAATATACTTGCGGTCACATGACTGTGAGAATCCTCACTGCGCGCTGTGCGAACAATGTAAGGACTGACAAGTCTACAGTCACATAGAGTGACTTCAGACTTGTATTGTAAGGCCGGAGAACCTCTATAATAATGGCATTCACTGGAATTGAACTCCTCGGAGTACTAGGTGAAGGGGATGCATGACTGAAGGAAGGGGGGACCCTCAAATCCTGTAGTTTTTAGTATCTATAGTTATATCAACTTTTGCAATTTTGTCAGTTCAATAATGGAGCCACGGTTGCCAATAAAAAAAATATTTAAAAACAATTTACTAGTTTTTCTAATTGCGATACCCAAGTGGCGTCACTATAGCTGTACTGAGTTTGTAACTATTGGTTTCTAGAAGTGCCACAGATTTCGGCTATTTACATCTACTTTTATTACACAGGTTTCCTGATTACACTAAACAGGTGATGTTACTGTAGCTGGATTGGTTTTGTGTCCAGTGGTTTGTGGTATTTGTGGAGCAGTCAAAAGGAAGGTTGTCTGTCTTCAAACTGTCTACAGACTTGTTAAGCTGAAACACAGCATATATTAGTACACTGTATAGTGCCGATGTCCCTGTACGCTTCTCTCCTCCTCCTGCAGGGATGCCGAGACTTACTCACCACACTTAACTTTCTACTGTTTCTGCCCGGGGTCTGCACATGACTCGCAGAACCCTTGGCACTGTGCTTAGGGTGGGCATGCTCCCAACTTCTTAAACTGCGCACCATCCTAAAGTGTCACCTGCCAATAGTTGGTAGACACTTATTATATAAGGCCGCTCCATCTGATGGGAGGTCCCTGGGTAACGTATACTCTGCTTGCTTGCTAGCTCTCAGGTCCCCTGTTTTAGTTTATCATCCACTACCTGCCTGTATACCAGCTACACTTGTCTGCACTTGCCGTGCCCACCTGTATGCCAGCTGTCACTGCTATGCCCACCTGTATACTAGCCGTACCTGCCATTCCCACATTTATCTCAGCCGTACCAGTCTGCACCTGTCGGGTTCTACCTGTATATCAGCCCTACCTGCACCTGCCAGTGCCTGCCTGTATATTAGCCGTACCTGCCTGTGCACCTGCCCTGACCACCTGTATACCAGCTGTTCCTTCCTACACCTGCCAGTGCCAACCTGTATACATGCTGTTCCTGTCTGCACCTGCCAGTGCCTGCCTGTATTCCAGCAGTCCCCACCTGCACCTGCCGCTCCTGTGTTCCTGCCGTGCCTGCCTGTAGCAGCTGAATTTCCATTCTAGGTTGTTCCAGCTTCCTGCCCCTTGGGAGTCAGCTGTTGTGGGTCCAAGATCCTTCCTGGTGTAGCACCTGGTGTGCATCTGGAGCTAAGTCTACCCCACCATCAGGGGTTCTAGGGAAGAGTCAGGTGTTCACCTAGTTATAATCCTCCAGGCTCTCCTCGGACCACAGAAGAATGGTTTCACCACCACTCCCGTTACACAGTGTTTTCCTACCGACAATACCCAGATGGCACCACTGTAACTCGGCTGGGTCTGCGTCTACTGGATTGTGGTAGTTTCAGAAAACTTCGTTATCAAGAACCTGGCTACATGTTATTAATAAGGGTTCATAATATTTTTCAATGTAGGCAATTCAGAAACATGTTTGGGTATTTTATTTCATAGTCTTGGGTTAACTTTGTCTTTTTCCATTATCGAGTTTTTTCTTAAGGTGTGAAAGGTAAGTTTGGATCCCTACATCTAGATTCCAGTTTACATTTACCCCACTGCTTTGGCAGTCTTGAGTTTTAGAAGTACTTACTCAATACTTTACTGACATCCAGAGCGAGGCCAGGATTTTATTATTTCACTATTTATAACGCTTAGTTTAAACTTTAGCAATAATCAGGTCTGGGGCATTGTATGATTTTATTGCCATTAATCTAGTACTACAGATAAGTTATTGGAATTTGAGATTGGTTAATTTGTTGGGGGGTCGAGCCATTTAACCCCTTAACGACCAGGGGTATTTTTGGTTTTGCATTTTCATTTTTCCCTCCCCTTCTTCCCAGAGAAATAACTTTTTTTATTTTTCCGTCAATATGGCCATGTGAGGGCTTGGTTTTTTTTGCGGTGAAAAGTGGTGAAAAAAAATTCCAAAGCTTGTTAAAAAAAAAATAAAAAATTGCGCCATCTTCCGAGACCCGTAGCGTCTCCATTTTTCGTGATCTCGGGTTGGATGAGGGCTTATTTTTTGCACTCCGAGCTGACGTGTTTAATGATACCACGTTTGTGCATTTTGCTCGCCCGTTATTGCATTTTAATGCAATGTCACAGCGACCAAAAAACGTAATTCTGGCGTTTGGATTTTTTTTCTCTTTACGCCGTTTAGAGATCAGGTTAATCCTTTTTTTTAAAAGATTTGGCAATTCTGAACTCGGCGATACCAAATATGTGTGTGGTTTTTTTATTGTTTTATTTTGAATCGGGCGAAAGGGGGGTGATTTAAACTTTTATATAATTTTTACTCATATTTTTAAAAACATTTTTTTTTTTACTTTTGGCATGCTTCAATAGCCTCCATGAGAGGCTAGAAGCCGCCATAGCTCGATCGCCTCTGCTACATATAGGCGATGCTCAGATCACCTATATATAGCACAAATACAGCATTGCTATGAGCGCTGACCCCTGGGTGGTCAACGCATCACTGACCCCGCTCACGTGACGGAAGCGCTGGTTAAATGCTCCTGTCAGCGTTTGACAGCGGCGTTTAACTAGTTAATAGGCGCAGGTGGATCGCGATTCCACCTGCGCCTATCGCGGGCACATGTCAGCTGTTCATAACAGCTAGGGATACTATTGAAGAGAAATGGTGTATTATCCAGTGTAAGTATATCAATTTAAAAATAATACACTCACCAGGTGGAGCTTGTAATAAGCATGGAGGATTCGCTGCTGCAGAAACCACAGATCCACGAGGGACCGACGTAGAAGATGCAGGATAGGAAAAAAGTGGTCAGACAATCCGCGCTGCGAATCACTATGAAGAATTATTATTACAGTGGTCTTTATTCGATGTGTTTCGAAGTTTCACAAAACTCCTTCCTCTGGAAAAAACGTGTCGAATAAAGACCAATGTAGTATTAATTGTTCATAGTGATTCGCAGCGCGGATTGTCTGACCACTTTTTTTCCTATCCTGTTCAAAACAGCTGACATGTCCCGGCTTTGATGCGGGCTCACTGCCGGAGTCCTCATCAAAGCGGGAGAGGCGTCCAATGACGGACTGTGTCCGTCATTGGACATTAAGGGGTTAAGGGGTGAAGGTGTCAAATGGCCTCTCGTGTGGCTGTTGGAGAGTCAGGTGGAAGTGGGTGGCACGTTATGGTGGACTAATGTTAATTTGCTAGAAGCTATTACATAATGCTGGTGAACTGGCTGAGCTTTGGTGGCCAGCCTGAAGGATGTGCTAATGGTAACGTTGTATGGTGGCGCGGGGCGGTAGTCGTGGGCGAGGTACACGTGTTCTATGCCACGGCACTGTGGGAGGAAGGACCAGAACAGTAAAGATAAGTGTCTCTGGGCCGGAACCATTGGGACTACCACTAATATTGCAGGTGGATGGGATATCTGACCGGGACAGACCTGTAACCCCTGCTGCTAAGGGCGGGTCTGTGATAAAAAGGGTTGAGCGTGGGAACAAGGGGCTTTAGGCAGGAAGACAGAAGGGACTGCGGTCAACCTAGCAGACTGCAGACCACGTTCCAGTTCACCCTTCCCTGCGTCAAGCACCAGCATTAATGACTGTATGGTGTTTGCAGGTACGCAGGATGCAGTGACGAGTCGCGAGACAATTAGGTGCTTTCTATATTAACGTTTATAAGACTAGAGGGAACTTTCCTCAGTCCCGGCCTGATCACCAAAAGGGGTAACACGGGTAGCCCTCGCAGGGGTTCTATACAAGCACACACAAACAGGTAGAACACGACTACTTCCGGCAACAGCCGGTCACTGTAGGGCCGCGGTATGGCCGACTACGGGCCCTTAATTATAAAGTCAACTTAGCCGTCCAGACGTCCCTTGCCGTTCAGGTTGGTGGTCTTTAGGCGTAGTAGTTGCTGGGCCCATTTGCTGAGGCGATGACGAAGTCTTCGGGCACTCCGGCGCGCTGATGACACTGGAGCCCCACAGGCTCCGGCAGAGTCCTTGGACAGTTGGGCAGCAGCCCCTGGCCTGGGGCAAGCGGCAGCGATGTGTGGTGGCGAATGACAGGCCACCTGCACAGCTAACGGCTGCGACGGGGGGTCCGCGGTCAGCAGAGGCCCAGCCCCTGCTGCGGACCGTAGCGGGACAGTGGTGGCCGCCGGCGGTACTGTACTTGCCGCGGCCACTGGTGAGAACAGGGCGGCTACAGGTGGCGGGGAACAGGCTGCAGGCTGGGGCGAGACGGCAGCGGCCGCGGGTGACCGCGGGTAGGCCGCAGCCGCGGGCTGAGGGGAGGCGGCAGCGGCCACGGGTTGAACTGGGACCGCAGTGGCCGTGGGCTGGAGTGGGGCAGCAAGTCCCGGACAATCGCCTCTGTACCGTCCTTCTGGAGTCCTCGGTGAGTGTCCTCCCTGGCACTGGTGAGTCGCTCTCGCTTTCAGCCGCTCCCACGGTCTCCTGCTGTCTCTGTGTCGGTCTGCTGACTCATCGTCCCGGGAATTCCCCGCCTCTTTTGTACTGGTCCCTCCCCCAGCCCATCTGTCTGTCACAACGGCCCGTCCCTGAAATCTGCCCCCCAGGGACAGTTTTCCCCAGAACCCAGATGACGACTCCCTTGGTTCCGGCCGGACACTCGATGGGGGCCGTTCCTCCCACACTCCCCCGCCCTGTATGCTCGCCAGTCCTCGGGCGAGGGTTTTTGTAGATTCGGGTTAGCTTTTTGGGACGACAGTCCATGTTGCCATACGAACTGGTCCTGTTCGTAACGTTCAGGGGGTTTGCCAGCTGTTGACCGCACGGAGCGCCGAAGCTCGGGTGTAGTGGAGTCTTCTGGGGTGGTGGAGGGTGGTCGAATAGTTGGTTCTGGTGGGGTGCCCGGGTCTACTGTAGTGCCACTATTAGGGTGACCCGCAGATGCGACGGGGAAGTCCTCTTCGTCATCCAGGTCCCACCAGGTAAGATGGGAACTCCTGACCACGCTCCACACCTGCATTCCACACACAGGATAGTTCAGTGGGGCCACCTAACAGCTACAGGCTGGGGGTTAGCAGAGCACCCCTCATGGAACCCTGCTTCGTAACACGAGATGTGCTGGGAGGCGGGTGGAGTTAGATGATATAAAAGACAGGAAAAGTGTAGGATTTCAGGTCAGTCTGACAGGAAGGTCAGTCTGGGAGACACTCAGAGAGGAGTCTGGGAGAGACCCAGAAGGGGTCAGTCTGGGGAGAGACCCAGAGAAGAGAGCAGGCTGACAGCAGGTCAGCCTGAGAGGAGCTCAAGGCGGAGGAAGGCAGTCAGACAGGAGAGACTGAGGACTGGTCTTAGTGGAACGAGTTTCTCAGGGAAGTTAGAGAAGGAGAAAGAGACGTAGACTGAAGACTACAGATTCCATAAGAGAGAGATAGAACAGATCGGAACGAAGGAGAAGGAGAACAGAGAGGAGGAGTGGGTTGGATAGGAATCCTGCCAATAGGTTCTCAGCGCAAAGGCCGGGGCCCGGTCCCCGAGGTTGATTGGATCTTTATATCTGGCAACAGACACCGGAGGAGTAGTGAGCCGCTAACGCCTTACTCCCACCATAGACTTGGGACACAACAGCGAAACAGATAGAGAGCCGGGACTCAGGGGAGGAGTCCCCGAAGCAGGCTACAGCTGTCTGTCATACAAGTAAAGACTAGGAACATCTAGAGAGAGGCATTCCAGGGTAACTAAGTACTGGAGTGCTTCGCATCTAAAGGCGCATTTGAGGAGTCGTTCAGTGAAGGTACATATTGGCGGAGTGTGGAAGAGAGATTCCTGTTCTGCCTGGAGGTTGGCTGGAGCCCTGACCTGGAGAACACAGTATGGAGGCAGGCAGTGGTGTGAACTGCAAACAGTGAGTAAAGCTTTGGATCTGCATACTCTGGTGTCCTCCAGTTATTCCCGCATTGCTATACCTGGGTAACAACATCTACACCATCCTGTGCCTCTCCTCATCCATTGCACCTACACTGCCCTGGGACTACAGCTCCAGCTGTGGGGAGCTATACCATCTCTGCTGCACCACACCATCAGTCCCAGAGGATCTGTACGTAGCGTTGGCTAACACCTCACTTGCCAAATACCACGGGTGGCGTCACGAACTATACCAATAAACTCTAACACCTTTAACACCACCGCCATTGATATTGGGCGCCCAGGGCCACGGACCGGGTCACCGCTGCTGTGACACATTCCCCTGACACCGGCCCGGTACCGAGTACCCCACAGCCCTGGGAGGGCGACCCAGTAACATGTTACGGTGCACAACCCGAGTGGAGGCGCGTTGTTTCCTTCGGATTGTATTTCGTACACAGGCCCGTCGGGGCTTATTCTGCGCAACACTCGGTACGGGTTCACTTCCCACCGTGGTTCTAACTTGTTTTGGGGGCGTTGATCAAGTACAAGTACCCGATCCCCAGTCTGAAAGTCAATGGGTGGGGGCAGTGCTCCCGCCTGGTGTTCTAGATCCTGGAGCTTTGTATGGACGATACGGTGAAGGGTCTGCAGCCGGTGCTGGTGGTCACGGACCCACGAGGATACCCCGGTCCAGGGTTGGGGTTCTTCTGGGTTCAATTACACCTCCGTAATTCCTTTTCCTTCCCGTCCGAACAGCAATGAGTAGGGGGTGTAGCCAGTCACTCGATGCACCCGATTGTTATATACCCACTCCAGCTCAGGGACATATTCAGGCCAGCGGGCCTTGCGGTCGTTCTCCAGGGTGCGCAGCATTTGGATTAGCGTACATCTTCCGAGACCCGTAGCGTCTCCATTTTTCGTGATCTCGGGTTGGATGAGGGCTTATTTTTTGCACTCCGAGCTGACGTGTTTAATGATACCACGTTTGTGCATTTTGCTCGCCCGTTATTGCATTTTAATGCAATGTCACAGCGACCAAAAAACGTAATTCTGGCGTTTGGATTTTTTTTCTCTTTACGCCGTTTAGAGATCAGGTTAATCCTTTTTTTTAAAAGATTTGGCGATTCTGAACTCGGCAATACCAAATATGTGTGTGGTTTTTTTATTGTTTTATTTTGAATCGGGCGAAAGGGGGGTGATTTAAACTTTTATATAATTTTTACTCATATTTTTAAAAACATTTTTTTTTTTTACTTTTGGCATGCTTCAATAGCCTCCATGAGAGGCTAGAAGCCGCCATAGCTCGATCGCCTCTGCTACATATAGGCGATGCTCAGATCACCTATATATAGCACAAATACAGCATTGCTATGAGCGCTGACCACTGGGTGGTCAACGCATCGCTGAACCCGATCACGTGACGGAAGTGCTGGTTAAATGCTCCTGTCAGCGTTTGACAGCGGCGTTTAACTAGTTAATAGGCGCAGGTGGATCGCGATTCCACCTGCGCCTATCGCGGGCACATGTCAGCTGTTCATAACAGCTAGGGATACTATTGAAGAGAAATGGTGTATTATCCAGTGTAAGTATATCAATTTAAAAATAATACACTCACCAGGTGGAGCTTGTAATAAGCATGGAGGATTCGCTGCTGCAGAAACCACAGATCCACGAGGGACCGACGTAGAAGATGCAGGATAGGAAAAAAGTGGTCAGACAATCCGCGCTGCGAATCACTATGAAGAATTATTATTACAGTGGTCTTTATTCGATGTGTTTCGAAGTTTCACAAAACTCCTTCCTCTGGAAAAAACGTGTCGAATAAAGACCACTGTAGTATTAATTGTTCATAGTGATTCGCAGCGCGGATTGTCTGACCACTTTTTTTCCTATCCTGTTCAAAACAGCTGACATGTCCCGGCTTTGATGCGGGCTCACTGCCGGAGTCCTCATCAAAGCGGGAGAGGCGTCCAATGACGGACTGTGTCCGTCATTGGACATTAAGGGGTTAAGGGGTGAAGGTGTCAAATGGCCTCTCGTGTGGCTGTTGGAGAGTCAGGTGGAAGTGGGTGGCACGTTATGGTGGACTAATGTTAATTTGCTAGAAGCTATTACATAATGCTGGTGAACTGGCTGAGCTTTGGTGGCCAGCCTGAAGGATGTGCTAATGGTAACGTTGTATGGTGGCGCGGGGCGGTAGTCATGGGCGAGGTACACGTGTTCTATGCCACGGCACTGTGGGAGGAAGGACCAGAACAGTAAAGATAAGTGTCTCTGGGCCGGAACCATTGGGACTGTCACTAATATTGCAGGTGGACGGGATATCTGACCGGGACAGACCTGTAACCCCTGCTGCTAAGGGCGGGTCTGTGATAAAAAGGGTTGAGCGTGGGAACAAGGGGCTTTTGGCAGGAAGACAGAAGGGACTGCGGTCAACCTAGCAGACTGCAGACCACGTTCCAGTTCACCATTCCCTGCGTCAAGCACCAGCATTAATGACTGTATGGTGTTTGCAGGTACGCAGGATGCAGTGACGAGTCGCGAGACAATTAGGTGCTTTCTATATTAACGTTTATAAGACTAGAGGGAACTTTCCTCAGTCCCGGCCTGATCACCAAAAGGGGTAACACGGGTAGCCCTCGCAGGGGTTCTATACAAGCACACACAAACAGGTAGAACACGACTACTTCCGGCAACAGCCGGTCACTGTAGGGCCGCGGTATGGCCGACTACGGGCCCTTAATTATAAAGTCAACTTAGCCGTCCAGACGTCCCTTGCCGTTCAGGTTGGTGGTCTTTAGGCGTAGTAGTTGCTGGGCCCATTTGCTGAGGCGATGACGAAGTCTTCGCGCACTCCGGCGCGCTGATGACACTGGAGCCCCACAGGCTCCGGCAGAGTCCTTGGACAGTTGGGCAGCAGCCCCTGGCCTGGGGCAAGCGGCAGCGATGTGTGGTGGCGAATGACAGGCCACCTGCACAGCTAATGGCTGCGACGGGGGGTCCGCGGTCAGCAGAGGCCCAGCCCCTGCTGCGGACCGTAGCGGGACAGTGGTGGCCGCCGGCGGTACTGTACTTGCCGCGGCCACTGGTGAGAACAGGGCGGCTACAGGTGGCGGGGAACAGGCTGCAGGCTGGGGCGAGACGGCAGCGGCCGCGGGTGACCGCGGGTAGGCCGCAGCCGCGGGCTGAGGGGAGGCGGCAGCGGCCACGGGTTGAACTGGGACCGCAGTGGCCGTGGGCTGGAGTGGGGCAGCAAGTCCCGGACAATCGCCTCTGTACCGTCCTTCTGGAGTCCTCGGTGAGCGTCCTCCCTGGCACTGGTGAGTCGCTCTCGCTTTCAGCCGCTCCCACGGTCTCCTGCTGTCTCTGTGTCGGTCTGCTGACTCATCGTCCCGGGAATTCCCCGCCTCTTTTGTACTGGTCCCTCCCCCAGCCCATCTGTCTGTCACAACGGCCCGTCCCTGAAATCTGCCCCCCAGGGACAGTTTTCCCCAGAACCCAGATGACGACTCCCTTGGTTCCGGCCGGACACTCGATGGGGGCCGTTCCTCCCACACTCCCCCGCCCTGTATGCTCGCCAGTCCTCGGGCGAGGGTTTTTGTAGATTCGGGTTAGCTTTTTGGGACGACAGTCCATGTTGCCATACGAACTGGTCCTGTTCGTAACGTTCAGGGGGTTTGCCAGCTGTTGACCGCACGGAGCGCCGAAGCTCAGGTGTAGTGGAGTCTTCTGGGGTGGTGGAGGGTGGTCGAATAGTTGGTTCTGGTGGGGTGCCCGGGTCTACTGTAGTGCCACTATTAGGGTGACCCGCAGATGCGACGGGGAAGTCCTCTTCGTCATCCAGGTCCCACCAGGTAAGATGGGAACTCCTGACCACGCTCCACACCTGCATTCCACACACAGGATAGTTCAGTGGGGCCACCTAACAGCTACAGGCTGGGGGTTAGCAGAGCACCCCTCATGGAACCCTGCTTCGTAACACGAGATGTGCTGGGAGGCGGGTGGAGTTAGATGATATAAAAGACAGGAAAAGTGTAGGATTTCAGGTCAGTCTGACAGGAAGGTCAGTCTGGGAGACACTCAGAGAGGAGTCTGGGAGAGACCCAGAAGGGGTCAGTCTGGGGAGAGACCCAGAGAAGAGAGCAGGCTGACAGCAGGTCAGCCTGAGAGGAGCTCAAGGCGGAGGAAGGCAGTCAGACAGGAGAGACTGAGGACTGGTCTTAGTGGAACGAGTTTCTCAGGGAAGTTAGAGAAGGAGAAAGAGACGTAGACTGAAGACTACAGATTCCATAAGAGAGAGATAGAACAGATCGGAACGAAGGAGAAGGAGAACAGAGAGGAGGAGTGGGTTGGATAGGAACCCTGCCAATAGGTTCTCAGCGCAAAGGCCGGGGCCCGGTCCCCGAGGTTGATTGGATCTTTATATCTGGCAACAGACACCGGAGGAGTAGTGAGCCGCTAACGCCTTACTCCCACCATAGACTTGGGACACAACAGCGAAACAGATAGAGAGCCGGGACTCAGGGGAGGAGTCCCCGAAGCAGGCTACAGCTGTCTGTCATACAAGTAAAGACTAGGAACATCTAGAGAGAGGCATTCCAGGGTAACTAAGTACTGGAGTGCTTCGCATCTAAAGGCGCATTTGAGGAGTCGTTCAGTGAAGGTACATATTGGCGGAGTGTGGAAGAGAGATTCCTGTTCTGCCTGGAGGTTGGCTGGAGCCCTGACCTGGAGAACACAGTATGGAGGCAGGCAGTGGTGTGAACTGCAAACAGTGAGTAAAGCTTTGGATCTGCATACTCTGGTGTCCTCCAGTTATTCCCGCATTGCTATACCTGGGTAACAACATCTACACCATCCTGTGCCTCTCCTCATCCATTGCACCTACACTGCCCTGGGACTACAGCTCCAGCTGTGGGGAGCTATACCATCTCTGCTGCACCACACCATCAGTCCCAGAGGATCTGTACGTAGCGTTGGCTAACACCTCACTTGCCAAATACCACGGGTGGCGTCACGAACTATACCAATAAACTCTAACACCTTTAACACCACCGCCATTGATATTGGGCGCCCAGGGCCACGGACCGGGTCACCGCTGCTGTGACACATTCCCCTGACACCGGCCCGGTACCGAGTACCCCACAGCCCTGGGAGGGCGACCCAGTAACATGTTACGGTGCACAACCCGAGTGGAGGCGCGTTGTTTCCTTCGGATTGTATTTCGTACACAGGCCCGTCGGGGCTTATTCTGCGCAACACTCAGTACGGGTTCACTTCCCACCGTGGTTCTAACTTGTTTTGGGGGCGTTGATCAAGTACAAGTACCCGATCCCCAGTCTGAAAGTCAATGGGTGGGGGCAGCGCTCCCGCCTGGTGTTCTAGATCCTGGAGCTTTGTATGGACGATACGGTGAAGGGTCTGCAGCCGGTGCCGGTGGTTACGGACCCACGAGGATACCCCGGTCCAGGGTTGGGGTTCTTCTGGGTTCAATTACACCTCCGTAATTCCTTTTCCTTCCCGTCCGAACAGCAATGAGTAGGGGGTGTAGCCAGTCACTCGATGCACCCGATTGTTATATACCCACTCCAGCTCAGGGACATATTCAGGCCAGCGGGCCTTGCGGTCGTTCTCCAGGGTGCGCAGCATTTGGATTAGCGTACGACCGAATCGTTCGCAAGCTCCATTTCCCTGCGGGTGGTATGGCGTAGTCCGTGATTTATCGATACCGTAAAGATGGTGTAGCTCTTCCATGACTTTTCCTAGGAAGCACACCCCTTGGTCTGAATGTATTCGTTGTGGACAGCCGTACACTTGAATAAAGTTCTTACAAATCGCATAGGCGGCCGATTCTGCTGTTTGGTCTCGGGTGGGGGTGACCATGGCAAACTTGGTGAAATGGTCCACCATAACGAGACAATGTTCATACCCCTGATAGGCAGGAAATATGGTTAGATAGTCCACCGTAAGAAGCTCCAGAGGGGCTGATGTTACAATAGTTTGCACCGGGGCTCGTTGCGCGGGGGGTTTAGTGAGCTCACACGGGCGGCAGGTTCGACAAACTTCTTCTACAGCAGCGTGCAAGCGTGGGTGGTACACTATCTGCTGCAGCCATTGTAAAGTCTTTTGAGCACCAAAATGAGCCCCCTTTTCATGGGCTTCCCGGGCCAGTTGGTTGAGATGGGCTCCGGGCACGATTACCTGCCATATCGTAGCTGACGTGGTTCGTGACATGGCTTTTCGATATAAAAGACCTTTTTTGATGGCTAATTTTTCCCACTGGCGCAACATCAGCAACATATCTTGGGTCAAAGTCTGTCTTTTTGAGCCCCTGGGCAATTTACCGGTGGCCACCAATCGGCGCAGGAGTCCAATTTCTGTATCTTCTTGTTGCTGCTGGATCCAGTTGTTGCGGGGCTGTTCCAGCATCCCTCCTAGGAAACCCAGGTGAGGCGCTTTTTGCATCTTTACTGTAAGCGCGGTGGTGGTGAGGGCGAACGGCGTCTCGTCTGCCTCTAATTCGCTGTCTCGACTTCTCCCTGGGGTGGTGTGTCGGATTCTGGAGAGCGCGTCAGCGTGCACGTTTTCAGCTCCCCGTTTGTAGATGATCTTATAATTGAATTTGGCCATCCGAGCCACCCACCGCTGCTCGACGGCCCCCAATTTGGCATTCTCCAAATGGGCTAACGGGTTGTTATCGGCCCGCACTACTACCTGGGAGCCCGCCAGGTACTCTGCGAAGCGCTCCGTCACTGCCCACACTACTGCGAGGAGCTCGAGCTTAAAGGAGCTGTAATTGTCCTGGTTGCGTTCTGAGTCGTGCAGAGACCGGCTACCCTAGGCGATCACTTTCTCCAGTCCGTCCTGCACCTGTGACAACACAGCTCCTAGTCCCTGAAGGCTCCCGACGGTATGCAGGATGAACGGTTGCGAGAAATCCACATATTCCAATACCGGGGCGTCCAAGAGAGCAGCCTTGAGATCTTGAAAAGCATCCTCCTGCAGTTGCTGCCACCGGATCTTCCGTCCATTCCCCCCGGCGGGAGCCCCCTTCGGCTTTTCCTGCAGGGATCGAGCTCGGCGTGCAAAATTCTTCACGAACTGACGGTAATAGCCGGCCAGCCCCAAGAAGGTCCGCACGACCTTCACCATCTCGGGGGTAGGCCACCCCTGGATTGTAGCGACCTTTTCCAGGGATGGTCGGACGCCCTCTGCTGAGAGGGTATGCCCCAGGTACTTCCGGCTCCGAGCGGCGTCCCCCATGCCCGGAGCTCTCTAGTTTAATGTCCGCCGGGGTGGGTATTTCCCACGCTGCGGACACTCCCGTGCGAAGTGGCCCAGTTCTCCACACTCATAACACCGGGGTGGTGAGGCTCGGCCACCCCGGGTATTGCGAGGCCCCCACGGCCCGGAATTGTAGCCAGATCAGCTGGGCGCGGGCTCCGTTCTTTTCTTCACTTCAGCCAGCTTGCCCCGGATACTCTTCAGTTCTTGTCTCATTTCTTTGATCCATCAAGGTTCTTCGACAACGCTTACGGAAGACTCCAGGCTCCGGGCCTTCCCCACAGGAGCTGTCATCCCCTGCTCTTGCTCTCGCACCCGGGCCTGACTCCCCACTTCGGAGAAGGCTAGACGTGGGTTCACTCGGACCTGTTCCCGCAATGCCTGCTTGATTAGCGGGTCCCGGAGTCCAGTCACTAACAGGTCACGCAGGGTAATGTCGATGGGCCCTACCCCTATTCCGTCCTTCCTTTCTATGGCGGTGTGTAGCTCCTGGAGGGCGTTCATATACTGGGTGATGGTCTCCCCCTCCCCCTGCATCCGACTGAGCAACCAGGTTCTCAACTCCACCACGTCTGTTGGATCCCCGTGGTCTCTTCCAGGATCTGTAAGACCCTGGCAAAGGTGTTGCGACGCCCCGGGGGTCTCAATATAACCGACTTCCGGGCTTCCCCATCTAGCGCCATAAGGTCCACCTCAGCCTCTAAATCGGGGGTCATGGGGTGCATACGGAAGAGGCCCTGCATACGTTCGGTCCAGCTCCACAACAGGGTATCGGAGCCAGAAAACCGGGGCAAGTTACTTAGCATAGCCCCCAGGGAGATGCTAGAGCGGGGACCCCCATCATCAGCATCGCCTGCAGACCCACTCTGATCAGGCGCACCGCCATCTGCGCTCGGAGACTGCAGTGACGAGTCGCGAGACAATTAGGTGCTTTCTATATTAACGTTTATAAGACTAGAGGGAACTTTCCTCAGTCCCGGCCTGATCACCAAAAGGGGTAACACGGGTTGCCCTAACAGGGGTTCTATACAAGCACACACAAACTGGTAGAACACGACTACTTCCAGCAACAGCCGGTCACTATAGAGCCGCGGTATGGTCGACTACAGGTCCTTAATTATAAAGTCAACTTAGCCGTCCAGACTTCCCTCGCCGTTCGGGTTGGTGGTCTTTCGGCGTAGTAGTTGCTGGGCCCAATTGCTGAGGCGATGACGAAGTCTTCGCGCACTCCGGTGCGCTGATGACACTGGAGCCCCGCAGGCTCCGGCGGAGTCCTTGGACGGTTGGGCCGCAGCAAGCCGCAGCAATGTGTGGTGACGAATGACAGGCCACCTGTGCAGCTAACGACTGCGATGGGGGGTCCACGGTCAGCAGAGGCCCGGCCCCTTCTGCGGACCGGAGCGGGACAGTGGTGGCCGCCGGCGGTACTGTACTTGCCGCGGCCACTGGTGAGAACAGGGCGGCTGCAGGTGGTGGGGAACAGTCCGCAGCCGCAGACTGGGGTGAGACGGCCACAGCCGCGGCCTGAGGGGAGGCGTCAGCGGCCGCGGGTTGAACTGCTCCCATGGTCTCCTGCTGTCTCTGTGTCGGTCTGCTGTCTGTCACAACGGTCCGTCCCTGAATTCTGCCCCCCGGGGACAGTTTCTCCCGGAACCCAGATGACGGCTCCCTTGGTTCCGGCCCGGACACTCGACGGGGGCTGTTCCTCCCACACTTGCATACCCCGCGACCACAGGCAAGAACTCCTGACCGCACTCTGCGACACTTACCCGCTGACAGCTTGTGCTGAGCAGTCCCTGTGAGAGACTCTGTAGCCACAGCCACGGCCTTGATACTGGATTCCTCCTCCTCCTCCCCTGGAACAGCAGCTACAAGTACCCAGACACAGAGTGGACCAGGGAAAGTTTCAGAACTCTTCACCTCCGCAAAAGACAGTGCCTCTGGTACATTCAGGACCGCTTCCTCGTCGTGACATGCCGACCGCGGCGCCATCTTGAGATCTTCCAACCACCTCCCTCCGGACGACAGAGACTGATAAGTTGAATCTAACGCTATTACCCGCCATTTGTTATTGTGTTTTACCGCTGTTTACAGCTGAGGACAGCCCGTAACCATCTTATATTGTTCACCATCCTATCTGTCCTCACGGCACTACTGTACATGCTGTGTACCAACTTCCTGCATGGAGAAAGCATTGTTAATCCTTTTTTCCATTTTTCATATATATAAAAAACACCCGTTAACCCTTGCTCTACTTCCTGCTCGTCACTGCATCCTACACACCTGCTAGTATCTTACGCTACGTTAGATGAAAATGGGGGTCCTGACTGGCGTTAACTATGGAGGCGTTACAGGCCTCATGATGATGCCAGTGACTTTGGTTGGCTAGGACGAGGTCCTGCAAAGTTCAGTGAAGGAGACCACCATTTAAGTATAACTGTCTTTTATTGAACAGTAACTCGATGTGAATGATGCTGAATATTTGCTGTATATAACTTGACTAGATGGAGGTCCGATGCTATTGCACCGTGAGGGCGGTAATGTCACGATAGTTTTTGTCCCAGCGATGCTGTTGGTCTTCAAAAGTCTCATTTGCCTGTTGTCTTCAACGTTGTGTCTTTGCTGCTTTCCTTTCATTGTCATTTCCGTACATTTTAGGAGGAGCCATGTTGGCGTTGATATTTGCTTTTTAAATTGCTTTTCCCATGAACAAAAGTTCATTTTAAAAATTGTCTGTGTCTGACTGTGTACAGAGAATACCACAGCTCCTGGGCAGGAGAGGAAGTAAAAGACAATACTGACATTACAGCAGAAGATCGCAGAGGATACATTTTGTGAGGTAAAATATTGTTTAAAAGTCAGTGAAATATTTTACCTCACAAAATGAATCCTCTGTGATCCCCTGCTGTAATGTCAGTATTGTCTTTGGCTTCCTCCCCTGCCCAGAAGATGTGGTTTGCTCCGTACACGGTCAGACACAGACAATTTAGTTCCTGGGAAAACCCCTTTATTGTGACCGGCTTCCTCTGTCTGTAGGCACGTAGCGCATCTGCCGCCGGGATCAGCCGAATGATTCACTGCACCTGCGCGGAATTCGTGCAGGTGCAGTAAATCAGACCGCCGCCATCTTTGTGCAAAAAGATAGCGGCAGTCACATTAAAACTGCACATACGCTCCTCCTGTACAAAGATGGCAGTGGTCAGTGATTCATTCGTCTGATCTCAGTGGCGTGTTCGCGACGGTGTTCCGCTGGTGGTACCGCGCAAGAGGATGCGTACGGCGTATACAGTGTGTGTGTCTAGTGCGTACGTCATATACAGAGTGTGTGTGTGTGGTGCGTACGGCGTATACAGTGTGTGTGTGTGGTGCAATGGTGTTCCGCTGGTGGTACCGTGCAAAAGGCTGGTACCACCAGCAGTTTCCATATTGAGACACCCATCACTTGGGTGTCCCAATATGGCGGTCGGTGAACCTCCGCCGCTTGTAATTCTGAGATCTGGACACATCTGGATGGAACAGGATGTGAAGATATTACAAGGTAAGTGTCACGTTTCCGCCAGACTTAGGGCCTGCTGTTCCGGTCGCGGCCTCTAGGAGGCGCCGGACCGCCACTTTATCGTCAGACTCAGGGACGGCTGTTCCTGCCTCGGCCACTGGACAGGGCCGTGGTTCTGTCACGTCAGGCTCAGAGCCTACTGTCCCGGCTTTAGCCTCTAGGAGGCGCCGGTCTGTCACGTCGCCGTTAAATTCTGGGTCTGCTGCTCCTGTCGCGGTCACTAGGAGGCGCCATGGCTCGCCCGGGAGTTATGGTGCTGACAGAGTAAGGGCATCTGCGCAGGCATCTGGTGGACGCAGGCTCCACCCCTCTGTCAGTCATCAAGAGGTTACTGCATCTCCATCTGGCCTGGTCCTGGGGGCGGTACTGATGACATCATCAGTCCAGGAACCTATGAGGGGTGACCTGATCCCTGAAATACCTTGGGACTGGTCTTGCAAGCCGCCGGATATATTCTTGGTTCCCCTGTGTGTTACTGTGTGAATTGCTTTCTGACTGACTGACTGACTTTGGCCTGGACTTCTGACTCTCCTTCTGCCTAACGATTCTGTACCTCTGCTACTCTCCTGGTTTATGACTCTCGGCCTGAATCTGACTCTGCTTCTGCCTAACGATTCTGTACCTCTGCTACTCTCCTGGTTTATGACTCTCGGCCTGAATCTGACTCTGCTTCTGCCTAACGATTCTGTACCTCTGCTACTCTCCTGATTTATGACTCTCGGCCTGAATCTGACTCTCCTTCTGCCTAACGATTCTGTACCTCTGCTACTCTCCTGGTTTATGACTCTCAGCCTGAATCTGACTCTGCTTCTGCCTAACGATTCTGTACCTCTGCTACTCTCCTGGTTTATGACTCTCGGCCTGAATCTGACTCTGCTTCTGTCTACCGTTTTTGTACCATTGCTGCCTGACTGGTTTAGACCCGCATATCTCCACGTTTGTGTCCTGTATTGGAACACCTTTCTGGCGACCGTCCTGCTCTGGTCACTGCTCCTATTCAGACAGCGCCTCCTGGGCTCTGCTATAAATCCAGATCCCTGTATAGGGGTAAAGGGTATCAGTGTTTCTCGGGGTGTTGCCTGGCTGCAGCCCAGACCGGCAGGCGGACGTCACATTATATCCGGCCATATAAAAAAAAAACTGCTTCTTGTGTATATATCCAGCATATACAAAAGCAGTCTCCCTGAACTTTTTTTTTTTCTCTCCCTTCTTCTGACTGAGCTGATTTCTGGCCTAAACACCTGGTTCAGTGCACAGCCTGAAGGAGCACTTTCATCTTCCTGCACCAGTATGCTGCAGTCTGGAGCCTTCAGAGAGAGAGCTGAGCGTCAGAGATCCATACTACTGAGACATCGGCCTCTGGGCAACTCTGGCTATGGTTGCCCAGGGGCACAGGTATTGCCCGCAGATGCGGCTAAAGTTTTATTGCCTATTGCCCTTTCTTTTGGTCAGAAATCTCAGTGTGTGAGCGCATATGTGGATTGTGGATCTGAAGGGAATTTTATGGATTCTTTGGTTGCTAAAAGTCTCGGTGTACCCCTATTAAGACTTAATGCCCCTATAAAAACTACGGCTATTAATGGCACATCTATTGTCCAGGAGGGGGTTAAATTTGTTACTGACAAAATCACTATGTCGGTGGGAGCATTGCATACCGAGGTTATGTCATTTTTTGTGATGGATAATTTGTCTGCTGCAGTCATTTTGGGGATGCCATGGCTACGCCAGCATAATCCAGTCATCGACTGGCACCTAGGCGATGTTATACGCTGGAGTTCACACTGTCAGGAAAACTGCATGTCGCTAACAGTAAACCAAGTTAAAGTTAAACCCCTCCACATACCGTTTGCCTTCAGAGATTTTGAGGATGTCTTTTCTATTGCAAAATCTGAAAAGCTACCCCCTCACAGAAAGTATGATTGCCCTATAGATCTGATTCCAGATGCCCGTCTCCCAAAAGGGAGAATATTTAATCTCTCAGGTCCAGAGTGTCAGGCTATGAACGAGTACATAGCTGATAGCTTAAAAAAGGGGTTTATTAGACCGTCCATTTCACCAGTTGGAGCTGGCTTCTTCTTTGTAGAAAAGAAAGATGGTGGCCTCAGACCCTGCATTGACTACCGGGAATTGAATGCAATCACTATAAAGAACCAGTATCCGCTTCCACTCATCCCTGATCTTTTTAATCAGCTAATGGGAGCCCGCTGGTTTACTAAACTGGACCTCCGGGGGGCATACAATCTAGTCCGCATAAGAGACGGGGATGAGTGGAAAACAGCCTTTAATACCCCTCTTGGCCACTTTGAGTACCTGGTAATGCCGTTCGGACTCAGTAACGCACCTGCCGTGTTCCAGCACTTTGTAAATGACATTTTCAGGGACATTTGTGGGGTGTATGTCGTCGTGTATTTAGATGACATTTTGATTTATTCTGCTGACCCTGTGACACATGCTCAGCACGTTCGCTCCGTACTGCAGAGACTGCGAGAACACTCCCTGTTTGCTAAACTGGAGAAATGTGTTTTTTTGCGGAGGAGGTACAATTTTTAGGATATGTGGTTTCAAGCACAGGCTTCCGTATGGATCCTGCCAAGATCCAACCTATTAAAACTTGGGTGCAACCCAAGTCGCTAAAAGCGCTGCAGCGATTTTTAGGGTTTGCAAATTATTACCGAAAATTCATCAGGGGTTTCTCCGAAATTGCTAAACCACTCACGGATTTGACCCGAAAAGGGGCAGACGTGACCAATTGGAACCCTGAGGCAATTCAGGCTTTTGCTACGTTAAAAGAGTGCTTTGTAGCCAACCCAGTTTTGATTCAGCCTGATCTGGACCGCCCGTTTATTGTAGAGGTGGACGCCTCTGAGGTCGGAGTTGGAGCAGTGCTGTCGCAAGGCACTGCATCACTCACTCAGCTTCGCCCATGTGCCTTTTTCTCCCGCAAATTCTCTGCCACTGAGAAGAATTACGATATAGGTAATCGGGAGTTATTGGCGATCAAATGGGCCTTCGAGAAATGGCGCCACTTCCTCGAAGGCGCCAAACATAAGATCACTGTGATTACAGATCACAAGAATCTGACTTACCTGGAGTCAGCTAAAAGATTAAATCCTAGACAAGCGAGGTGGGCCTTGTTCTTCTCTAGGTTTGATTTCTTAATAACCTTTCGTCCTGGTACCAAAAATGTGAGGGCTGATGCTCTCTCTCGAAGTTTCTGCCCCTCACAGGCTGAGGACTCGGAGCCAGTTCCAATACTGGCCAATGGTATTGTTGTGTCGGCTGTGTCTCTGGACCTTCTGGAGGAGATCCGTAGGTCCCCAGAACCAGCCCCTGACTCGACGCCCCCCCAGAAATTGTTTGTTCCAGCGCCGTTTCGTCTACAAGTTCTGAAGGAGTCGCACGACTCCGTCCTGGCAGGCCATCCTGGGGTCAATAATACCGCCAGGCTTGTGACTAGGAGTTTTTGGTGGCCAACGGTAGTTAAGGACTGCAAGGATTATGTACTAGCTTGTGAAATCTGTGCTCGCGCCAAGTCCCCTCACAATCGGCCTGCCGGCTGGCTCCAGTCCTTGCCCGCTCCAGAGAGTCCATGGACCCACATCTCCATGGACTTCATTACTGACCTACCACCCTCAGAGGGGAAGACATGTATCTGGGTGGTGGTGGACAGGTTCAGTAAGCAATGTCATTTCGTTCCCCTCTCTGGATTACCTAATTCAGAAACTCTGAGTAAGTTGTTTATTGTTCATGTAATAAGGCTGCATGGCGCTCCAGAGAATATCGTGTCCGACCGAGGTACCCAGTTTGTTTCCAAATTCTGGAGAGCATTCTGCAAACGTATTGGTATTGAATTATCCTTCTCCTCCGCTTACCACCCTGAGACCAATGGTCAAACGGAGCGTACCAACCAGGCTCTAGAGCAATATCTTCGCTGCTATGTCTCGGAACATCAGTCTGATTGGACGGAACATCTCCCATTAGCTGAGTTCGCTCTAAATAACCAGTACCAGGAATCTATCAAAACCACCCCGTTCTTCTGCAATCATGGTTTGCACCCACGTTTTGGTTCATTTTCGGCCAAGATGTCGGAGCTTCCGGGAGTAGAGAATTCCATACGTCACTTAAGGACAATCTGGTCGGAGGTGAACACAAACTTGAAAGGGTCCCAGGTCAGGCAGGCTTCGGCCGCAAATAAACGGAGGTCCACGGGGCCGCACCTAGGAGTTGGGGACAAAGTTTGGCTGTCTACCAGAAACATTAAGCTTAAGGTGCCATCTGCCAAACTGGGGCCCAGGTTTATTGGTCCCTACGAGATATTAGAAGTAATTAACCCGGTAGCCTTTCGTTTAAGGCTCCCTCAGTCTTTTAAAATTCCTAATGTTTTCCACAAATCCCTTCTCAAGGTGTACCGCTCCCCAATTCATCCCGTCCAGTCCCCTCCTCCTCCAGTTTTGGTCAAGGGTGCCTTGGAGTACGAAGTCCAGGGCATCCTTGATTCCCGTTTAGTGAGAAAGTCTGTGCAATATTTAGTTCATTGGAAAGGCTATGGCCCAGAGGAGAGGTCCTGGGTCCCCGCTAGTGACATTCATGCCAAGGGGTTGATTAGAAGGTTTCACCTCCTTCACCCTGATAAACCGGGTTTTGAGGGTCCGGAGGCCCCTCTTGGAGGGGGGGTACTGTCACGTTTCCGCCAGACTTAGGGCCTGCTGTTCCGGTCGCGGCCTCTAGGAGGCGCCGGACCGCCACTTTATCGTCAGACTCAGGGACGGCTGTTCCTGCCTCGGCCACTGGACAGGGCCGTGGTTCTGTCACGTCAGGCTCAGAGCCTACTGTCCCGGCTTTAGCCTCTAGGAGGCGCCGGTCTGTCACGTCGCCGTTAAATTCTGGGTCTGCTGCTCCTGTCGCGGTCACTAGGAGGCGCCATGGCTCGCCCGGGAGTTATGGTGCTGACAGAGTAAGGGCACCTGCGCAGGCATCTGGTGGACGCAGGCTCCACCCCTCTGTCAGTCATCAAGAGGTTACTGCATCTCCATCTGGCCTGGTCCTGGGGGCGGTACTGATGACATCATCAGTCCAGGAACCTATGAGGGGTGACCTGATCCCTGAAATACCTTGGGACTGGTCTTGCAAGCCGCCGGATATATTCTTGGTTCCCCTGTGTGTTACTGTGTGAATTGCTTTCTGACTGACTGACTTTGGCCTGGACTTCTGACTCTCCTTCTGCCTAACGATTCTGTACCTCTGCTACTCTCCTGGTTTATGACTCTCAGCCTGAATCTGACTCTGCTTCTGCCTAACGATTCTGTACCTCTGCTACTCTCCTGGTTTATGACTCTCGGCCTGAATCTGACTCTGCTTCTGCCTAACGATTCTGTACCTCTGCTACTCTCCTGGTTTATGACTCTCGGCCTGAATCTGACTCTGCTTCTGTCTACCGTTTTTGTACCATTGCTGCCTGACTGGTTTAGACCCGCATATCTCCACGTTTGTGTCCTGTATTGGAACACCTTTCTGGCGACCGTCCTGCTCTGGTCACTGCTCCTATTCAGACAGCGCCTCCTGGGCTCTGCTATAAATCCAGATCCCTGTATAGGGGTAAAGGGTATCAGTGTTTCTCGGGGTGTTGTCTGGCTGCAGCCCAGACCCGCAGGCGGACGTCACAGTAAGTATATATTAGATGAACGCTTCTCTTAGTATATGGAACATATTTATACACATTCTCTCCGTCCTTCCCAGAATGACTCTGTTCTGCCTTGCTTAGTCCTCTGTCTTCACCACAACCCAGCACAATACTTCAGGAACTTCCCCTTGCCTAATAACGGTACTACAGTCATTAAGTGAGAGTCCTGTATTTCAACCCGCGGTTCCGCACCCTTTTCTTCTTAGGGGAGTTACTTTGCCACTATGGCCACTACTCAAATTCTTTGCTTGTTGACCCCTTGGATCTACCGCTCACATTCCCTATTCTTATCTGTCCCGTTACCTTCTGGACTTGGAACCTCGGTATTGCGTTGCTAGGTTTCCTGCCCCCAGATTCCGTCTCTGGATATTCACTCACACCTTCTGTCACTTTCTTTTGCCTCTTTCCTGGATCTCACTATACTCGGTCTCCACGCACCACAGGGACACCCATATCATGCCGCCCTGCTTACTTATCAGACCATAGGTCTGCTTCTGCTGCAGGCTGTGCACTATTTGACATCCTGACAGGAAACTGTAGCTGTCCTCTCACTTTAACGACTCCCACTCTGGGCTAGTCCCAACTAGTAACCCTATGAACTCCATATTGCTAGGCAGAACATAACCTATCGCTATAAACATATATTAATAAACACATTGCACATCAAAAAACTGCAACAATACACTTGTCTTCAAAGGGGAAACATGGGCAACGCTTTCATCTTCTTACATCATCCAGGGGCGGCTTAACTGTTAAGCACAGGTATGAAGATCTTTGGTTGGGTCTTTGGAGCCCTTGAAGTGGACAGGCTTTGCTACTGTGGCAAGTCAGAGCGTGCGGCCCCTGATTTTCTGCTTGCTGATTGCTGGATGGCAGGCAGCTCGGGGATCTCACGGTATCCATGAATCTCTGATTATACTTGCCTAGCATTTCACCTGACTCTTACTATACACATGTGACATGAAATAAAAACTGTGACCTTTTGATACCAACAAATATAACGTGTTGGGTATTTTATTTTGTTGGGCTATGTAGTTTGGGTCATGTATTAATAAACGAGGGTCCATCCCATATCCAGAAGTCATGCATTATTATTTTTTTTTTTTTGGCGTTTAAGGTGCTGTGATATAATGGTCGTCTGTACGACAGTGGTGCCAGGACACCAGTTTATACTGTGTGGTTATTAAGTTTTTTTTTTCTGCACTTGAGCAACACTTGCATACTCAACAAAAATGGTGGTCATGTGTGGTATGTGGATTATTACAGTCCCTTTGTCCTATTTAGGGATCCTATGTAAAGAGACCACGGGCGAGCTGCTGGGACTTTACAGGAAAATTGTGTACTATTCCCAATGATCTGTCTAGTATTGAGTGTATCACACGCTTGTAGGCCTCAGGCCTCCACTGTCTCCAGGCCTCCATCTTCCAGAGCCGCCGCATATGACTCAGGGAAACACACAGTTTGTTCCAACACACAGAAGTTTACTGTACAGTTCAAGTTCATCAGATGTTAACAACAGTATCAGGCACAGCACTTCTCATTTCTTGTTTCCTTAACCCCTTTACCCCTAAGGGTGGTTTGCACGTTAATGACCCGGCTAATTTTTCCTTGGATCCCGATGATTCTGACATTGTTTTTCACGTGACATATTGTACTTCATGTTAGTGGTAAAATTTCATTCATATAACTTGCGTTTATTTGTGAAAAAAGACGGAAATTCGGCGAAAATTTTGAAAATTTCGCAATTTTCCAAATTTGAAATTTTTATGCCCTTAAATCTCAGAGATATGGCACCCAAAAAAATTAATAACATTTCCCACATGTTTACTTTAAATCAGCACAATTTTGGAACAATTTTTTTTTTTTTGTTAGGAAGTTATAAGGGTTAAAAGTTGACCAGCGATTTCTCATTTTTGCAACACCATTATTTTTTAGGGACCACATCACATTTGAAGTCACTTTGAGGGATCTATATGATAGAAAATACCCAAAAGTGACACCATTCTAAAAACTACAGCCCTTAAGGTGCTCAAAACCACATTCAAGAAGTTTATTAACCATTCAGGTGCTTCACAGGAAATTTTTGAATGTTTAAAAAAAAATGAACATTTAACTTTTTTTCACAAAAAAATTACTTCAGGTCCAATTTTTTTTATTTTACCAAGAGTAACAGGAGAAATTGGACTGCAAAAGTTATTGTGCAATTTGTCCTGAGTACACTGATACCTGATATGTGGGGGAGAACCACTGTTTCGGCACATGGCAGAGCTTGGAAGGGAAGGAGCGCTGTTTGACTTTTCAACGCAAAATTGGCTGGAATTGAGATCAGATGCCATGTTGCGTTTGGAGAGCCCCTGATGTGCCTAAACAGTGGAAACCCCCATAAGTGACCCCATTTTGGAAACTACACCCCCCAAGGAACTTATCGAAATGTGTGGTGAGCACTTTGAACTCCCAAGGGCTTCACAGACGATTATAACATAGAGCCGTAAAATTAAAAAATCATATTTTTTTCCCCAAAAATGATCTTTTCACCCCCAATTTAATTTTTATTTTCCCAAGGGAAATAGGACGACAAAAGTTATTGTGCAATTTGTCCTGAGTACGCCAATACCCCATATGTGGGGGTAAACCACTGTTTGGGTGCATGGTAGAGCTCGGAAGGGAATGAGCACCGTTTGACTTTTTCAACGCAGAATTGGCTTGGTGCCATATTGCATTTGGAGAGCCCCTGATGTGCCTAAACAGTGGAAACCCCCCACAAATGACACCATTTTGGAAACTAGACCCCCCAAGGAACTTATCTAGATGTGTGGTGAGCACTTTGAACCCCCATGGGCTTCACATAAGTTTATAATGTACAGCCCTAAAAATTAAAAAATCATATTTTTTCCACAAAAATGATCTTTCCACCCCCAATTTTTATTTTCCCAAGGGATATAGGACCCCAATAGTTATTGTGAAATTTGTCCTGAGTATGCTAATACCCCATATGTGGGGATAGAATCATAGAATCATAGAATCGTAGAGTTGGAAGGGACCTCCTGGGCCATCTGGTCCAACCCCCTGCTCAAAGCAGGATTCGCTAAATCATCCCAGTTAGATGTCTGTCCAGCCTCTGTTTGAAGACTTCCATTGAAGGAGAACTCACCACTTCTCGTGGCAGCCTGTTCCACTCATTGATCACTCTAACTGTCAAAAAGTTTTTTCTAATATCTAATCTGTGTCTCCTCCCATTCAGCTTCATCCCATTGCTTCTAGTCTTTCCTTGTGCAAATGAGAATAAAGTTGATCCTTCTACAATGTGACAGCCCTTTAGATATTTGTAGACAGCTATTAAGTCTCCTCTCAGTCTTCTCTTTTGCAAACTAAACATTCCCAAATCCTGCAACCTTTCCTCATAAGACAGGGTTTGCAGACCAGTCACCATTCTGGTCGCTCTTTTCTGAACTTGCTCCAGTTTGTTGATGTCTTTTTTAAAATGTGGTGCCCAAAATTGGACACAATATTCCAGATGAGGTCTGACCAAAGAGGAGTAGAGGGAAATAATTACTTCACGTGATCTAGACTGTATGCTTCTGTTAATACATCCTAGAATTGCATTTGCCTTTTTTGCTGCTGCATCACACTGTTGACTCATATTCAGTCTGTGATCTATTAGTATACCCAAGTCTTTTTCACATGTGCTGTCACTTAGCCCTATTCCTCCCATTCTATATATGCTTTTTTCATTTTTATTGCCCAGATGTAGTACTTTGCATTTCTCCCTGTTAAAAACCATTCTGTTAGTTGCTGCCCACTTCTCCAGTTTATTTAAATCTTTTTGAATCCTCTCTCTCTCTTCTCTAGTATTAGCTATCCCTCCTAGCTTTGTGTCATCAGCAAATTTAATCAGTTTACCCTCAATTCCTTCATCTAAATCGTTGATAAAGATGTTGAACAATACAGGGCCCAGGACAGAGCCCTGTGGTACCCCACTTGAGACATTCTTCCAACTGGATGTGCAGCCATTTACGACCACTCTTTGGGTCCGATCACTAAGCCAGTTATGAATCCACCTAACAGTTGCCTTGTCCATTCCATACTTAGTCATTTTTTCAATAAGGATTGTATGAGAGACTTTGTCAAATGCTTTGCTGAAGTCAAGATATACTATATCTACAGCATTTCCTTGATCCACCCAATCAGTAATACCATCATAGAAGGAAATTAAATTAGTCTGACATGACTTATTAGTTACAAACCCATGCTGACTCTGTTTAATCACTTCATTCTTATTCAGGTATTGACATACATGTTGTTTAATAATTTGTTCAAAGATCTTTCCTGGTATAGAAGTCAGACTCACCGGCCTATAGTTGCCTGGGTCCACCTTCTTCCCCTTTTTGAAGATAGGAACAACATTTGCTCTTCTCCAGTCTTCTGGCACTTCTCCTGTTCTCCAAGAATTTTCAAAGATTATGGAGAGGGGTTCAAAAATTTCTTCTGCTATCTCCTTCAGTACTCTGGGGTGTAATTCATCTGGACCTGGAGACTTGAATACATTTAGGTTAGCTAAGTGTTTCCTCACTATCTTTCTGTTTATAGATATCCTGGATTCTTCTATTCCCTTAATAGGACAGTGAATAACAGTTGATGTTACATTTCCTTTCTGAGAGAAAACAGATGCAAAATAGGAATTTAAAAGTTCAGCCTTCTCAACATCCTGTCTTACCATTTCATCATTTTCATCCTGTAAAAATCCTATAGCATCTTTGACTTTTCTTTTACTTTTGACATATCCCCAAAATCCTTTATTATTGCTTTTGACATCTCTTGCAAGCCTCAATTCATTTTCAGCTTTAGATAATCTGATTTGTGCCTTGCAGGTTCTGCAGACAGCATTATATTCTTCTTTAGATATGCCTCCTTCTTTCCATTTTATAAACATTTTTTGCTTCCTTTTTAGCATGTGCTTAAGTTCTGTGTTCATCCATCCTGGTTTCCTTAAATGCTTCCTATTCTTCCCTCTTTTTGGAATTGTTAACAACTGTGCTTTGAGAATTTCATTTTTCAAGATTTCCCATCCTTCCTGGACATTTTTGTCTTTAAGGATATCCAGCCATTGGATCCCTCCAATTCTCTTTCTGAATCCCTTAAAATCTGCCTTTCTGAAATCTAACCTTGACGTCTGAGTCTTCACAGGTCTTCCGCCTCTAGTTATCCAAAATTCTAAAATAGCATGGTCGCTACCTCCTAGGGTCCCAGCCACTTTTACCTCCTCAACCATTTCCTCCCTGTTTATAAGGATTAGATCCAAGGTAGCAGTTCCCCTTGTTTTCTCCTTTACCTTTTGGAAGATAAAGTTGTCAGCAAGAGAGGATAAGAATTTCCTTGACCTGTTAGTTTTGCCTGAGAGAGATTCCCAACAAATGTCTGGATAGTTGAAATCTCCCATGACAACTATGTCATATTTTTTGGAGAACTTGGCCATTTGATGCATAAAGAGTTCATCCATATCTTCAGCTTGCACAGGTGGCCTGTAGTAAATGCCTACAATGGTGTCCTTTCCATTGTTCTGTCCTTGTATTCTTACCCAAACAGTTTCCACAGAACTCCCAGTCTCTGAAGCTTCAATCTCTGTGCAGATATACGCATTTCTAACATACAATGCGACACCCCCTCCTCGTTTATCAAGTCTGTTTCTTGCAAATAAGTTGTATCCTTCTAGTCTTGTATTCCAATCATGTGTATTGTCCCACCAAGTTTCAGTGATTCCAATGACATCATATTTCTTTTCCTGTGTTAGTAGTTCCAATTCTCCTTGTTTGTTGCCCATGCTTTGTGCATTAGTATAGAAACATTTTAGTTTGTGATTGGTTTCTCTTTCTCCAATATTTTTTTTAATTAGATTCTTTCGTCTTTGTTCTTCCTTTCCACTTCTAATAGCAGAGTTCTCAGTAGCATTTGTCAGGTGTATGGCTTTTTCTGGTCTTTTGCTTCCCTTCCCATGTTGTTCTAGTTTAAAGCTCTCCTTACAAGTGTAGCAAGGCGACTTCCAAATACCTGCTTTCCAGTCTTCGTAAGGTGCACCCCATCTCTAGCAAGTAGTCCATCGTATAAGTAGTTCACTCCGTGATCCAGAAATCCAAATCGTTGCTGACGGCACCATCGACGTAGCCAGTTGTTCACCTGCAGAATCTTATTCCACCTCCTTGTTCCATGGCCATCCACTGGGAGGATGGAAGAGAAGACCACCTGCGCTCCCAGTTCTTTCACTTTCTTGCCTAAGTCTTCAAAGTCTCTGCAGATGGTTTCCAGGTTGTTTCTTGCGGTGTCATTTGTCCCCACATGTAGTAGCAGGAATGGGTAGTCATCTGTAGGTCTGAAGAGTCCTGATATCCTGTCAGACACATCTTTAATTTTTGCACCTGGAAGACAGCACATTTCTCTTGAAGTTATATCCGGTCTGCAGATAGCGGCCTCTGTTCCTCTCAACAGGGAATCCCCCATGACCACCACTCTCCGTTTCTTCTTCACAACATTTTTCTTTCTCCATCCAGGAGGACTCTGAAGGCGTACAAGGTTGCTGTTTGTTGGCAAAGTCTTATCCTGATGTATTTCTTCATCGTTTTCCTGCGTGAGAGCCTGGTACTGGTTTCTGAGCAGTATGGGTGCTGACTGCCTCCTGATCCTCCTGCTTCTCTGGGTCACATGTCTCCAATCCTCTGTTTCTTCAGGTGCACTTCGAATTTCTTCTCTTTCTGTAACATGAAGAGATAATTCTGCTCTGTCCAAGAACTCTTCACCTTCCTTAATGATCTTCAACGTAGCTAACCTCTCTTCGAGATTTTGCAACTTTTCCTCCAACAGGGTCACAAGCTTGCATTTGTGGCATGTGAAGTTTGGCTTTTCCACTGGTAAATCTGTGAACATGTAGCAAGAAATGCAGCTCACCAAATGGCTCCTGGCCTCTTCCATCTTGAGATTTCTTAAAAAGATGAAAGATGAGCCAAAATCGGCGCGCGGTTTCTCCGATTTCCTCTTTTCAGCTGCAACGGCCAAAACCCAGTGATCGTTGAGCTCGCGGAGACTCTTCACTTATCCCAGAAGGCACTGGGAATATGCAAATGATCTCCTCAAGACTCTTCCCCTGGTTTCTCCGATTTCCTCTTTTCAGCTGCAACGGCCAAAACCCAGTGATCGTTGAGCTCGCGGAGACTCTTCACTTATCCCAGAAGGCACTGGGAATATGCAAATGATCTCCTCAAGACTCTTCCCCTGGTTTCTCCGATTTCCTCTTTTCAGCTGCAACGGCCAAAACCCAGTGATCGTTGAGCTCGCGGAGACTCTTCACTTATCCCAGAAGGCACTGGGAATATGCAAATGATCTCCTCAAGACTCTTCCCCTGGTTTCTCCGATTTCCTCTTTTCAGCTGCAACGGCCAAAACCCAGTGATCGTTGAGCTCGCGGAGACTCTTCACTTATCCCAGAAGGCACTGGGAATATGCAAATGATCTCCTCAAGACTCTTCCCCTGGTTTCTCCGATTTCCTCTTTTCAGCTGCAACGGCCAAAACCCAGTGATCGTTGAGCTCGCGGAGACTCTTCACTTATCCCAGAAGGCACTGGGAATATGCAAATGATCTCCTCAAGACTCTTCCCCTGGTTTCTCCGATTTCCTCTTTTCAGCTGCAACGGCCAAAACCCAGTGATCGTTGAGCTCGCGGAGACTCTTCACTTATCCCAGAAGGCACTGGGAATATGCAAATGATCTCCTCAAGACTCTTCCCCTGGTTTCTCCGATTTCCTCTTTTCAGCTGCAACGGCCAAAACCCAGTGATCGTTGAGCTCGCGGAGACTCTTCACTTATCCCAGAAGGCACTGGGAATATGCAAATGATCTCCTCAAGACTCTTCCCCTGGTTTCTCCGATTTCCTCTTTTCAGCTGCAACGGCCAAAACCCAGTGATCGTTGAGCTCGCGGAGACTCTTCACTTATCCCAGAAGGCACTGGGAATATGCAAATGATCTCCTCAAGACTCTTCCCCTGGTTTCTCCGATTTCCTCTTTTCAGCTGCAACGGCCAAAACCCAGTGATCGTTGAGCTCGCGGAGACTCTTCACTTATCCCAGAAGGCACTGGGAATATGCAAATGATCTCCTCAAGACTCTTCCCCTGGTTTCTCCGATTTCCTCTTTTCAGCTGCAACGGCCAAAACCCAGTGATCGTTGAGCTCGCGGAGACTCTTCACTTATCCCAGAAGGCACTGGGAATATGCAAATGATCTCCTCAAGACTCTTCCCCTGGTTTCTCCGATTTCCTCTTTTCAGCTGCAACGGCCAAAACCCAGTGATCGTTGAGCTCGCGGAGACTCTTCACTTATCCCAGAAGGCACTGTGAATATGCAAATGATCTCCTCAAGACTCTTCCCCTGGTTTCTCCGATTTCCTCTTTTCAGCTGCAACGGCCAAAACCCAGTGATCGTTGAGCTCGCGGAGACTCTTCACTTATCCCAGAAGGCACTGTGAATATGCAAATGATCTCCTCAAGACTCTTCCCCTGGTTTCTCCGATTTCCTCTTTTCAGCTGCAACGGCCAAAACCCAGTGATCGTTGAGCTCGCGGAGACTCTTCACTTATCCCAGAAGGCACTGGGAATATGCAAATGATCTCCTCAAGACTCTTCCCCTGGTTTGGATAAACCACTGTTTGGGTGCATGGCAGAGCTCGGAAGGGAATGAGCACCGTTTGACGCAAAATTGGCTGGAATTGAGATCGGGCACCATGTCGCGTTTGGAAAGCCCCTGATGTGTCTAAACAGTGGAAACCCCCCACAAGTGACCCCATTTTGGAAACCAGACCCCCCAAGGAGCTTATCTAGATGTGTGGTGAGCACTTTGAACCCCCAAGTGCTTCACAGAAGTTTATAACGCTCGGGCGTGAAAATAAAAAAATCACATTTTTTCCACAAAAATGATATTTTTGCCCCCAATTTTTTATTTTCCCATGGGTAACAGGAGAAACTGGACCCCACAACTTGTTGTGCAACTTGTCCTAAGTAGGCTGATACCCCATATGTGGGGGTAAACCACTGTTTGGGCGCATGGCAGAGCTTGGAAGGGAAGGAGCACTGTTTGACTTTTTCAACGCAGAATTGGCTGGAATTGAGATCAGACGCCTTGTTGCATTTGGAGAGCCCCTGATGTGCCTATCAGTGGAAACCGCCCCCCCAATTCTAACTCCAACCCTAACCCCAACACACCCCTAACCCTAATCTCAGGCCCTATCCCTAACCCTAGCCCTAGCTCTAACCCTAGCCCTAACCCTAATGGGAAAATGGAAATGAATACATTTTTTTTAAATTTATTTTTCCCTAACTAAGGGGGTGATAAAGGGGGGTTTGATTTACTATTCATGGTGGGTTTTTATGTTTGGCAGCTGTTGCACGCTAAAAGATGCTTTTTATTGCAAAAATAGGACCATTTTCGGGCACGTGACATTTTTTGATCGCTCTTTATTCCGATCTTTGGGATACAGAATGAACAGAAACCAGCATTTCATGAACTTCTTTTATGGGGGGGGGGGGCGTTTACACCGTTCCGCGTGTGGTAAAACTGATAAAGCGGCTTTATTCTTCTGGTCAGTACGATTACAGCGATACCTATTTATACCTTTTTTTAGGTTTTGGCGCTTTTAGACAATAAAAACTATTTTATTTTAAAAATTCTTCTTTATTCTGTGAGCTATAACGTTTTTATTTTTCACTGATGACGCTGTATGGCAACTTGTTTTTTGCGGGACAAGATAACGTTTTCAGCGGTGCAATGTTTATTTATATCCGTCTTTTTGATCGTGCGTTATTGCACTTTTTGATCGGCGGTATGATGATAAAGCATTGTTTTTTGCCTTGCTTTTTTTTTTTGAAGGGGTTCACCAAAGGGATTAACTAGTGGGACAGTTTTATAGGGTGGGTCATTAAGGACGCGGCGATACTAAATATGTGTACTTTTATTGTTGTTTTATTTACAAAAAAAAGAATTTATTAGGGAATTTTTTTTAAATTTATTTTGGAATGTTAAAAAAATTATTTTTACACTTGTTTTTTTTTTACTTTATTATATTGCTCCAATGTGGGACATTACTATAAAGTTTCAGATTCCTGATCTAACACTTTGCAGTGCACTGTGTGAGATCAGCGATCTGACAGGCACTGGAGAGGAATTTTCAGCGCCTGTTCTCAGCAGGCACTGAGAAAGCCGCCTCCCTGCAGGGAGGAGACCCTCGGAGCAACGCGAGCACATCGTGCTGCTCCGAGGGTCTCAGGGAAGCACGCAGGGAGTCCCCTCCCTGCGTGATTCTTCCCTATGCCCCCGGTACACTGCGATCATGTTTGATTGCAGTGTGCCAGGGGTTAATGTGCCAGGGGCAGTCCGTGACCACCACTGGGCACATAGTGCCAGAGGTGTCAGCTGTGATAATCAGCTGACACCCGGCCGTGGTCGCGATGACGTACTATCCCATCCCCGGTCATACGGGCCCGGGTACCGTGGACGCGATAGTACGTCACAAGTCAGAAAGGGGTTAATACAGCACATGTTCACCATTGCTTTCCGTCCCTCCTGGACTATCTCTGCCTTTACTGGCTCTGTCAGCTCTAGGGATTTCCCGTCCAAATCCACAGTGCACCCGTGATCCGTTACCTTTCCTTAATGCGGCTCCACGTCCAACTTCTTCTGTACAAACTATTTGTAGTACCTGTAGCAAGTCTTGAGCTCCGGACGTTGTAAGAATATCCACAAGGGCTTCCTGTAAGGCTTCCCACTGCCCCCAAATGATAGATTCTTGCTGGCAATAGCAGCCCACTGCACTTGAAATTGACCTTGGTTACTGTACTTCCATATCTAGCTACTAATAAGCAGGGCTTGTCCCTCCCACTATGGGCTAGTCCAAAACTTTAACTATGTCTGGCCCTAAAATATGTAGCTGGGCAGATCACCTTCACAACATTATGCAATACAATTCCCTAGTTTGAAGACCTATTATACCCGCAATCACTATCTTATTCCCTAAAACTTAGCCTTTGTATTATATCACTTATCACACTTTATATAGTAATTGTTTTACAATTATCAAGCCAATAGAGTTCCTCATACACAGTAACATGATCCCCCTCAGAAAAATTTGTTACAAAAGTACAAAGAGGGAAGAAGGAGCACTGATCATAAAGCTTAATAAAAATTCCAATTTATTAAATAAATATTAACATAATTAACAAAACATAGAACCATGGATTGTAGTAATATTATGGGACATGATATCAGAGTAACCAAAGGCAGCTAATGCATAGACTTACTCAAATAATAGTATAGTCAAAATAGCTCACAAATCGGAGCTCATGAGATGTGATCAATGTTTATATATCAATATAATTATGCTATTTTAATAGCTCCCAACAAAAATATCCAAAACCAATTACATTATTATGATGTAAATATGCTGCACACAAGCATCATAATATAAAGGCACTTATATTAGATTTAATATAAATAGTCCATTAGCATATACAGTAGATTATATTGCGCCCATATCCTAAATGTACCTGTGGTCATAATAAGAGGAATCTGCACTGCCACTGCCAGAGAGAAAACACCTCGATGCGCGTTTCACCGCCTCTGCAGCTTCGTCCGGAGAGTATAGTATAGCATAATTATATTGATATATAAACATTGAGCACATCTCATGAGCACAATGTTTATTGCCTTTTGGTTACTCTGATATCATGTCCCATAATATCACTACGATCAATGGTTCTATGTTGATTTGTTAATTATGTTAATATTTATTTAATAAATTGGAATTTTTATTAAGATTTATGATCAGTGCTCCTCCTTCCTTCTTTGTACTTTTGTAACAAATTGTGTTACAATTATGTTGCCTACCAAGTCTATCATTTGTCCTAAACCTTGACCTGCATTATACATTATTACATATTGCCATATTCCATTTTATGTGTAGAGAAGACACATAACCTTATATTACAATGGGCAAGAAACACCACAGCACAGTCCACCACTCTTAGACCTGCAGGATAAATAATGAAAATAACCCTTTTTTTGTCACACAAAAGTGCCGTGATTGGATTAGCCACGTGTCATTAGCTATACCCTATTAATAAAGTCTTATTATAGCACATGCATTATACGCCATATTTACTGAGGCACTTGCAAAATTTTACGGGCACGATGAAGGCATGTTGCTGGAGGGAGCGGTACCCAGGTATTGGGTGCTGGGGTTGGTACTAATAAGCCACCCTTCCTTTTATATGGTGTGTAGAAATAGAGCTACGGCAATTAACTGAACATTTTCTCCTGCTGAGGAAAAGCCTACCTACTGCCCTGGCATATGGCAATGGAGATGGTATGAATTTCCAAATCATTGCAAAAGTCGCAGACTACACCAAATTCATCACAATGGTGCTTGTGAAAGAGGAAGCAGTGATACCCCTGAAGAGCCCTTGCATGATGTGACCATAGTGAGGAAAGACTGCCATCTGATGGACAAGCGGAATCGGGTGGAACCAATTTGTACCGTAAGAATTGCAGGAGGAGCAGTTTCAAGTGCCGGACCTGGTCAGAGTCTCAGGATATAAAAGCTCTGCGTACCAAATCGTGAGCAGATTTGATGCCAAAAGAAGGAGATGGACCAGGGATGTTGCGGAGGTCAGGGTGACAAGCCTCAGCAGGAAGTCTGCGACACCATCTGACATGGTTCAGACTACATTTGGGAGGACCCAGTCAAGACCAGGACCTGCGCCCTACACTGGTTAAGACACAGAGACCAGACGTCAACTGTCAAGAGTCGAGCCCCAGTCCTCTCCGCTCCAGGCCCAGGAGAAATTTGCAGACGGTCAAGCCGTGAAGATCATCGAGGAGACGACAACTAAAGAGGTACGCCTTCAGCTGAAGATGGACAATGCGAGTAAGCAGGACCGTAACTTCCAGTTTTGACCAGGGCTGGCTAGAGACAGGCCAATAGATTGGGAGGGGGCCGGTTGGTGCGTGGGAGGCTTAGCGCACTCTAGTAGACTTAGAAAGACTTGCGGCTTAGCGGGAAAACCTAGTGACCCCCGGTGGGGCCAGAGTTAAAAAGAGAGAGTCTACATGTTCACTCCCGCTAATGGGTGTGCCACCTTCGTGAAGAGGACATTAGTATTATATCGTGAAGAACTTTCGCTGCTATTATGCTCGTATCATTATTTGGTTTATTTGATTTGTTATCACCAATTACTATACATTACTATTGCATTTAAACGGAATTATATTGTTCACTGACTGTTCTTGCCGTGCGTTACCTGTGTGTTACATCTGGTCACCTGCATTACACATGCAGCAAAACCAGGTCTGGTCATTGGTCACATTAGACATATTGGTCTCCTTGTACATGACAGTGCATTGTAAAACTCCAATCTGACCGCTGTCTCTCTCGACTCCACCATGTCTCCACAACCCCATTAAATGACATTTGGTCAGTGTTGCATCCATTTTGTGTGAACGATCACTTAGGGTATGTACACACAATGCTATTTGGACCACAAATGAACGTATCTCCACTGCACTGGTCTTCATAAAACATGGAGATCCAGAGTTATCAGAAATGTGGTGCTGCCAAGTAAATCCAGTGTTCAAAAAGAATACTTTGTCCCTGATTCATTAATATTTGCATTTTACACTCCAGTTTTGGTAAAGGGAGCTCTGGAGTAAGAACCGCCAAATTAGTTGTAAAGTGCCCAGGACGGTAGCCGTGGGCGAGCTGCTGCTTCTCCACTCCCTGGCACCCCACAAAAAAACAATGTCCCAGTCCAACAATGTTGTGCGGTGTACTCACTTTCAGGCCGGAGGCCTCCGCTGCATCCACGTCCTTTGGTCCAGGATCAGCCGCACACACATCAGGGGACACCAGCTTCATTATAACAAATTCAACTTTACTGGACAGTTTAGGTACAACAGTCTTTAACGCGCAGTATCGGGCACCGCTCCCTCCAGTTCCAGTTTCATCAATATCGTACATTTCAAGCCTCTGCTTACTTTCAGCTCGGAATATCCCTATGCTTGATCCTCTTATCAGCCCCATGGATTTCCAATGAGGCCTCACAGCACTGCTGAGATCTGCTACGTTTTCCTTATGTGGTTCCCAGTCTAGCTTCCTCTGTATAGAAGGGATTAAGACACACACTTCAGTACCTAGTTTAGGCCGTTGGCCTCAGACGTTACAGAAAGTTCCACAGGAAATTTGGTACCACCTCATGCTATTAGAACGATATATACTCCATGTGCTTCCAGTCCACTGGACACTGAACCTGAACTTCACACGAACCTCTCACTAACTCAGACTGACTAAACCATGAAATGATTCCACTTTGTTGCTTCACCATCCTCCCTCCCATGCTGGGTTGGTCCCAAACATTTAACTGTATCTACTCTTGCAGTCTGGTGCTGGGACAATCTAACTTTTCACTACAATCCAACACACAGCTTTCATTACTTTCCTACATTAATACTATACTAACAATACTTATACTATACCTATCACTCATACACTAATATGCCCACCACTGTTTATCTGCCCAAATGTTCCTACACCTGAGCTGAGTGTACCTTAGGCATTACCAATACAATACCCACACAGCAGCATCCGTATATGTAACACTCTGTGCATTTTACATTATACCATCAAAACACAAAACAACCGCATGTTCATATTCACACTACTAATGTTGTCTTCATGGGAAGGTATATGACAGTTCCTGTCACACCATTACATACCTCCCTTCTTTAAATATGGTCGTCCTTGTCCATAACGGAACATGCAAGACAACAGGTGTTTCGGTGCTGCGTCCCTGCATGACTTTTTATTCTTGACATGAAAATAAAATATTGAAGATTTTAATGAAGAGATGCCTGGGGTTGGAACATTTTTCCTTTCATTACTATTGCTAGACAACAATTTACACCTAAACACATAAAATGCACTTCAATTTTAAATGCATATTTAAACTTTAATGCTCCCTCTGTCCAGGGGCAAAAAAAGACTTTTTGTTGGTCAATTTTGACCTCGGACCCTCTCGTATGGGACCCTAGAACTTAGAGTCCAAGTTCTTTGAGTAACAGCGGCCCTTTAGCTCCCTCACAAGTAGTCACCAAACCATCCACAGACACAGTCCTTTTCCTCTTCAACCCAGCAAGCACAGTGGGTCGTCCATTTTTCCACGGGTCCACATGACCCTGGCCCCACTGCTCCGGGGACCCCACACAGAGTGTCCAAGATACTGTAAACAGAAGTCCACATGACCCTAGTCTCGTTGCTCCAGGGACCCCAACACAGAGTCCCACATTCCAGCAAATAACGGCCGTTGGCCAACTTAACACCAGCTGTGACAGTCCAGGAGCACTGACCGGACTGGAACCTTGGGTCGCCCGTTTCCTACTCTCCACCCTTTGGCAAACAGCGGTCCTTTTAAGAAGTGCATGTTGCTGCCTTCCAGTCCCTGGACAAAAGTTTATGGAGAATATGGGGCAAAGTCCATTGTGAAAGTGGGACAGATTCCATGGGCAGTTGCCCACAGTCCACACAGGGGCCACAAGGGTTTCAGTCCTTTTAGGAGTCCATGAGTTTGCAATCCAAAAGGGGTGTGCGCTAACGTGAGCAAAATAACTGGTAGGAGGGTGAAGCAACACACACAAAATAAAACCTTCAGCCTTACTAGTCAACACCGGGGTTTCTGGTCAACGCAGAACAGTTCCTTGTTTCTTTGTGCAGCAAGCAGAAAACGCACAGCCGTCACTTTAACTCTGGCCGCCATTTCAATTTTTCTCCCGCGGCTGTCTTCAGACCCAGGTTTCTCTAGTCTTACCAACATAAGTGGCCAACTGGGGAACCTGGAACATGTGAACTGTGACCGGTATCTTTTTTTTTGGGGGGGTGAAGTAGTCAAGGGCCATGTCACCATGAGGGACTTCAGACGCTCCACCCTGCCACAGGGCTTTGGCTAAACCGACACAGCCACTTCAGTTTTGGGGTCCGGCTCCTGACTCGGGATCTCTGGTGGGACCTCCAGCTTCACCATCTCCGACTTCTTGAAAGCTGCCGCTTCCATTCGGACCTTCCTGGGTCCCAATGGAGTGCTATGCCATAATGCAGTCCATCTCTCTCCAGAGTAAATGCTCCATTTCAACCTGTTCACTCTTCCTATCTTTCACCAACAATGGTGCCGGCCGCTCTGCCTTGGGTGTCCATCTTGACAGCTCCACCTATTCCAGGGTGGGACGTCTACCAACTCACCTACCTGTTTTCTGGAAGTCCACGCCTGTTCTCCATTGACTCGCTGCAACGGGCACCCCGTTTTCTTTCACCAAGCCCATCTAGGTCAGACACTGTTCTCTTCCGTATTTTGGATGAGATTCGCCTATATAAGTCTATGGGCGTGCAAAAAAAAAATTGAATCGCATACAGAAAAAACATATTGCATCCGATTTTTACAGAGACATTGTAATTGTTAACCTCAGAAGCTATCTCATTATGTTCATTTTAAAAAGTTGATGGATAAATACGGATGCCACATAGGTGTAAAAAACGGACACACGGTTCCTAGTTTTCTGGATGAGAATCAAATGATTTTTTGAAAAGGTTCAAAGGATGAATCAGGCGATGCATCAGCTGGAAACCCTTCGCTCTGTCTAGAGCGGCATGCAAAAAAATAAATAAAAAAACATGAACACATATAAAATTAAGAAAAAGGGGGAACATGACAAACAGGCAAAACCCCCCCACAAAAACTAGATAAAAAAAAATGCACAAATGCAATAATGAATTGGGCCCTAGGACTGGAGGCCTGATGTTGCTCGCGTAGATTATTTCAGGTGTAAGCTTCCAAATGCAACTATAGTGAAGAACAGATCTGTAAGGTGCTATAGCTCTTCAGAAGTAACAACAGCGCCACCACCAGGATGACTCTACACATGACCTTTCGGTTTTTCACAATTGGTGATGCTAGCTCTGCTTGTAGATATTTGTGACCGAGTCATAATTTTTTAAACTTTTTTTTTATTTTATATTTGTTTTTTACGTCAATTTCTTCATAATGGCGCATATGGTTTACTTTGCGGAAAATCAAAAACACTCTTTATTATTGTCTTTAACCTGTTTAGGCCCTTTTTGCTACAAAAAGTCGCACGTTCCGTTAAAATGTCCCAAAATTTGTGCTAAAAAAAATCCAACGTATACATAAAACCACTCGAGGGGGAGGTGGGAGTACATTTGGGCAAATTTTTTGAGACCCTTTAAAAAGTCGCAACTGATGACGAACTAAAAAAAAAAAAGCCAGTACAAAAGGTGCAAAATAAAGAAAGAATAAGAAGGAAATGAAAAAATGCCAAATACAAGATCAAAACATGGCAAAAATACAATAATGATAATGAATCACCATAGTGTGTCTTTTATGCTCATAAGGGTTTATATAGTACATTTTACAGTACGGTCTTCTCTTCACTCTTCTTTTTTCAGATATATTTGCAGTTTTCAAATAATAACTTTCTGGGAAAGCTGCCTGAAAACTGCTCACCACCCAACTTTCCAAGAGGCCTGAATGGCAGATGTGTGCAACAAATCTCGAACTGCTGTATTACAGTATTTATACTGTAAAAAAGATGGTTATCATCTAATGTGACGGCTCTTAGGGCTCCCACATAGTGAATGACAAACATGTAGAAGTACTGGAGTGTAAGATGAATTACTGTATAACTACAAAGAATTGTAATGCAGGAGTTTTGGAAAGATACTTGCCATCCTTTATAGTAGCCATATGGTCAGCCATATTGGTTTCTACTCATTCTTCATAATAATAATATGTATAAAAATGTTTACAATGTTACAAAAGTGCAATTTATGCATTCATTTTAGGTGTTTTTTTGTTTTTTTTAATTTTACAGCCTTAAATGGGTTGTCTGGCCTTGGGCTACATGTCTGCAGCCACTCTATGTCACTGCAGACTTGTGAATCCTCACAGTGCGCGCCCTGCACGCTGTGAGAAATCACCGGAACCAGGAGTGGGCAGTTACGTGACCACAAGTATGTAATTTCCATATATGTGGTCACATGCTGACTAAATGTGCACAGCCGCACTCGATACTGATGGACACGTCTAGTTGGAATGTGACTGGTAGTTTACAAATCACCGCCCCACTCCCGGCATTGGTCCTGGAATATCCTTACAATGTGCAGTGCCCCATTCTGTGAATATTCACAAGTCTGCAGTCAAAGAGAGGCTGCAGACATGAACCCCAAGCCTGGAACAACCCCTTTAACCACTTCACAACCTTAGACGGATCCATACGTTATGGAAGGGGAGGAGTTCCCGACCTTGGACATATGGATACATCCTGTAAAAAAGGCGGAACTGTGATCAAGCGCATTAAGGTGGCTACTGTTTCTGACAGCAAGGCACACGTGCTTGTTGGCACAGGGGGATTTTGCTGTTCCCCTCGCAACGACGATCGCTGTCACTACGATTGCTATGATTAATTCAGATCAGCCAGTCACAGCAATCTAAATTAAATTCTATGAAAGCTGTAGTCTAGCTATGATCAGAACTATAACCGCACCGATCATAGGCTGGCACTAGGCAGCGGCAGCGTCACTAGCCTTGATTGGAGCGATCAGATGATGACGTCAGATTGCACCAATCAGTGAGCAGACACGCGGTCTGACCTCACACTCTACTCCGCCTCATTCCAGCTTGGAGACGTTGCAGAGTGGTAATTGTCTCGTTCTGTGGCGCAACTCGTAGATCTTGTGGTGTCACAGACTTTTTAAAGCCCCTGCACAACACTTCCGCTGCTGTTGCTGAAAGAAGACGTTCCTGATCCATTGTGACCTGTTCCCGTCTCCTGCTTTTTCCTAATTCACCCAGATCCCCCCTCTCCCTAAACCATTCCACACTCTTCCTTCTGCCGCCGAGCGCTGATCAGTAATTGAGTGCTCGGTTTTTGGCAGTTTTTTGTGTGTCCTGCAGCCGCCGAGCACTGATCAGTGACACACATCACCGAATGGCACCTGTGCTCACTTTTTGGCCAGGACTTTTTCTTCCTGTCCATTTCTCCCCCACTGATCAGCATCTGTGCTCACTTTTTGGCCAGGACTTTTTTTTTCCTGTCCATTTTTTCCTCCTTTTGAACCACCTCTTTGCATTCATTCTACAGCCGCTGATCAGTGACCTACATCACTGATCGGCATCCGGTTGTAGTTTTTTTTTGGGGGGGAGGGGGAGAATCAAATAAAAAAAAAATAATTAGATTATAGGGCTAAATTAGGGACAGTAAAATATTCTGTAGTAATCAGCGTCTACTGCAGTATTTTTGACTGAATATTGTCAGGTTTAGTGTCAGAATTGCAAGTGCTCAGTAATTTTGTTTACTGACAGGTTCTTTTTTTATTTTACCAAATATTTATATTCTTTTTATTTTATTTTTAGATTTTTCTTTCTAGATTATTTTCTTCTTTTTTTTTCTTCTATTCTATAAAGATAAAAAAGTTTACACCAAACACACACACCTGAATAAAATTCAGTATTTTACTCACACACACCATACACATGAAAAAATGTCCTGCTCGTCCCAATTATGAAAACTTACACAGTTACAGAGCTTCTAGCCCTACATAATCCAAAACGCAAAATTGTATTATAAAATATATCTTTTATTGATCATCACATAAAAACACAATAATCTCAGTAATAACAGATGCAGTGGTTGGTATAAGGAGACAAACAATTACTCCCAGAACCACTCAAAAAAATGGACACAAGAAAATACACCGTCCAAATACAAAAAGGGGAACCATCCAAGGGAGAGGGAATGGACTGCAGAGCGAGCCACATTCATTCGGTATACTGTTTCCAAAAAAGAACCTCAACCCACATATATATGTTCAGATAATTTATCTAATGAGATACCAAATGTACCACAAGTAAAAAGTCTATTGAGGGGTAGAAGGTGTTATGCTGCGCTCACCAGGAGGCGGGGCTTCGGCCCCGACATCACTCCCTCCGGTACGGCGGTCCCTCAGGGGTCCCCGTCGGGTGCGCACGCGCAACTCTCGTCCCCGGGTCTCCTCCTCCATGCCACGTTTGCGCTTGCGCGCTCCTGTCAGTGCTGTATAGGGCTCGGTCCTCTCTATGGTATTGGAGGACCTGACCCGGAACCACTAGTGGTCATGTGCTTTCTGGCTAGGTCCTGACCCGGAACCAGTAGTAGTCATGTGCTATATCAGACGACCTCCCCCTAGGGGAGGTGCCTGATTATTGTTGTGCTTCCTGGCTGGGTCAGCTGTGTCCCAGCCTGGCTGTGCGCTGTTCTCAGGTCCTCTGCTCTGTCTGCTATTCTGTGGTGCTCCTAGCACTTGCTCTGAACCCTTGTTGCTTCATGCTCAGTTGTGCCTCCTGGCACATCCTCTCGTATCCTGTCCCTTGTTTCTTGCTCCGCCGTGCCCCCTGGCATTCACTCTATTCCTGTGTTCTGTTACTTGCTACACGCCTTATGTGCCCACGTGTACCCGTCTAGCACTACCCTGTACTCAGCGCACTCCCGTGTACTCTCCTGTGTTCCCTAGTATCCTGCACCCTCCAGTCACATAGTCTCGTATCTCCTGTGAGCCGGCCGCCTGTTGCCAGCAGTCGTGGTATCGTATCCCCTGGGGCTTGCGCCTGACACTCCCTGTATAGGGGGTGGTCCTCACTAGGCTAGCTCCCCCTGGGAGGTTTGGTCCCACGACCCAGAGGGTCCACTCCAGGAGTCGCTAACACTCTAACACTCTAACAGTATAATCAGGCCATGGACCCCGCTGGTACTGCGGCTTCCGTCCAAAAGGAGCTGGCGTTCCTCCGGGAAAACCAGATTAGGATTATGGCATTTCTCAAGTCCATGGAGTCCGGTTTATCTGCCTCTCAGTCCTCTGAGCCTGGGAATGCTGCCCAGTTGGCTAGTCTCCAGCAGGAACTTGCGCAGCAACGCGACTCCCAGGCTCAGATTCTCAACTATATAGCGTCGGTAGATAATCGGCTCCTTTCCATACAATCTGCCCAGGCCATGCTTCCACACTCGCTTCCGCGCCTATGCAAGCCACCCCGGTATAGTGGTGACCCTGTGTTGTGTCGCGGATTCTTGAACCAGTGTCGTTTGCATTTTGAGTTTTTGCCGCAGCATTACCCCACCGATCGTGCTAAAATAGCATTTATTGTTTCTCACTTAGAGGGTAAGGCGCTTGCGTGGGTGAATCCCCTTTGGGAGCGTGATGACCCGCTCGTCGCTCAGCTTTCCATCTTTTTGGACACTTTCCGTAAGGTGTTCGACAAGCCGGGTCGCCTTGCTTCCACCACCGAGTCCCTCTTTAATCTTCGTCAAGGTTCTCTATCGGTTGGACAATACGCGATATGTTTTCGCACTTTGTCCTCTGAGCTAGGTTGGAATAATGATGCCCTCGTAGGGGCCTTTTGGCGTGGTCTGTCCGGTCGGATCAAAGACGAACTGGCGGGCCGAGATACCCCTACCAATTTGGAGGATCTTATCTCTCTCGCGACACGCATTGATTTGCGCTTCCAGGAGCGCACCCGCGAGTCAGCCAGAGAGAGAGGGTCCTCTCGCCTCTCTTCGTCCACTCGCAGTTTTTCTCATCCGTAACCCGAGTTATCTGCGGCAGATCCGGTACCTGAGCCTATGCAGGTGGATCGCCTCCAGATAGCTCAACGGCGTCGTGTGAAAAGGCAGGCACAAGGGCACTGTTTCTATTGTGGGGATGCCTCCCACTTTCTACGCTCATGTCCCAAGAGACCGGGGAAGTCTCTCCGCCTGGGACTGTTAAGTGAGGTCTCCCCAAGTGTATGTGATTCCTCTCTACCCCTGACCGTGCCTGTTTCCCTGAATTTTGGTTTCGAGACTTTTACTGTGAAAGCTATTGTGGACTCTGGCGCAGTGGGTAACTTTATTAGTCTCGAGGCAGTTAAGAAGTTTCGCATCCCTGTCAGATCCCTGGAGTCTCCTAGGTCAGTAGTTCCGGTTGACGATAAGCCCTTGCAGGACACCGTTAACCAGGTCACTGAGGAAGTTGAGTTGCAGATTGGCACATGTCATCGGGAGCGGATCTCCTTCTACGTATTGCCGACTTCGCCTCATACCCTTCTTCTTGGCCTTCCTTGGTTACGTATTCATGGGCCGACCCTGGACTGGCAATCTGGTGATATACTCCGTTGGGGACCGTCCTGTCAAAAGAGTTGCCTGCTGTTCATTCATCCGAAGAACCCTGCTTGCTCGTCTTCGACGGTTATAGGTCCGCCGTCCACCATCCCGTCTGTGACTTGTGACATTGTCGAGAAGGAGGCTGAGAGTCAGTCTCCACATCCGTCAAGCATCCCGTCTGTGACTTGTGACATTGTCGAGAAGGAGGCTGAGAGTCAGTCTCCACATCCGTCAAGCATCCCGTCTGTGACTTGTGACATTGTCGAGAAGGAGGCTGAGAGTCAGTCTCCACATCCTTCAAGCAACCGGTCTGTGACTTGTGACATTATCAACAGGGGGGCTGAGAGTCAGTCTCCACCTCCGTCAAGTGACCGTCCCAAGGTAATTACCGTGGCTTCTGTCATGTTGACGCCCCAGCGTCCAGGGGAGACCTTTGTGTCTAAAGGTAACCGTAAAGGTGTGTTATCCTGGGGACATTCTTCCCTGGCTGCCGGTCATGTTGGTGCCAAGAGGACACTCTCCCGTTTATCCCACGATTACTGGTGGCCATCTATTGCTCAGGACGTCAAAGACTTCGTGGCTGCTTGCTCATCGTGTGCCAAGAAGAGACTTCCCAAGCAACCATCCTCCGACAGCTCGCCTCCTAAGGATGAATTGACTTCCAATGACTGCACCACCACTTCGGCCTCCAAGCATGTCTGTGTGTCTCTGCCGGTTCGACCTGTCTCGGGGATACCTGCCTCCGACTCTCTGTCCGTGGAGTTCTCCAGGGTATGGCAGGAGACCGAATTTTCTCGTATTGAGACTCTGGATCTCATTGGTCCTCATGCAGTTAGGAAGTGTCTGGATCCCGCTCCTAGTGTCAAGGTGCTATTTTCCAGTTCTAGAGAGAGGGGGCTTAAAGGAGGGGGTACTGTTATGCCGCGCTCACCAGGAGGCGGGGCTTCGGCCCCGACATCACTCCCTCCGGTACGGCGGTCCCTCAGGGGTCCCCGTCGGGTGCGCACGCGCAACTCTCGTCCCCGGGTCTCCTCCTCCATGCCACGTTTGCGCTTGCGCGCTCCTGTCAGTGCTGTATAGGGCTCGGTCCTCTCTATGGTATTGGAGGACCTGACCCGGAACCACTAGTGGTCATGTGCTTTCTGGCTAGGTCCTGACCCGGAACCAGTAGTAGTCATGTGCTATATCAGACGACCTCCCCCTAGGGGAGGTGCCTGATTATTGTTGTGCTTCCTGGCTGGGTCAGCTGTGTCCCAGCCTGGCTGTGCGCTGTTCTCAGGTCCTCTGCTCTATCTGCTATTCTGTGGTGCTCCTAGCACTTGCTCTGAACCCTTGTTGCTTCATGCTCAGTTGTGCCTCCTGGCACATCCTCTCGTATCCTGTCCCTTGTTTCTTGCTCCGCCGTGCCCCCTGGCATTCACTCTATTCCTGTGTTCTGTTACTTGCTACACGCCTTATGTGCCCACATGTACCCGTCTAGCACTACCCTGTACTCAGCGCACTCCCGTATACTCTCCTGTGTTCCCTAGTATCCTGCACCCTCCAGTCACATAGTCTCGTATCTCCTGTGAGCCGGCCGCCTGGTGCCAGCAGTCGTGGTATCGTATCCCCTGGGGCTTGCTCCTGACACTCCCTGTATAGGGGGTGGTCCTCACTAGGCTAGCTCGCCCTGGGAGGGTTGGTGCCGCGACCCAGAGGGCCCACTCCAGGAGTCGCTAACACTCTAACAGTAGGTCTATGAAAGAATTATAAATGGTGTGACTACCATAAAGTGGGAGTCCCCAGGACAGATCTGTATGGCAAAGAGTTTCCACCAATATCAAATAAAGTATAGTGAGTCCAATTGGTCAGATCCTCTCATAAAGTGACAGTGCAAATCAAAGTGCCGCTTAGTGCTTACCCATCTGGGTGAGTATCTCGGTTCCAGGAACGTGCCCCGATGCACGTTTTGCCTATCTGGCTTCCACAGGGGGGCAGTGTGGACAGGCATGCTAACCGGGTATAAGTAGCCCAAAATCCAGATGTATGAAATCAGCCGCATGAAACGGCGCATGAAGGGCGGGACTTCCGCAATCACCGCATCACTGCTGGCCCTCCAATGATAGCGCAGGTCAGGAAAAGTTTCCTGTGACGTCAATGACCCGCGCTACCATTACAGGGAGGCCTTCGGCGACGCAAGACAACGGAGCCGCTTATGCATGCGCACACCCGCGGCAGGCATGTCTGTGACTGGCAAGCAAAAGCCCGATGCATGGTAATGTAAAGAATTTGTAAAACCCTCTGGTTATGAGGGCATAAGACCCATAAGATTACATAATTATAAGAAGAAAAGAAAAAAGAAAAATAGAAATAGATAAAAATAATAATGAATAGCAAAAAAAGCCCAAACCATGAACTAATATCATAGACCATTATTAACCATAAGCACATCATCTATTTCCAATATATACATTGAAAAGGAGCAGAGTTTGAGTATTAAACATTTTATACAATATTCGTCCAAAGTAATTCTCAAAATCTGATAGTAATGATAAGTGCAGCAACCGTTGGTCACCAAGTTGGTTCAGTCCAATGGGTCATCTCTATAGGAATACACAGAGTCCATAACACAGGAGCTGATGCCCACCACTGCTGATAGTCATACATCTGGATAGATCACGTCATCCATAAGCAATTACTACAATAAATGCAAAAAGAAAAATATTTTTAAAAACAGTACACCATAAAACAAAGAGAAAAAGAGGAAAAAAGAGGGGGATTGTTAAAGCACCATATTACAAGAAACAGGCGAAGGATAGTTTTTCATTTAAGCCATTGGGTACCATAGTTCCCAAAGTGACGATCCAGCGACACTCCAGCTGCGCCAGTGTGCGTTTGAGATCACCACCTCTAATCCCCCCATGCACACGGTCAATGCCAATAAATTTCAATCCAGTAGAATTGCACTTGTGGCGCAGCTTGAAGTGTCGAGGGATCGTCTAGCCACAAGGTCAGTGGCCTCCTCTGCTGTCTTAATATCTCGAAATTCGCGTGAGGTCAAACCTACATATCTCAGTCCACACGGACAAGTAGCTAAGTAAATCAGGTAGCAAGTGCTACAAGATATGTAGTTGGTGATCAGATGGTTCCCACCTCCACCCACAGCTGGAAAAGAAGTGGCTCGATAGATGTTCTTGCAAGCCAGACATAAACCACATGGATAACAGCCGCATCTCTGCACACCAGCACCAAAGGGGTCTGGAGGACTGGCCACATAATGGCTTCTAACTAGAATATCCCTCAAATTTTGGGGTCTCCTAGCTCTTTTTGATCGATCTCCTGCTGTACCCAATTATGGTATTCAGCCAAAGAGGCCTTCGGCTTCCTGCCTTCGACACTAATAGTGAGTGAAAGGAAGCTACGTTCCTTTAGTTTTCCTCCTCCTTTTTTTCTCTGAGGATTTTGTAAACATCATAGTGGCCTAGACAAATTTATATGCCCAACAATTTTTGGCCCAAAATCCCACTTCATCATTTTCTAACTCGACTTCCACAGATGCAATAGAAATGATGACGCTTCTGGGCTTTGCTCTTCACAAGGGTTTAGTGAAGAAGCCAGAAGTTCGGCATTATTGGAGTGTTGATGTTTTATAACACTTCATTGCTCCGCATGGCTATGACCCATAAATGCTTTGAGGCCATCCACAAATTTTTGCATAGCAGGAATAATGCACAGTGTCCTCCTCGAGATGACCCTAACTTTGACTTTTCAAAGTTCAGCCGCTCATTGATCACTTCAGTGACAAGTTTGCTGAGGTGTAGATTCTCCAAAGGGCACCTGCGTGGATGATTCCCTGATACATTTCATGGGGAGGCTCAAATTCAAACAATACCTACACAGTAAGAAGGCCAGGTACAGAATTAACCCCATCATGACGGCACCCTTTTCCTTTTTTGCGCTTCTGTTTTTCGCTCCCCTTCTTCCCAGAGCCATAACATTTTTATTTTTCCATCAATCTGTCCATGTGAGGGCTTGTTTTTTGTGGGAAGAGTTGTAATTTTGAACAACACCATTGGTTTTACCATATTGTATACGCAAAAACAGGAAAAAAATTCCAAGTGCAGTGAAATTGCAAAAAAAGTACAATTCTACAACTGTTTGTTTTTGGATTTTTACTAGTACAGCGCATGTTGTTAAGGGGTTAAACTCTACAAGCTGTGCAAGAGTATCTCAAGGAACACACATTTAACCCCCTGCATGCCCCCCTGTCCTGGGAGCGAGTGGGAAAATTGTGTGGGATTTTGTGCAACCCCTGCTGGACTAAGGTCATCATCTCTACGCAGATGACTTTTATACCAGCATCCCACTCTTCAAGTCCCTCTCTGCCAGAGCTACAGCAGCATGCGGTACTGTGTGCAAAAATCAGAGAGGCATCCCTGGGACATTTATTGGGCAACTGTTCAGAAAGGGGTGAGAGCTGAGCCCAATGTAGTGACAACCTGCTGGTGGTCAAGTACAAAGAGAAGAGGGGTGTCCTTTTCTTGGCCACCATAAATGGTGATGGCTGCCCTCACACTGCTGTACGAGGTTCATCTGCACAGGTCCATAAACCATACTGTAGCCTGGAGAACAATACAGATATAGGGGGAGTTGATGTCTCTTATCAAGTCCTCCAGCCCTACAGTGCTGTGTGAAAAGCTAAGGTGTGGTACAAGAAGCTGGCCATGCACATTGTACAGACGGCACTGTATAACTCTTTTGTGCTATCACGAAGTGCAAATCAGACTGGTACATTCCTTCAGTACCAGTAAGTAGTGATCAAGGCTCTAATATTAATAAATTAGGAAGGGGAAGGCCCAGAACTTCTGGAACTGAAGATGCCCATATCGTACCAGGCAGGGCCGCAGCTATAATGAGTCAAGTTGAGCCACCTGCTGAAGCGGCAGGCAGCAGGGGGCGGCATTAAGCGCTCCTCTACCTGCAGCACCTACAATTTAGCCTCTGAGTCTGCACGCTGGTGCTGCGGTCCCATCCTGCCAGAGGCTGTAATTGATCGTCACAGGAGGGAAGGCGCCCTGATCCTGTGACCCCTGACTCCTCCCCTCCTGTGACCTCATCAAAGGTCCTGTGCGCACAGAGCAGCCATATATGTGGAGTGCGGCTCTGCGGGTGGAGGTCGGTGCTGGAGGCCCCATTATTCTCTATGTGGAGTGTGGCTCTGCGGGTGGAGGTCGGTGCTGGAGGCTCCATTATTCTCTATGTGGAGTGCGGCTCTGCGGGTGGAGGTCGGTGCTGGAGGCCCCATTATTCTCTATGTGGAGTGCGGCTCTGCGGGTGGAGGTCGGTGCTGGAGGCTCCATTATTCTCTATGTGGATTGCGGCTCTGCAGGTGGACGTCGGTGCTGGAGGCTCCATTATTCTCTCCATTATTCTCTATGTGGAGTGCGGCTCTGCGGGTGGAGGTCGGTGCTGGAGGCTCCATTATTCTCTATGTGGAGTGTGGCTCTGCGGGTGGAGGTCGGTGCCGGAGGCCCCATTATTCTCTATGTGGAGTGCGGCTCTGCGGGTGGAGGTCGGTGCTGGAGGCTCCATTATTCTCTCCATTATTCTCTATGTGGAGTGCGGCTCTGCGGGTGGAGGTCGGTGCCGGAGGCTCCATTATTCTCTCCATTATTCTCTATGTGGAGTGTGGCTCTGCGGGTGGAGGTCGGTGCCGGAGGCCCCATTATTCTCTATGTGGAGTGCGGCTCTGCGGGTGGAGGTCGGTGCTGGAGGCTCCATTATTCTCTCCATTATTCTCTATGTGGAGTGCGGCTCTGCGGGTGGAGGTCGGTGCTGGAGGCTCCATTATTCTCTATGTGGAGTGTGGCTCTGCGGGTGGAGGTCGGTGCCGGAGGCCCCATTATTCTCTATGTGGAGTGCGGCTCTGCGGGTGGAGGTCGGTGCTGGAGGCCCCATTATTCTCTATGTGGAGTGCGGCTCTGCGGGTGGAGGTCGGTGCTGGAGGCTCCATTATTCTCTATGTGGCGTGAGGCTCTGCGGGTGGAGGTCGGTGCTGGAGGCTCCATTATTCTCTATGTGGAGTGCGGCTCTGTGAGTGGAGGTCGGTGTCGGAGGCCCCATTATTCTCTATGTGGAGTGCGGCTCTGCGGGTGGAGGTCGGTGCTGGAGGCTACATTATTCTCTATGTAGAGTGTGGCTCTGCGGGTGGAGGTCGGTGCTGGAGGCCCCATTATTCTCTATGTGGAATGTGGCTCTGCGGGTGGAGGTCGGTGCTGGAGGCTCCATTATTCTCTATGTGGAGTGGGGCTCTGTGAGTGGAGGTCAGTGCTGGAGGCTCCATTATTCTCTATGTGGAGTATGGCTCTGCGGGTGGAGGTCGGTGCTGGAGGCCCCATTATTCTCTATGTGGAGTATGGCTCTGCGGGTGGAGGTCGGTGCTGGAGGCCCCATTATTCTCTATGTGGAGTGCGGCTGGAGGTCGGTGCTGGAGGCCCCATTATTCTCTATGTGGAGTGAGGCTCTGCGGGTGGAGGTCGGTGCTGGAGGCTCCATTATTCTCTATGTGGAGTGCGGCTCTGCGGGTGGAGGTCGGTGCTGGAGGCCCCATTATTCTCTATGTGGAATGCGGCTCTGCGGATGGAGGTCGGTGCCGGAGGCCCCATTATTCTCTATGTGGACTGCAACTCTGCGGGTGGACGTCGGTGCTGGAGGCTCCATTATTCTCTATGTGGAGTGCGGCTCTGCAGGTGGACGTCGGTGCTGGAGGCTCCATTATTCTCTATGTGGAGTGTGGCTCTGCGGGTGGAGGTCGGTGCTGGAGGCTCCATTATTCTCTATGTGGAGTGCGGCTCTGCGGGTGGAGGTCGGTGCCGGAGGCCCCATTATTCTCTATGTGGAGTGCGGCTCTGCGGGTGGAGGTCGGTGCTGGAGGCCCCATTATTCTCTATGTGGAGTGAGGCTCTGCGGGTGGAGGTCGGTGCTGGAGGCTCCATTATTCTCTATGTGGAGTGAGGCTCTGCGGGTGGAGGTCGGTGCTGGAGGCCCCATTATTCTCTATGTGGAGTGAGGCTCTGCGGGTGGAGGTCGGTGCTGGAGGCTCCATTATTCTCTATGTGGAGTGCGGCTCAGCGGGTGGAGGTCGGTGCTGGAGGCTCCATTATTCTCTATGTGGAATGTGGCTCTGCGGGTGGAGGTCGGTGCCGGAGGCCCCATTATTCTCTATGTGGAGTGCGGCTCTGCGGGTGGAGGTCGGTGCTGGAGGCTCCATTATTCTCTATGTGGAGTGTGGCTCTGCGGGTGGAGGTCGGTGCTGGAGGCTCCATTATTCTCTATGTGGAGTGCGGCTCTGCGGGTGGAGGTCGGTGCCGGAGGTTCCATTATTCTCTATGTGGAGTGTGGCTCTGCGGGTGGAGGTCGGTGCTTGAGGCTCCATTATTCTCTATGTGGAGTGCGGCTCTGTGAGTGGAGGTCGGTGTCGGAGGCCCCATTATTCTCTATGTGGAGTGCGGCTCTGCGGGTGGAGGTCGGTGTCGGAGGCCCCATTATTCTCTATGTGGAGTGCGGCTCTGCGGGTGGAGGTCGGTGTCGGAGGCCCTATTATTCTCTATGTGGACTGCGGCTCTGCGGGTGGAGGTCGGTGCTGGAGGCTCCATTATTCTCTATGTGGAGTGCGGCTCTGCGGGTGGAGGTCGGTGCTGGAGGCCACATTATTCTCTATGTGGAGTGCGGCTCTGCAGGTGGAGGTCGGTGTCGGAGGCCCCATTCTCTATGTGGACTGCGGCTCTGCGGGTGGAGGTCGGTGTCGGAGGCTCCATTATTCTCTGTGGAGTGCGGCTCTGCGGATGGAGGTCTGTGCCGGAGGCCCCATTATTATCTATGTGGAGTGCGGCTCTGCGGGTGGAGGTCGGTGCCGGAGGCCCCATTATTCTCTATGTGGAGTGTGGCTCTGCGGGTGGAGGTCGGTGCTGGAGGCTCCATTATTCTCTGTGGAGTGCGGCTCTGCGGATGGAGGTCGGTGCCGGAGGCCCCATTATTCTCTACGTGGAGTGCGGCTCTGCAGGTGGAGGTAGGTGCCGGAGGCTCCATTAGTCTCTATGTGGAGTGCGGCTCTGCGGGTGGAGGTCGGTGCTGGAGGCCCCATTATTCTCTATGTGGAGTGCGGCTCTGTGGGTGGAGGTAGGTGCGGGAGGCTCCATTATTCTGTATGTGGAGTGCGGGTGGAGGTCGGTGCTGGAGGCTCCATTATTCCCTATGTGGAGTGCGGGTGGAGGTCAGTGCCGGAGGCTCCATTATTCTCTATGTGGAGTGCGGCTCTGCAGGTGGAGGTTAATGCTGGAGGCTCCATTATTCTCTATGTGGAGTGCGGGTGGAGGTCAGTGCCGGAGGCCCCATTATTCTCTATGTGGAGTGTGGCTCTGCGGGTGGAGGTCGGTGCCGGAGGCTCCTTTATTCTCTATGTGGAATGTGGCTCTGCGGGTGGAGGTAGGTGCGGGAGGCTCCATTATTATCTATGTGGAGTGTGGCTCTGCGGGTGGAGGTTGGTGCCGGAGGCCCCATTATTCTCTATGTGGAATGCGGCTCTGCGGGTGGAGGTCAGTGCTGGAGGCTCCATTATTCTCTATGTGGAGTGCGGCTCTGCAGGTGGAGGTCGGTGCTGGAGGCTCCATTATTCTCTATGTGGAGTGCGGCTCTGCGGGTTGAGGTAGGTGCGGGAGGCTCCATTATTCTCTATGTGGAGTGCAGCTCTGCAGGTGGAGGTCGGTGCCGGAGGCTCCATTATTCTCTATGTGGAGTGTGGCTCTGCGGGTGGAGGTCGGTGCCATAGGCTCCATTATTCTCTATGTGGAGTGTGGCTCTGCGGGTGAAGGTCGGAGCTGGAGGCCCCATTATTCTCTATGTGGAGTGCGGCTCTGCGGGTGGAGGTAGGTGCGGGAGGCTCCATTATTCTCTATGTGGAGTGCGGCTCTGCGGGTGGAGGTCGGTGCCGGAGGCTCCATTATTCTCTATGTGGAGTGCAGCTCTGCGTGTGGAGGTAGGTGCCCGGAGGCTCCATTATTCTCTATGTGGAGTGTGGCTCTGCGGGTGGAGGTAGGTGCTGGAGGCTCCATTATTCTCTATGTGGAGTGTGGCTCTGCGGGTGGAGGTCGGTGCCGTAGGCTCCATTATTCTCTATGTGGAGTGCGGCTCTGCGGGTGGAGGTCGGTGCTGGAGGCTCCATTATTCTCTATGTGGAGTGCGGCTCTGCGGGTGGAGGTCGGTGCTGGAGGCTCCATTATTCTCTATGTGGAGTGCGGCTCTGCGGGTGGAGGTCGGTGCTGGAGGCTCCATTATTCTCTATGTGGAGTGCGGCTCTGCGGGTGGAGGTCGGTGCTGGAGGCCCCATTATTCTCTATGTGGAGTATGGCTCTGCGGGTGGAGGTCGGTGCTGGAGGCCCCATTATTCTCTATGTGGAGTGCGGCTCTGCGGGTGGAGGTCGGTGCTGGAGGCCCCATTATTCTCTATGTGGAGTGAGGCTCTGCGGGTGGAGGTCGGTGCTGGAGGCTCCATTATTCTCTATGTGGAGTGCGGCTCTGCGGGTGGAGGTCGGTGCTGGAGGCTCCATTATTCTCTATGTGGAGTGCGGCTCTGCGGGTGGAGGTCGGTGCTGGAGGCCCCATTATTCTCTATGTGGAATGCGGCTCTGCGGATGGAGGTCGGTGCTGGAGGCCCCATTATTCTCTATGTGGAGTGAGGCTCTGCGGGTGGAGGTCGGTGCTGGAGGCTCCATTATTCTCTATGTGGAGTGCGGCTCTGCGGGTGGAGGTCGGTGCTGGAGGCTCCATTATTCTCTATGTGGAGTGTGGCTCTGCGGGTGGAGGTCGGTGCCGGAGGCCCCATTATTCTCTATGTGGAGTGCGGCTCTGCGGGTGGAGGTCGGTGCTGGAGGCCCCATTATTCTCTATGTGGAGTGAGGCTCTGCGGGTGGAGGTCGGTGCTGGAGGCTCCATTATTCTCTCCATTATTCTCTATGTGGAGTGCGGCTCTGCGGGTGGAGGTCGGTGCTGGATGCTCCATTATTCTCTATGTGGAATGTGGCTCTGCGGGTGGAGGTCGGTGCCGGAGGCCCTATTATTCTCTATGTGGAGTGCGGCTCTGCGGGTGGAGGTCGGTGCTGGAGGCTCCATTATTCTCTATGTGGAGTGTGGCTCTGTGGGTGGAGGTCGGTGCCGGAGGCCCCATTATTCTCTATGTGGAGTGCGGCTCTGCGGGTGGAGGTCGGTGCTGGAGGCCCCATTATTCTCTATGTGGAGTGAGGCTCTGCGGGTGGAGGTCGGTGCTGGAGGCTCCATTATTCTCTATGTGGAGTGCGGCTCTGCGGGTGGAGGTCTGTGCTGGAGGCCCCATTATTTTCTATGTGGAGTGCGGCTCTGCGGGTGGAGGTCGATGCTGGAGGCTCCATTATTCTCTATGTGGAGTGCGGCTCTGCGGGTGGAGGTCGGTGCTGGAGGCTCCATTGTTCTCTGTGGAGTGCGGCTCTGCGGATGGAGGTCGGTGCCGGAGGCCCCATTATTCTCTATGTGGAGTGCGGCTCTGCAGGTGGAGGTCGGTGCTGGAGGCTCCATTTCTCTCTATGTGGAGTGCGGCTCTGCGGGTGGAGGTCGGTGCTGGAGGCCCCATTATTCTCTATGTGGAGTGTGGCTCTGCGGGTGGAGGTCGGTGCCGGAGGCTCCAATAGTCTCTATGTGGAGTGCGGCTCTGCGGGTGGAGGTCGGTGCTGGAGGCCCCATTATTCTCTATGTGGAGTGCGGCTCTGTGGGTGGAGGTAGGTGCGGGAGGCTCCATTATTCTCTATGTGGAGTGCGGGTGGAGGTCGGTGCTGGAGGCTCCATTATTCTCTATGTGGAGTGCGGGTGGAGGTCAGTGCCGGAGGCTCCATTATTCTCTATGTGGAGTGCGGCTCTGCAGGTGGAGGTCAATGCTGGAGGCTCCATTATTCTCTATGTGGAGTGCGGGTGGAGGTCAGTGCCGGAGGCCCCATTATTCTCTATGTGGAGTGTGGCTCTGCGGGTGGAGGTCGGTGCCGGAGGCTCCTTTATTCTCTATGTGGAGTGTGGCTCTGCGGGTGGAGGTAGGTGCGGGAGGCTCCATTATTCTCTATGTGGAGTGTGGCTCTGCGGGTGGAGGTTGGTGCCGGAGGCCCCATTATTCTCTATGTGGAATGCGGCTTTGCGGGTGGAGGTCAGTGCTGGAGGCTCCATTATTCTCTATGTGGAGTGCAGCTCTGCAGGTGGAGGTCGGTGCCGGAGGCTCCTTTATTCTCTATGTGGAGTGCAGCTCTGTGGGTGGAGGTAGGTGCCCGGAGGCTCCATTATTCTCTATGTGGAGTGTGGCTCTGTGGGTGGAGGTCGGTGCCGTAGGCTCCATTATTCTCTATGTGGAGTGCGGCTCTGCGGGTGGAGGTCGGTGCTGGAGGCTCCATTATTCTCTATGTGGAGTGCGGCTCTGCGGGTGGAGGTAGGTGCGGGAGGCTCCATTATTCTCTATGTGGAGTGCGGCTCTGCGGGTGGAGGTCAGTGCCAGAGGCTCCATTATTCTTTATGTGGAGTGCGGCTCTGCGGGTGGAGGTCGGTGTCGGAGGCCCCATTCTCTATGTGGACTGCGGCTCTGCGGGTGGAGGTCGGTGTCGGAGGCTCCATTATTCTCTGTGGAGTATGGCTCTGCGGATGGAGGTCTGTGCCGGAGGCCCCATTATTCTCTATGTGGAGTGCGGCTCTGCGGGTGGAGGTCGGTGCCGGAGGCCCCATTATTCTCTATGTGGAGTGTGGCTCTGCGGGTGGAGGTCGGTGCCGGAGGCCCCATTATTCTCTATGTGGAGTGTGGCTCTGCGGGTGGAGGTCGGTGCTGGAGGCTCCATTATTCTCTATGTGGAGTGGGGCTCTGTGAGTGGAGGTCGGTGCTGGAGGCTCCATTATTCTCTATGTGGAGTGAGGCTCTGCGGGTGGAGGTCGGTGCTGGAGGCCCCATTATTCTCTATGTGGAGTGCGGCTCTGCGGGTGGAGGTCGGTGCTGGAGGCTCCATTATTCTCTGTGGAGTGCGGCTCTGCGGATGGAGGTCGGTGCCGGAGGCCCCATTATTCTCTATGTGGAGTGCGGCTCTGCAGGTGGAGGTCGGTGCTGGAGGCTCCATTTCTCTCTATGTGGAGTGCGGCTCTGTGGGTGGAGGTCGGTGTCGGGGGGGCCCCATTCTCTATGTGGAGTGCGGCTCTGCGGGTGGAGGTCGGTGCTGGAGGCCCCATTATTCTCTATGTGGAGTGTGGCTCTGCGGGTGGAGGTCGGTGCCGGAGGCCACATTAGTCTCTATGTGGAGTGCGGCTCTGCGGGTGGAGGTCGGTGCTGGAGGCCCCATTATTCTCTATGTGGAGTGCGGCTCTGTGGGTGGAGGTAGGTGCGGGAGGCTCCATTATTCTCTATGTGGAGTGCGGGTGGAGGTCGGTGCTGGAGGCTCCATTATTCTCTATGTGGAGTGCGGGTGGAGGTCAGTGCCGGAGGCTCCATTATTCTCTATGTGGAGTGCGGCTCTGCAGGTGGAGGTCAATGCTGGAGGCTCCATTATTCTCTATGTGGAGTGCGGGTGGAGGTCAGTGCCGGAGGCCCCATTATTCTCTATGTGGAGTGTGGCTCTGCGGGTGGAGGTAGGTGCGGGAGGCTCCATTATTCTCTATGTGGAGTGTGGCTCTGCGGGTGGAGGTAGGTGCGGGAGGCTCCATTATTCTCTATGTGGAGTGCGGCTCTGCGGGTGGAGGTCGGTGCCGGAGGCTCCATTATTCTCTATGTGGAGTGCAGCTCTGCGTGTGGAGGTAGGTGCCCGGAGGCTCCATTATTCTCTATGTGGAGTGTGGCTCTGCGGGTGGAGGTAGGTGCTGGAGGCTCCATTATTCTCTATGTGGAGTGTGGCTCTGCGGGTGGAGGTCGGTGCCGTAGGCTCCATTATTCTCTATGTGGAGTGTGGCTCTGCGGGTGGAGGTAGGTGCGGAAGGCTCCATTATTCTCTAGAGTGCGGCTCTGCGGGTGGAGGTCGGTGCTGGAGGCTCCATTATTCTCTATGTGGAGTGCGGCTCTGCGGGTGGAGGTCGGTGCTGGAGGCTCCATTATTCTCTATGTGGAGTGCGGCTCTGCGGGTGGAGGTAGGTGCGGGAGGCTCCATTATTCTCTATGTGGAGTGCGGCTCTGCGGGTGGAGGTCAGTGCCGGAGGCTCCATTATTCTCTATGTGGAGTGCGGCTCTGCGGGTGGAGGTCGGTGCTGGAGGCTCCATTATTCTCTATGTGGAGTGCGGCTCTGCGGGTGGAGGTAGGTGCCGGAGGCTTCATTATTATCTATGTGGAGTGTGGCTCTGCGGGTGGAGGTCGGTGCCGGAGGCTCCATTATTCTCTATGTGGAGGTCGGCTATAAGGTGTACGGAGCAGAGCCGCATGTGTACAAGGTTTACGGAGTGGAGCCATGTGTGTACACGGCGGAGCACCGAGGAGCACTTTAAAATTTGCACGTGACATTCCACCGGAAGTGACGTGCTAGAAGCTGACCGGAAATGAGGTAATTTCGGGAGGAGATTGTGACGGAACCATGGAGGCACTTCAGGGAATGCTTCAGATCCATCACCATGTCCTCCTCCAACAGTGCGGATAGCAGGATTGCCTTGAACTCGGGGATGCCGGCCATGTGAGCGGATCATGATATGTCCTGCATCGGGAGGCTCAGGTGGGCACTACAGTGGGAGGCGGGCTGCTATAGTATCTTTATAGAATCTTTCTTTCTCTCTCTGTTTCTTTATCTCTCTAATCTTTCTTTTTTTCTTTCTCTCTCTCTCTGTTATTTCTTTCTTTTTTCTTTTCTTTCTTTCTTTCTTTCTTTCCCCTCTTTCTTTCTCTCTCTTCTTTCTTTCTCTCTCTCTCTGTTCTTTCTTTCTCTCTCTGTTTTCTTTTTTCTCTCTGTTCTTTCTTTCTTTTCCTCAGTACCAGTCAGCCTGCCCACAGTACCAGTAGAATAAGGGGGGTAGGAAACTAGGTGGCACTGGTCACTTTGAGCCTCTCATACTTTTTGTTGGTGTATAATCATATGCCCTGAGCACCCCTTAAAGAGGGCCAGCCCCAGACAACAGGGTACAAACAAATCACTATTACTATCAGTCCAAGTGGACAATTATATACGTAAAGGTAATGATGTCCCTGAGCCAAGCAGTGCGGAGGATCAGAATACACTGAGGAGACCAGAGCTGCGGGGTTTGGGGAGAAGAATTATATGGGGCCCATTATACTGTATGAAGTAATATATCGTGCCCATTATGCTGTATGAAGTAGTATATGGTTCCCATTATACTGTATGCAGTAATATATGGGGCCCATAATACTGTATGGAGCATTATGTGGGGATAAGGGATGACTTTGTGTTTGTTGTGGATCTGACCTCTGGGACCCCCATGATCCTAGGAAACGTGGGTTTGAAAAGCACCATGTAAATGGAGCTGTGGTCAATCATACGCACTGTGGTGCCATTTACATGTGGCTCTTCAAATAACTTCTTAAAGAGAGTGATATGGGGATGACAAGGTATAGCAAAAATTCACTGATCGGGGTGAGGAGTGTTATAGTTTGTGGGCTGGTGGGGTTTGTGTGGCAGGGCTGCATTTTTCTCCCAGTCCGGCCCTGTGCCAGGCCTACCATTGCCATTAATGGCCCTTGTTCTGGATACTTCTGTGTTGTTCTTGTATGTGCTTGTGATGCCGCTGACTTCCTTGTGTTTGGACACCTTTTTTTTCTATTTATCTAAATCAAAATGTCCACTTCTGAACTCAGTTTTACAGGATAGATATGAAAATTTACTTTGTGTGCAAGGGGGGGGCGTCATTTTGCTGTTCGCCTCAGGTAGCAGAGAGGCTAGGAGGTTCACCCCTGGTACCAGGGCAAAATTTCCCAGGTGAGGTCCCTCCAACCACAAAGGAAGTAAAAAAGGTGCTACGGAAGGGGGATAAGAAAGGACACCTCTTATCAATGTGACACCTGCCCTGACAAACCTGGCCTGTGTATACAAGAATGCTTCAAACTGTAACACTCATCCATGGACTACTGAATTCATTTCTCACTTACACAACTCACGTATACCAACCTGATAGACTCTACACAACTAACGTATACCAACCTGATGCACTCTACACAACTTCCGTTTGCCTACCAGATGCACTATACACAACGCACATATGCCACCATATTGTAAAATTCACATACAAGAAAACACTAGATCAACGCCAATATGGGGTCACTTGTGCAGGGTTTCTGTTTAGAAATGTTAGGGGCTCTCCAAACATGACATAACGCAAGCAGACCATTCCATCAAAGTCTGCATTCCAAATCGTCACTCCTTCCTTTCTGAACCCTGCTGTGTGCCCAAAAAGTTGTTTTCCCCCACATATGGGGTATCAGTGTACTCAGGAGAAATTGCACAACAAATTTTGAGGTCAATTTTCTCCTGCTATCCCTGTGAAAATGAAAAAAATTTGGGTTAAAACATTTACTCTGTCGCCTAATTGGGGGACACAGAACCTTGGGTGTTATGCTGCTGTCCACTAGGAGGCGACACTATGCATAATCTGAAAAAAGATTAACTTTGGCTCCTCCTCTGCAGTATACACCCCTAGACGGCGTCAGCCTTCTCCAGTTTTTGCTTAGTGTCGCAAGGAGGCACACCTTTTTTCTTCCGTTTTTTTTCCTTTTTTCACCGAAATACAGATGAAGAAAAGTGGGTCTCCAGCGAGACTCCCGGCATGGCTCCCTCCTCGGTCCCCTATTAGGGGTACCCGGTTGAGGTTGAGGTGGTTTTTTTTCCCCATGTCGCTCCCTCCCCAGTCCCTCGGGTCCTGGTTCGAGGTCGAGACCCCCCTCCTTCCCCAACACCCTTAAGGGGTCTGGGTTGAGGTCGAGGCGAGGATGAAGACCCCCTGACGGTGACAGACGCACCCTCCCTAATCCCCCGCAGGGGGTATTAGGTTGAGACGCCTCAGGTAGGGTCGGAGATCAGGCAGCATTCCGCAGCTTCCAGGGACCCCAGGCCGGCTGAGGGATCCTGTGGGGGCCGGGGGAGGGTGCGGACTGGATGGCACAGCAGAAACAGGGCTTTTGCTGCGTCCCTGTCTCTGCAGCAGCAGCGGCTCCATAGCCCTTCAGGGGCCCCCCATACAAAAACCGCTACCCCTGCTACCCCCACCGCTATCCAGTTGACCGTTCTGGGGGGGGTCTGGTACAAATCCGCCCCCCCCCCGGACTACCGCGCCGCTCTGGAGCCCTCCTGGGCATCAGGCTTCAAATTTAGACCGCGGCTTCGGCCTAGCTGAAGCCGCCGCCTTTTCCCCGCCCCCCGGCCCGCCCCCCGGATGACCAAAATGACACACTGGAGTGTCATAGAAGGGGCGGATTGAGGCAGAAAGGGCGCGTTTTTACACAGCCCTGCGCGCCCTTTTCAGCTCTCCGCCCCCTCCTCCCTCTCCTCAGAGCCCCGGTGGCCATTTTTTCTGGATGAGATCCAGGAGAGAAGCATCACAGCGGTCTCCGGGGGGCACAGAACTTGGATCTGTCGGCGCTGGACCTAGGGGCACACCGGTGGGGTAAGCTCACAGCTGGGTTCTCATTACTCAGCTGTGAATCTATACTTCCCAAAAGGCTTTCTGTGGGTTCCCTCTGCGTAGCCACCCCTGTACGATCCCTTATAGCCAGCCTCTGTGCACTATGCCGGGCTCAAGGAAGAGAACCAGGCAGGAATGTTTCTATGCATTCTGCACAGCCTGCAAAGCCACGCTCCCTAGTGGCAGCACGTATCCGCACTGCCGGGTCTGCATCCAGAACTCTGGGTCAGAACCCCAGGGAGTCCCTACTGACGCTTCAGTGTCACAGGCCACGCCGGAATGGGCAACTCAGATGTCTCAGTCTATGTCACAGTCCATAGACAACCTAACTGCTACATTGCTGCAAGCTCTGCAGAGTCGGACCCCGGCTATGGACGGTACACAGCAAACGGACAGCTTGTCTCAGGAACATGCTGCTTCTGACTCTCACAGACGTAAGCGGACTCACAGGTCTCGATCACCTGAGTCGCACTATAGCACAAGGTCGTTCCCCTCTAGGGAGAGACAGCGTCATTCCAGGTCTCCTGGGCAGTCCCCTGCCACAGACAGACAGTGCAATTTACCACAGGGATCCCCCACCACAGAAGACCCCCGCCCCAGGTCGCCCTCCAGGGATCACCTTAGTGAGGCACAGGATTCGGAGGGCATCTGTGACTCCGACTCAGATAATGAAACGGTCAGGTCCGTGGTACCTTCTCCCCCTAGCAATACAGCGCTAGTTGAGGACATAATTTCTTCTATTCATCGGGTGCTAAAAATTCCAGAGTCGCCCCCGGAAGTCCCAAAACATAGGATTTGCTTCGAAAGTGTTCAAAAACCACCTAAGGTCTTCCCTAATCACGATGAGTTTGAGAAAATACTTACCAAACAGTTTGCGCAGCCTGACAAAAAATTCGCTAATCGCAAATATCTGGAAGCGAAGTACCCTTTCCCACAGGAAGACACCAAACAATGGGCAGATCCACCTGAAGTGGACCCTCCGGTTTCTAGGCTAGCAGCGCAGACTTTACTCTCTCTGCCGGATAGCTCAACCCTCAGGGACGCAGCAGACCGGCAAGTAGAACGCATGGCTCGTTCTATTTTCGAAGCGGCAGGCGCCTCTCTGGGCCCTGCGTTTGCTTCAGTTTGGGCAGCCAAGGCCATCCTAGCTTGGGCCAAAAGACTACAGGAGGGTCTTCAGGCTTCAAATCCTGAACTCTCGGACCAAGCGGTCCAGATGGCAGTGGTAGCAGACTACATGATTCATGCAGCCCTGGATTCCGCCAGAGGTGTAGCGGGAATAGCATCAAACGCCATCACGATCCGACGCATCCTCTGGCTGCGAGAATGGAAAGCGGATGCGGCCTCAAAGAAGTCCCTCACGCGACTTCCGTATTCTACTGGTAGACTTTTCGGCGAAAAGTTGGACACCATGATAGCCAATGCCACCGGGGGTAAGAGTACCTCTCTCCCTCAACTAAAACTGAAACGCACGTTCAAACGAAGAAACCAGACGCGATTCCGATCCTTTCGGAATTCCTCGGGCTGGTCCGTTTCGCGCCCAGTGCAAAACCGCAACCGTTCTCCACGCAGAGACAACCCACGGACGCAGCAGCGACTGGACAGGGCTTGGCAGTCGAAAGCAGGCCAAGCGAAACCCAAGGGAGGAAAACCTCAGAACTTCACTTCATCATGACTCGAGACCTCCGGAAGACACCCCACCAGTAGGCGGCCGACTTTTACTCTTTCAGCAAGTCTGGCTGCCTATTACAGAAGACAGGTGGGTCAGGGAAATAGTGTCTTCCGGATACAAGATAGAGTTCACTTCCGTTCCACCGAACCGGTTTTTCCTTTCTGTTCCTCCAACACCACCAGAAAAGGCTCGTGTCTTCCACCAAGCGGTTTCCTCTCTCCTTCAATCAGGAGTTGTGGTGCCGGTTCCCGCGAACGAGAGATTCCGAGGATTCTACTCAAATTTGTTTGTAGTCCCCAAGAAAGGAGGCGGCGTCCGACCCATACTGGACCTAAAACAGCTCAACAATTACGTACGGGTCCGTCATTTCCGCATGGAGTCCCTCCGGTCCATCGTTGCATCCATGGAGCAGGGAGAATTCCTCGCCTCCATAGACATACAGGATGCGTATCTCCACATACCAATTGCTCCCGCCCACCAAAGGTTTCTCAGGTTCGCGGTCAACCAAAACCACTACCAGTTTGTCGCCCTTCCGTTCGGACTCGCCACGGCTCCAAGAACGTTCACCAAAGTCATGGCGGCCACCATGGACGTCCTGCACTCAAGAGGCATTCTAGTCGTCCCGTACCTGGACGACCTCCTCGTCAAGTCTCCCACTTTCAAAGACTGCGAGGTCAGTGTCTCAATCACTCTAGACACTCTGAGTCACCTGGGATGGCTAGTCAACCTACAGAAATCGTCGACCATCCCAACTCGGACTCTAACATTCCTGGGAATGGTATTCGACACCACCAGGGGCCTGGTGCTCCTTCCCAAGGACAAGACACTGGCCATCCGTCTGGGAGTTCGCACACTCCTTCGCAGTCCTCCTCGATCTCTCCGGTTTGCCATGAGAATCCTCGGCAGGATGGCAGCAGCAATAGAGGCAGTGCCATTTGCCCAGTTTCACCTCAGGGTCCTTCAGCTAGCCATACTCAGATCTTGGGACAGGAACCCCTTTCCCTCGACAGGGAGTTCAGGTTGACGTCATCGACCAGGAGGTCCCTGCACTGGTGGCTCAAACCAACCTCGCTTACACGAGGGAAGCCATTCCTCTCAGGACAATGGAAGATCCTGACTACCGATGCAAGCCTGACAGGCTGGGGGGCGGTACACCTACATCACAGGGCACAGGGCAAGTGGTCACCGAGGGAAGTGACATTGCCCATCAATGTTCTGGAAATCAGGGCCATTCTCTTGGCACTGAGAGCCTTTCATCACTTGCTTGCAGCCTCGCACATACGGATACAGTCGGACAATGCCACGGCTGTGGCATACGTGAATCACCAAGGCGGGACCCGCAGCGCCCAGGCAATGAGAGAAGTGGCTCATATCCTCCGCTGGGCGGAAGACACAAGGTCGGTTCTTTCTGCGGTACACATTCCGGGTGTAGAAAACTGGGAAGCCGACTTCCTCAGCAGGCAAGGAATGGACTCGGGGGGAGTGGTTTCTCCATCCCGAGATTTTTTACCAGATCTGTCAACGATGGGGAACCCCGGATGTGGACCTAATGGCATCCCATCTCAGTGCCAAGGTTCCCAATTTCATGGCCAGGACACACGACCCGCGGTCGCTCGGAGCGGATGCCCTGGTCCAGGACTGGTCCCAGTTCCGACTCCTGTACATTTTTCCACCCCTCCCCCTAATAGCCAGGGTCGTGAGGAAGGTCAAGCAAGAGGGAGTTCCGACCATCCTCATCGCGCCAGACTGGCCCAGACGTACTTGGTACGCCGACATCGTCCAACTTACGGCAGACGCCCCCTGGCGTCTACCCGACCGCCACGACCTTCTGTCTCAAGGTCCGTTCTTCCACCAGAATTCAGGGGCCCTCAATTTGACGGCATGGCCCTTGAAACCTGGATTCTAACCCAGGCAGGTTTTTCACCGGCAGTCATTGCAACTATGATCAGGGCAAGGAAGCCTGCCTCTGCCAAGCTCTATTATCGTACCTGGAGAGCCTTCTTTTCTTGGTGCGAATCTCATGGACAAGTCCCACTCCCTTATTACCTCCCGAAGGTACTAGGTTTTCTTCAATCGGGCCTAGATGCCAAGCTATCCTTAAGTTCGCTTAAGAGTCAGGTGTCGGCGCTTTCAGTCCTTTTTCAAAAGCGCATTGCTATTAAACCGCAAGTAAGGACTTTCATCCAGGGAGTTTCCCGATTGGTTCCTCCCTACAAACGTCCGATGGATACGTGGGACCTCAATCTGGTCCTGACAGCATTGCAAGCTCCACCCTTCGAACCTCTTAGAGAAGTTCCACTCTCCATTCTGTCTCAGAAAGTGGTTTTTCTAGTGGCTATCACCTCGTTACGCAGAGTGTCGGAATTGTCAGCACTTTCCTGCAGACGACCTTTCCTAGCCTTTCACCAGGACAAGGTGGTTCTCCGCACGGTACCATCCTTCCTTCCGAAGGTTGTGTCCAACTTTCACCTTAACGAAGAGATTTCACTGCCTTCCCTTTGCCCGGTTCCGGTACATAGAGTGGAGAAGGCTCTGCATACGCTTGACCTAGTCAGGGCATTGCGGATTTACGTGTCCAGGACTGCACCTTTCCGGAAATCCGATTCCCTCTTCATTCTTACGGAAGGTAGTCGCAAGGGGTTGCCGGCTTCCAAGGCTACCCTTGCCAGGTGGATCAAGTCCACCATACATGAGGCCTACCGACTTAACAGTTCCCCTCTTCCGGCCGGTATCACGGCACACTCTACACGGGCAGTAGGGGCCTCCTGGGCCATTCGGCATCAGGCTTCGGCACAACAAGTGTGCAAGGCGGCCACTTGGACTAGCCTACACACGTTTACGAAACACTACAGTGTTCATACCCAGTCCTCAGCGGATGCGAGCCTGGGTAGACTGGTTCTGCAGGCGGCAGTACCCCAAGTCTAGGGGACTGTCGGCACAATATTCGTCCACTGCTTCCCACCCAGGGACTGCTTTGGGACGTCCCAAGGTTCTGTGTCCCCCAATTAGGCGACAGAGTAAAGGAGATTTTTGTGTACTCACCGTAAAATCTCTTTCTCTTAGCCTTTAATTGGGGGACACAGCTCCCACCCTGTTGCCCTTACGGGCCGTTGTTTCCTGTTGAGTTCTCATATTGTTCTTGAGCTCGTACATAGTAGCCTTCTTACAGGCATGGTTATGTTATTTGGTTACGTTCCTCCTTATGCTTTGGCACAAAACTGGAGAAGGCTGACGCCGTCTAGGGGTGTATACTGCAGAGGAGGAGCCAAAGTTAATCTTTTTTCAGATTATGCATAGTGTCGCCTCCTAGTGGACAGCAGCATAACACCCAAGGTTCTGTGTCCCCCAATTAAAGGCTAAGAGAAAGAGATTTTACGGTGAGTACACAAAAATCTCCTTTTTGTGGGAAAAATCAATTTTTTTTCATTTTCGTAGATCAACGCTGTAAAATTTTGTGAAGCACCTGTGGATTGAAGATACACACCGCACATCTAGATTGATTCCTTGAAGGATGCATTTTGTCCTGTTACCCTCGTGAAAATAAATCTTTTTTTAGCCACAATTTTTTTTATCTGGGAAAAATTAGATTTTTTTTTCACCACTCTACGTTATAAACTTCTGTGAAGCACTTTCGGGCTCAAGGTGCTCACCACACATCTAGATAAGTTTCCAAAATACAGTCAGTTTGGGGGGTTCCACTGTTTGGAGAGCCACTGATGTGCCTAAAGGCAACATGGTGTCCGCTCTTGATTCCAGCCATTTTTGTGTTCAAAAAGTCAAACTGTGCTCCTTCTTACCGCCCAAGCACTGCCATTCACCCAAACAGTAGGTTTTCCCCACATATGTGGTATCAGCAAACTCAGGAAAAATTACACAACAAATTTTGAGGTTCATTTTCTCCTGTTACCCTTGTGAAGATGAAAAATTTGGGGCTAAAAGAACATTTTTGTGGGAAAAATGTGATTTTTTTTTTTTTTTTTTTTTTTTTTTTTTTTTTTTTCATGGCTCTATGTTATAAACTTCTGTGAAGCACCTGTGGGTTCAACGTGCTCACCAGCCCTCTAGGTAAGTTCCTTGAGTGGTTTAGTTTCCAAAATGGTGTCACTTGTGGGGGTTTCCACCGTTTAGGCACATCAGAGGCTCTCCAAATGCGGCATGGCGTCCGATCTTGATTGAAACTATTTTGTGTTCAAAAAGTCAAAACGTGGTCCTTCCCTTCTGAGCCCTGCCATGCTCCTAAACAGTAGTTTTACCCCACATATATGGGGTATCAGCATACTCAGAAGAAATTGCACAACAAATTTGGGGTCCATTTTCTCCTGTTACCTTTGTGAAACTAAAACAAATTGGCTAAATTAAAAAAATGTTTTAAAAAAAAAAGTTAAATGTTCATTTTTTCCTGCCATGTTGCTTTAATTCTGGTGAAGCACTTTAAGGATTAAAAAAAACTTCTTGAATGTGTTTTAAAGGACTTTGAAGGGTGCAGTTTTTAGAATGTTGTCACTTTTGGGTATTTTCTGTCACATGAGCCCCCCAAAGTCACTTTAAATGTGATGTGTTTGCTAAAAAAATGGTTTTGTAAATTTTGTTGGAAAAATTAGAAATTGCTGATTACTTCCTAACAAAACAAAATTATGTTTTAAAAATTATGCAGATGTAAAGTAGACATGTGGGAAATGTTATTTATTAACTATTTTGTGTGACACATCTCTCTGGTTTAAGGACATGAATTAAAAGTTTGAAATTTGCAAAATTTTTGCCAAATTTCAGATGTTTTCACAAAAAAAGCAAGTCATATTGAATAAATTTTAACACTATCATGAAGCACAATATGTCTTGAAAAAACATTCTCAGAATCAGTGGGATCCCCTGAAGTGTTCCATAGTTATTGCCTCATAAAGTGACCCTAGTCAGAAGTGTAAAATTTGGCCTGGTCATGAAAGTGAAAACTGGCTTGCGGGATGAAGGGGTTATGTTAATGAAAAAAGGCAAAGTTCACTCATTTTTGCTTTATTTATGTGAATATGGGGCTGTACATGCTTGTGACTACTCATGAACAGACCGTAAGGCAGAGAAGTCAGATGTTCCGTGGTCAGTACCAAGAGAGCACTAAGAAAACCAAGAGAAGAAACAAAGGTGTAAGTCAGGTCGCGGTCCCGGGTCAAAATACCAGGAGATAGTGGATAAAGGCCAAAGAACAAGACAAAGAGATAGTTAGAACATGGTCCAAGGGTCAGGCAGTGGACGATCAGAACAACAGAATCAGGCAAATACTCGCCAAGGAGCACAAACTACAAGTGGCAGGGATCAGAGACAAACAGCTCAGTAAAATGGCTTGGGCAATCTCCAGAACACAGAACACCTGGAGAAAGTCCTGCACCTCCCAGTCCCAGATTGGACAGCCGACATCAAAGCTCCGACATCTCAGCAGGCCTATCACAAAATTGTACAACCGAGCTGTCAATCAAAACACTGACAAGTCAGGATTACTCAGTTTCCATAGGACAGCAAAACAATCACTCAAGAGGAACCGTGCCATGGATCACGTGCATTTTTTACCTGCGGATTTTCCATATCTAATGGAAGTAAATAATGAAAATCTGCACAGAAAACTCAGCGTACCCACAAGAGAAATTGACAAGTTGCAGATTTGAAACATGCACCGCAGGTCAATTTACACTCAGTAAAAAAAAAGGCACAAGTGGACATGAGATTTCTATTGCTCCATCTCCCTTTTTCTGGAACTGTAAGATGCTGCATTTTCGGTGAAGCGAAAATATGCAGCAGCAAAAACTCATCGTGGTCGTGGGAACTTAACCTAAGAGAAATATTGGAGCAGTGTGGGGAAGGTGACTTGACGGACAGACATGACTGGTAGCATGAGGGGACGGTTTGTGCACTAGAGACGGAGATTGACAGGATAGAAGGGTGACAGCTGGGAAGGGTGGATAGGAGAGTGCAGTGCCTAGAAATGACCACAAGATGGCAGGGGCGAGTAGCTTAGGACTCAACATCAGCTTATGGCTTGAGAAACGCTTAGTCATGGGGGGCGGGGAGATAGGAACCCAGGAGGGGAATTCCCGGTGAGAGAGGGGATAAATAGAACAGGATAGGGTTCCAGGGAGGAGCTCGGTAGAAGAAGGTGAAGAGAGAAGAGCTCGACCAGGGGACGGACAGCAAAGAGACAGTCGGGGGTGGCCCTGACCCGACGGACCGCAGGACAGACGAGGCCCCGGGGGTACCGATTGGACGACGACCTCGGGCAGGTGAAGCGCTGGTGGTAGATTGGTCTAGGACAGCCCCAGCAAAAGATCCGCGAGGGACGTTACTTCGACTGGAGCAAAGGTGCAGGTACCCGGGCCCGTAGACAGAGAACTGTAAAGTGGCTGAGGTGCGTGGTTGTGGTCATGAGGAGGACGACTAATAAATCCGGAACTGTTACTATTGAAATCTGTCTCCGCCTCGTCCTTGCATCGCCTGGTGTCTGTGTCATCCGGACAGGGTAAGCAGTGGTCCACCCCCCAATCCTGGCCCCTACCACAGCAGTACAGAGTATTTCAGCATAAGGATATATTCACGCTGATCACATTCGTAGCTGATTTTGAGGATGGAATATCTAAGGCAAATTCCAACAACAGCATTGAGAATTAAATTTCATGCACATGCTGCAGAGAAAATCTGAAGTGTAAATTTGCACCATGTTGATTTATGCTATGGCATTTTAGAGTACATTTCACTTTTTGCAACTTGACCGCATGGTGTAACTAAGGTCTTTTTTTACAGTGCCCTGTACAATCTGGATTAGGCTAGTGATATTATGTGATGCTGGAGGATAAACCGCATTAAATTGAAAGCCTCACAGAACAGGGCCCCACCGCAGCACAGAGTTTTTAAGATGCAGAGTATGCTGCTCACCTTATGTCTATTGCATTTAATTACTCTTAATTTGCGTCCTCATTTTATAAGTGAATTACGTGCATGATAACAGGACAGGCTGGCTCCACTTGTGTGAATCAGTCACTCTGCATATATTTAGATCATGTGAGGACAGACCTGGTGGACCGGAACTTCTGCCTTGTGTCCCCTCAGGGCTGGATTAGGGAAAACATATATTTTTTTTTTAGGTGAGAAAAGTGGAATAAATAACTAGTATGTGGGATGCACATGGCAGACGTCTCTTTTCTGAACAGGACAGACTCTATAGTAGGTTTTGTTGCCCCAGGGTCCTTGTGTCTGTGGGGGCCAGGGTTCAGTGATCCTGTCCAGCCAAGAGGTGGATGCTTATGGCTTTCTACTTTGAAGTCATTTGTACATCTCCAAAACTCTCGTAGACTTCAGCTGATCACATGTATGCATAGTCTCTTCTGTATGTGGTTGTAAAATGCCAGTTGGGGTTGGGGGCCCAGAGGTTGAATAAAAGCCTCAATAACATTATACTGCTTCTGTCAGATCAGATGAAGTTGGCCCCTATTGAACCTTCTAAACAAGTTTGTGGTTTAATTCATTGTGCGATGGTAATGAAACTGATGCTCATCCTACACACTGATTCCACATATGTAATTATTTAAAAAGTTGTGTAACTTACTAAAAATATTAAATTGCTTATCATGCATTGATCCTGAGTTACATCGTGTATTATCCTCCAGAGCTGTGCTCACTATTCTGCTGGTGCAGTCACTGTGCACATACATTACATTACTGACCCTGAGTTCCATCCTGTATTATCCTCCAGAGCTGCACTCACTATTCTGCTGGTGCAGTCACTGTGTACATACATTACATTACTGATCCTGAGTTCCATCCTGTATTATCCTCCAGAGCTGCACTCACTATTCTGCTGGTGCAGTCACTGAGGACATACATTACATTACTGATCCTGAGTTCCATCCTGTATTATCCTCCAGAGCTGCACTCACTATTCTGCTGGTGCAGTCACTGTGTGCATACATTAGATTACTGATCTGGAGTTACATCCTGTATTATACTCCAGAGCTGTGCTCACTATTCTGCTGGTGCAGTCACTGTGTACATACATTACATTACTTATCCTGTACTGATCCTGAGTTACATCCTGTATTATACCCCAGAGCTAAGGCTGGTTTCACACTTGCGTTTTTTTGCGCTGCTTTTTAGCGCAAAAAACATGTTTTTTCCCCTATACTTTAACATGGGTGCGCATATGTGCGCATACATATGCGCACGTACGCGCATGCATTTTTTTGCAGTGTGCGCTCGGGCGCACAAAATGCAACCTGTTGCATTTTTTGTGCGTCCGACTTGCCCCCAAAAAACGCATGCGCACGCAATGCGTTTTTTTTACAGCAAAATACCCATTAAAGTCTATGGGTGCGCATACGTGCGCATTACAATGCGCACGTAGGCGCAAAAAAAGCATGCGTTTTTAAAAATGCACCAAAACCCACAAAAAATGCGCACAAACGCATGATGTGTTTTTTTCATGCGTTTGTGTGCGCAAAAAACGCGCAGCAAAAAAACGCATGTGTGAAAGTAGCCTAAAACTCACTATTCTGCTGGTGGAGTCACTGTGTACATACATTACATTACTGATCCTGAGTTACATTCTGCATTATACTCCAGAGCTGAACTCACTATTCTGCTTGTGCAGTCACTGTGTACTTAGGCCGGTTTCACATTCGCGCTTTTGGGCGCAGCGACGGCCTGCGCACGGCCGCCGCTAAGCCCCGCCTCCACCGGTATCTCCGCCTCCGGGCGCATGACGTTGCATGCGTCGTGCGTCCCCTATCTTCATCACAGAGGGCGCAGGCCTCACAGGTTGCGTTTGGCGTTGCTCGGCGCACCGTCAAAAGGACGCATGCGCCGCCAAACGCAGACTGTGCGCAGACTGCGCACGGCCTGCGCCCTCTGTGATGAAGATAGGGGACGCACGACGCATGCAACGTCATGCGCCCGGAGGCGGAGATACCGGTGGAGGCGGGGCAGGGGGCGGGGCTTAGCGGCGGCCGTGCGCAGGCCGTCGCTGCGCTCAAAAGCGCGAATGTGAAACCGGCCTTATATAACATTACTGATCCTGAGTTACATCTTGTATTATACTCCAGAGCTGCACTCACTATTGTACTGGTGGAGCCACTCTGTACATACATTACATTACTTATCCTGTACTGATCCTGAGTTACATTACCTCCTGTATTATTATACCCCAGAGCTGCACTCATTATTCTGCTGGTGCAGTCACTGTGTACATGCATTGTCTTATTTATCCTATACTGATCCTGTGTTAGATCCTCTATTATACTCCAGAGCTGCATTCACAATTCTGTTGTTCATTTTAGTTTGTACGTACATTGCATAACTTATCCTGTATTGATCCTGAGTTTTATTATAAATTATACTAAAGAGCTGCACTCGCTGTTCTGCTAGTGGCGCTAGTGTACATATGTTACTTTACTTATCCTGTACTGATCCTGAGTTACATACTGTATTATACTCCAGAGCTGCACTCACTATTCTGCTGGTGGAGTCACTGTGTACATACATTACTTATCCTGTACTATACTTCAGAGCTGCACTCACTATTCTGCATTCCTTACCATTCCTTGTTTGTAAATATCTTTACAGAACTTGTTCTGTTCATATGTAATACAGGATGTAAGTCAGGATCAGGAGTTATGATGAATATGTATATGAAGATGAGTCTTTTTGGGGACAAAGGATCAAATAGGTTACTATATCATTGTTAAAAGACTGATGCAAATTTTGGTTTTCATAAAGTTTATTATGTCCCTGTCTTTAGATAATTTACTCTGATGTTTGTATTGTTACTGAAGTACAGTGATCAGCTTTTCACAAGTTTTTAAACTTTTATTGACAGTCATCAAGTTTATTGAAAGACTCATTATTTGTAGAGTGGGCCTTAATTTTTCATGACTTCTGCCCTTCGCCCCGGCAGCTGGATATTATGTTCTGGGCCAAATCCTGACTGATGATCGCCCATTCTCGCCTAATAAGAGATTGGAGTTTATGACAATTTCTGTGTTCTCTGTTTGACTTCCTGTTTTTTTGAGGATTGACTATGTGTTCTCAATGGAATTGAGATCTGGGGAGATTCCTGGCGAAGAACCCAAAATTTCACTGTTTTGCTCATCAAGCCACGTTATTACCACTTTTGCCTTGTGACATTATCTCCATCAGTCTGGAAAAAGCATTTTGATCCACGGTTGTTGGGAGAAGTTGGTCTTCGAGGAAAGTTAGAGACTTTTCTTTATTCATGGCTGCAATCTTAGGCAAAATTGTGAGTGAGCCCCATACACGGAGGAAAAGACCCCCACACATGAATGGTGTCAGTATTATTTACTGTTAGGATGACGCAGGGCTCATGTAGGCACTCACCTTTTCTTATCCAGACAATTATTCTTCCAGAAGTATCAAAGTAGGCTTTACATTAGTACTCTGTAGTCCAATCCCTCTCCTTCCTGTAGAATATCAGTCTATCCTTGGTGTTTTTCTTGGAGAGAAGTGGTTTCTTTGCTTCCCTTCTTGAGACCAGGACACCCTCCAAAAGCTTTTGCCTCACTGTGCATGCAGATGCACTTACACCTGTCTGCTGCCATTCCTGAGTAAGCTCTGCACTAGTGTTGAACCAATATCATAAGTGAATCCTCTTTATGAGATGGTCTTGGCACTTTCTGGACTTTCTTGGGCTCCCTCAAACATTATTCGTTACAATTGAATCTCTCTCTTTAAAGTTCTTAATGATCCAATAAATGGTTGATTTAAGAGCAATCTTACAAGTAGCAATGTCCTTGCCTGTAAAGCCCTTTTGGTGCAAATCGATGACTGCATGTTTCCTTGGATGTAACCATGGATAACAGAAGGAGACAATGAATTCAATCACCAGCCCCTTTTTCAAAATAACCAGTCTGTTTTTATAATTCAATCAGCATGACAAAGTGATATCAGCTGCCTTGTCCTCATTAATACTTTCCCCTGAGCTAACGAGAAATCATGTAAGCAGTTCATTTTCTGGAAAAGCTGAAATTCAGTGGAAAGTGAGTTTTCATCATTAAGTTAATATTCATGCCATGGAGAGGCTTTGCATTTTTTTTGCAAATCATCTGATCATTTTTCATAACAATTAAGAGTTAATGCCAATTGCCTCTATAAAAACTGAAGCAGCAAATTTTGTGAAAACCAAAATTTGTGTCAGTCTCAAAACTTTTGTCCATGACTGTAGTTACACAAATTGATTCATCATTATGATCTAAATAGTAATTTAATTAGATAATTAACACATATGCCAGATCTTCAAATTTAAAGATGAGATCATTCTATCATGCAGATAAAGCACAGTTGAAATGATCAATTAACGCTCTAAAACCACATTCTGAGTAAGGCTTAATATACGCTGCTTTATGATAGATCTATAAATCTGTTATATGGTGCCCCTTGTCCACTTTGTTCTCATACTATGTGTCACATTATACAGTGCTCACTGAGTTTTACCTCTGGGAATCAATGAGACACTTCCACGTTCCCTTGTGGAGGCCTCTTCATGGTGTTGCCCACATGGTCTCCAGACCAATCTCCAGCTATCATTGAGCCCAAGACAAAAGTGGGCCTCATCTCTAAAGAGTAAAGATCTCCATTCCGAGCTCAATTACCATCTTACTCTACATCATTATAAAAACTAAGATAGAAACAAAAGAAAACAAGTAAAAAGCAGTAGTGCATATAAATAGCATAAGGTACTTGGTAAATATTGTTTTTGATGAAAAAAAGAGTAAAAGCCATCCCATTAGTGCCAAGGTGTAGTTAGTTGGGACGCTCCTAAGCTCTAGTATTAAAATCTTACCATGTGTGTAAAACGACCTCAATGTGCATAATTGCTTAGCAGGACTGGGACCCAACTGTGGAGACTCCGGAAATTGGAAGCTATATAGACGTAATGCCTTACTAAAAAAAAGGAAGGCCACACCCTTGCGTGCACGGAGGGTATAAGTTGGTATACACTAGTCATTAAACAGACGAAACTTAAGATGTTTCTATCTTAGGTTTTGTCTGCACCATGATAGCCGTGGCATGAGATCAGTAGAAGACCTGTAGCTGGACGTCTGACTCGTAGTCCAATGTCGAGCAAACACCTTCTGATGGTTTGTGTAGACACTGTTAGATGCCTTAGGTATGGTATGTGAGGCCTAATTAAAATTGCATTGGAGAAATGATTACTGTGCGCCATTGTTTGAATCTGAGGAGACCACGTGAGCAACGCCATGAAGCAATGCCATGAAGAGGCCTTCACGAGGGAAAGTCACACTGATCCTACTAGCTTGACCCCTTTAGTCTTTATTGCAGGTTCAGTAACCGCTCGGCGTTACATTGATATGGTTGTGGAACCAGTGGCACGTCCATTTCTCCAAAGTGTCCCAAGAGCCATTTGTTAACACCACAACACCAGGCCGCATGTTGCTGATGCTACTGTGAGCATTCTGTGTGGTCTAAACGTGGTACCATGGCCAGCAGCATCTCTGGACTTGTCTCCCTTCAAGCACATCTGGGACATCAAAGCCATCTGCCAACAGCAGATATTGATGATTTGCCCAAGTACATTCAGCGTGGCAGAACATTCCTCGGACAAGTGTGGGGATTTCTGCATGTTCATACTTGATACTGAATAAATCAATGTTTTCAAAATTTAGTTTCCATGTTTTCATCATTTATAGATTAACGTGTCTAGCCATCCTGTGATTTCCATAATTCCTTGACGTTTCCTTCTTGATGGAAGTGTGTGTTATAAAACCTTATTTATCTCTCAGTATGGGATTAACACAATATTCTGCCTAAGGACACACCTAAGGTAATTCATGAATCCTGAACCAACTTTTATAGTATGAAAGATACCAGCACTTTGCTGTCCATCACAAAGTATTATGGTACTAAAAGGGGCTATATATTCTTTGTAATAAAACAAACTTATAACAAATGCCAGAGTCTCCACATAAAATTGCAGGGGATTAGGCTTATTTATCCCTTCAGTCAGTAGAATGGTTGGAATCTCTGTACCACTTTGATTTTTTATTGGCCTTTTTTTGTTTTTACAGCTGCATTGTGTTATGGGTTTACCGTGACAAAGATGAGCCAGAAGACCGCAGTGTCTGATTTCTCCTACTCCTGTGATGAATAGAAGTACTTCATCTTCTTATTAAACCATGTAAATTTTTTTTTAGACAGTGGAGGGGTTAATCTGCTCTGTTGAGAGCTCTTGGAGCTAAGGCTCTCAGCTGAGCTCTGTTAGCCACTCATATCACCTCTATAATTGGGGTTCTGACCAGGGTCGTACTGGACCACCGGAGAACCAGAGGATTCTCCGGTGGGCCCAGACACTGACATCTGCTGGCATACTGGTCAGCAGCTGCCTAAAGCAGGAAGTAGTGAGGCTGATTTAATCAGTAGAGATCTGCCACCTGATAATGAGGATGACGATTGGACCTCAGGAATCTCAGATTGGATATAAGACAGCCGACGCCCTACTCTGGTGCTGGTGATTCCTTCTGCTTGTCAGGTATTGATTCTCAGCTCTGTTCCAGTCAGCTCAAGCTAAGTTTCTCTGCTAATGTTCACACTTGTTTTTGTTGTTCTATTCAGTTTTTTGTGTGGTCATCCAGCCCCGGCTGGGGCTGTGATGAATTTCCACTCTTATCTGTATTTGCCAATTTGCTTTTTGTCCCTTATTAGATTGGCCTCTTTTTGCTCTGTCTCAGAATATTTCAGAGTGCTGATATAGTGGGAGAAGTCTAGTGACTTCAGGGTTAATTTTGTTATCAGATGTGTTGGACATTATTTTGTAGGGTTTTGGGCAGATTGCAGACAGTGTCTTTCCTTGCCTCTCCTTTCTAGTTAGTTTGGGCCCCATCGTTTGCTCAGCATATTTTCCTGCCTGTGTTTGTGTTTTCATCTTGTTTCACCGTCAATACATGTGTGGGGGCTGTCTATTCCTTTGGGGTCTGCTCTGGGGCAGTTAGTTTTCCCCTTTTCTTGCTTTAGGCTTATTTAGTCCTCCGGCCGTGACGAGGCGTCTAGGTTCATCGTAGGTACGCTCCACGGCTGCTGCTAGTTGTGTGGTTAGGATCAGGGATCTGCAAAGTTACCAACATCTCTGGTTTTTCTGGGCTTAGCATGTTTAGATTTTTTCCTCCTCGGTGACCCATTCATAACAGCGGGCCCACCCTGTGCCAGCGGAGAAGAGAAATGAATATTCATGCTTCCCCACGCCCCCATTTCACTTTAATAGCAGGCAGCATTAGCCGCAGGCTGCAGCTAACACTGCCCGCATGTAAAGCCCCACCACCACCGCTTCACTCTCTCTCACACAAAGCACCGCACCACATACACACACGCAAGCAGACAGACACACAGCCCCCCCAACTCTCCGCAAGTTCCCCGCAGCACATACCAGCGTACTACTTCCTTCCCGATGCTTCCTGTCTGAGACAGTGCAGCTGGATGACATCATCATTCAGCGCGTGTCTGTTTCAGACAGAAAGCTGCCGGCAAGGAAGAGGCTGCCGGGATGTGCTGCGGAGAACGTGCAGAGAGGTGAGTTGTGCTGTGTTCCTGTTTGTCTGCCTGCCTGCGTGCGTGTATGTGGTATGGTGCTTTATGTGTGAGTGTGAGAGAGTGGTGCGGCGCTGTTTGTGTATGTGGTGCAGTGCTTCCATAGAATCGTAGCGTTGGAAGGGACCTCCTGGGCCATCTGGTCCAACCCCCTGCTCAAAGCAGGATTCGCTAAATCATCCCAGACAGATGTCTGTCCAGCCTCTGTTTGAAGACTTCCATTGAAGGAGAACTCGCCACTTCTTGTGGCAGTCTGCTCCACTCATTGATCACTCTAACTGTCAAAAAGTTTTCTCTAATATCTAATCTGTGTCTCCTCCCATTCAGTTTCATCCCATTGCTTCTAGTCTTTCCTTGTGCAAATGAGAATAAAGATAATCCTTCTACAATGTGACAGCCCTTTAGATATTTGTAGACAGCTATTAAGTCTCCTCTCAGTCTTCTCTTTTGCAAGTTAAACATTCCCAAATCCTGCAATCTTTCCTCATAAGACAGGGTTTGCAGACCGGTCACCATTCTGGTCGCTCTTTTCTGAACTTGCTCCAGTTTGATGATGTCTTTTTTAAAATGTGGCACCCAAAACTGAACACAGTATTCCAGATGAGGTCTGACCAAAGAGGAGTAGAGGGCAATAATGACTTAACGTGATGTAGACTGTATGCTTCTGTTAATACATCCTAGAATTGCATTTGCCTTTTTGCTGCTGCATCACACTGTTGACTCATATTCAGTCTGTGATCTATTAGTATACCCAAGTCTTTTTCACATGTGCTGTTGCTTAGCCCTATTCCTCCCATTCTGTAAATGCTTTTTTCATTTTTATTGCCCAGATGTAGTACTTTGCATTTTTCCCTGTTAAAAACCATTCTGTTAGTTGCTGCCCACTGCTCCAGTTTATTTATATCTTTTTGAATCCTCTCTCTCTCTTCTCTAGTATTAGCTATCCCTCCTAGCTTTGTGTCATCAGCATCTAAATCGTTGATAAAGATGTTGAACAATACAGGGCCCAGGACAGAGCCTTGTGGTACCCCACTTGAGACATTCTTCCAACTGGATGTGCAGCCATTTACGACCACTCTTTGGGTCCGATCACTTAGCCAGTTATGAATCCACCTAACAGTTGCCTTGTCCATTCCATATCTAGTCATTTTTTCAATAAGGATTGTGTGAGATACTTTGTCAAGATATAGTCAAGTCAAGATATACTATATCTACAGCATTTCCCTGATCCACCCACTGAGATGACTTATTAGTTACAAACCCATGCTGACTCTGTTTAATCACTTCATTCTTATCCAGGTACTGACATACATCTTGATTAATAATTTGTTCAAAGATCTTTCCTGGTATAGAAGTCAGACTCACTGGCCTATAGTTGCCTGGGTCCACCTTCTTCCCCTTTTTGAAGATAGGAACAACATTTGCTCTTCTCCAGTCTTCTGGGACTTCTCCTGTTCTCCAAGAATTTTCAAAGATTATGGAGAGGGGTTCAAAAATTTCTTCTGCTATCTCCTTCAGTACTCTGGAGTGTAATTCATCTGGACCTGGAGACTTGAATTCATTTAGGTTAGCTAAGTGTTTCCTCACTATGTTTCTGTTTATAGATATACTGGATTCTTCTATTCCCTTAATAGGACAGTGAAGAACAGTTGATGTTACATTTCCTTTCTGAAAGAAAACAGGTGCAAAATAGGAATTTAAAAGTTCAGCCTTCTCAACATCCTGTCTTACCACTTCATCATTTTCATCCTGTAAAAATCCTATAGCATCTTTGACTTTTCTTCTACTTTTGACATATCCCCAAAATCCTTTATTATTGCTTTTGACGTCTCTTGCAAGCCTCAATTCATTGTCAGCTTTATATAATCTGATTTGTGCCCTGCAGGTTCTGCAGACAGCATTATATTCTTCTTTAGATATGCCTCCCTCTTTCCATTTTATAAACATTTCTTTCTTCCTTTTTAGCATGTGCTTAAGTTCTGTGTTCATCCATCCTGGTTTCCTTAAATGCTTCCTATTCTTCCCTCTTTTCGGAATTGTTAACAATTGTGCTTTTAGAATTTCATTTTTCAAGATTTCCCATCCTTCCTGGACATTTTGTGTGTGTGAGAGAGAGTGGTGCTGTGTGTGTGTGTATTGGAGATGTGTGCATTGGAGATTGCTTTCTCCTCCACAACCCCCATCATTGGCAATGGTATAGGTGGTGGAAAGGGCAATGATAGGAGTGGTGGGGGAGAAGGCAATGATGGAGGTGTTGAAATGGGAAATGATGGTGTGGTGGTGCAGAAATCAATGATGGTTGTGGTGGAAAGGACAATGGTGGTGGGGGAGGAAGCAATGATTGAGGTGGTGGAATGGGCAATGATGGGGGTTGTGGGGGAGAATGATAGGGGTGGTGGGGGAGAAGGCAAAGATGGGGGTGGTGATGAGGACAATGATGGGGATGGAGGGGGAGAACAATGATGGAGGTGGAGAGGAGCTGCATTATACCCTAATGGGGCCTGCATTATACTTTATGAGGGGGCTACATTATATTCTGTGGGGAGACTGCATTATTCTCTCATGGGATTACATTATATTCTGGGTGGCTACAGTATACTCTATGGGGGGCTGCATTATTCTCTCAGGGGACTACATTATATTCTGGGGGCTACATCATACTATATGAGGGGGCTGCATTATGCCCTATGAGGGGGCTACAGTATACTCTGGGGGCTGCACTATATTCTGTGGTGGGGATGCATTATACTATATGAGGGGGGCTGCAGTAAACCCTATGAGGGTGCTACATTATATTCTAATGTGGAGACTGCATTATACCTTATGAGGGGGTTGCATTATATTCTATGAGGGGAGCTACATTATTTTATGAGGGAGGGCTGCATTATATTCTATGAGGAGGCTACATTATATTCCATGAGGGGGCTACCCAAACCCCTGCTACATAATTAAGATGATATTATATCCTGATATTAGCATGTTTTACCACACAATTGGTGGTCTTGTATTTATTTTTATGTTACTACATAGTGGTTCCCAAGAATGATTTTCTCTGGTGGGCCCAAGGTTCTCCAGTCCGATGCTGATCCTGACTAACACACATCGTCAGAGCTAGCTTATGCTTCATGGCTAGGAGGATAGGTGTTGTTGATGATTTGAGTAGTCAGTTGGTGGATTTATCTGTGACAGTTGCTTGGTTTTGTGAGTTTGATTATTCTCTTTCTTCTCTTACTTTGGTTTAACCTCATCCTTTTACTCCCTGGTGCATACCTTTGTTATATGTGAGTGTTTGTTTGTATATTTGTATGTTTGGTATTTTCTGTTACTGATGTTCGTATTCCCTTGTTAGTCTGGTTGGTGTACTACAGTGCACTACTACTCCCCTCTTCCATGGGTCGGGAAAGGTACAGACTGAAGAAGAATTCAGGAGTTAAGGTAAGGTATGTGCCCCTGGCATCTTCACCTTCAGAAGTACCCCGGGGAACAGGGCGAGCTAGGGTGCCCCTTAGCTTTAGGGGCAGGGAAGGAGCCCCTGATCCCGGGTCACCCGACAAGAGTCGTGACATTATCAGCAGTCCTGCTGATTCCAGAGAAAGTTATCTGCTGGGATCCCCAGGAATCAGACATTGATATTATCTACATAGCCTAGTGATATGCCATCAGAGTCTGTCCTTAGACAACCCATGGAAAGTATTAATATACTCCTGCATCAAAGTCTAAAAAGTAGGCTGCCAGTTCTCCAGAACAATTAAATACTGATATGTACCAAACACTAATAACTTGACAGCAAATTCCACCAATAATTACTGCACGATGACACAGGAGACATTATCTGTGAATAATTACACGTCAAAGGATAGCTCAGTAATCATTGACTAATATTCACTAATGTGACACAAACAGCCAGGAAGTTCTATACTGGAAAACCATGAAGTAACGAGTAATTCTAGGGTTCCAGGATTGTAGCATGGGGACGCTACAGGGGCAGTTGCCCTAGCCACAACATTTTTTTTTTTTAATTCTTTTGAAATTTTGCACCCCTAAGGGATCATGCAAGCGTCCAGGAAACTCAGTCCAAACATGGACTGCAATGCAGAGACTGTCTGTGGGTCTTGCATCCCAAACTTAACAGATTCATAGGCATATGTAGGGGTGAAGTAAGACGTCCCCTTAAGATCACCCCTTTAAGAAGTTCTATGTATATATGTTATTATTTGATGTGTACAATGCTAACGGTACTGCTACACGAGTACGTGTATTACCGCCTGACTCATTAGTGCTGCCACATTATATATGTGTTACCATTCTGTAAAGATTGTAATATATTGTGTTGTATTATGTTCTGTATATTAATGTATAGAGTAGGGTAAGCCAGTGCATCCTTTGGGGTCATTAGAGGAGGGCACTATTGGTATAGAGTTCCTAGTGTTAGCATCTGTTCAGTTTGTGACTATCTGCCATTTTCTTGTAGTGTTCTGGCTGCTGGTCTTTTTCCCCTGGTGCTGGGTTTGTCTTGGGTCAGGTGATTGTATCACCCTTTATTAACCCGCACCTGACTCCCATTCCTTGCTGGACAACAGTGTTAATCCGCTTGAGTTCTGGCTTGGAGCTTTGCTTTCTGTGTGTTTAATTAGTGCAGTTCTGGGACCACTGGTTCTGCTAGTCTTAGTTTCTGTTTTCAGTTTGTTTCTGCATCCTTCTCTTTGTTCTCTACTAGGAGGTGACCTGTTTTTGTACCCAGTCCTTAGATCTTTCAGGGACCCCCTTCCTCTATCTATAGGTCTTCGCTTGAGATTAACCTAGGATCGTCGGTGGGTCTTTTTGCAAGGAATGGGTCGCCCACTCCATCGTAGGGTATCAGCCTAGTCGCAGTGCAGGGTCAGTTTTCCCCCCTCCTACCCTAGTCCTGTGCTGCAGAACCGTAACATCTAGATATGGGTAAGTGTAGTCCTGTAGTGGGCAACTAGATGGGGGTATAATACTAGTGGGTCTTGTTAGGTATAGCTATAGGAAGTTCACATAGGGCTAACTGTAGGAGGAGCTGCTCTGGGTTAAGCAAGTGTAGGAGATAGGAACAGTTCAGAAGGGCGAGCATGCCTGAAGTATCCACAAGGGCTCTAAGACCAGGATGCCATAGCAGCTACTCAACGTTTTGAAGAAGAAAAGCACAGGCACAGTCGGAGGGTGCTGGATAAGACCGGAGCACCCGGGAGATCGCAGTTTATGACAGCAGCAAGAACGAGAAGGAATATGTGGTCCAAAAGTCGTGCAGGGCGCAGAATATTAACCATGTGGCGAAACAGATGAACGGGTGTCATGGTCCAGTCAGGAGTTTATTTTCTGCTGTCTTCACTCTGGACTGGTCATGCGGGGGTTAATCTCAGCCTCGTTCTGGAGCTAGCTGGGCTATTTCAGTCTCTCACAGCCTGCTGACCAGTGTTAGTGATAGCTCAAGCTTCCAGTTTAGAGCCTCTGACCCCCTTGTACCTTGGTGATCCTCCTGCCTCTGACCTAGTATCCACGTGTATGACCCGGACTGATCCCTGACCCCCGTCTCTTCGTATTCGTCTCTGCTGCTACATTCCCTCTCTGGCATTTGACTTCCTGGCTTGTGCCCTGACCACGTATTTCGCCTCATGTTTTTTTTTACCCTGTGCTCATGTTTTGGCTTTCTGACCCTCGGCTTGGTATTTTGACTACACGTATTGCTGCTTCTTCTGGTACGTCTGCTCCTGCTAGTTTCTGACTCGGTTCGTCTGACCATTCTCTCGTTACCTGTCACACCTGTGCTATTGCTCAGTGTTGCTACTCTTAGTGTGTAACCTCTCTTCCCTCACCAGCTCCCCCTGGTGGAGGTTTCACTACAACGGGATCCCCTATGTCTTAAGGTCCTACAGAAGTGATGCTGCGGTACCACTTAGGGCAGGGGTGGGCAATTAATTTTCCCAAGGGGCCACGTGAGAGACCATGACTGTTGTGGAGAGCTGAACCAATAGCTTGAAATTAATTCTACTCACAATTAACATTAATAAGTTAATATTATAACTTAATATTGAGCAGAATTAAGTATGCTGCCACCGCCCCTATATATCTTTAAACCCCCCCACAGCCCCTTATATACAGCAAGAGCCTCTCATAGCCTACTACATATGCGGCATGAGCCTTACACAGCCTCCCCGTATACGGCATGTGCCTCACACAGCCTCCCTATATACGGCATGAGCCCCACACAGCCTCCCCATGTATGGCATGAAACCCACATAGCCTCCCCATGTATGGCATGAGCCCCACACAGCCTCCCCATGTACGGCATGAGCCCCACACAGCCTCCCCATGTACAGCGTGAGCCCCACACAGCCTCCCAATGAACTGCATGAGCCCCAGTTTCCCCATATACTGCATGACGCCCCACACAGCCTTCCCATATACTGCATGAACCCCACACAGCCTTTTTATATACGGCATGAGCCCTACAGTCTCTCCATATCCTGAATGAGGCCCCACACAGCCTCCCATATACTGCATGAGGCCCCCACAGCCTCGCCATATACTGATTGATCCCAACACAGCCTCCACATATATTGCATGACAGTATACAGCCTTCCCATAGCCTGCCCATGTCACCCCCATAACCTCCCCATGTGCTGCACGTCACCCCCATAGAATCCCCATGCGCTGCACATCAACCCCATAGAATCCCCATGAGCTGCACATCAGCCCCATGTGCTGCACGTCACCTCCATAGAATCCCCATGTGCAGCACGTTACCCCCATAGAATCCCCATATGCTGCACGTCACCCCCATAGAAGCCCCATGTGCTGCACGTCACCTCCATAGAATCCCCATGTGCAGCACGTTACCCCCATAGAATCCCCATATGCTGCACGTCACCCCCATAGAATCCCCATGTGCTGGCACCTCCATAGAATCCCCATGTTCAGCCCCATTGTATCCTCATGTTAATCCCCATATTCACCCCCACATTCCTACACATAAAAATACAACAAAAAACACCACATACTCACCTCGTCCTGTTCCCAGGCACCCTGCTTCTGCCTCTGGAGCGCTGACTCTCCGGCGGTACACATGACGTCATTGTGTCAGCTGTTGCACACGCTGATTGGAGGAGGAAGTGGCCGGAGACCCCTCCTCCAGCAATGCTGACAGCGGGCGGGAGGGCACGGTGCGGCCAGAGGACCTCAGGTTTCCAGCCCCACGGCTGTCTCGGTCCGCGGGCCGGACTGAGACAGCCAGAGGGCCGGATGTGGCCCCTGGGCTGCACTTTGCCCAGGTCTGGCCTAGGGTGCTACTACCCCGTAATGTGTGTGAAAACAAAGAAAGCAGGAAAGGGAAAGTGCAGGAGGAATGCTGTGTGGACTGTAATGTAACTGATGTGCCCAGGACCGTTGAAGAGAAAAGTAAAATCGTTTGGTTGGCATCTGAAACAGTTTCTGTGTCCGTTCTTTCTACCCTGTGCACCGAAGCTGAGTGTGCAGAAGCTGTGTCGCACTGCAGTGAAATTCCTGATGGTAAACCAGAACCCCGAACAGGTACGCCGGTAGAAGCTGACAATTTTTTGTGGGAAGAGGCCGGGACACCAAGGCCCTGGTGTCCTCGGCCACGACTACTGTCCTGGTCCTTTCTTACACATATAGTTAGGTCCATATATATTTGGACAGAAACACAATTTTTCTAATTTTGGTTCTAGACATTAGCACAATGAATTTTAAACAAAACAATTCAGATGCAGTTGAAGTTCAGACTTTCAGCTTTCATTTGAGGGTATCCACATGAAAATTGGATGAAGGGTTTAGGAGTTTCAGCTCCTTAACATGTGCCACCCTGTTTTTAAAGGGACCAAAAGTAATTGGACAATTGACTCCAAGGCTATTTCATGGACAGGTGTGGGCAATCCCTTCGTTATGTCATTCTCAGTTATGCAGATAAAAGGCCTGGAGTTGATTTGAGGTGTGGTGCTTGCATTTGGAAGGTTTTGCTGTGGAGGAAACCTGCGGTCAAAGGAACTCTCCATGCAGGTGAAACAAGCCATCCTTAAGCTGCAAAAACAGAAAAAAAACATCCGAGAAATTGCTACAACATTAAGAGTGGCAAAATCTACAGTTTGGTACATCCTGAGAAAGAAAGCAAGCACTGGTGAACTCATCAATGCAAAAAGACCTGGATGCCCACGGAAGACAACAGTGGTGGATGATCGCAGAATAATCTCCATGGTGAAGAGAAACCCCTTCACAACAGCCAACCAAGTGAACAACACTCTCCAGGAGGTAGGCGTATCAATATCCAAATCTACCAAAAAATGAAGACTGCACGAAAGTAAGTACAGAGGATTCACTGCATGGTGCAAGCCACTCATAAGCATCAAGAATAAAAAGGCTAGACCGGACTTTACTAAAAAACATCTAAAAAAGCCAGCACAGTTCTGGAAGAACATTCTTTGGACAGATGAAACCAAGATCAACCTCTACCAGAATGATGGAAAGAGAAAAGTATGGCGAAGGCGTGGTACAACTCATGATCCAAAGCATACCACATCATCTGTAAAACATGGCGGAGGCAGTGTGATGGCTTGGGCATGCATGGCTGCCAGTGGCACTGGGTCACTAGTGTTTATTGATGATGTGACACAGGACAGAAGCAGCCGAATGAATTCTGAGGTATTCAGAGCCATACTGTGTGCTCAGATCCAGCCAAATGCAGCCAAACTGATTGGTCGTCGTTTCATACTACAGATGGACAATGACCCAAAACATAAAGCCAAAGCAACCCAGGAGATTATTAAGGCAAAGAAGTGGAATATTCTGGAATGGCCAAGTCAGTCACCTGATCTCAACCCAATTGAGCATGCATTTCACTTGTTAAAGACTAAACTTCAGACAGAAAGGCCCACAAACAAACAGCAACTGAAAACCACCGCAGTGAAGGCCTGGCAGAGCATCACAAAGGAGGAAACACAGCGTCTGGTGATGTCCATGAGTTCAAGACTTCAGGCAGTCATTGCCAACAAAGGGTTTTCAACCAAGTACTAGAAATGAACATTTTAGTTACAATTATTTAATCTGTCCAATTACTTTTGGTCCCTTTAAAAACAGGGTGGCACATGTTAAGGAGCTGAAACTCCTAACCCCTTCATCCAATTTTAATGCGGATACCCTCAAATGAAAGCTGAAAGTCTGTGTCACGTGGGGCTTAGTCCTACTAAGGCTGTAATACCCGGGGGCCCTGTGATGTCGCTATAACTAGGGGAAACCCTGTCTGACCCTCAACCCAGGGTTTTTGCTGATGGTGCAAATGCCTGAGCCTCCAACCTTTCCTTGTCTCCTGCTCAGCCCTGCACTTAACCCTCCACCCTCCACCCAGTGAGGAGACACACCACCAAAGCCCCCACACAAATAAAGACAGACAGGGAGAACTTAAAGTGCACTGCGCCGCACACACACAGGAATATACAGTAATGTGAACAGGGCACAACTAAACACAAATATGGGAAGGAGAAAGGATAACAACGGATCATACGACACCAGATACGAATCTCTCTCTCTGCAACACCTCCACTCCAGACCGGAACCACTTGGTATGAAACACCAGCTATAATCGGCGACGCCCATAGGCCAGCATGACTATTTAAACACCGTGGGCGTGACTAACCATCCAACCTGGTCTCCAGCAGGATTAACCCCCGAGAGCCTGAAGATCAGGCCGGCGCCACTGAGGCTATAGTGGCTGGAGGTGGAACTACCTCTGCCTGCCGGACGCTGTGGTGTGAACAGCGTCCGACATGACATTACCCCGTCTTCTACGAGGGACCTCCGGACCCTCAAGACTCATAGGACCCAGCTTGTCCGGATGACGACGGTGAAAAGAACTGACCAGCCGATCCGCATGTATGTCTGAGGCTGGAACCCAAGACCTCTCCTCCGGACCATACCCCCGCCAGTGCACCAAATACTGAAGAGTACGGCGTACTACTCGAGAGTCCACTACCTTGGCGACCTCAAATTCTAAATCGCCATCCACCATGACTGGAGGTGGCATCGGCGTCACGTCCACAGAGCCTACCACCTTTTTCAATAAAGCTCTGTGAAACACGTTGTGTATCTTGTACACCGCAGGAAGTTCCAACCGATACGCCACTGGGTTAATGATGGCAGAAATCCTAAAAGGCCCAATAAATCTTGGACCCAGTTTTAAAGATGGAATTTTGAGTCTTATGTTCTTCGCAGCTAACCACACCCATTCACCCACACACAGGTCCGGACCTGGCACACGTCTACTGTCAGCCACCCGTTTGTACCTGGCACTCATGCTCAACAAACGCTGTTTCACCCGCCTCCAGACTGATGACAATTGGGCTCCTAGCTGATCCTCCTCCGGGACACCCCCCGAGTCACCCTGACGTAAGGTACAAAACTGAGGATGTTGACCGTACACACAAAAGAATGGAGACTCTCCCGATGACTCTTGGCGGTGATTATTTAACGCGAATTCGGCCAGAGGAAGGAAAGTAGACCACTCCTCCTGGTTGTCGGACACAAAGCATCGTAAATATTGTTCTAGATTTTGGTTCATGCGCTCAGTTTGTCCATTAGACTGTGGATGAAACGCCGATGAATGTGACAACTTGATCCCCAAACGTGAGCAAAAAGCTTTCCAAAACCTCGCCACAAATTGCGTACCCCTATCAGATACTATGTCCGACAGTACTCCGTGGAGTCTGACCACCTCCTTCACAAATACCTGAGCCAACGTCTTAGCATTGGGCAAAGAAGACAACGCCACAAAATGCGCCATCTTTGAAAAACGGTCAACCACCACCAGGATGACCGTGTTCCCCGCCGAGGCTGGCAAGTCAGTGATGAAATCCATGGAGATTTCTGTCCATGGCCTATTGGGTACCCCCAGAGGCTGTAGCGTGCCAGCAGGACGGGTACGGGGTGACTTAGCCCTAGCGCACGTAATGCAAGCTGCCACGTATGAGACCACGTCCTGCCGGATTTTGGGCCACCAGAAACGACGCGATACCAGCTCTAAGGTGCCCCTCACCCCTGGATGACCAGCCAGTACTGAGTCGTGGTGTTCCTTCAACACCTTAAGCCGAAGATGCAGGGGTACAAATGATTTGTTGGCGGGAAGTCCTGGTGGTACCTCCTCTTGGGCCTCGGCAATCTCCGCCTCTACCTACCTCCGTCGTGAGAGCCGAGACCACTACCCCTTTCTGGAGGATGGGTACCGGCTATTCCCGAGGTTCTCCCCCCGGAAAACACCTAGACAAAGCATCCGCCTTGGTGTTTTTAGCCCCGGGACGGTAAGTCACCAAAAAATTGAAACGAGTAAAAAACAATGCCCAGCGAGCCTGCCTAGGAGACAGACGCTTGGCCGACTCCAGATAGAGCAGATTCTTATGGTCGGTGATGACTGTGACCTGGTGAGCCGCCCCCTCCAAGAAGTGTCGCCATTCCTCAAAAGCCAGTTTGATGGCCAACAACTCCCTGTTGCCGATATCATAATTCCGTTCGGCCGGCGACAGCTTCTTGGAGAAGTAGGCGCGTGGATGCATCTCGCTCAAGGACGAGCCTTGAGACAGTACTGCCCCCACTACCACCTCCGACGCATCAACCTCCACCACAAAAGGTTTAGACACGTCTGGTTGCACCAGAATGGGGGCTGAAGCAAAACTATTCTTCAGACGCTCAAAGGCACGTATAGCCACCTCAGGCCAGTTCGCCAGATCGGCACCCTTTTTTGTCATGTCCGTGAGCGGTTTGGCGATAGTCGAAAAGTGTTTTATAAACTTCCTATAATAATTCGCAAACCCAAGGAACCGCTGGAGTGCTTTCAGACTCTCCGGCCTCTCCCACTGCAGCACCGCTTGCACCTTAGCGGTGTCCATTTTAAACCCAGCTGCGGACACAATATATCCCAAAAAGGGCAACTCCTGGACAAAAAATAAACATTTTTCCAGCTTAGCATAGAGCTGGTTCTCCCGGAGCAACTGTAACACCTGCCTGACATGCTCCAAATGAGTGTCCTGATCGCTAGAATAAATGAGAATATCATCCAGGTATACAATCACAAATCTCCCCAGGACATGAGCGAATACATCATTAATAAAATGTTGGAAAACGGCAGGCGCAGTGGTCAACCCAAACGGCATAACCAGACTCTCAAAATGACCCTCAGGAGTGTTAAACGCCGTCTTCCACTCATCCCCCTGACGGACCCTTATGAGGTTATACGCCCCCCTGAGGTCCAGCTTGGAAAACCATTTCGCCCCCGCTACCTGGTTGAACAAATCCGGGATTAACGGCATAGGGTAAGGATCACGGATAGTAATCTGGTTTAACTCTCGGAAATCCAGACACGGGCGTAACCCCCCATCTTTCTTCTTAATGAAGAAAAACCCCGCCGCTACAGGCGAGGACGAAGGCCGGATGTGTCCTTTGCTCAGACTCTCCGCGATGTAGTCTTTCAGAGCTTGTCTCTCAGGACCAGAAATATTAAACATCCTGGCCTTAGGTAATTTGGCCCCGGGTTTTAACCTGATCGCACAGTCATAGGCTCTATGTGGAGGCAGATCTGAGCAACCCCTCTCAGAGAATACATCCGCGAAATCCTGCAAAGCCTCCGGCAGGCTGGGCGTCACGGCGGACACACATGTGGCCAAGCAATTGTCTTGGCAAAAACCACTCCATTGTACTATGTCCTGAGTTTTCCAATCAATTACCGGGTTGTGTCTGGACAACCATGGAAAACCCAGGACCATTTGTGCTGGGAGATTACGGAGGACCCTACATGTAACCGACTCAGAATGTAGGACCCCAATGTGGAGTTTCACCTCTGCCACAAACTCCGTAATCTCCCCTTGAGGGAGGGGAACAGCATTAATGGTCACCACCTGTATGGGGTGAGGAAGTTTTTCAATCTTAAACCCGGCGGTGTGTGCAAACTCCTCATCTATGAGATTGGTGGCGGAACCGCTATCCACAAACACTGATATTGGTAGCTCTCTGCCCGCGATAATAACCTTGGCAGGGAGCATACATTGAGATACCATCATGGAGGATATGCATACGCTCAGTTGGGTCCTCTTTTACCACAGTAGAAACATGCTCCGGGCTTCCGGAATCCCGGAGCACGACGCTTAACCTGTGCCACGCCAGCAATCTGCATAGGTTCAGGGGACTCATCTACTTCAACCACACTTGCACCTCTGCTTTCCCCCAGAGGTAGCGTCTCCTGTGCCCCCTGACGAAAACAGCGATCAATACGTATCACCAAACTCATGGCAGACTCCAACGATGCCGGAGACTCATACATCAGGAGGGCTTGTTTAACCCTCCCTGACACCCCATGCATAAACTGGCTCCGCAGCGCTGGGTCATTCCACTGTGTGTCTACGGCCCAGCGGCGAAATTCCGAACAATAGTCCTCTGCCAAGCGCTCCCCCTGGCGGAGGGCGCGGATTTTAGATTCCGCTAGAGCCAGTCGGTCAGGATCATCGTAAATGAGTCCGAGGGCAGAAAAAACATTATCAACAGAAAGAAATGTAGCAGAGTCAGCTGGTAAGGAAAATGCCCATGCTTGGGGGTCACCACTCAGTAATGACAACACCAGCCCTACCCGCTGGGCCTCATTACCTGAGGAGATTGGCCGCATGCGGAAGTATAACTTGCAGGCCTCCCGAAATACGACAAATTTGCTGCGATCCCCTGAAAAACGTTCTGGCAACGGAAACTTCGGCTCTGCACTGATACCTGCAGATGCCATTTGCACCTTCGCTACTACCAAGCCCTGCTGCTGAACTGCCCCTTTCAACTCGGAGACCTGTAAGGACAGCGCCGCCAACTGGCGGGTTATGGAATCTAATGGATCCATGGACTCCTGAAAAAATGTGGGCCGATTATAATGTCACGTGGGGCTTAGTCCCACTAAGGCTGTAATACCCGGGGGCCCTGTGATGTCCCTATAACTAGGGGAAACCCTGTCTGACCCTCAACCCAGGGTTTTTGCTGATGGTGCAAATGCCTGAGCCTCCAACCTTTCCTCGTCTCCTGCTCAGCCCTGCACTTAACCCTCCACCCTCCACCCAGTGAGGAGACACACCACCAAAGCCCCCACACAAATAAAGACAGACAGGGAGAACTTAAACTGCACTGCGCCGCACACACACACAGGAATAAACAGTAATGTGAACAGGGCACAACTAAACACAAATATGGGAAGGAGAAAGGATAACAACGGATCATACGACACCAGATACGAATCTCTCTCTCTTGAACACCTCCACTCCAGACCGGAACCACTTGGTATGAAACACAAGCTATAATCGGCGACGCCCATAGGCCAGCATGACTATTTAAAGACCGTGGGCGTGACTAACCATCCAACCTGGTCTCCAGCAGGATTAACCCCCGAGAGCCTGAAGATCAGGCCGGCGCCACTGAGGCTATAGTGGCTGGAGGTGGAACTACAACTGCATCTGAATTGTTTTGTTTAAAATTCATTGTGGTAATGTCTAGAACCAAAATTAGAAAAATGTTGTCTCTGTCCAAATATATATGGACCTAACTGTACATGAGGCTGACACGTTCATGTCGGGAAAGCTACGGACAGTCTGAGCTTTGACCGAGTTTCATGGGTGTCTGCACGAGCGCAAAGAAGTTCGCGTCAAAGATCTGGGGCAGTACAAATGCCACTGACTTTTGGTCAGGTGATCCGGATCACTGGGCAATTGCAACTTTGAACTGTGTAGTAAACCTGCCTACCGCCCTGAAGACAGCGGCCAGGGGCGGGCTGGGCCGGGGGCAGAGAGGCAATTGCCCCCTGGGCTGGTCTCCTAGCAGCCGCTTTGGGCCGTTCAGCCACACATTACCTCAGAAGCCGCACTGTGTCTTCATTTGCTCTTCGCAACAAGCAGCATCATCCTGATTGGTGGAGCAGAGGTCAATCAAGGCTGCAATGTCCTTCCAGCTCTCTGATTGGTGGAGAAGCCGTCCCTAGGGGCTGTACTGTATTCTTCCTGCTCAGTGTGCTGCCTTACCAATCCGAGAGCAGGAAGCAGACAGTGCCGCACCGCTGAGGAGCCTGCAGGCCGCCTCACACCATGTGACAGTGTGAGTAGCTGCAGTGCAGGCATTCAAGAGGGCTTGTGATAAGGTGTCTCTTTGCTTCTTAGTTGTTTGGGGGGATGCATGGTCGAAACTGAGCTGGAGGGGAGCAGTTAGGGCACATATCTGTCCGGCAGAAATAGGAGGGGAATTTTCTGTATGTCTCATTCTGTGTGATTAAAAGCAGTTTCGAGTCCTCAATTCAGTGTATTCCTGTGCGCGTGATGACGTGTATGTGTACTGTACATGCATGTTCATGGTGAACTGTGTATATGCGCAACCGTGTACGTGGTGACCTGCGTGGGTGAATGTGCATGTGGTGACTTGTGTGTGTACATAGTGACATGAGTGGTATGTGGTGATGTGGGTGTGAATGTGTGCGTGGTGATGTGTGTAAGAGTGTGCACGTGGTGACCTGTGTATATGTAGTGATGTGTGCATCCGTGTACATGGTGACGTATGTGAGTTTGTGGTGACGTTTGTATACGTGTCTCCGTTTAAATGGTGATGTGCATATGTATGCATTTATATGTGTGCATAGTGACGTGTATGTGTGTGAGTATATACGTGGTGATGTGTGTGAGTTTGTGGTGACGTGTGTAAATCTGCATTCATGTATATGGTAACGTGTGTGTGTCTGTGTACGTGGTAATGTTTGTGCCTCTGTGGTGACCTGTGTATGTGTGCATTCATGTATATGGTAACGTGTGTGTGTCTGTGTACGTGGTAATGTTTGTGCCTCTGTGGTAACGTGTGTATGTGTGCATTCATGTATATGGTAACGTGTGTGTGTCTGTGTACGTGGTAATGTTTGTGCCTCTGTGGTAACGTGTGTATGTCTGCATTCATGTATATGGTAACGTGCGTGTGTCTGTGTATGTGGTAATGTTTGTGCCTCTGTGGTGACCTGTGTATGTCTGCATTCATGTATATGGTATCGTGCGTGTCTGTGTACGTGGTAATGTTTGTGCCTCTGTGGTGACCTGTGTATGTCTGCATTCATGTATATGGTAACGTGCGTGTGTCTGTGTACGTGGTAATGTTTGTGCCTCTGTGGTGACCTGTGTATGTGTGCATTCATGTATATGGTAACGTGCGTGTGTCTGTGTACGTGGTAATGTTTGTGCCTCTGTGGTAACGTGTGTATGTCTGCATTCATGTATATGGTAACGTGCGTGTGTCTGTGTATGTGGTAATGTTTGTGCCTCTGTGGTGACGTGTGTATGTCTGCATTCATGTATATGGTAACGTGCGTGTGTCTGTGTACATGGTAATGTTTGTGCCTCTGTGGTGACCTGTGTATGTCTGCATTCATGTATATGGTAACGTGCGTGTGTCTGTGTACGTGGTAATGTTTGTGCCTCTGTGGTAACGTGTGTATGTCTGCATTCATGTATATGGTAACGTGTGTGTCTGTGTATGTGGTAATGTTTGTGCCTCTGTGGTGACGTGTGTATGTCTGCATTCATGTATATGGTAACGTGCGTGTGTCTGTGTACGTGGTAATGTTTGTGCCTCTGTGGTGACGTGTGTATGTCTGCATTCATGTATATGGTAACGTGCGTGTGTCTGTGTATGTGGTAATGTTTGTGCCTCTGTGGTGACGTGTGTATGTCTGCATTCATGTATATGGTAACGTGCGTGTGTCTGTGTACGTGGTAATGTTTGTGCCTCTGTGGTGACCTGTGTATGTCTGCATTCATGTATATGGTAACGTGCGTGTGTCTGTGTACGTGGTAATGTTTGTGCCTCTGTGGTAACGTGTGTATGTCTGCATTCATGTATATGGTAACGTGTGTGTGTCTGTGTACGTGGTAATGTTTGTGCCTCTGTGGTGACCTGTGTATGTCTGCATTCATGTATATGGTAACGTGCGTGTGTCTGTGTACGTGGTAATGTTTGTGCCTCTGTGGTAACGTGTGTATGTCTGCATTCATGTATATGGTAACGTGCGTGTGTCTGTGTATGTGGTAATGTTTGTGCCTCTGTGGTGACGTGTGTATGTCTGCATTCATGTATATGGTAACGTGCGTGTGTCTGTGTACATGGTAATGTTTGTGCCTCTGTGGTGACCTGTGTATGTCTGCATTCATGTATATGGTAACGTGTGTGTGTCTGTGTACATGGTGATGTTTGTGCCTCTGTGGTAACGTGTGTATGTCTGCATTCATGTATATGGTAACGTGCGTGTGTCTGTGTATGTGGTAATGTTTGTGCCTCTGTGGTGACGTGTGTATGTCTGCATTCATGTATATGGTAACGTGTGTGTGTCTGTGTACATGGTGATGTTTGTGCCTCTGTGGTGACCTGTGTATGTCTGCATTCATGTATATGGTAACGTGTGTGTGTCTGTGTACATGGTGATGTTTGTGCCTCTGTGGTAACGTGTGTATGTCTGCATTCATGTATATGGTAACGTGCGTGTGTCTGTGTATGTGGTAATGTTTGTGCCTCTGTGGTGACGTGTGTATGTCTGCATTCATGTATATGGTAACGTGTGTGTGTCTGTGTACATGGTGATGTTTGTGCCTCTGTGGTGACCTGTGTATGTCTGCATTCATGTATATGGTAACGTGCGTGTGTCTGTGTACATGGTGATGTTTGTGCCTCTGTGGTAACGTGTGTATGTCTGCATTCATGTATATGGTAACGTGCGTGTGTCTGTGTATGTGGTAATGTTTGTGCCTCTGTGGTGACCTGTGTATGTCTGCATTCATGTATATGGTAACGTGCGTGTGTCTGTGTACGTGGTAATGTTTGTGCCTCTGTGGTGACCTGTGTATGTCTGCATTCATGTATACGGTAACGTGTGTGTGTCTGTGTACATGGTGATGTTTGTGCCTCTGTGGTGACCTGTGTATGTGTGCATTCATGTATATGGTAACGTGTGTGTGTCTGTGTACATGGTGATGTTTGTGCCTCTGTGGTGACCTGTGTATGTGTGCATTCATGTATATGGTAACGTGTGTGTCTGTGTACATGGTGATGTTTGTGCCTCTGTGGTGACCTGTGTATGTCTGCATTCATGTATATGGTAACGTGCGTGTCTGTGTACATGGTAATGTTTGTGCCTCTGTGGTGACCTGTGTATGTGTGCTGTGATAAAACACTCCGGGATTGGCTTTGCTGGGGTCAAAGGTCACGTGCGTTCAGCATGAAACTCAGGCGCAGAGCTGGGATTCGGGTGTAACTGACCCTGGGTCAGGTTTATTAACGGTGAAAGCAATGCAAAAAGGAAATAAAACATAAAACAAATCCTTGCCTGTCCGGCACTAACTAAACAATGGACAACCTAACTACCAACTGGCGGGCTTCTCCCGTCCAGCCAAACCACAGTTGCAGTGGGCACTGCTTTCACACACGTGTGTCTCTCACACAGACAGGCTCTCTGTGTTCCCAGGCTGAGACACTCACACAACCACCTGGCATCCTTTTATATCCACCTCCCATTATTCATTAGCAAGCAGGTGCGATACTGACCAGACTAGGCCACATAGGAAAGGAATCTGGGCGAGATATACCTGCCCTCATCCACTATTCCCACATGATTCTCACATATCCCCCCCCTCTGCTCAGACCACTCTGGTCGAGTAATGACACCCGCCAAACAGTGCAATCGGGACAGGGCATCTGCATTCCCCATCTGTACCCCTGGGCGGTGCTCCACCGTAAAAGTGTAGGCCTGCAGGGCAAGGAACCACCGGGTCACCCGGCTATTCCGTTCCTTGTTCAAGTGCATCCACTTGAGAGGGGCATGGTCAGTGATCAGCCTGAACTTTCGGCCCACCAGGTAATATTTGAGGGCCTCTAGAGCCCACTTAATGGCGAGGCACTCTTTTTCTACGACTGCATACCTTTGCTCGTGTTTATTCAGCTTCCTGCTGAGATAGAGGACTGGGTGTTCCACTCCGTCCCTCACTTGTGAGAGTACGGCCCCGATACCGGTATCAGAGGCATCCGTTTGTACCACAAACTCGCTGCAGAAGTCCGGAGTCACCAGTACGGGCTGAGAGCAAAGTGCCCGTTTTAGGCTATGGAAGGCTTCTTCAGCCGCTAAACTCCATTTAATCATGACGGAGTCTTTCCCTTTTGTAAGATCCGTCAGGGGGGTAGCGATGGCTGCAAAATTGGGTATAAACCGGCGATAATAGCCGGCGATCCCCAGGAAGGCTTGCACCTGCTTCTTGTTGACAGGTTGTGGCCAGTCCTGCACCGCCTGAATCTTATCAACCTGGGGTTTAACAACACCCCTCCCAATTAGATACCCCAAATACCGGGCTTCTTCTAGCCCGATGTGACATTTCTTGGGGTTCGCGGTTAGACCTGCCTCCCACAGGTCGTCAATCACAGCTTGTACTTTCTGGAGATGAGTCTCCCAGTCCAAGCTGTAAATGACAATGTCGTCCAAATAGGCCGAAGCGTACTGTCTATGTGGCCTCAGGACTCGATCCATTAGTCTCTGGAAGGTCGCCGGTGCTCCGTGCAGTCCAAACGGCATATACACATACTGAAATAGACCTTCTGGGGTAGCAAATGCCGTCTTTTCTCTGGCAGCCTCCGCCAGAGGGATCTGCCAATACCCCTTTGTTAGGTCTAGGGTCGTAATATACCGGGCTTTTCCTAACCGATCTATTAACTCGTCGACCCGGGGCATAGGGTAGGCATCAAATTTTGAGACCGCATTCAGTTTCCTGAAGTCATTGCAGAACCGGATTGTGCCGTCCGGTTTAGGAATTAACACAATCGGGCTGGACCAAGCACTGTGCGATTCCTCAATGACACCTAACTCTAACATTGCCTTCACTTCTCGGGAAACGGCTTCACGGCGCGCTTCCGGGATTCGGTAGGGCTTTACGTGAACTGTGACACCAGGTTCCGTTACGATGTCATGTTTCATTAGCGTAGTCTGCCCGGGTTTTTCTGAGAAAAACTTTTGGTTGTGAAGTAGAAACTGCCTGACCTCAGTCTTTTGCCGCTCCGAGAGAGTCTCTGCAACCCGTACCTCCGGTACGGTATGCGAGCAGACGGGACGGGCCAGCTCCGCTGACAAGGCAGACCGATCTTTCCAGGGTTTTATCAGATTTACATGATAAATCTGTTCAGGTTTCCGTTTACCTGCCTGGTATACTTTGTAGTTTACTTCACCAACTCTTTCCTTAATCTCAAAGGGGCCCTGCCACTTTGCCAGGAACTTACTGTCCACCGTGGGGACCAGGATCAACACCCTATCTCCGGGTGCAAACGTACGGATCTTGGCGCCCCTATCATAGATTCTTTTTTGGGCTCCCTGAGCCTGTATCATGTGTTCTTTGACGATAGGCATAACAGCCGCAATACGGTCCTGCATTTGTGTGACGTGATCTATCACTGTTTTAAACGGAGTGACCTGACCCTCCCAGGTTTCTTTTGCAACGTCTAACAGTCCGCGAGGACGTCGGGCGTACAATAACCCGAAAGGAGAGAATCCCGTGGAAGACTGGGGTACTTCCCTGATGGCAAAAAGCAAATGCGGAAGTAAATAGTCCCAGTTCTTCCCATCCTTGTCTATCGCCTTTCTCAGCATCTGCTTCAGAGTTTTATTGAACCGTTCGACCAACCCGTCTGTTTGAGGGTGATACACGGATGTGCGTAACCGTTCGATTTGTAACAATCGGCAGAGCTCCTTCATTACCCTGGACATAAAGGGGGTCCCCTGGTCGGTGAGTATCTGTTTTGGTATACCGACCCGACTAAACACATGCACCAGTTCCTTGGCAATCGTCTTGGTGGCCGTGTTACGCAAAGGGATGGCCTCCGGGTAATGAGTGGCATAATCCAAGATGACCAGGATATGTTGGTGTCCACGTGCAGACCGTGGAAGGGGCCCAACTAAATCCATCCCAATCCTCTCAAACGGGACTTCAATAATAGGTAGGGGTACCAAAGGGCTACAGAACCGGGGCTTAGGTGCAGAGGCTTGGCAGTCAGGACAAGACTCACAATATACACGAATATCGTGATGCATGCCTGGCCAAACAAAACAGTGTAATATCCTTTCGGTGGTTTTCTGGACTCCCAGGTGACCTCCCATCACATGTCCGTGGGCCAGGTCCAGCACCTGCCGCCGGTAGGGTTTTGGCACGACTAATAGTTGCACCGTATCTTCCCCCTTTTTCTCTATCTGATAGAGTAAATCATTCTCCAGAACCATGTAAGGATATGCCAGCCTAGAGCCAGGTTCTACGGGTACCCCATTTATCACTTTTACATTTGTCCTAGCCTGAGAAAGGGTAGGATCCTTCATTTGCTCGCTTTGGAAGTCATCTTTCTGAACTTCTAAATCCGGCAAACGGGGAGGTGGACGGCTGTCGGCCTCCTCCTCTTCCCCGGTCTCCTCCGTATCACCCGCCATGACTGAAAACGGGAACTGCAGGTCATTTCCCGCAGACTCTTCCCCCGAGTCTTCCGGGGAGACCTCTTCCAGGGGTTCGGGACCCACATGCGCCCTGGGAGAAGAATCATGTACACTATTACCCGAGGGCATCAACTGATTCTCCCACAATTGCCAGAAGTGGGGAAAATCCCGGCCCAGGATAACATCATGCAATAACGCCGGGACGAGTCCCACTTTATGTTGCACAGACCCATAGGAAGTAGTAATGCATATGACCGTGGTGAGGTACGAACAGGTGTCTCCATGCACACACGTTACAGAAAATTTGTCTGATGGTCCAGTCGGGGCTGACACCAGACTGGCCTTCACCAGAGTCACCACACTTCCCGAGTCTAACAATGCCACCACATTTTTGCCATCAACATTTAAATCACACAAGTGTTTTTCCACATCCTTTTGACCGGCATTCACACTCACTACCCGTGCAACCATAGACATGCGGTTTTTAGAGTCTGTGACGTCGCACTGCATGGGTTCAGTAGTGACCGGACAGTTCGCAGCAATATGTCCCATCTCTTGGCAGCGGAAACACCTAATGGGCCCCTTGCTTAGACCATAGTTCGTTACTCTCGGCCTCGCAGTGCGGGCAGTCCCGTTTTCCTCCCCCACTGTCTTAGGGATTTTTCCATCTCCCCTACTCCCTGGAACAGTCTTACCGGTTCCACGTGGAGACGATGAAGAACGAGGTGGGGTAGCGTCGTCTCGGAGTCCTTCCGCCACGGAGTAACGTTCAACCAGATCCACCAGTTGATCTGCCGTCGTAGGATTTCCATGGCTTACCCACTTCCTCAGGGCTGGCGGTAGAGCTCTCAGGTACTTGTCCATGACGACTCTCTGGATTATCTCTGGCGCTGTCAGCACCTCGGGTTGTAGCCACTTCTTCGTCACGTGGATCAGGTCGAACACCTGTGACCGCGGTGGTTTATCCGGCTGATAAGTCCATTGATGCACTCTCTGTGCACGGACAGCGGTCGTCACTCCCAGCCGGGACAAGATCTCGGCTTTCAGTTTGTCAAAGTCCTGCGCAGCTTCAGGCTCTAAGTCATAATAAGCCTTTTGGTCCTCACCGGAAAGAAACGGGGCAATCAGGCCGGCCCATCGTGCCTTCGGCCATTTTTCTCGCACCGCCGTCCGTTCAAACGTGGTCAGGTATGCCTCGACGTCATCTTCGGTCGTCATCTTCTGCCATTACCGACTCACGTGAATCACTCTCGACTCGGCTTCCAGGTTAACCTCATGTAGGCTTGCCAGGCGCTGCGCCACCTGCTGGAGAAGCGAACGATCGGTAGCTGTCATGTCCACCAACTCCTTCAGCTGGGCCATCATCACCCGATTAGCTTCTTGCTGGACGGCGGTGGACTGTACCAGCGCTTTCACCACGTCCTCCATGCTCATGCTTGCAACGTGATGCCCGCATTCTCCACCACAATGTGATAAAACACTCCGGGATCGACTTTGCTGGGGTCAAAGGTCACGTGCGTTCAGCATGAAACTCAGGCGCAGAGCTGGGATTCGGGTGTAACTGACCCTGGGTCAGGTTTATTAACGGTGAAAGCAATGCAAAAAGGAAATAAAACATAAAACAAATCCTTGCCTGTCCGGCACTAACTAAACAATGGACAACCTAACTACCAACTGGCGGGCTTCTCCCGTCCAGCCAAACCACAGTTGCAGTGGGCACTGCTTTCACTCACGTGTGTCTCTCACACAGACAGGCTCTCTGTGTTCCCAGGCTGAGACACTCACACAACCACCTGGCATCCTTTTATATCCACCTCCCATTATTCATTAGCAAGCAGGTGCGATACTGACCAGACTAGGCCACATAGGAAAGGAATCTGGGCGAGATATACCTGCCCTCATCCACTATTCCCACATGATTCTCACAGTGCATTCATGTATATGGTAACGTGTGTGTGTCTGTGTACATGGTAATGTTTGTGCCTCTGTGGTGATGTGTGTATGTGTGCATTCATGTATATGGTAACGTGTGTGTGTCTGTGTACATGGTAACGTTTGTGCCTCTGTGGTGACCTGTGTATGTGTGGATCCATGTATATGGTAACGTGTGTGTATCTGTGTACATGGTGATGTTTGTGCCTCTGTGGTGACCTGTGTATGTGTGCATTCATGTATACGGTAACGTGTGTGTGTCTGTGTACGTGGTAATGTTTGTGCCTCTGTGGTGACCTGTGTATGTGTGCATTCATGTATATGGTAACGTGTGTGTGTCTGTGTACGTGGTAATGTTTGTGCCTCTGTGGTGACCTGTGTATGTGTGCATTCATGTATATGGTAACGTGTGTGTGTCTGTGTACGTGGTAATGTTTGTGCCTCTGTGGTGACCTGTGTATGTGTGCATTCATGTATATGGTAACGTGTGTGTCTGTGTACATGGTAATGTTTGTGCCTCTGTGGTGACCTGTGTATGTGTGCATTCATGTATATGGTAACGTGTGTGTCTGTGGACATGGTGATGTTTGTGCCTCTGTGGTGACCTGTGTATATGTGGATCCATGTATATGGTAACGTGTGTGTGTCTGTGTACATGGTAATGTTTGTGCCTCTGTGGTGACCTGTGTATGTGTGGATCCATGTATATGGTAACGTGCGTGGGTATGTGGTAATGTTTGTGCCTCTGTGGTGACCTGTGTATGTGTGGATCCATGTATATGGTAACGTGCGTGTGTCTGTGTACATGGTGATGTTTGTGCCTCTGTGGTGATGGGTATATGTGTGCATTCATGTATATGGTAACGTGTGTGTCTGTGTACGTGGTAATGTTTGTGCCTCTGTGGTGACCTGTGTATGTGTGGATCCATGTATATGGTAACGTGCGTGTGTCTGTGTAAATGGCAATGTTTGTGCCTCTGTGGTGACCTGTGTATGTGTGGATCCATGTATATGGTAACGTGCGTGTGTCTGTGTAAATGGTAATGTTTGTGCCTCTGTGGTGACCTGTGTATGTGTGGATCCATGTATATGGTAACGTGCGTGTGTCTGTGTAAATGGTAATGTTTGTGCCTCTGTGGTGACCTGTGTATGTCTGCATTCATGTATATGGTAACGTGTGTGTCTGTGTACGTGGTAATGTTTGTGCCTCTGTGGTGACCTGTGTATGTGTGGATCCATGTATATGGTAACGTGCGTGTGTCTGTGTAAATGGTAATGTTTGTGCCTCTGTGGTGACCTGTGTATGTCTGCATTCATGTATATGGTAATGTGCATGTGTCTGTGTACATGGTGATGTTTGTGCCTCTGTGGTGACCTGTGTATGTGTGGATCCATGTATATGGTTACGTGCGTGTGTCTGTGTACATGGTGATGTTTGTGCCTCTGTGGTGACCTGAGTATGTGTGGATCCATGTATATGGTAACGTGCGTGTGTCTGTGTACATGGTAATGTTTGTGCCTCTGTGGTGACCTATGTATGTGTGCATTCGTGTATATGGTAACGTGTGTGTGTCCGTGTACATGGTGATGTTTGTGCCTCTGTGGTGACCTGTGTATGTGTGCATTCATGTATATTGTAACGTGCGTGTGTCTGTGTACATGGTAATGTTTGTGCCTCTGTGGTGACCTGTGTATGTGTGCATTCATGTATATGGTAACGTGTGTGTCTGTGGACATGGTGATGTTTGTGCCTCTGTGGTGACCTGTGTATATGTGGATCCATGTATATGGTAACGTGTGTGTGTCTGTGTACATGGTAATGTTTGTGCCTCTGTGGTGACCTGTGTATGTGTGGATCCATGTATATGGTAACGTGCGTGGGTATGTGGTAATGTTTGTGCCTCTGTGGTGACCTGTGTATGTGTGGATCCATGTATATGGTAACGTGCGTGTGTCTGTGTACATGGTGATGTTTGTGCCTCTGTGGTGATGGGTATATGTGTGCATTCATGTATATGGTAACGTGTGTGTCTGTGTACGTGGTAATGTTTGTGCCTCTGTGGTGACCTGTGTATGTGTGGATCCATGTATATGGTAACGTGCGTGTGTCTGTGTAAATGGCAATGTTTGTGCCTCTGTGGTGACCTGTGTATGTGTGGATCCATGTATATGGTAACGTGCGTGTGTCTGTGTAAATGGTAATGTTTGTGCCTCTGTGGTGACCTGTGTATGTGTGGATCCATGTATATGGTAACGTGCGTGTGTCTGTGTAAATGGTAATGTTTGTGCCTCTGTGGTGACCTGTGTATGTCTGCATTCATGTATATGGTAATGTGCATGTGTCTGTGTACATGGTGATGTTTGTGCCTCTGTGGTGACCTGTGTATGTGTGGATCCATGTATATGGTTACGTGCGTGTGTCTGTGTACATGGTGATGTTTGTGCCTCTGTGGTGACCTGAGTATGTGTGGATCCATGTATATGGTAACGTGTGTGTGTCCGTGTACGTGGTAATGTTTGTGCCTCTGTGGTGACCTATGTATGTGTGCATTCGTGTATATGGTAACGTGTGTGTGTCCGTGTACATGGTGATGTTTGTGCCTCTGTGGTGACCTGTGTATGTGTGCATTCATGTATATGGTAACGTGCGTGTGTCTGTATACATGGTAATGTTTGTGCCTCTGTGGTGACCTGTGTATGTGTGGATCCATGTATATGGTAACGTGCGTGTGTCTGTGTACATGGTAATGTTTGTGCCTCTGTGGTGACCTGTGTATGTCTGCATTCATGTATATGGTAACGTGTGTGTGTCTGTGTACGTGGTAATGTTTGTGCCTCTGTGGTGACCTGTGTATGTCTGCATTCATGTATATGGTAACGTGCGTGTGTCTGTGTACATGGTGATGTTTGTGCCTCTGTGGTGACCTGTGTATGTGTGCATTCATGGATATGGTAACGTGCGTGTGTCTGTGTACATGGTAATGTTTGTGCCTCTGTGGTGACCTGTGTATGTGTGGATCCATGTATATGGTAACGTGTGTGTCTGTGTACATGGTGATGTTTGTGCCTCTGTGGTGATGTGTGTATGTGTGCATTCATGTATATGGTAACGTGCGTGTGTCTGTGTATGTGGTAATGTTTGTGCCTCTGTGGTGACCTGTGTATGTGTGCATTCATGTATATGGTAACGTGTGTGTGTCTGTGTACATGGTGATGTTTGTGCCTCTGTGGTGACCTGTGTATGTGTGCATTCATGTATATGGTAACGTGAGTGTGTCTGTGTACATGGTGATGTTTGTGCCTCTGTGGTGACCTGTGTATGTGTGGATCCATGTATATGGTAACGTGCGTGTGTCTGTGTACATGGTAATGTTTGTGCCTCTGTGGTGATGTGTGTATGTGTGCATTCATGTATATAGTAACGTGTGTGTCTGTGTAAATGGTGATGTTTGTGCCTCTGTGGTGACCTGTGTATGTGTGCATTCATGTATATGGTAACGTGTGTGTCTGTGTACGTGTTAATGTTTGTGCCTCTGTGGTGACGTGTGTATGTCTGCATTCATGTATATGGTAATGTGCATGTGTCTGTGTACATGGTGATGTTTGTGCCTCTGTGGTGACCTGTGTATGTGTGGATCCATGTATATGGTTACGTGCGTGTGTCTGTGTACATGGTGATGTTTGTGCCTCTGTGGTGACCTGTGTATGTGTGGATCCATGTATATGGTAACGTGCGTGTGTCTGTGTACATGGTAATGTTTGTGCCTCTGTGGTGACCTGTGTATGTGTGCATTCGTGTATATGGTAACGTGTGTGTGTCCGTGTACATGGTAATGTTTGTGCCTCTGTGGTGACTTGTGTATGTGTGCATTCGTGTATATGGTAACGTGTGTGTGTCCGTGTACATGGTGATGTTTGTGCCTCTGTGGTGACCTGTGTATGTCTGCATTCATGTATATGGTAACGTGCGTGTGTCTGTGTACGTGGTAATGTTTGTGCCTCTGTGGTGACGTGTGTATGTCTGCATTCATGTATATGGTAATGTGCATGTGTCTGTGTACATGGTGATGTTTGTGCCTCTGTGGTGACCTGTGTATGTGTGGATCCATGTATATGGTAACGTGCGTGTGTCTGTGTACATGGTGATGTTTGTGCCTCTGTGGTGACCTGTGTATGTGTGCATTCATGGATATGGTAACGTGCGTGTGTCTGTGTAAATGGTAATGTTTGTGCCTCTGTGGTGACCTGTGTATGTGTGGATCCATGTATATGGTAACGTGCGTGTGTCTGTGTAAATGGTAATGTTTGTGCCTCTGTGGTGACCTGTGTATGTCTGCATTCATGTATATGGTAATGTGCATGTGTCTGTGTACATGGTGATGTTTGTGCCTCTGTGGTGACCTGTGTATGTGTGGATCCATGTATATGGTTACGTGCGTGTGTCTGTGTACATGGTGATGTTTGTGCCTCTGTGGTGACCTGAGTATGTGTGGATCCATGTATATGGTAACGTGCGTGTGTCTGTGTACATGGTAATGTTTGTGCCTCTGTGGTGACCTATGTATGTGTGCATTCGTGTATATGGTAACGTGTGTGTGTCCGTGTACATGGTGATGTTTGTGCCTCTGTGGTGACCTGTGTATGTGTGCATTCATGTATATGGTAACGTGCGTGTGTCTGTATACATGGTAATGTTTGTGCCTCTGTGGTGACCTGTGTATGTGTGGATCCATGTATATGGTAACGTGCGTGTGTCTGTGTACATGGTAATGTTTGTGCCTCTGTGGTGACCTGTGTATGTCTGCATTCATGTATATGGTAACGTGTGTGTGTCTGTGTACGTGGTAATGTTTGTGCCTCTGTGGTGACCTGTGTATGTCTGCATTCATGTATATGGTAACGTGCGTGTGTCTGTGTACATGGTGATGTTTGTGCCTCTGTGGTGACCTGTGTATGTGTGCATTCATGGATATGGTAACGTGCGTGTGTCTGTGTACATGGTAATGTTTGTGCCTCTGTGGTGACCTGTGTATGTGTGGATCCATGTATATGGTAACGTGTGTGTCTGTGTACATGGTGATGTTTGTGCCTCTGTGGTGATGTGTGTATGTGTGCATTCATGTATATGGTAACGTGCGTGTGTCTGTGTATGTGGTAATGTTTGTGCCTCTGTGGTGACCTGTGTATGTGTGCATTCATGTATATGGTAACGTGTGTGTGTCTGTGTACATGGTGATGTTTGTGCCTCTGTGGTGACCTGTGTTTGTGTGCATTCATGTATATGGTAACGTGAGTGTGTCTGTGTACATGGTAATGTTTGTGCCTCTGTGGTGACCTGTGTATGTGTGGATCCATGTATATGGTAACGTGTGTGTGTCTGTGTAAATGGTGATGTTTGTGCCTCTGTGGTGACCTGTGTATGTGTGCATTCATGTATATGGTAACGTGTGTGTCTGTGTACGTGTTAATGTTTGTGCCTCTGTGGTGACCTGTGTATGTCTGCATTCATGTATATGGTAATGTGCATGTGTCTGTGTACATGGTGATGTTTGTGCCTCTGTGGTGACCTGTGTATGTGTGGATCCATGTATATGGTTACGTGCGTGTGTCTGTGTACATGGTGATGTTTGTGCCTCTGTGGTGACCTGTGTATGTGTGGATCCATGTATATGGTAACGTGCGTGTGTCTGTGTACATGGTAATGTTTGTGCCTCTGTGGTGACCTGTGTATGTGTGCATTCGTGTATATGGTAACGTGTGTGTGTCCGTGTACATGGTAATGTTTGTGCCTCTGTGGTGACTTGTGTATGTGTGCATTCGTGTATATGGTAACGTGTGTGTGTCCGTGTACATGGTGATGTTTGTGCCTCTGTGGTGACCTGTGTATGTCTGCATTCATGTATATGGTAACGTGCGTGTGTCTGTGTACGTGGTAATGTTTGTGCCTCTGTGGTGACGTGTGTATGTCTGCATTCATGTATATGGTAATGTGCATGTGTCTGTGTACATGGTGATGTTTGTGCCTCTGTGGTGACCTGTGTATGTGTGGATCCATGTATATGGTAACGTGCGTGTGTCTGTGTACATGGTGATGTTTGTGCCTCTGTGGTGACCTGTGTATGTGTGGATCCATGTATATGGTAACGTGCGTGTGTCTGTGTACATGGTGATGTTTGTGCCTCTGTGGTGACCTGTGTATGTGTGCATTCATGGATATGGTAACGTGCGTGTGTCTGTGTACATGGTAATGTTTGTGCCTCTGTGGTGACCTGTGTATGTGTGGATCCATGTATATGGTAACGTGCGTGTGTCTGTGTACATGGTGATGTTTGTGCCTCTGTGGTGATGTGTGTATGTGTGCATTCATGTATATGGTAACGTGCGTGTGTCTGTGTACATGGTAATGTTTGTGCCTCTGTGGTGACGTGTGTATGTCTGCATTCATGTATATGGTAACGTGTGTGTCTGTGTACGTGGTAATATTTGTGCCTCTGTGGTGATGTGTATGTGTGCATTCATGTATATGGTAACGTGTGTGTCTGTGTACGTGGTAATGTTTGTGCCTCTGTGGTGACCTGTGTATGTGTGCATTCATGTATATGGTAACGTGTGTGTGTCTGTGTACATGGTGATGTTTGTGCCTCTGTGGTGACCTGTGTATGTGTGCATTCATGGATATGGTAATGTGCGTGTGTCTGTGTACATGGTGATGTTTGTGCCTCTGTGGTGACCTGTGTATGTGTGCATTCATGTATATGGTAACGTGTGTGTGTCTGTGTACATGGTGATGTTTGTGCCTCTGTGGTGATGTGTGTATGTGTGCATTCATGTATATGGTAACGTGCGTGTGTCTGTGTATGTGGTAATGTTTGTGCCTCTGTGGTGACCTGTGTATGTGTGCATTCATGTATATGGTAACGTGTGTGTGTCTGTGTACATGGTGATGTTTGTGCCTCTGTGGTGACCTGTGTATGTGTGCATTCATGTATATGGTAACGTGAGTGTGTCTGTGTACATGGTGATGTTTGTGCCTCTGTGGTGACCTGTGTATGTGTGCATTCATGTATATGGTAACGTGTGTGTGTCTGTGTACATGGTGATGTTTGTGCCTCTGTGGTGATGTGTGTATGTGTGCATTCATGTATATGGTAACGTGCGTGTGTCTGTGTATGTGGTAATGTTTGTGCCTCTGTGGTGACCTGTGTATGTGTGCATTCATGTATATGGTAACGTGTGTGTGTCTGTGTACATGGTGATGTTTGTGCCTCTGTGGTGACCTGTGTATGTGTGCATTCATGTATATGGTAACGTGTGTGTGTCTGTGTACATGGTGATGTTTGTGCCTCTGTGGTGACCTGTGTATGTGTGCATTCATGTATATGGTAACGTGTGTGTGTCTGTGTACATGGTGATGTTTGTGCCTCTGTGGTGACCTGTGTATGTGTGCATTCATGTATATGGTAACGTGTGTGTGTCTGTGTACATGGTGATGTTTGTGCCTCTGTGGTGATGTGTGTATGTGTGCATTCATGTATATGGTAACGTGCGTGTGTCTGTGTATGTGGTAATGTTTGTGCCTCTGTGGTGACCTGTGTATGTGTGCATTCATGTATATGGTAACGTGTGTGTGTCTGTGTACATGGTGATGTTTGTGCCTCTGTGGTGACCTGTGTATGTGTGCATTCATGTATATGGTAACGTGAGTGTGTCTGTGTACATGGTAATGTTTGTGCCTCTGTGGTGACCTGTGTATGTGTGGATCCATGTATATGGTAACGTGCGTGTGTCTGTGTACATGGTAATATTTGTGCCTCTGTGGTGATGTGTGTATGTGTGCATTCATGTATATAGTAACGTGTGTGTCTGTGTAAATGGTGATGTTTGTGCCTCTGTGGTGACCTGTGTATGTGTGCATTCATGTATATGGTAACGTGTGTGTCTGTGTACGTGTTAATGTTTGTGCCTCTGTGGTGACGTGTGTATGTCTGCATTCATGTATATGGTAATGTGCATGTGTCTGTGTACATGGTGATGTTTGTGCCTCTGTGGTGACCTGTGTATGTGTGGATCCATGTATATGGTTACGTGCGTGTGTCTGTGTACATGGTGATGTTTGTGCCTCTGTGGTGACCTGTGTATGTGTGGATCCATGTATATGGTAACGTGCGTGTGTCTGTGTACATGGTAATGTTTGTGCCTCTGTGGTGACCTGTGTATGTGTGCATTCGTGTATATGGTAACGTGTGTGTGTCCGTGTACATGGTAATGTTTGTGCCTCTGTGGTGACTTGTGTATGTGTGCATTCGTGTATATGGTAACGTGTGTGTGTCTGTGTACATGGTAATGTTTGTGCCTCTGTGGTGACGTGTGTATGTCTGCATTCATGTATATGGTAATGTGCATGTGTCTGTGTACATGGTGATGTTTGTGCCTCTGTGGTGACCTGTGTATGTGTGGATCCATGTATATGGTAACGTGCGTGTGTCTGTGTACATGGTGATGTTTGTGCCTCTGTGGTGACCTGTGTATGTGTGGATCCATGTATATGGTAACGTGCGTGTGTCTGTGTACATGGTAATGTTTGTGCCTCTGTGGTGACCTGTGTATGTGTGTATTCGTGTATATGGTAACGTGTGTGTGTCCGTGTGCATGGTAATGTTTGTGCCTCTGTGGTGACCTGTGTATGTGTGCATTCATGTATATGGTAACGTGCGTGTGTCTGTGTACATGGTAATGTTTGTGCCTCTGTGGTGACCTGTGTATGTGTGGATCCATGTATATGGTAACGTGCGTGTGTCTGTGTACATGGTAATGTTTGTGCCTCTGTGGTGACCTATGTATGTGTGCATTCGTGTATATGGTAACGTGTGTGTGTGTCCGTGTACATGGTGATGTTTGTGCCTCTGTGGTGACCTGTGTATGTCTGCATTCATGTATATGGTAACGTGCGTGTGTCTGTGTACGTGGTAATGTTTGTGCCTCTGTGGTGACCTGTGTATGTCTGCATTCATGTATATGGTAACGTGCGTGTGTCTGTGTACGTGGTAATGTTTGTGCCTCTGTGGTGACCTGTGTATGTCTGCATTCATGTATATGGTAACGTGTGTGTGTCTGTGTATGTGGTAATGTTTGTGCCTCTGTGGTGACCTGTGTATGTGTGCATTCATGTATATGGTAACGTGCGTGTGTCTGTGTATGTGGTAATGTTTGTGCCTCTGGTGACGTGTGTATGTCTGCATTCATGTATATGGTAACGTGCGTGTGTCTGTGTACATGGTGATGTTTGTGCCTCTGTGGTGACCTGTGTATGTGTGCATTCATGTATATGGTAACGTGCGTGTGTCTGTGTATGTGGTAATGTTTGTGCCTCTGTGGTGACGTGTGTATGTCTGCATTCATGTATATGGTAACGTGCGTGTGTCTGTGTACATGGTGATGTTTGTGCCTCTGTGGTGACCTGTGTATGTGTGCATTCATGGATATGGTAACGTGCGTGTGTCTGTGTACATGGTAATGTTTGTGCCTCTGTGGTGACCTGTGTATGTGTGGATCCATGTATATGGTAACGTGCGTGTGTCTGTGTACATGGTGATGTTTGTGCCTCTGTGGTGATGTGTGTATGTGTGCATTCATGTATATGGTAACGTGCGTGTGTCTGTGTACATGGTAATGTTTGTGCCTCTGTGGTGACGTGTGTATGTCTGCATTCATGTATATGGTAACGTGTGTGTCTGTGTACGTGGTAATATTTGTGCCTCTGTGGTGACCTGTGTATGTGTGCATTCATGTATATGGTAACGTGTGTGTGTCTGTGTACATGGTGATGTTTGTGCCTCTGTGGTGATGTGTGTATGTGTGCATTCATGTATATGGTAACGTGCGTGTGTCTGTGTATGTGGTAATGTTTGTGCCTCTGTGGTGACCTGTGTATGTGTGCATTCATGTACATGGTAACGTGTGTGTGTCTGTGTACATGGTGATGTTTGTGCCTCTGTGGTGACCTGTGTATGTGTGCATTCATGTATATGGTAACGTGTGTGTGTTTGTGTACATGGTGATGTTTGTGCCTCTGTGGTGACCTGTGTATGTGTGCATTCATGTATATGGTAACGTGTGTGTGTCTGTGTACATGGTGATGTTTGTGCCTCTGTGGTGATGTGTGTATGTGTGCATTCATGTATATGGTAACGTGCGTGTGTCTGTGTATGTGGTAATGTTTGTGCCTCTGTGGTGACCTGTGTATGTGTGCATTCATGTATATGGTAACGTGTGTGTGTCTGTGTACATGGTGATGTTTGTGCCTCTGTGGTGACCTGTGTATGTGTGCATTCATGTATATGGTAACGTGAGTGTGTCTGTGTACATGGTAATGTTTGTGCCTCTGTGGTGACCTGTGTATGTGTGGATCCATGTATATGGTAACGTGCGTGTGTCTGTGTACATGGTAATATTTGTGCCTCTGTGGTGATGTGTGTATGTGTGCATTCATGTATATGGTAATGTGCATGTGTCTGTGTACATGGTGATGTTTGTGCCTCTGTGGTGACCTGTGTATGTGTGGATCCATGTATATGGTTACGTGCGTGTGTCTGTGTACATGGTGATGTTTGTGCCTCTGTGGTGACCTGTGTATGTGTGGATCCATGTATATGGTAACGTGCGTGTGTCTGTGTACATGGTGATGTTTGTGCCTCTGTGGTGACCTGTGTATGTGTGGATCCATGTATATGGTAACGTGTGTGTGTCCGTGTACATGGTAATGTTTGTGCCTCTGTGGTGACTTGTGTATGTGTGCATTCGTGTATATGGTAACGTGTGTGTGTCTGTGTACATGGTAATGTTTGTGCCTCTGTGGTGACGTGTGTATGTCTGCATTCATGTATATGGTAATGTGCATGTGTCTGTGTACATGGTGATGTTTGTGCCTCTGTGGTGACCTGTGTATGTGTGGATCCATGTATATGGTAACGTGCGTGTGTCTGTGTACATGGTGATGTTTGTGCCTCTGTGGTGACCTGTGTATGTGTGGATCCATGTATATGGTAACGTGCGTGTGTCTGTGTACATGGTAATGTTTGTGCCTCTGTGGTGACCTGTGTATGTGTGTATTCGTGTATATGGTAACGTGTGTGTGTCCGTGTGCATGGTAATGTTTGTGCCTCTGTGGTGACCTGTGTATGTGTGCATTCATGTATATGGTAACGTGCGTGTGTCTGTGTACATGGTAATGTTTGTGCCTCTGTGGTGACCTGTGTATGTGTGGATCCATGTATATGGTAACGTGCGTGTGTCTGTGTACATGGTAATGTTTGTGCCTCTGTGGTGACCTATGTATGTGTGCATTCGTGTATATGGTAACGTGTGTGTGTGTCCGTGTACATGGTGATGTTTGTGCCTCTGTGGTGACCTGTGTATGTCTGCATTCATGTATATGGTAACGTGCGTGTGTCTGTGTACGTGGTAATGTTTGTGCCTCTGTGGTGACCTGTGTATGTCTGCATTCATGTATATGGTAACGTGCGTGTGTCTGTGTACGTGGTAATGTTTGTGCCTCTGTGGTGACCTGTGTATGTCTGCATTCATGTATATGGTAACGTGTGTGTGTCTGTGTATGTGGTAATGTTTGTGCCTCTGTGGTGACCTGTGTATGTGTGCATTCATGTATATGGTAACGTGCGTGTGTCTGTGTATGTGGTAATGTTTGTGCCTCTGGTGACGTGTGTATGTCTGCATTCATGTATATGGTAACGTGCGTGTGTCTGTGTACATGGTGATGTTTGTGCCTCTGTGGTGACCTGTGTATGTGTGCATTCATGTATATGGTAACGTGCGTGTGTCTGTGTATGTGGTAATGTTTGTGCCTCTGTGGTGACGTGTGTATGTCTGCATTCATGTATATGGTAACGTGCGTGTGTCTGTGTACATGGTGATGTTTGTGCCTCTGTGGTGACCTGTGTATGTGTGCATTCATGGATATGGTAACGTGCGTGTGTCTGTGTACATGGTAATGTTTGTGCCTCTGTGGTGACCTGTGTATGTGTGGATCCATGTATATGGTAACGTGCGTGTGTCTGTGTACATGGTGATGTTTGTGCCTCTGTGGTGATGTGTGTATGTGTGCATTCATGTATATGGTAACGTGCGTGTGTCTGTGTACATGGTAATGTTTGTGCCTCTGTGGTGACGTGTGTATGTCTGCATTCATGTATATGGTAACGTGTGTGTCTGTGTACGTGGTAATATTTGTGCCTCTGTGGTGATGTGTATGTGTGCATTCATGTATATGGTAACGTGTGTGTCTGTGTACGTGGTAATGTTTGTGCCTCTGTGGTGACCTGTGTATGTGTGCATTCATGTATATGGTAACGTGTGTGTGTCTGTGTACATGGTGATGTTTGTGCCTCTGTGGTGACCTGTGTATGTGTGCATTCATGTATATGGTAACGTGCGTGTGTCTGTGTACGTGGTAATGTTTGTGCCTCTGTGGTGACCTGTGTATGTGTGCATTCATGTATATGGTAACGTGAGTGTGTCTGTGTACATGGTGATGTTTGTGCCTCTGTGGTGAACTGTGTATATGTAGATCCATGTATATGGTAACGTGAATGTCTGTGTACATGGTAATGTTTGTGCCTTTGTGGTGACATGTGTATGTGTTAGGGCTGGCGGAACGCACCAAATTTTAAAGTAGTAGTTGGTGCGTTCGCAGCCCGGGGTCCACCGTGCAGAGGTGGTACACTGCTGCTAGACAATGAACGTGGATGCCGGAGCTTGTTTAGCTCACAGAACCTGGCCAAAGAGCGCACAGCAAACGGCCGCAGAACTCTACCCCAAGGACAAGGGGTTAGTGTCCCTCTAGGCCCACTGAGCGCGCGGCGTCACTACCATGAACGCCGCTATAGACTCTGGCTATGGAGTGTGGAGCACTTGCACTGAGGCGTGCCGAGTCACTGATGATGACTAAAGCCTGACTCAAACTCTGGCCTACCTACGCCTAAGCCTGGGCGCTAGCAGGCTGGGCTGCACAACACATGCGTAGCAAGGGTAGGGGTTTCATAATGAGTCAGTCACCAGAGACATTCATACGTGCATACATCACTCACTCCATATAGTCTGAAAATACAGTCTAACCTTTTATAGCCGCGAGCGTCTGGGACCTTCCTGGCTTCTCGGATGGGCCAATCCGAATAGGAGCAGGACCTGAGCACGTGACTTTCGATCTCCAATGGGAGATCACTCCACGGGCATGCTCAGTGGCCCGACATGAGGACTTAGTCCCTGGAGAATCTTGCTGCTGAGCAGCATGTACTGCCATAGCTGTGCCAGAGGTGGCAGCTGTAAGCAAACCCACGGAGCTGGTCTGGGCAGAGCGCCGGGACCGACTCGTTTGCTGAGTAACCTCCTCTGCGGCCGAAAAGGAATGGGAGACCGCCGGAAGCAAGGCTCGGGATTCCTGCTGTACAGCGACAGGAACCCCACGCCTAACAGTATGTGTGTATATGGTAACATGCGGGTGTCTGTGTAGGTGGTAATATTTGTTCCTCTGTGGTGACGTGTGTATGTCTGCATTCATGTTTATTGTAATGTGTGGGTGCCTGTGTACGTGGTGATGTTGGTGACCTGTGTATATGGTAACATGCGTGTGTCTGGGCATGTGTAGTTGCAGATCCCTGTTAATGTGCAGTAAGCTGGATGTATGCCCACCAAATTTATGAACGCACTTTGTGTTCACAGTGAAGCAGCGTTGACACACGACTCTGTCAGCCATTAGCGCCAACTTTGAAAATCTGGTGTTTGGCAGTGTCCTACATCGCTGCTGCCTCCCTGGGCATGTGCAGGGTGACATCGAAGCTGGGGTGCATGCATACAGCTCCACTGCGTATTTAGAGGGTGGTGGTAGAGAGGCTGTGCGGTGTCACACACTACTACTATCTCCGCCACCTTATGACCTCTTGTTTCCCAGTTAGAAGATGTGATGGGCAGAGATAGAAGCACATCTCCCAGAGACTCTAGTTACAAGGCATCTTAAGAGGCTCCCCTTAAAGGGAATCTGTCAACAGAAAAAGTTCTATCAACCTGCAGATATGGGGTTAATCTAAAGGTTAATAGCGTTCCTAACATGCCAGGCACCTGCACTTAGCCGAACACTGCAGGGAGAAAATTTACTTGATTCTCCATGTAGCGTTCGTGTTTTATTCACGGAGACGGTGCCGACACAGGTTGAGTCACCGCTCTGCAACCGCATCCTCGCATTGACTGATTCCCTGCATTGGGGAGGGCTGTCAGTCAGGGCCGGGGGCGCAGTTACAGCTATGACTCTGTATACTCAGAGCGGTGACTGAACCTGCGCCGGCACTTCCTCCACCCCGTGACTGACAGCGTTCGGCTAAGTGAGGGCGCTGGGCAGGTTAGTAACACTATTAATCTGCAGATCATTCCCATATCTACAGGTTAATAGCGTATTTCTGCAATCAGGTTCCCTTTAAACAAAACGCCGCCGGAAATGGAGTAAAAAACCTTCTTCCCAGGAAAAACGCACGTTCTTTTGCGCGATTTTTGCGTGTTTTTGTTCTCGTTTTTTACAGGAGCATCCTCCTGCTAATAGAATATACTTGGAAATGCGTTTTTTCCACAAAATTAATGAACATGCTGCGTTTTTTTCCGCGATGCGTTTTTTTCGCAGAAATTAACGCATAATGTGCACAAAAATTGCGGAATTCATTAAAAAGAATGGGATGCTTATTGTATGTGATTTTGAAGCGTTTTTACCAGGAAAATTGCTTAAAAAACGCAAAAAAAGGCTTACGTGGGTACACAGCCTTAGAGATTAGATAGGTAGTGAGAAGTGTAGGGTGTTGTGTAATAAAGCTCATTACGCAGCGGTTAGGGTGTAAGGATAGAAATTTACAGAGGACATTATCGGTCCCGGACCATCCCGCTAATGTTGGCAGTGCAAGTGTAAGATTCATTAAGAGGCGCACTGATCACGTAATGAATTAGGCACATCTTATCACTGGTGTGCGACTTACCAAAAGTCTACATTTCTAGATTAAGTTAGGCCACTAAAGTATTGTAACTTTTGAAGAATTTGGTTGACGGGCTTCGCCATACCACTTGCTGCCCATGTTCTTCCTACTTTGGTGTGTCTGACTAAGGCTAGTTTCATACTAGCGTTTATTCGACGCAGCGCACGGCGCCGCTAAGCCTCACCCCCTGCCGGCTCCCTGCCCGCCCCATCCGGTCATCGCCGCCTACTATCGCACATGGACGCTTGCGATCTCTGCACCCTATCTTTAGCATAGGGTGCGCAGATCATGCGCTGGCCGTGCGCTAGTAGGATTTTGGCGTGCGCTGCGCATTTTTGAAGGTGCGCTGAGAGCGCCGAAATGCAACATGCTGCGTTCGGCGCATACGTTGAGCACATATGTTCGGAATCGTTCACCGAATCTGAGTTTGCCATATTTGTGCCATAATAGTACCAACATATTCGGTCATTTCTACTCCCATTGACTCCAATGACGTTTGGCTGTGTTCAGCGAATATTGCAAATACAATATTTGCCGCTGATCATAATCGGAACCGAATTTTGAAATATTCGATCAACTCTACTAAGACAATTTAAGTTTAGTATGTATGAAATGATTTCTTATCAGTTGCACCTTGGATGCGCACTACTCACGCTGAATGGTATGTGAGACCTTAGACTCTTTAACAAAAAGATGGGCCACCACTCCTGGGCCAGTGCTTTGTGTTTGCCCCCCCAAGCTAAAATTTGCCAGCCAGTCCCTGGTCTCACTATACAGGATATGAAAACATAAGTAACGGTCCACGGACAACACTGTGATCACCGTGCTGATGGAAACATTGGTGCTGATTCCATGTGCAGCCGGAGACACTTACTCCTTACACAGTTATTAATGAAAGCGTTTTTACCTCCAGCCATTTGCACCACAGAGAACATCAGAGCGTTTTTTGGTCACTGCATGAACTATGCATAAGAGCACACAGGGTTATATGGAACAACCTGATCACTGGACCACCAGGACTTCCCCATCACACAGGTTAGCACCATCATGTCTACTACTAGGATGGGGGCACTGGGGATAATGACTGATGGTATTGTGTGTGCGCGGAGAATGGGGCAGAGACTGGTAATAGGCTACAGTTATTGCTGGTGTTATGGTACTGGAAAGCACGATACTGGGAGACAGCATACAGTGACTGCTAAGATTATGGTAATAGGGAGTCCTAGTATGGGGGTACAGTGGTTGCTGGTGTTAGGCCAGCAGATTGGGGGGGCTGCACCTGCTGTATTATAGTATTGGTAACACTGATATGGGGTATGCTCTGACTGTTGGCGAGACTGAGACACTGTAGCTGCTGCATTATGGTGCTGAGGCAGTAGTATCGGGGTTCTCATGCTGCTGGTTTTAGGTATTGGGAGCAGTGTTCAGGGTGTGCTGACTGCTGTATTAGGGGCACTGTTCTGGGGGTGCTATGACGGCTGGTTTCAGTAGTGGGGGCACTGTGACTGCTGGTTTCGGTAGTGGAGGTGCTGTGAATGCTGGTTTCAGTAGTGGGGGTGCTGTGACTGCTGGTTTTGGTAGTGTGGGCGCTGTGACTGCTGGTTTCGGTAGTGGGGGTGCTGTGAATGCTGGTTTCAGTAGTATGGGGGCTGTGACTGCTGGTTTCGGTAGTGGGGGCGCTGTGACTGCTGGTTTCGGTAGTGGGGGTGCTGTGACTGCTGGTTTCGGTGGTCGGGGCGCTGTGACTGCTGGTTTCGGTGGTCGGGGTGCTGTGACTGCTGGTTTCGGTAGCGGGGGCGCTGTGACTGCTGCTTTCGGTAGTGGGGACGCTGTGACTGCTGGTTTCGGTAGTGGGGGCGCTGTGACTGCTGGATTCGGTAGTAGGGGCGCTGTGACTGCTGGTTTCGGTAGTGGGGGTGCTGCGACTGCTGGATTCGGTAGTGGCGGCGCTGCGACTGCTGGTTTCAGTAGTGGGGGCAGTAGTATAAGGGCACTATGTCTGCTGTTAAGTATTGGGCACTGATATAGCGGTACAGTGGCTGCTGGTGTTATGGCACTGGGGGACACTGTAGTAGCTGAACACTTTCCCCTTTATAGAGCTGGAGGTGAGGCTCCGTATAACCAGCAAACTGTACATCACTAATGACACAAACATGTGACCTCCACACGGGAGAGCGGCCATGTAGTTTCTCCCCTATACACAAGGAAGAAATTAGTCAACCCAGTGAGGAACTACAAGTCCCAGCACCTGACCACTACTCACCATTGTCACAGCGCTGCTGCCATCCTGCGCGTCTTTATCCTCCACACAGATCACAGAAAACAAAATAGGAGCTTTAATGACGTCAGGCCATGTAATCAACACGTGTCTGGGAGGAGCCAGTGTTCGGGCTGTGCCGTATAGCGTGTGTAGTGGGCGGCGTAGGCTGGTTGTCATGATCCTAGTGCAGGTTTTGACCTGCACGTCAGGGGTTAATGTCTTGAGCTCAGTGCAGGCTTTGACCTGCACACCTGGGGTTAATTATTGTGGCCTCTCTTTGGTTCAGGCAGAGCTTTTTATTGCCCTGAGAAGATCCAATCCCTGTCAGTTATACTTTTGCCTTTGGCCGAGTGTTGTGACCCCTGTGTGCCTGTTCGTTGTCTTATAGCTTGCTTATATGGTTCTGATCCGGTTCTGTCCCCCGTTGTGAGTTTGCCTGTTGATTCTGTACTGTATATCTGCTTCTCTGGTTTCTGACTTCTTGGCTACGTCTTGACTATCCGTTCTGTCTTGCCCTTTGGTAATTGTCGTGCTATCTCGTGCTTTGACCCCGGCCTGATCTAGTTTATTTCCCTGTCTACGCCTATTAGTAACTTTGTTCCGTAGTTACCATTCTAGGAGTTTTCCTGCAGCTCCTAACTCTCAGGAGTTTAGGCCACGCCCCCAGCAGTCACATGCTTCAGGTCCTGTGGGTCTGAAGCACGCATCTTCTCTGCTGCTGCCCGCTCCACAGGTATCTCTGAGCACAGGTTGTCTTACTCAGGACACGCGCACTGGCTCAGTGAGCAAGTGCAGTGCGGTGTTCCTGACACTGGTTACACGACTATAGTATAGTATTAGGCTATATTACCCCGTGCCTTCACCAGACCGTGTCACGGGACGTACTGACACGAGGAGTAGCTGACACGGGACGTACTGACACGGGACGTACTGACACGGGGAGTAGCTGACACGGGCAGGGCTGCCACTAGGAATTTCGGGGCCCCATACTGGTAACATTTTCGGGGCCCCCTTGAGACTCCACCCATGCTCCACCCCAGCTCCGCCTCCATCCCATGAACCTTCCACAGTCCCATCGCCCTTTCTTGGAAAAACTCTACTTCTGCACCACATCCTCACCAATCACACATTAACAGTTCCCATCACCAAATCACATACATAGCCAGCAGCATTTGTAGACTCTTTTGGCCGGTCTCTACACTACTGTAACTTATTAAACATTTGTTAAAATATCCAATACAATTTTGGTATATTTTTAATTACTTTTTAATTTTTAAAATAACCAATAATATCACATACAAGGGACAAATATTGTCGACCATGACCAGACCACATGTTACCACCACAGTGACCAATTACTACAATACTGATCATCAATAAAAAAAAACAATGCTAATATCACCATAAGTGCCATTATACACAGGAGATCTGTACTTAGTATACTGTGTCAGTGTACAGGTAATACAGGGATCACCGGTATCTTTACAGACAGGAACTCTGTCTATAGTGTCAGTGTACAGGTAATACAGGGATCACCGGTGAACAGTGTACAGATAATATAGTGATCACCAGTGACACTATACACAGGAGTTCTGTATATAGTATATAGCGTACAGGTAATACAGTGATCACTGGTGACATTGTACACAGAAGCTCTGTACATAATATACAGTGTATACATGTAATACATTGACTCACCAGTGACGTCTCGAGATTAAGTCCTCCAACTTTACTTTTCATCTTCATCCAGCACAGACCGTCATCACTTCTCCAGCCAGGACTCATCTCTGCAGGAAATAACACAGTTATGTAGAGTACCGCTTGCAGAGCACATTAATTATTTTTTCCTAACTTCTACAGTACACCAGATAAAGGAAAAAAGGCGACATAATGTCGCTCTGTACAGTAACAGGACCCCCTTCATTGAAAACAGTATCCTCCAAAAATAAAATACATCACTGCAGTAATAATATATCCCTTAATTAGCCTCTACAGTAATGAAGTAATGATATTCCCCATCCTGGCCCCCCTTGTGCCTCATTCTTGGCTCCAGCCATGTTCTCCCATCCTGCCCCCATATGAACTCCCATCCTGCCCCCATATGAGCTGCCATTCTGCCCCATATGAGCTGCCATCTTGCCCCATATGACCTCCCATCCTGCCCCCATATGAGCTGCCATTCTACCCCCATATGAGCTGCCATCTTGCCCCCATATGAGCTCCAATCCTCCCATATGAGCTCCCATCCTGCCTCCATATGAGCTGCCATCTTGCCCCCATATGAGCTGCCATCTTCTCCCATCCTGCCACATATGAGCTCCCATCCTGCCCCCATATGAGCTCCCATCCTGCCCCCATACAAGCTCCCATCCTTCTCCCATACGAGCTCCCATCCTGCTGCATATGAGCTCCCATCCTGCCCCCATATGATCTCCCAGCCTTCTCCCTTATGAGCTCCCATCCTGCCCCCATATTAGCTCCCATCCTCCCAAATGAGCTCCCATCCTTCTCCCATATGAGCTCCCATCCTGCTGCATATGAGCTCCCATCCTGCCCCCATATGAGCTCCCATCCTGCCCCCATATGAGATCCCATCCTGTCCCCATATGATCTCCCAGCCTTCTCCCTTATGAGCTCCCATCCTGCCATATGAGCTCCCATCCTTCTCCCATATGAGCTCCCATCCTTCTCCCATATGAGCTCCCATCCTTCTCCCATATGAGATCCCATCCTTCTCCCATATGAGATCCCATCCATTCTGCCCCCATATGAGCTCCCATCCAGCCCCCATATGAGATCCCATCCTGCCCCCATACGAGCTCCCATCCTTCACCCTTATGAGCTCTCATTCTTCTCCCATATGAGCTCCCATCCTGCTCCCATCCATCCTGAGCTCCCATCCTGTCCCCATATGAGCTCCCATCCTGCCCCCATACGAGCTCCCATCCTTCTCCCATACGAGATCCCATCCTTCTACCATATGAGCTCCCATCCTGCCCCCATATGAGCTCCCATTCTGCCCCCATATGAGCACCCATCCTGCCCCCATATGAGCTCCCATCCTCCCATATGAGCTCCCATCCTGCTGCATATGAGCTGCCATTCTTCCCCCATATGAGCTGTCATCTTGCCCCCATATGAGCTCCAATCCTTCTCCCATATGAGCTCCCATCCTGCCCCCATACGAGCTCCCATCCTTCTCTCTTATGAGCTCCCTTCCTTCTCCCATTTGAGCTCCCATCCTTCTCCCATATGAGCTCCCATCCTGCTGCTTATGAGCTCCCATCCATCCTGCCCCCATATGAGCTCCCATCCATCCTGCCCCATATGAGCTCCCAGCCTTCTCCCATATGAGCTGCCATCTTGCCCCCATATGAGCTCCAATCCTTCTCCCATATGAGCTCCCATCCTGCCTCCATATGAGCTGCCATCTTGCCCCCATAAGAGCTGCCATCTTCTCCCATCCTGCCACATATGAGCTCCCATCCTGCCACCATATGAGCTCCCATCCTGCCCCCATACAAGCTCCCATCCTTCTCCCATACGAGCTCCCATCCTGCTGCATATGAGCTCCCATCCTGCCTCCATATGATCTCCCAGCCTTCTCCCTTATGAGCTCCCATCCTGCCCCCATATTAGCTCCCATCCTCCCAAAATGAGCTCCCATCCTTCTCCCATATGAGCTCCCATCCTGCTGCATATGAGCTCCCATCCTGCCCCCATATGAGCTCCCATCCTGCTGCATATGAGCTCCCATCCTGCCCCCATATGAGCTCCCATCCTGCCCCCATATGAGATCCCATCCTGCCCCCATCCACCCTGCCCCCATATGAGCTCCCATCCATCCTGTCCCCATATGATCTCCCATCCTTCTCCCTTATGAGCTCCCATCCTTCTCCCATATGAGCTCCCATCCTTCTCCCATATGAGATCCCATCCTTCTCCCATATGAGATCCCATCCATTCTGCCCCCATATGAGCTCCCATCCAGCCCCCATATGAGATCCCATCCTGCCCCCATATGAGATCCCATCCTGCCCCCATGAGATCCCATCCTGCCCCCATACGAGCTCCCATCCTTCACCCTTATGAGCTCTCATTCTTCTCCCATATGAGCTCCCATCCTGCTCCCATCCATCCTGCCCCATATCATCTCCCATCCTGCCCCCATATGAGCTCCCATCCTGCCCCCATATGAGATCCCATCCTGCCTCCATATGAGCTCCCATCCTGCCCCCATATGAGCTCCCATCCTGCCCCCATATGAGATCCCATCCTGCCCCCATGAGATCCCATCCTGCCCCCATACGAGCTCCCATCCTTCACCCTTATGAGCTCTCATTCTTCTCCCATATGAGCTCCCATCCTGCTCCCATCCATCCTGCCCCCATATCATCTCCCATCCTGCCCCCATATGAGCTCCCATCCTGCCCCCATATGAGATCCCATCCTGCCTTCATATGAGCTCCCATCCTGCCCCCATATGAGCTCCCATCCTGCCCCCATATGAGATTCCATCCTGCCCCCATATGAGATCCCATCCTGCCCCCATCCACCCTGCCCCCATATGAGCTCCCATCCATCCTGTCCCCATATGATCTCCCAGCCTTCTCCCTTATGAGCTCCCATCCTGCCATATGAGCTCCCATCCTGCCCCCATATGAGCTCCCATCCTGCCCCCATATGAGATCCCATCCTGCCTCCATATGAGCTCCCATCCTGCCCCCATATGAGCTCCCATCCTGCCCCCATGAGATCCCATCCTGCCCCCATACGAGCTCCCATCCTTCACCCTTATGAGCTCTCATTCTTCTCCCATATGAGCTCCCATCCTGCTCCCATCCATCCTGCCCCCATATCATCTCCCATCCTGCCCCCATATGAGCTCCCATCCTGCCCCCATATGAGATCCCATCCTGCCTCCATATGAGCTCCCATCCTGCCCCCATATGAGCTCCCATCCTGCCCCCATATGAGATCCCATCCTGCCCCCATATGAGATCCCATCCTGCCCCCATCCACCCTGCCCCCATATGAGCTCCCATCCATCCTGTCCCCATATGATCTCCCAGCCTTCTCCCTTATGAGCTCCCATCCTGCCATATGAGCTCCCATCCTTCTCCCATATGAGCTCCCATCCTTCTCCCATATGAGCTCCCATCCTTCTCCCATATGAGATCCCATCCTTCTCCCATATGAGATCCCATCCATTCTGCCCCCATATGAGCTCCCATCCAGCCCCCATATGAGATCCCATCCTGCCCCCATATGAGATCCCATCCTGCCCCCATGAGATCCCATCCTGCCCCCATACGAGCTCCCATCCTTCACCCTTATGAGCTCTCATTCTTCTCCCATATGAGCTCCCATCCTGCTCCCATCCATCCTGAGCTCCCATCCTGTCCCCATATGAGCTCCCATCCTGCCCCCATACGAGCTCCCATCCTTCTCCCATACGAGCTCCCATACGAGCTCCCATCATTCTACCATATGAGCTCCCATCCTGCTGCATATGATCTCCCATCCTGCCCCCATATGAGCTCCCATTCTGCCCCCATATGAGCTCCCATCCTTCTCCCATATGAGCTCCCATCCTGCTGCATATGAGCTGCCATTCTTCCCCCATCTGAGCTCCCATCCTGCCCCCATACGAGCTCCCATCCTTCTCTCTTATGAGCTCCCTTCCTTCTCCCATTTGAGCTCCCATCCTTCTCCCATATGAGCTCCCATCCTGCTGCTTATGAGCTCCCATCCATCCTGCCCCCATATGAGCTCCCATCCATCCTGCCCCATATGAGCTCCCAGCCTTCTCCCATATGAGCTGCCATCTTCCCCCATCTGAGCTCCCATCCTGCCCCCATATGAGCTCCCATCCTTCTCCCTTATGAGCTCCCATCCTGCTGCATATGAGCTCCCATCCATTCTGCCCCCATATGAGCTCCCATCCAGCCCCCATATGAGATCCCATCCTGCCCCCATATGAGATCCCATCCTGCCCCCATACGAGCTCCCATCCTTCACCCTTATGAGCTCCCATTCTTCTCCCATATGAACTCCCATCCTGCTCCCATCCATCCTGCCCCCATATCATCTCCCAGCCTTCTCCCTTATGAGCTCCCATCCTGCCATATGAGCTCCCATCCTTCTCCCATATGAGCCCCCGTCCTTCTCCCATATTAGCTCCCATCCTTCTCCCATATGAGCTCCCATCCTACTGCATATGAGCTCCCATCCTTCTCCCATTTGCGCTCCCATCTTGCCCCCATATGAACTGCCATCTTCCCCATATGAGCTCCCATCCTGCCCCCATATGAGCTCCAATCCTTCTCCCATACGAGCTCCCATCCTGCTGCATATGAGCTCCCATCCTGCCCCATGAGCTCCCATCCTGCCCCCATATGAGCTCCCATCCTGCCCCCATATGAGCTCCCATCCTGCCCCCATATGAGCTCCCATCCTGCCCCCATATGAGCTCCCATCCTTCTCCCATACGAGCTCCCATCCTTCTACCATATGAGCTCCCATCCTGCGCAAATGATCTCCCATCCTGCCCCCATATGAGCTCCCATCCTGCCCCCATATGAGCTCCCATCCTGCCCCCATATGAGCTCCCATCCTGCCCCCATATGAGCTCCCATCCTTCTCCCATACGAGCTCCCATCCTTCTACCATATGAGCTCCCATCCTGCGCAAATGATCTCCCATCCTTCTCCCATATGAGCTCCCATCCTGCTGCATATGAGCTCCAATCCTTCTCCCATATGAACTCCCATCTTGCCCCCATATGACCTGCCATCTTGCCCCCATATGAGGTGCCATCTTCCCCATCTGAGCTCCCATCCTGCCCCCATACGAGCTCCCATCCTTCTCTCTTATGAGCTCCCATCCTTCTCCCATATGAGCTCCCATCCTTCTCCCATATGAGCTTCCATCCTGCTGCATATGAGCTCCCATCCATCCTGCCCTCATATGAGCTCCCATCCATCCTGCCCCCATATGAGCTCCCAGCCTTCTCCCATATGAGCTGCCATCTTCCCCCATCTGAGCTCACATCCTTCCCCCATATGAGCTCCCATCCTGCCCCCATACGAGCTCCCATCCTTCTCCCTTATGAGCTCCCATCCTTCTCCCTTATGAGCTCCCATCCTTCTCCCATTTTAGCTCCCATCCTTCTCCCATATGAGCTCCCATCCTGCTGCATATGAGCTCCCATCCATTCTGCCCCCATATGATCTCCCAGCCTTCTCCCTTATGAGCTCCCATCCTGCCATATGAGCTCCCATCCTGCAGCATATGAGCTCCCATCCTGCTGCATATGAGCTCCCATCCTGCCCCCATCTGAGCTCCCATCCTGCCCCCATCTGAGCTCCCATCCTTCTCCCATCTGAGCTCTCATCCTTCTCCCATACGAGCTCCCATCCTTCTCCCATACGAGCTCCCATCCTTCTCCCATCCTCCCATACGAGCTCCCATCCTTCTCCCATACGAGCTCCCATCCTACCCCCATATGAGCTCCCATCCTGCTCCCATACGAGCTCCCATCCTGCCCCCATACGAGCTCCCATCCTTTTCCCATACGAGCTCCCATCCTTCTACCATATGAGCTCCCATCCTGCTGCATATGAGCTCCCATCCATCCTGCCCTATATGAGTTCCCATCCTGCCCCCATACGAGCTCCCATACTTCTCTCACATGAGCTCCCATCCTTCTACATCTGGGCAATAAAAATGAAAAAAGCATATACAGAATGGGAGGAATAGAGCTGAGCAACAGCACATGTGAAAAAGACTTGGGTATACTAATAGATCACAGACTGAATATGAGTCAACAGTGTGATGCAGCAGCAAAAAAGGCAAATGCAATTCTAGGATGTATTAACAGAAGCATACAGTCTAGATCACGTGAAGTCATTATTTCCCTCTACTCCTCTTTGGTCAGACCTCATCTGGAATATTGTGTCCAGTTTTGGGCACCACATTTTAAAAAAGACATCAACAAACTGGAGCAAGTTCAGAAAAGAGCGACAAGAATGGTGACCGGTCTGCAAACCCTATCGTATGAGGAAAGGTTGCAGGATTTGGGAATGTTTAGTTTGCAAAAGAAAAGGGGGAGACAAAAAAGCGCAATAGGGTCTTATCCACGTTACAAGAGACAGTATATCATGAAATATGCTCACCTGGTTAGGATGAGATAAGAGCGTGTAGGTAGCGGCTGCTGCAGATCCACAGGTCTTCAGCGACCAAAGAAATCATGAATCCAAAGGGAGTTTGTAGCTATATTCCGCGCTGCCGCTTTAGACAAATTCCAGGAGAGTGCTGTATGATTGCAGTGGTTTTATTCTACGCGTTTCAGGGGTCTCATGCCCCCTTCATCAGGAAATACCACCTGGTGGTATTTCCTGATGAAGGGGGCATGAGACCCCTGAAACGCGTAGAATAAAACCACTGCAATCATACATAGTAACATAGTAACATAGTAATTAAGGTTGAAGGGAGACTTTAAGTCCATCTAGTTCAACCCATATCCTATCCTAACTTGCCCTAACATGTTGATCCAGAGGAAGGCAAAAAAACCCCATGTGGCAACAGTAAGCTTCACATTGGGGAAAAAAATTCCTTCCCGACTCCACATACGGCAATCAGACTAGCTCCCTGGATCAACGCAATATTAAGGAGACTAGTGTATATACCCTGTAATATTATACTTTTCAAGAAAGGCATCCAGTCCCTTCTTAAATTTTAGTAGTGAATCACTCATAAACTCTCCTGGAATTTGTCTAAAGCGGCAGCGCGGAATATAGCTACAAACTCCCTTTGGATTCATAGTTTGCAAAAGAGAAGACTGAGAGGAGACTTAATAGCTGTCTACAAATATCTAAAGGGCTGTCACATTGTAGAAGGACCAACTTTATTCTCATTTGCACAAGGAAAGACTAGAAGCAATGGGATGAAACTGAATGGGAGGAGACACAGATTAGATATTAGAAAAAACTTTTTGACAGAGTGATCAATGAGTGGAACAAGCTGCCACGAGAAGTGGTGAGTTCTCCTTCAATGGATGTCTTCAAACAGAGGCTGGACAGACATCTGACTGGGATGATTTAGCAAATCCTGTTTTGAGCAGGGGGTTGGACCAGATGGCCCAGGAGGTCCCTTCCAACTCTGCGATTCTATGATTCTCCCACATGAGTTCGCATCCTGCTGCATATGAACTCCCATCCTGTCCCCATATAAGAAAATACCTCCTTACCTGGCCACGGCCCAGCGGTGCCCTCTCCCTCATTTATTTGAGGTGCGGACACCCCGACACATGACAGTGAAATCATATGCAGGTGACGTGCGCGCTGATATCAGCTGCTGGCCTGTGATTGGCTGGCAGCTGGTAACTATTGCTGTGCAGAAAGCTGGTGGCTTTCTGTACCGCAAAATATTTTGCAACTGAATGTGCCTCCTCAGATGCACATTTAGTTGAAAACTGCAATAGCAAAAATGGTATTAGAATAAAGAGTATAGAGCAGCCCTCCTGATGAAGTACTAAACGAAACGTGCGTTGGGGCGAGGTGGAGCACGCTAATGCACTTTATAACTTGTGTAAGTATTATGCGCTTTATTCTAATGCCATTTTTGCTATTGCGAATGGGCACTTATGGGCTTTGGACCAGTATAATTCCATTCTTGTAATAATTAATATATTAGTCACTGTGTGACTGGCCATTATCTACACTGGATTTCCAGATAATGGAAGTTAGGCTATATTACTCACGGTGACCCGTAGATTTTGGGGAATTTGACATTTTATGTGGTCTGCCATGTATTATAGAATCATATAATCGTGTTTCTGGCTGTGCTGGGAATTTGTGTAACTATATATATAATCTTCTCCCCTGTGTCTTGCCTCTCTCTTGTGTTTTCTGTCCTCTCACTTCTTTTTTCTTTCTCTCTCCTGCTGTTGTCTTTCTATTTCCCTGAGTTCCCTCTGCCTCCTCCCTGGTTGTCTGTGGCTCCACCCCTGACTTTTAGCCCCACCCCCATGTTTCTCCACAGTCTGAGAGCTGTGATGCTGCTGGAGGGGAGGGATCCGATGTTCTGGTCCTGGCTCTGCTGCTGACTGCCGGTGGGCGGGATGAGTAGTGTCACAGCGTGTGTGACTGTGCGTCACTGCTGCTACACTGCATCCGGCAACTCTCTGCACGGCATTCCACTTCGGCTTAGTATCAGCCGGTGAGTAGAAGTGAGGGGCCCGCTTGGGGCTCCTCTCTGCCCACCAGGCCGCATACGCCAGTAAGGGCTGTAATGCCCTGATGGCGTCCCTGGACACGGGATGTACTGACACGGGGAGTAGCTGACACGGGACATACTGACATGGAGTAACTGACGGGACGGGCTAAAGAATGAAGAAAAAGAATGAACATAGTAACTTATAGGTCCAAAGATATGGAGAGGTATTATAGATTTCTTATGTATCTTGGATATGAAATGAGCATGAATTGGATCTAGACAATTAGGAAATCAACACATAGCCCATATAAACAGGAGTATATTATATTCCCTGAGCTTTATAGGTGGGGAATGAACATGAAATATATGTAGATTATCGGAGAATGACCACATATCCCATATATACAGGTGTATATTATATTCCATGTGCTTTATAGGTGGGGAGTGAACATGAAATATCTACTATATAATTGTCTATTTCTGTCTGTCTGTAATGGAAATCCCGCCTCTCTGATTGGTCGCGGCCTAACTGCCGCGACCAGTCAGTGACAGTTGCTTAGTCGTCGCGGCAACACGGCCGCATCGCTTATTGCACAGGCACATTACAGCCGTTAAAGGCATCACTGCTGCGTTGCTCATTACACAGGCACAGTCCTGTACATATTCTGAGTACAATACATTAAGTAACAGCAGAACAGTCACTGCAGCTCTGGGTGTAACTGGAGTACAATACATTAGGTAAGATCTGAACAGTGACTGCAGCTCTGGCTGTAACAGGAGTATAATACATTAGGTAAGAGCAGAACGGTGACTGCAGCTCTGGGTGTAACTGGACTACAATACATTAGGTAAAAGCAGAACAGTGACTGCAGCTCTGGGAGTAACTGGAGTACAATACATTAGATAACAGCAGAACAGTGAAAGCAGCTCTGGGTGTAACTGGAGTACAATACATTAGGTAACAGCAGAACAGTGACTGCAACTCTGGGTGTAACTGGACTACAATACATTAGGTAAAAGCAGAACAGTGACTGCAGCTCTGGGTGTAACAGGAGTACATTAGGTAACAGCAGAACAGTGACTGCAGCTCTGGGTGTAACTTGCGTACAATACATTAGGTAAGAGCAGAACAGTGACCGCAGCTCTGGGTGTAACTTGCGTACAATACATTAGGTAAGAGCAGAACAGTGACCGCAGCTCTGGGTGTAACTTGCGTACAATACATTAGGTAACAGCAGAAAAGTGACTGCAGCTCTGGCTGTAACAGGAGTATAATACATTAGGTAAGAGCAGAACGGTGACTGCAGCTCTGGGTGTAACTGGACTACAATACATTAGGTAAAAGCAGAACAGTGAGTGCAGCTCTGGGAGTAACTAGAGTACAATACATTAGATAACAGCAGAACAGTGACAGCAACTCTGGGTGTAACTGGAGTACAATACATTAGGTAACAGCAGAACAGTGACTGCAGCTCTGCCTGTAACTGGAGTACAATACATTAGGTAACAGCAGAACAGTGACAGCAGCTCCGGGTGTAACAGGAGTATAATACACTAAATGGTGGCCCGATTCTATCGCATCGGGTATTCTAGAGTCTCTGTTAAAATAAAAAATAGTTCTAAAAATAGTTATATACTCACCTACCTACGGCCCCCGGACTCTGTCCCGCCTCTCACCACGCTCTTCCGGTCCCAGTAATGCTTAGCGAGAAGGGCCGGAGATGACGTCACTCTCGCGAGAGCACGACGTCATCAGCGGTGTTTCACGCAAAGCATTACTGGGACCGGAAGATGCTGGGCGCGTGGTGAGAGGAGAGAAAGAGTCCGGGGGCCGTCGGAAGGTGAGTATATAACTTTTTTATTTTAACAGAGACTCTAGAATACCCGATGCGATAGAATCGGGCCACCATCTAGTATGTAGATAATAGGGGACTGAACACTTACCCTTGTAGATTGTGAGTCCTCTCTCCTCCTGTACCAGTCGTGACATGTATTGTTTAAGATTACTGTACTTGTATTTATTATGTATACCCCTCCTCACATGTAAAGCGCCATGGAATAAATGGTGCTATAATAATAAATAATAATACCCCATATATACAGGTGTATATTATATTCCCTGAGCTTTATAGGTGGGGAATGAACATGAAATATATTTAGATAATAGGAGAATGAACACATATCCCATATAATCTATGTCATGATCCAGGACGGGGTTGTTCCCTTTCCGTCCTGGTCAGGTCACAGATAATTTAATTCGCCTACAGTGCGTTGCAAAAGTATTTGGCCCCCTGGAACTTTTCAACCTTTTCTCACATATCATACTTGAAACCTAAAGATACCAAATGTAAATTTTTGGTGAAGAATCAACAACAAGTGGGACACAATTGTGAAGTTGAACGAAATGTATTTGTTATTTTACATTTTTGTGGAAATACAAAAACTGAAAAGTGGGGCGTGCAATATTATTCGGCCCCTTTGCTTTCAGTGCAGTAAACTCACTCCACAAGTTCATTGTGGATCTCTGAATGATCCAATGTTGTCCTAAATGACTAATGGTGATAAATATAATCCACCTGTGTGTAATCAAGTCTCTGTATAAATGCACCTGCTCTGTGATAGTCTCAGGGTTCCTTTAGTGTCTTTTCCAATTCGCCTAGTCTAACTTCATGGTTATCTAACCGAGAAGTGAAAAACTCAAGATTCTCCTGAAATATTTTCGTCTGGTTGTCTATATCAAGACGCAATCTGGCGCTAAGTTTATCAACCAGACTATTCCTACACACCTCAAGTGACGTTGTGTCATGAAAGGTACAAGAAGACAGGGAAGACACAGATGATTCCTTGGTCCTTGGTTTGGACTTTTTTGAACTAGGATTGGGGGAGTAATTAGTAGAGTCCTCTTCCGAAGAATTGCTATTAGAATCATAGAATCATAGAATCATAGAATCGTAGAGTTGGAAGGGACCTCCTGGGCCATCTGGTCCAACCCCCTGCTAAAAGCAGGATTCGCTAAATCATCCCAGTCAGATGTCTGTCCAGCCTCTGTTTGAAGACTACCATTGAAGGAGAACTCACCACTTCTCGTGGCAGCCTGTTCCACTCATTGATCACTCTAACTGTCAAAAAGTTTTTTCTAATATCTAATCTGTGTCTCCTCCCATTCAGTTTCATCCCATTGCTCCTAGTCTTTCCTTGTGCAAATGAGAATAAAGTTGAGCCTTCTACAATGTGACAGCCCTTTAGATATTTGTAGACAGCTATTAAGTCTCCTCTCAGTCTTCTCTTTTGCAAACTAAACATTCCCAAATCCTGCAACCTTTCCTCATAAGACAGGGTTTGCAGACCGGTCACCATTCTGGTCGCTCTTTTCTGAACTTGCTCCAGTTTGATGATGTCTTTTTTAAAATGTGGTGCCCAAAACTGGACACAATATTCCAGATGAGGTCTGACCAAAGAGGAGTAGAGGGAAATAATGACTTCACGTGATCTAGACTGTATGCTTCTGTTAATACATCCTAGAATTGCATTTGCCTTTTTTGCTGCTGCATCACACTGTTGACTCATATTCAGTCTGTGATCTATTAGTATACCCAAGTCTTTTTCACATGTGCTGTCACTTAGCTCTATTCCTCCCATTCTATATATGCTTTTTTCATTTTTATTGCCCAGATGTAGTACTTTGCATTTCTCCCTATTAAAAACCATTCTGTTAGTTGCTGCCCACTTCTCCAGTTTATTTAAATCTTTTTGAATCCTCTCTCTCTCTTCTCTATTATTAGCTATCCCTCCTAGCTTTGTGTCATCAGCAAATTTAATCAGTTTACCCTCAATTCCTTCATCTAAATCGTTGATAAAGATGTTGAACAATACAGGGCCCAGGACAGAGCCCTGTGGTACCCCACTTGAGACATTCTTCCAACTGGATGTGCAGCCATTTACGGCCACCCTTTGGGTCCGATCACTAAGCCAGTTATGAATCCACCTAACAGTTGCCTTGTCCATTCCATACTTAGTCATTTTTTCAATAAGGATTGTATGAGAGACTTTGTCAAATGCTTTGCTGAAGTCAAGATATACTATATCTACAGCATTTCCTTGATCCACCCAATCAGTGATACCGTCATAGAAGGAAATTAAGTTAGTCTGACATGACTTATTAGTTACAAACCCATGCTGACTCTGTTTAATCACTTCATTCTTATCCAGGTATTGACATACATGTTGTTTAATAATTTGTTCAAACATCTTTCCTGGTATAGAAGTCAGACTCACCGGCCTATAGTTGCCTGGGTCCACCTTCTTCCCCTTTTTGAAGATTTGCTCTTCTCCAGTCTTCTGGCACTTCTCCTGTTCTCCAAGAATTTTCAAAGATTATGGAGAGGGGTTCAAAAATTTCTTCTGCTATCTCCTTCAGTACTCTGGGGTGTAATTCATCTGGTCCTGGAGACTTGAATTCATTTAGGTTAGCTAAGTGTTTCCTCACTATCTTTCTGTTTATAGATATCCTGGATTCTTCTATTCCCTTAATAGGACAGTGAATAACAGTTGATGTTACATTTCCTTTCTGAGAGAAAACAGATGCAAAATAGGAATTTAAAAGTTCAGCCTTCTCAACATCCTGTCTTACCATTTCATCATTTTCATCCTGTAAAAATCCTATAGCATCTTTGACTTTTCTTTTACTTTTGACATATCCCCAAAATCCTTTATTATTGCATTTGACATCTCTTGCAAGCCTCAATTCATTTTCAGCTTTAGATAATCTGATTTGTGCCCTGCAGGTTCTGCAGACAGCATTATATTCTTCTTTAGATATGCCTCCCTCTTTCCATTTTATAAACATTTTTTTCTTCCTTTTTAGCATGTGCTTAAGTTCTGTGTTCATCCATCCTGGTTTCCTTAAATGCTTCCTATTCTTCCCTCTTTTCAGAATTGTTAACAACTGTGCTTTGAGAATTTCATTTTTCAAGATTTCCCATCCTTCCTGGACATTTTTGTCTTTAAGGATATCCAGCCATTGGATCCCTCCAATTCTCTTTCTGAATCCCTTAAAATCTGCCTTTCTGAAATCTAACCTTGACGTCTGAGTCTTCACAGGTCTTCCGCCTCTAGTTATCCAAAATTCTAAAATAGCATGGTCGCTACCTCCTAGGGTCCCAGCCACTTTTACCTCCTCAACCATTTCCTCCCTGTTTATAAGGATTAGATCCAAGGTAGCAGTTCCCCTTGTTTTCTCCCTTACCTTTTGGAAGATAAAGTTGTCAGCAAGAGAGGATAAGAATTTCCTTGACCTGTTAGTTTTGCCTGAGAGAGATTCCCAACAAATATCTGGATAGTTGAAATCTCCCATGACAACTATGTCATATTTTTTGGAGAACTTGGCCATTTGATGCATAAAGAGTTCATCCATATCTTCAGCTTGCACAGGCGGTCTGTAGTAAATGCCTACAATGGTGTCCTTTCCATTGTTCTGACCTTGTATTCTTACCCAAACAGTTTCCACAGAACTCCCAGTCTCTGAAGCTTCAATCTCTGTGCAGATATACGCGTTTCTAACATACAATGCGACACCTCCTCCTCGTTTATCAAGTCTGTTTCTTGCAAATAAGTTGTATCCTTCTAGTCTTGTATTCCAATCATGTGTATTGTCCCACCAAGTTTCAGTGATTCCAATGACATCATATTTCTTTTCCTGTGTTAGTAGTTCCAATTCTCCTTGTTTGTTGCCCATGCTTTGTGCATTAGTATAGAAACATTTTATTTTGTGATTGGTTTCTCTTTCTCCAATATTTTTATTAATTAGAATCTTTCGTCTTTGTTCTTCCTTTCCACTTCTGATAGCAGAGTTCTCAATAGCATTTGTCAGGTGTATGGCTTTTTCTGGTCTTTTGCTTCCCTTCCCATGTTGTTCTAGTTTAAAGCTCTCCTTACAAGTGTAGCAAGGCGACTTCCAAATACATGCTTTCCAGTCCTCCAGTCTATTGGAGGATCGTGTTCCACCCTTCCTCTTTGAAGAGGAAGAGAGATCCATGGACTCAGTAGCAATAAGTGAAGAAGGATGCTCCACACCGAGCTCTGCTAAGCAAGCTTTATGCGTGGACGAGGAAGGAGTGAGGGCCTTGATAGAAGATTGCGAGAGCTCTCTCTCAATAGGAGAATGAGACTTGACTCACTAAATTGACCGAGTCCCTTGAAGAACCACAATTAGCCCTCAGCTCCTTATTTTGGTTCTGAGAGCTAGAAGCACCAGAATTTAGCCATAGGCAATTTAGAGTTGAGATGACTCATTGTGTCAAGCGATATTATAAAGAGTTGAGTGAAGTGAAGATATGAAGCAGTGAATATGTAAAACAAAATCCCTTTAAAAATGCGCCCGGATGAATACCAATTGGCTAGGGAGTTACAGCCTTACCCCCAAAAATAGGGCCGAGGGAGCAAATAGCAACCAAAACAAGACAATATAGGTACAAAATCAAACCCTAAAATGCAGCAATATATTAATGGAAATAAATTTACCAAACTATTAAAAATTGGATACCTTTTGGATATTTTTTGTACAGGTCTAATTTTTCATGAAAATGATACATACAATAAGTAGTTTTTACCATTTCCTCGAGACAAAAAGGGGGTCAGTGGCTAAAGGTATGAACCCGGTGTTTTAGTCCTTATATATTAAGGTAAGTTCTACTTGTAAATCCAGGATCCAAGTAAATCCAGGATCCGCGTCTAAAAAATGGGGTGGCAGGAGGGGGGATGGGGAGGGGGGTATGACAAGCCATCCAGAATAACCCATCCACCATCCCATGACCCAGCATATCGAAAATTAGAAAAAAAATAGATTAAAGGGGGGATCTGAAGCCAGCCAGAACTGGGGAAGCCATCTATTGTAAAGTTGAATTTCCCACGAATCTGATGCATATTCCTATTCATTATTCCTCATCTTGTTAAGGTAGATGTTGAAGGACTAACACGTCGCATCCAGTCAAAGCGGACGGGATCCAAATGCAAATACAGAAGACAGGGCCTCGAAAAGACGGAACATACGGACCAGTAACCCATGGCACATAAGGTGAACCAATCACAGCTTGGTAAAGTACTAGAAAGAATTAACAAATAGCGAAAACAAAATCAAAATAACAATTAAAAGACGGATTAAAATGAATACAGTAACAGGATACATCATAGAAATGCACCAAAGCCTAAACTCAGTTCCTGTGGTGCTAAAGTGTCCAATCTGTAAATCCATTTGTTTTCTATCCAGGCTAGCGCCTTTCCCAAGTCACTTCCCCTTACCCCCATATTGACCTGATCACTGACCTTGATCTTAAAGCGATCCTGTCGCCCGGTTTGGCCGATAGAAATTACGGCCACCGCCTTTCAGGGCTTATCTACAGCATTCTATAATGCTGTAGATAAGCCCCCGATCTGACCTGTAAGAGAATAAAAATAACCTTTATTATACTCACCTGCAGGGCAGTCCGGTCTGATGGGTGTCGCAGGTCTTGGTCCGGCACCTCCCATCTCCTTGCGATGCTGCCCTCCTGCTTGCTTCATGGCTCCCCAGCATACTTTTCTGCCCTGTTGAGGGCAGGTCAAAGTACTGCAGTGCGCAGGTTCCGGACCTTTCAGTATAATATAGGTCCCATACAGTATAATGCATTCCCCATGGTCCTTGATAGAGTATAATGGAGCCCCCTCAGAGTATACTGCAGCCCCCCTCAAATAATACTGCAGTCCCACACACATACAATATAATACAGACCCCCTCAGAGTAATCTGCAGCCCCCCTCACACACAGTATAATGTAGCTCCCCTACACACACACACATTATAATTCTGACATACACAATATAGTGCAGACATACACACACTGTATAGTGCAGCCCCCAACACATACACAGCATAATGCAGCCCTGACTCCTACTGTGATTGTTTTAATCCTGTGATTTAAATAAAGCTGTGGCCATTTTGACAGCCAAAATAAAGTGTTTTGTGTATTTATTCTAGTGCCTAGGTTTACTGTAGTTATGGCTGTTTTAAGATGGAGTGGGGGTCCGTCCCATATCCAAAAGTCAAGCATTTTCAGGATGAGGTTAAAAAAAAATAGCTGCAGGCATTTAACAGCATCAGTTCAGAACAATATAGAAAATGTTTTGAATAGTGGAAAAATCATTGGGATAAGTGCATATCATCCAGTGGACAGGATTTTGAAGGGAATTAATGTATTCACAATGTTATCCTTGTTTTTAAAATAAGTTCTTTTGAATGAGTGTCACTAATTATCCCATGAGGCTGGGAGTTATTTGCAGTCTGTGATTGATGATTTTCTTTATTAATTTATATAACTATTTCTGATGTTGTAAACTTGATATATAAAACCACATTGGCAGTTATGATGACATCACAGGACGCTTGTTATCATAGACCTCACATGATATCACAGTTGCTTTAGAACATACAAGGTTCTAATCTGGAACCATCTTGTCTTCCAGCTTGCAGAGGACGAGTCCAGTTAGGAAGCTCTCCAATAAACGCCCAGACCTGGTCACATCAGAGAGGGATGAGGAATAAATCGCTGTACAGCATTAGGCAAAGCACAGCAGGGCCTGGAAATGATCTGCAGTGTGTCCTGTTGGGTGATCTGCAGTTATCAAGAGAGAATACTTTCCATGGTCCAGCCCAGAAGGTGAGTGTGCGTGCATGTGCCTATGTAAGTACGTGTGTATACATACGTGTGTTTCCCCAAAACATGCAGTATTGGTGTATATCTCCAGCAATAAAGGGGTGGGAGTGTGCCTAGAGCACTAATGGGGTGTGTGTTTGTTGGTTTGTGTGATCACCCCATTAATAATAAGGATTTCTGTGGATGTGTGTGTCAGTGTGTATTTTCGCTCCTCAGGCACTGAAGTTCCAGTTTATCTTTTTTACTTAAATATTAGATATTAGATTTTATTGCACTTTTACAGAATACAATATAAATAAATGAAAATAAACATGAATAAAAATATTTACTAAAAAGTCACAAGGACATACATCATCACATGATCAACAACACAGTGAATAATTCATTTTCAACTCTCAATTCATTTCTAACTGTCAGTTTGCCTGAACTGTCAATCACACTGATCTATAGCTCTACGCATGGCAATTCAATCCTTGGTCTATTTTTTATCACAAGATGGTATCTCAAGGAGCACATCTCCTGACACTAATATATTTTTACACTATTTATTTACCTATTTGAGATTTGTCACAATTCAGTATATGTTGAATGTCTTTATCTGATAGAACATAAATTTAATTGTACAACTTCAGATTAATTCTTTTAGACATGTGACTGTGTACGCTCCTCAACCCTTTTAGATTTTTTTTTATATGTATACCATGTGTTTAGGTGGGTGTGTTGAGGTGAGTGTGTGTGTGTTAAAGTGAGTGTGTGTGTGTTGAGGTGAGTGTGTGTGTTGAGGTGAGTGTGTGTGTGTTGAGGTGAGTGTGTGTGTGTGTTGAGGTGAGTGTGTGTGTGTTAAGGTGAGTGTGTATGTTGAGGTAAGTGTGTTTTCAGGTAAGTGTGCTTTGAGGTGAGTGTGTGCTGAAGTAAGTGTGTGTGTTAGGCCGGGATCACACATGCGAGAAATACTGCCAAGTTTCACGTGTTAATACCCGGCACTGCCATCGACACTTGGGACTGGAGTATGCGGCTGCATGTAATGCTATGCGGCCGCACGCTCTGATCCGAGTGCCGGCGGCAGTGCCGGGTATTAACATGCGAGACTCGGCTGTATTTCTCACATATGTGATCCCGGCCTTATGGTGAGTGTGTGTGTTGAGGTGTGTGTGTTGAGTGTAGGTGTGTTGAGATGAGGTGAGTGTGTGTGTGTGTTGAAGTGAGTGTCTGTTGCGTTGAGTATGTTGAGGAGAGTGTCTGTGTTGAAGCGAGTGTGTCTTGAGGTGACTGTGTGTGTCTTGAGGTGAGTGTTGTGTTGATGTGACTGTGTGTGCCTTGAGGTGAGTGTGTGTGTTGATGTGAGTGTGCGTGTTGAGATCACTGTGTGTGTGTTGAGGTGAGTGTGTGTTGAGGTGAGTGTTGATGTGAGTGTGTGTGCGCGTTGAGGTGACTGTGTGTGTTGAGGTGAGTTGTATCTTGAGATGAGTGTGTGTGTCTTGATGTGAGAGTGTGTGTGTCTTGAGGTGACTGTGTGTGTCTTGATGTGACTGTGTGTGTTGAGGTGACTGTGTGTGTGTTGAGGTGACTGTGTTGAGTTGAGATGACTGTGTGTGTTGAGGTGTGTGTTGAGGTGAGTGTGTGTGTGTCTTGAGGTGAGTGTGTGTGTCTTGAGATGACTATGTGTTGAGGTGAGTGTGTGTGTGTTGAGGTGAGTGTGTGTTGATGTGAGTGTGTGTGCGTTGAGGTGTGTTGAGATGAGGTGTGTGTATGTTGTGTGTTGAGATGAGTATGTTGAAGTGAATGTGTGTTGAGGTGAGTGTGTGTCTTGAGATGACTATGTGTTGAGGTGAGTGTGTGTTGATGTGAGTGTGTGTGCGTTGAGGTGTGTTGAGATGAGGTGTGTGTGTGTTGTGTGAGGTGAATGTGTGTTGAGGTGAGTGTGTGTGTGTTGAGGTGTGTTTTAGGGCTCATACTCACTTGCGAGAGACTCGCATGATTCTCGTGCGAGTCTCTCTCATGAAAACCTGGCACTGCCGCCGGCACTGGGACCGGAGCGTGCGGCTACATACATTTCAATGCAGCTGCACGCTCCAGTCCCAGTGCCAGCGAGCCTCTCACAAGTGAGTATGAACCCTTAAGGTGAGTGTGTTATGGTTGTTTTAAGATGGAGTGGGGGTTCGTCCCGTATCCAAAAGTCAAGCATTTTCAGGAAAAGGTTAAGAAAAAATAGCTGCAGGCATTTAACAGCATCAGTTAAGAAGAATATAAAAATGTTTCGAACAGTGGAAAATTTTGAAGGGAATTAATTTATTTAACCCCTCAACAACATGGGTATTTTTGATTTTGCATTTTCATTTTTCACTCCCCTTCTTCCCAGAGCCATAACTTTTTTATTTTTTCGTCAAAATGGCCATATGAGGGCTTTTTTTTGCGGGACGAGTTGTACTTTTCAACGACACCATTGGTTTTACCATGTCGTGTAACAGAAAACAGGAAAAAAATTCCAAGTGTGGTGAAATTGCCAAAAAAGAGCAACCCACATTTGTTTTTTGTTTGGCTTTTTTGCTAGGTTCCCTAAATGCTATAACTGACCTGCCATTATGATTCTCCAGGTTATTACAAGTTCATAGACACCAAACATGTCTAGGTTCTTTTTTTATCTAAGTGGTGAAAAAAAATTCCAAAGTTTGTAAAAAAAAAAAAAACACAAAAAAAAAACCTGGGGCCGGGTGATGGCTTTTTTTTGAATGCCGATTTGATGTTTTTATTGATACCATTTTGGTGCAGATACGTTCTTTTAATCGCCCGTTATTGCATTTTATTGCAATGTTGCAGCAACCAAAAAAACGTAATTCTGGCGTTTCAATTTTTTTCTCGCTATGTTGTTTACCATTTCTATTCTTTTTATATATTGATAGATCGGGCGATTCTGAACGCGTCGATACCAAACATGTGTATATTTGATTTTTTGTTTGTTTTATTTTGAACGGGGTGAAAGGGGGGGTGATTTGAATTTTCATATTTTATTTATTTTTTTTAATATTTTTTTTTTTTTTTTACTTTTTACTGCAGCTGTCCAATCGCCTCTGAGAATATAACATGGCCGAGATGTTTTATCAGACGGCACTCGGCCCAGTGTTATTCTATGGGAAGTGCAGAACAGCGTTTTTATCTTATGCTGCAAGTGGCTCCGTAAATCAGACTCCGTGCACCCAGTCTATGTCTATAGGTGCATGTGGAACATCAGACTGCACTAGGACGTCATTCAAGTACAGTCTGATATATGTGGTCACAGACAATGGAGAAGATGGAGAAATTACCGTAAGTTCTTCATCTTCTCCGCGCTTGTCTCACATGAGAGAATCGAATCACAGTAAGATGACACTCGGCTCAAACTCTGATCGGAGTTTCATTAGCACGATCGAGCTGATTCTCTCAGATGAAAGAATCTACGGTTGTGTAAGTGAGCCTTAGTGTACAGATGTACATGAGCGTGCATACATGTGTGGTTGTGTGTGTGTTGAGGTGAGTACATTTGTATGTGTATATTCAGGCAAGTGTGCATGTGTATGTTCATTGAGGTGAGTGTGCATGTGAATGTGTTTGTGCTTGTGTGAGCTGAGTCACATGTGCATGTATGTGTATATCTGTGTGTGCATGTGTTAGGATATGTGTTTTATGTATGTGTGTTGATTTGAGTGTGCATGTGTGTCTGCGTGTGTGGAGGTGAGTATATATGTGTGTGTTCAAGCGAGTGTGCATATGTATGTATAAGTGTATGTGTGTTGGGGTTAGTTTGCATGTATGTGTGTTTGTATATATGTGTGGATTGAGGTGAGTGTGCATGTGTATGTGTGTTGAGGAGAGCATGCATACATGTGTGGGTGTGCGTACTGTATATGTGAGCTTCCATGTGTGTATAAAGAGTATAAAGGTAAGCTATGTCTTGATTTGCATGGTCTGCAGTGTGTCATTTGTGGACTGTGTCTTCATCATGCCCATGATTTGTGCAGATTATTAAATGCCTTGTTTCCTTCTTTCCTGACCCTCCCCCAATTCTGTACTGAGAATTGTGAAGCGAGTATCATAAGATCTGCATTTATCAAGGGAGAAAACTTTTCAAGATCCAGCACAGAAGGTGGGTGTGCGTGCATGTACCTGTGTATGTATGTGTGTGTGTACATACGTGGGTGTGTCCAGAACTGCAGTATTGAAGCAGTGCCTGTCAGTGTGCGTGTTAAGGTGAGTGTGTGTTCAGGTGTGTTTGTGTGTGTTGATGTGAGTGTGTGTGTTCCTGTCAGTATGTGTGTTGAGGTAATTATGTGTGTTGAGGTGAGTGTGTGATGCGGTGAGTGTATATTTTTTAAGTTGCATGTTAAGGTGAGGGTGTGGGTGTTGAGGTGAGTTGTGTGTTGAAGTGATACAGGAAAGATGTATATCTTTGTACCGTGTTAGCCAGTAGATAGAAAAATATTCAGAATTGAGAGTCCTCAGTGGTTGATACCATTTAATGGTTAACTGAAAAGATGGTAACACATTGCAAGCTTTCAAGACTACTCAGGTCTCTTCTTCAGGCTAGACTAATACAAAATCTGAAGAGTCACATATTTATGCACAATACAACACAGAAAAAATGCAATGGATAAGACAAGTGACGTGAAGAAGAACTATCAATATGGGAGAGGGAGAAACATAAATATTGGACCAGTACATAGATAAGGAGTGCGGATGTTTTTTTGTCCTCTGATTGGGGTCTCCTAATGTGTTATGATGCCCCACCAGGTCTTAAAAGCAAATTTCTTAATTGATGTAAAAAGACATAAATCCATGCAACACATTCATTCCAGCACTGAGAGTGTCAAAGGTCGTCATAAATTTATACTCCCAAACACGTCTCTCTCTCTCTGAGATGTGAAGTTACCTTTCAATACCAGTAATTTCATATCCATGTTGCTGTGATCAGGGATACAAAAATGTTTTGCCACAGGTAGATCCATTCTTTTTTCTCTTATTGTGTGACGATGAGCATTCATCCTTGTTCTAAGCTTTTGTCCAGTCTCCCCCACATACAGACCCCCAGTTTGACATTTAGTACAAATAATTAAGTACACCACATTAGATGTAATGCAGCTGAAAGTACCTGGGATCTTGTAGTCCTGATGTGAGTTGGGGATCTTTATCTTGTCTGTGGTCATTATAAATGGACAGGTTTTACATTTTTTCTGGTTGCAAGGAAAGGTTCCTGCAGCTGTTGGAGAGGACAAGGAGCTTCTGACAATGATGCTTCTTAAATTTGGGGGCTGCCTAAAACACAGCAGTGGGGGGTCTGGAAAAATGGATTCTAATCGGACATCTTTTTGTAGTAAAGGTTGTAATTTCCGTGCAGCTTCCCTTAGCACTTCCAGATTTGGGTTGTAGGTGACTACTAGACGCACCCGGTTATTTTCTTTTTTAGCTTTGTAATGTAGCAGGTGATTCCTTGACATTCTGGTGGCTCTTGTAATTTGGTTTTCAATTGTTCTTTAATGGTAGCCCTGATTCAAAAAGGTCTTTTTGAGGCGACCAAGGTGTTTGTCTTTATCCATGGGGTTGGAACATATACGATTGTATCTGATGGCTTGGCTATAGATAATCGAGTTCTTTATGTGTTTTGGATGGAAACTGTCCCATTTAAGGTATGTTGGACGGTCGATTGGCTTTTGATACAGGGATGTCTCTATTTCATTGTTTTTTAGCTTAATGATGGTGTCCAAAAAGTTAATCTCAGTGCTGGAGTAGTTGAGTGTTAAATTGATGGTGGGATGAAATTGATTAAACTGTTTGTGGAACGTCTTTAGCTGTTGCTCAGACTCCGTCCAGATGATTAAAATATCATCAATGAAGCGGTAGTAGACCAGGGGCCTGATGGGGCATGAGGACAAAAAGTCGCTTTCAAGCTTGGCCATGAAAAGATTTGCATACTGTGGAGCCATTTTACTTTCCATAGTTGTGCAAGTCTCTTGTAGATAGATCTTGTTGTCAAATTCAAAGTAATTGTGGGTGAGGATGAATTTTATAAGTTTCACCACAGCATCAGTATCAGTCCCTGTGTTTTCCATGAAGAATTTGCAGGCATTTAATCCATCTTGGCGGGGGATATTAGAGTACAAAGATTGCACATCCATGGTGGCCAGGATGGTTCCTTCTTGTAGAGGACCTATTGCTGCTAGTTTATTCAATAGGTCAGTTGTGTCCTAAATGTAGCTAGTTGTATCCTTCACCAGTGGTTTAAGAATACCCTCTACCCATCCAGATACCTGCTCAGTAAGGGTGCCCACACACAAAATAATTGGTCTTCCTGGATTTCCAGACTTGTGGATTTTGGGAAGCATGTAGAATGTCCCTATTCTTGGAGTCTCTGGTATCAGGTCATCACCGGCTCTTATGGACTGGTCAGGCAGACCAGATACCAACTTGTTTAGTTCCTTGTAATAGTCCTGTGTAGAATCCGACTCCAATTTTCTATAGTAGTGTGTGTCCATAAGTTGCCTGTTTGCTTCCTTCATGTAGTTTGACGTATTCATCATGACTATTGCACCTCCCTTGTCAGCAGGTTTAATGATGATTTCTTTGTTGGTTTTTAAAGACTGTATGGCCTTTCTCTCCTGGGCACTGATGTTGGATGCTTGTCTCCTGTTAGTGTCTATGATTGTGGATTTTATCAAATGTCTGAAGGAGTCTACTCCTTGCAGTACTGCATGATGCGCGCAGTGGGACTGGAGAGAAGGTGAGCTGATCTTTGTTGCTTCTTTTCTGATGTTTAGTGCGATCTTGCTCCCCTCTCAAATATCATTTTTTTTTATGGATATCACCCTCGCTGGACTTCTGCTTCCAATTAATACTACTTGCAGTCCTGCATGATCCGCACGGTGGGACTGGAGAGGAAGTGAGCTGATCTCTGTTGCTTCTTTTTTTATATTTAGTGCGATCTTGATCCCCTCTCATATCATTTGTTTTTTTATGGCTATCACCCTCGCTGGACTTCTCCTTGACCTTCATACTCCTTGCAGTACTGCATGATGCGCGCAGTGGGACTGGAGAGGAGAAGAGCTGATCTTTGTTGCTTCTTTTCTGATGTTTAGTGCGATCTTGCTCCCCTCTCAAATATCATTTTTTTTATGGATATCACCCTCGCTGGACTTCTGCTTCCAATTAATACTACTTGCAGTCCTGCATGATCCGCACGGTGGGACTGGAGAGGAAGTGAGCTGATCTCTGTTGCTTCTTTTTTTATATTTAGTGCGATCTTGATCCCCTCTCATATCATTTGTTTTTTTATGGCTATCACCCTCGCTGGACTTCTCCTTGACCTTCATACTACTTGCAGTACTGCATGATGCGCGCAGTGGGACTGGAGAGAATGTGAGCTGATCCTTGTTGCTTCTTTTTTAAATGTAGTGCGATCTTGCTCCCCTCTCAAATATCATTTTTTTTTATGGATACCACCCTCCCTGGCTTCTGCTTCACCTTCATACTCTTTGCAGCACTGCATGATCCGCTCGGTGGGACTGGAGAGGAGGTGATCTGATCTTTGTTGCTTCTTTTCTGATGTTTAGTGCGATCTAGCTCCCCTCTCAATTATCATTTGTTTTTTTATGGATATCACCCTCGCTGGACTTCTGCTTCTCCTTCAAACTACTTGCAGCACTGCATGATCCGCGCGGTGGTCCTGGAGAGTAGGTGAGCTGATCTTTGTTGCTTCTTTTTTGATATTAATGTGATCTTGCTTCCCTCTCAAATATCATTTGGTTTTTTTATGGATATCACCCTCGCTGGACTTCTGCTTCACCTTCATACTATCTGAAGCACTGCATGATCCGCGCGGTGGTAATGAAGAGGAGGTGAGCTGATCTTTGTTGCTTCTTTTTTGATATTTAGTGCTATCTTACACCCCTCTCAAATATAATTTTTTTTTATGGATATCACCCTCGATGGACTTCTGCTTCAAATTAATACTACTTGCAGTACTGCATGATCCGCACGGTGGTAATGAAGAGAAGGTGAGCTGATCTTTGTTGCTTCTTTTTAGATATTTAGTGCAATCTTGCTCCCCTTTCAAATATCATTTGTTTTTTTATGGATATCACCCTTGCTGGACTTCTTCTTCACCTTCATACTACTTGCAGCACTGCATGATCCTCATGATGGGACTGGAGAGGAGGTGAGCTGATCTTTGTTGCTTCTTTTTTGATATTTAGTGCGATCTTGCTCCCCTCTCATATCATTTGTATTTTTATGGATATCACCCTCGCTGGACTTCTGCTTCACCTTCATACTACGTGCAGCACTGCATGATCCGCGCGGTGGAACTGGAGAGGAGGTGAGCTGATCTTTGTTGTTCCTTTTTAGATTTTTAGTGCGATCTTGCTCCCCTCTCAAATATCATTTGTTTTTTTCATGGATATCACTTTCGCTGGACTTCTACTTCACCATGATACTATTTGCAGCACTGCATGATGTGCGCAGAGTGACTGGAGAGGAGGTGAGCTGATCTTTGTTGCTTCTTTTTTGATATTTAGTGCGATCTTGCTCCCCTCTCAAATATCATTTTTTTTATGGATTTCACCCTAGCTGGACTTCTGCTTCAAATTAATAATACTTGCATTACTGCATGATCCGCGCGGTGGGACTGGAGAGGAGGTGAGCTGATCTTTGTTGTTTTTTTTTTGATATTTAGTGCAATTTTGCTCCCCTCTCAAAAACCTTTTTTTTTATGGATATCACCCTCGCTGGACTTCTGCTTCACCGTCATACTATTTTCATCACTGCATTATCCGCGCGGTGGTCAGGAGAGGAGGTGAGCTGATCTTTGTTGCTCCTTTTTAGATATTTAGTGCGATCTTGCTCCCCTCTCAAATATCATTTGTTTTTTTATGGATATCACCCTCGCTGGACTTCTGCTTCACCTTTATACTATTTGCAGCACTGCATGATCCGCGCAATGGGAATGGAGAGAAGGTGAGCTGATCTTTTTTGCTTCTTTTTAGATATTTAGTGCGATCTTGCTCCCCTCTCAAATATCATTTGTTTTTTGATAGATTACACTCTCGCTGGACTTCTTCACCTGCATAATACTTGCACCACTGCATGATCCGCGCAGTGGGACTGGAGAGAAGGTGAGCAGATCCGTGTTCCTTCTTTTTTGATATTTAGTGCGATCTTGCTCCCCTCTCAAATATCATTTGTTTTTTTTTATGGATATCACCCTCACTGGACTTCTGCTTCACCTTCATACTATCTGAAGCACTGCATGATCCACGCGGTGGTAATGAAGAGGAGGTGAGCTGATCTTTGTTGCTTCTTTTTAGATATTTAGTGCGATCTTGCTCCCCTCTCAAATATCATTTGTTTTTTGATGGATTACACCCTCGCTGGACTTCTTCACCTGTATAATACTTGCACCACTGCATGATCCGCGCCGTGGGACTGGAGAGGAGGTGAGCTGATGTTTGTTGCTTCTTTTTAGATATTTAGTGCGATCTTGCTCCCCTCTCAAAAAACATTTGTTTTTTTAAGGATATCACCCTTGCTGGACTTCTGCTTCACCTTTATACTATTTGCAGCACTGCATGATCCGCACAATGGGACTGGAGAGAAGGTGAGCTGATCTTTGTTGCTTCTTTTAAGTTATTTAGTGCGATCTTGCTCCCCTCTCAAATATCATTTGTTTTTTGATGGATATCACCCTCGCTGGACTTCTTCACCTGCATAATACTTGCACCACTGCATGATCCGCGCAGTGGGACTGGAGAGAAGGTGAGCTGATCAATGTTCTTTCTTTTTTGATATTTAGTGCGATCTTGCTCCCCTCTCAAATATCATTTGTTTTTTTAATGGATATCACCCTCACTGGACTTCTGCTTCACCTTCATACTACGTGCAGCACTGCATGATCCGCGCGGTGGGACTGGAGAGGAGGTGAGCTGATCTGTGTTGCTTCTTTTTTTATATTAATGTGATCTTGCTCCCCTCTCAAATAACATTTGTTTTTATGGATATCACCCTCGCTGGACTTCTGCTTCCAATTAATACTACTTGCAGTACTGCATGATCCGCACGGTGGGACTGGAGAGGAGGTGAGCTGATCTCTGTTGCTTCTTTTTTTTATATTTAGTGCGATCTTGCTCCCCTCTCATATCATTTGTTTTTTTATGGATATCACCCTCGCTGGAATTCTGCTTCACCTTCATACTACTTGCAGTACTGCATGATGCGCGCAGTGGGACTGGAGAGAAGGTGAGCTGATCCTTGTTGCTTCTTTTTTAAATGTAGTGCGATCTTGCTCCCCTCTCAAATATCATTTTTTTTATGGATACCACCCTCCCTGGCTTCTGCTTCACCTTCATACTCTTTGCAGCACCGCATGATCCGTTCGGTGGGACTGGAGAGGAGGTGATCTGATCTTTGTTGCTTCTTTTTTGATGTTTAGTGCGATCTTGCTCCCCTCTCAAATATCTTTTGTTTTTTTTATGGATATCACCCTCGCTGGACTTCTGCTTCTCCTTCAAACTACTTGCAGCACTGCATGATCCGCGCGGTGGTCCTGGAGAGGAGGTGAGCTGATCTTTGTTGCTTCTTTATTGATATTTAGTGTGATCTTGCTCCCCTTTGAAATATCATTTGTTTTTTTATGGATTTCACCCTCGCTGGAATTCTGCTTCACCTTCATACCATATGCAGCACTGCATGATCCGTGCGGTGGGACTGGAGAGGAGGTGAGCTGATCTGTGTTGCTTCTTTTTTGATATTAATGTGATCTTGCTCCCCTCTCAAATAACATTTGTTTTTATGGATATCACCCTCGCTGGACTTCTGCTTCACCTTCATACTATTTGCAGCACTGTATGATCCGTGTGGTGGGACTGGAGAGGAGGTGAGCCGATCTTTGTTGCTTCTTTTTAGATATTTAGTGCGATCTTGCTCCCCTCTCAAATATCATTTGGTTTTTTTATGGATATCACCCTCGCTGGACTTCTGCTTCACCTTCATACTATCTGAAGCACTGCATGATCCGCGCGGTGGTAATGAAGAGGAGGTGAGCTCATCTTTGTTGCTTCTTTTTTGATATTTAGTGCGATCTTGCTCCCCTCTCAAATATAATTTTTTTTTTATGGATATCACCCTGTCATGTCGGACACTGTTCACACCCGGGTGTCCGGCAGACAGCGGTAATACCCTGTTGGGTATTCTGTTCCAGTTGGGATAGGGTTAACCAGGTTGTCATGCTGGCTGAGGGCTAGGCCACGCCCTTGGTCTTTAAATAGTTCGTCCTGACTATGGGCGTCGCCGACTATAGCTTTTGCCTAGTGCTAGCAATACCGGTCAGCAGTGGTGGTGTTGGAGCGTCTGATATCTGGTGCAGTATATCCCTCAGTGGTTCTTTCTCCAATCTGTTATATATATATTTGGTTGCCCTTGCACATTATTGTATTCCCTTGTGTATTAACTGTGTGGTGTTTCTTTTACCCCTGTCCATACGTATTTGTGGGGTCTGGTGTCTGGTCCCCTCACTGGGTGGAGGGAGGTGGGTTCAGCTTAGGGCTGGACAGGAGACAGGGACAGGGTGGAGGCTCAGGCAGGCACACCTTCAGTGTAAACCCTGGGTAGAGGGACAGACAGGGTTCCCCTAGTCTGAGGGACATCGCAGGGGTCCCGGGGTTTTTGCCTAAAGTTACCTAGGCATACCATGACATTATAGTCGGCCCAAATAATAAAGTGAGAGAGGGAAAAAAAAAAAAAAAAAAAAGTATAGATAGGGAATATAGGGGTTACTTACTATGGATCCTATACTTTCCCTAACCAAGCAGCTGGAGGCTCTGTCCATACAGGTCACTGAACTCAGGGGGGCGGTCCAGCAACAAGGCCTGTCAGCTCCTGCAGTACCTGCTGAGGCTGCAGCCAGGGCAGCTGAGCCCAAGTTTCCCCTTCCTGAACGATTTGCTGGTGATCGTGGTAAGTTCACGGTGTTTCGTGAATCATGCAAATTGTATTTCCGTATGCGTCCACATTCCTCAGGTAATGAGGCTCAACGCGTGGGCTTGGTGATTTCTTTGCTGAGTGGTGACCCACAGGCCTGGGCCTTTTCACTCCCTTCAGACTCACCGGCATTTGAATCTGTAGATTTTTTTTTTTCTCTGCTCTGGGTTTGATCTATGACGATCCGGATAGATTAAACTTAGCAGAGTCTAAGATACGCTCACTGCTACAGGGTGATCGACCAGCTGAGGATTACTGCATGGAATTCCGGCGCTGGGCGGTGGACACGCAGTGGAATGACCCTGCGCTTAGAAGTCAATTTTTGCATGGGGTTTCTGGAAGGGTTAAACAGACTCTCCTAATGTACGAGACTCCCGCCTCTCTGGAGGCTGCGATGGCACTTGTAGTACGCATAGACCGACGTCTCCGTCAGGGGGCGCTGGTTTCGTTGCCTCCGGGAGGTGGGGGAGTGGTCGGTGAGGTTGCCGCGGGTGAATCCGTGGAACCCATGCAGATCGCTGGTATAGCACAGTCACCGAGTAACAAGCCTAAACGTCCTTGGCACAGAAGGCAGGGGCTCTGTTTTTTTTGTGGCAAAGGAGGACATTTTATTAACGCTTGCCCCCTGGTACCTAAGAAGGGCGCGCCGGCGGAAAACAGATAGGCTCAGAGGGTTTGGAGGAGTCTAGTCTGAGCCTTTGTGTATCCTCCGTCATGGTTTCCCAGTGTATGCTCCCTGCTAGGGTGGTACTTGGGGGGCAAATGCTCTCTATTACAGTATTTATTGATAGTGGCTCAGCTGCCAATCTCATTGATGAGAGGTTCACGCATACAGCGGGATTTCCGGGGGAGAAATTGCCGAACCCCATCCGGGTGGTTACCATCAATGCTTCCCCGTTGTCTCAAGGGGAGATCACAGAGTGTGTGTTGGATATACAACTCCACATCGGAGTATTACACTCAGAGCGGGTAACTTGTAAGGTGCTTAGTAACTTACCGGCTCAGATGGTTCTGGGCTTTCCATGGTTGTCAATGCATAATCCTGTTATTGATAGGAAGACCCAGGACATAATTCAGTGGAGCAGGGAGTGTCAGGAGAGGTGCCTGGCTACATGTATTTCCGCTTTGACCCCCAGTATCCCGGAGCCGTTGCTGGATTATGCGGATGTATTTTCTGAGAAGGGTTGTTCGGAACTATCACCGCATCGCCCCTATGACTGTGCTATTAGGTTGAAACCAGGGGCCAAGTTACCTAAAGCTAGAATGTTTAATATCTCAGGTCCCGAGAGGCTAGCTCTCAAGGAATACATTGCGGATAGCCTGAGCAAGGGTCATATTAGACCTTCCTCTTCTCCTCTGGCTGCTGGCTTCTTCTTTGTTAAAAAGAAGGATGGCAGTTTACGCCCGTGTCTGGATTTCAGAGAACTCAACCAGATTACGGTCCGTGATCCTTACCCTATGCCACTTATACCCGATTTATTCAACCAAGTGGTTGGTGCCAGGTGGTTCTCCAAACTGGACCTCAGGGGGGCGTACAATCTTATAAGAGTCCGTCAGGGGGATGAGTGGAAGACAGCGTTCAATACCCCTGAGGGTCACTTTGAGAGTTTGGTAATGCCGTTTGGGTTGACTATGGCACCGGCGGTCTTTCAACACTTCATTAATGATGTCTTCTCTCAGTTGTTGGGGAGGTTCGTTATAATTTATCTTGACGACATCCTCATTTTCTCTCGCGACCATGATACACATATAGAGCATGTTAGACAGGTTCTGCAGTTGCTCAGAGAGAACAGGCTCTATGTCAAGCTTGAAAAATGTGTGTTTTTCGTACAGGAGCTACCGTTCTTGGGTTATATAATCTCCGCCTCAGGTTTTAAGATGGACACCGCAAAGGTGCAGGCGGTACTACATTGGGATCGGCCTGATAATCTTAAGGCGCTTCAGCGATTTCTTGGCTTCTCCAATTACTATAGGAAATTTATTAAGAACTTCTCTATGATTGCCAAACCACTGACTGACATGACTAAGAAGGGTACCGACTTTTCTGACTGGTCTGAGCCTGCGGTACAGGCGTTTGAATTCCTCAAGAATAGTTTTGCCTCAGCGCCCATTCTGGTGCAGCCCGATGTCTCCTTACCATTTGTCGTGGAGGTGGATGCGTCGGAGGTTGGAGTGGGGGCTGTACTGTCTCAGGGCCCTTCTTGGGCCAAGTTGCATCCGTGTGCCTTCTTCTCCAAGAAGCTGTCGCCTGCGGAGCGTAATTATGATATTGGCAACAGGGAACTATTGGCCATCAAATTGGCATTTGAGGAGTGGCGACACTTCTTGGAGGGGGCTGTTCATCAGATTACTGTGATAACCGACCATAAGAATTTGCTTTATTTAGAATCTGCTAAGCGCCTGTCCTCCAGGCAGGCTCGCTGGGCATTATTCTTCACCCGGTTCAACTTCATTGTTACCTATCGACCTGGGTCGAAGAATGTTAAGGCAGACGCTTTATCCAGGTGTTTTCCTGGTGGAGAGTTATGTGAAGAGCCGGTGCCTATTCTCCAAAAGGGGGTGGTGGTATCTGCCATCACGACAGAGATTGAGGCAGAGATTGCGGAGGCTCAGGAGGTGGTACCGCCGGGGTTGCCTGCTAATAAATCTTTTGTGCCGCTACATCTACGCTCTAGAGTGTTGGGCGAACATCACGACACGGTACTGGCAGGTCATCCAGGGGTTAAGAGCACTCTGGAACTGGTATCGCGTCGTTTTTGGTGGCCTAAAATCCGGCAGGATGTGGCCTCATGTGTGGCTGCCTGTACCACGTGCGCACGGGCCAAGACTCCTCGTTCCCGTCCCGCTGGTAACTTGCAGCCTCTCGGGGTGCCCAGTAAGCCATGGACTGAGATTTCCATGGATTTTATTACTGACTTGCCCGCCTCGGCAGGGAACTCGGTCATTTTGGTAATTGTTGATAGGTTCTCCAAAATGTCACATTTCGTTGCTTTACCGTCTTTGCCCAATGCTAAGACTCTTGCTCAGATATTTATTCGTGAGGTGGTCAGACTTCATGGTGTCCCGTCTGACATTGTGTCTGATCGAGGTACGCAGTTTGTGGCAAAGTTTTGGAGAGCTTTTTGTTCTCGCCTTGGAATCAAATTATCTCATTCATCGGCTTTCCACCCTCAGTCGAATGGACAGACTGAGCGGATGAACCAAAACCTGGAGCAATACTTGCGCTGCTTTATTTCCGACAATCAGGAAGAGTGGTCAGCGTTTCTTCCTCTGGCAGAATTCGCAATAAACAACCATTGCCAGGAATCGTCTGGGGAATCTCCTTTTTTTTTTTTTTGTATGTATGGTCAACATCCTCAATTTTGCACCTTGCGTCAGGGGTGCTCAGTTGGCGTCCCTGAGGAGGACCAGTTGGGAGCTCAATTGTCGTCTGTTTGGAGGAGAGTCAAGCAGCGCTTGTTGAAGGTGGGTTCCAGGTACAAACGGGTGGCTGACTGCAGACGTGTGCCAGGTCCGGACCTGTGTGTGGGTGATTGGGTGTGGTTATCTACTAGGAACATTAAGCTCAAGATACCGTCACTTAAGTTGGGTCCCAGGTTCATTGGCCCATTTAGAATCTCCGCAGTGATCAACCCCGTGGCATTTCGTTTGGAGTTGCCGGCTGTGTATAAGATTCATAATGTATTTCACAAAGCATTGCTAAAGAAGGTCGTGGGTTTGGTGGATGGTTCCCCCGGGCCACCACCTCCCGTCTTGGTGGATGGCGCGTTGGAATTTGAGGTGTCCAAAGTGGTGGACTCTAGGGTTGTGCGTCGCACTCTACAGTACCTGGTCCACTGGCGTGGCTATGGTCCTGAGGAGAGGACATGGGTGCCGGCCTCTGACATTCATGCTGATCGACTGGTTACTATGTTCCATCGTCGCCATCCGGACAAGCCAGGTCCTCGACATGGTGAGGTTCCGGAGGTCCCTCGTAGAAGGCGGTGTACTGTCATGTCGGACACTGTTCACACCCGGGTGTCCGGCAGACAGCGGTAATACCCTGTTGGGTATTCTGTTCCAGTCGGGATAGGGTTAACCAGGTTGTCATGCTGGCTGAGGGCTGGGCCACGCCCTTGGTCTTTAAATAGTTCGTCCTGACTATGGGCGTCGCCGACTATAGCTTTTGCCTAGTGCTAGCAATACCGGTCAGCAGTGGTGGTGTTGGAGCGTCTGATATCTGGTGCAGTATATCCCTCAGTGGTTCTTTCTCCAATCTGTTATATATATATTTGGTTGCCGTTGCACATTATTGTATTCCCTTGTGTATTAACTGTGTGGTGTTTCTTTTACCCCTGTCCATACGTATTTGTGGGGTCTGGTGTCTGGTCCCCTCACTGGGTGGAGGGAGGTGGGTTCAGCTTAGGGCTGGACAGGAGACAGGGACAGGGTGGAGGCTCAGGCAGGCACACCTTCAGTGTAAACCCTGGGTAGAGGGACAGACAGGGTTCCCCTAGTCTGAGGGACATCGCAGGGGTCCCGGGGTTTTTGCCTAAAGTTACCTAGGCATACCATGACACACCCTCGATGGACTTCTGCTTCAACTTAATACTACTTGCAGCACTGCATGATCCGTACGGTGGTAATGAAGAGGAGGTGAGCTGATCTTTGTTGCTCCTTTTTAGATATTTAGTGCGATCTTGCTCCCGTCTGAAATATCATTTGTTTTTTTATGGATATCACCCTCGCTGGACTTCTGCTTCACCTTCATACTACGTGCAGCACTGCATGATCTGCGCGGTAGTAATGAAGAGGAGGTGAGCTGATCTTTATTGCTTCTTTTTAGATATTTAGAGCAATCTTGCTCCCCTCTCAAATATCATTTGTTTTTTTATGGATATCACCCTCACTGGACTTCTGCTTCACCTTCATACTACGTGCAGCACTGCATGATCCGCGCGGTGGGACTGGAGAGGAGGTGAGCTGATCTTTGTTGCTTTTTTTTTATATTTAGTGCGATCTTGCTCCCCTCTCAAAAATCATTTGTTTTTTTTATGGATATCACCCTCACTGGACTTCTGCTTCACCTTCTTACTACGTACAGCACTGCATGATCCACGCGTTGGGAGTGGAGAGGAGGTGAGCTGATCTTTGTTGCTCCTTTTTAGATATTTAGTGCGATCTTTCTCCCATCTCAAATATAATTTGTTTTTTAAAGGATATCACCCTCGCTGGACTTCTACTTCATCATGATACTATTTGCAGCACTGCATGATCTGCGCAGAGTGACTGGAGAGGAGGTGAGCTGATCTTTGTTGCTTCTTTTTTGATATTTAGTGCGATCTTGCTCCCCTCTCAAAAATCATTTGTTTTTTTATGGATATCACCCTCGCTGGACTTCTGCTTCCAATTAATACTACTTGCAGTACTGCATGATCCGCACGGTGGGACTGGAGAGGAAGTGAGCTGATCTCTGTTGCTTCTTTTTTTATATTTAGTGCGATCTTGCTCCCCTCTCAAAAATCATTTGTTTTTTTATGGATATCACCGTCGCTGGACTTCTGCTTGACCTTCATACTACTTGCAGTACTGCATGATGCGCGCAGTGAGACTGGAGAGAATGTGAGCTGATCCTTGTTGCTTCTTTTTTAAATGTAGTGCGATCTTGCTCCCCTCTCAAATATCATTTTTTTTTTTTTTTTTTTTTTTTTTATGGATACCACCCTCCCTGGCTTCTGCTTCACCTTCATACTCTTTGCAGCACTGCATGATCCGCTCGGTGGGACTGGAGAGGAGGTGATCTGATCTTTGTTGCTTCTTTTTTGATGTTTAGTGCGATCTTGCTCCCCTCTCAAATATCATTTGTTTTTTTTATGGATATCACCCTCGCTGGACTTCTGCTTCTCCTTCAAACTACTTGCAGCACTGCATGATCCGCGCGGTGGTCCTGGAGAGGAGGTGAGCTGATCTTTGTTGCTTCTTTATTGATATTTAGTGTGATCTTGCTCCCCTTTGAAATATCATTTGTTTTTTTATGGATTTCACCCTCGCTGGAATTCTGCTTCACCTTCATACTATTTGCAGCACTGTATGATCCGTGCGGTGGGACTGGAAAGGAGGTGAGCCGATCTTTGTTGCTTCTTTTTAGATATTTAGTGCGATCTTGCTCCCCTCTCAAATATCATTTGTTTTTTTTCATGGATATCACTTTCGCTGGACTTCTACTTCACCATGATACTATTTGCAGCACTGCATGATGTGCGCAGAATGACTGGAGAGGAGGTGATCTGATCTTTGTTGCTTCTTTTTTGATATTTAGTGCGATCTTGCTCCCCTCTCAAATATCATTTGTTTTTTGATGGATTACACCCTCGCTGGACTTCTTCACCTGTATAATACTTGCACCACTGCATGATCCGCGCCGTGGGACTGGAGAGGAGGTGAGCTGATGTTTGTTGCTTCTTTTTAGATATTTAGTGCGATCTTGCTCCCCTCTCAAATATCATTTGTTTTTTGATGGATATCACCCTTGCTGGACTTCTGCTTCACCTTTATACTATTTCCAGCACTGCATGATCCGCACAATGCGACTGGAGAGGAGGTGATCTGATCTTTGTTGCTTCTTTTTAGATATTTAGTGCGATCTTGCACCCTCTCAAATATCATTTGTTTTTTGATGGATTACACCCTCGCTGGACTTCTTCACCTGCATAATACTTGCACCACTGCATGATCCGCGCAGTGGGACTGGAGAGAAGGTGAGCTGATCAATGTTCTTTCTTTTTTGATATTTAGTGCGATCTTGCTCCCCTCTCAAATATCATTTGTTTTTTTAATGGATATCACCCTCACTGGACTTCTGCTTCACCTTCATACTACGTGCAGCACTGCATGATCCGCGCGGTGGGATTGGAGAGGAGGTGAGCTGATCTGTGTTGCTTCTTTTTATATATTAATGTGATCTTGCTCCCCTCTCAAATAACATTTATTTTTATGGATATCACCCTCGCTGGACTTCTGCTTGACCTTCATACTACTTGTAGTACTGCATGATGTGCGCAGTGGGACTGGAGAGAAGGTGAGCTGATCCTTGTTGCTTCTTTTTTTAAATGTAGTGCGATCTTGCTCCCTTCTCAAATATCATTTCTTTTTTATGGATACCACCCTCCCTGGCTTCTGCTTCACCTTCATACTCTGCAGCACTGCATGATCCGCTCGGTGGGACTGGAGAGGAGGTGATCTGATCTTTGTTGCTTCTTTTTTGATGTTTAGTGCTATCTAGCTCCCCTCTCAAATATCATTTGTTTTTTTATGGATATCACCCTCGCTGGACTTCTGCTTCTCCTTCAAAATACTTGCAGCACTGCATGATCCGCGCGGTGGTCCTGGAGAGTAGGTGAGCTGATCTTTGTTGCTTCTTTTTTGATATTAATGTGATCTTGCTCCCCTCTGAAATAACATTTGTTTTTATGGATATCACCCTCGCTGGACTTCTGCTTCACCTTCATACTATTTGCAGCACTGTATGATCCGTGCGGTGGGACTGGAGAGGAGGTGAGCCGATCTTTGTTGCTTCTTTTTAGATATTTAGTGCGATCTTGCTCCCCTCTCAAATATCATTCTTTTTTATGGATATCACCCTCGCTGCACTTCTACTTCATCATCAATCAATCAAATTTATTATTGCCAAGTACATATTACATATATACAAGGAATTCTTTGTGGCAGAGGCAACATAATATATAACAACAGATACAACAAGTAACATCTAACAAGACAGATACAGTATATAGTCTACACATGAAGATTTAATTGTTGAATAGAGAGTGGATAGAAGCTGTTCATATGGCGGTTGGTGCTGCATTTGGGGACTCTGAAGCGACGTCCTGAAGGGAGTAGTTGGAATGAGGAGTGTCCCGAGTGAGAGGGATCGGATGAAATTTTCAATGCGTGGGATCGAATACTCTTATCATAAAGATCCTGGATTTTAGGCAGGGGGGAACCTATAATTCTCTCTGCTGTTCTGAAAGTCCTTTGTAAGCGGAGTTTGTCATGCGCAGTGGCTCCCCCATACCAGACTACCAGAGAGAACAAATCACAGATCTGATGACAGCATTAAAGAATAAGATCAGCAGATTCTTAGACAAACCATATCTTTTCAGCTGACGCAGGAAGAACATCCTCTGTTGTGCTTTTCTTATAACAGCATCCACGTTTTTCCCCCATTTAAGATCATGAGAGATGATAACACCATGGAATTTGGTCTCTGTGACCCTAAGAACCACTTCGTCATGGATGTAGATTGGAAGTATCTCATGTTGATCTTTCCTAAAATCCACAACCATCTCAGCAGTTTTTTTAGTGTTGAGTACAAGATTATTGGCTTTACACCAGTCACATATTCTTTTCACCTCACTCCGATACATGTCTTCAGCATTTCCCCTGATGAGACCAATCAGTGTCATATCATCGGCAAATTTCAAGATTTTTACTGAGTCTGCTGAAGAGATGCAATCATTCGTACAGAGGGAAAACAGTAACGGGGACAAAACACACCCCTGAGGTGCCCCGATGTTTGTGACCAAGGTGTCCGAAGTGAATGGTCCAACTTTTACACTCTGTATCCTGGCTGTCAGGAAGTTATAAATCCACAAGCATAAGTTGAGAGGGACTCCTGATACTACTTGCAGCACTGCATGATCCACGCGGTGGTAATGAAGAGGAGGTGAGCTGATCTTTGTTGCTTCTTTTTAGATATTTAGTGCGATCTTGCTCCCCTCTCAAAAATCATTTGGTTTTTTTTATGGATATCACCCTTGCTTGACTTCTGCTTCACCTTTATGCTATTTGCAGCACTGCATGATCCGCGCAGTGGGACTGGAGAGAAGGTGAGCTTATCAATGTTCCTTCTTTTTTGATTTTTAGTGCGATCTTGCTCCCCTCTCAAATATCATTTGTTTTTTTTAATGGATATCACCCTCACTGGACTTCTGCTTCACCGTCATACTTTCTGAAGCACTTCATGTTCCACGCGGTGGTAATGAAGAGGAGGTGAGCTGATCTTTGTTGCTTCTTTTTAGATATTTAGTGCGATCTTGCTCCCCTCTCAAAAATCATTTGTTTTTTTTTATGGATATCACCCTTACTGGACTTCTGCTTCACCTTTATACTATTTGCAGCACTGCATGATCCGCGCAATGGGACTGGAGAGAAGGTGAGCTGATCTGTGTTGCTTCTTTTTTGGTATTAATGTGATCTTGCTCCCCTCTCAAATAACATTTGATTTTATGGATTACACCCTCGCTGGACTTCTGCTTCACCTTCATACTATTTGCAGCACTGCATGACCCGCACAATGGGACTGGAGAGAAAGTGAGTTGATCTTTGTTGCTTCTTTTTAGATATTTAGTGCGATCTTGCTCCCCTCTCAAATATCATTTTTTTTTTTGATGGATATCACCCTCGCTGGACTTCTTCCCCTGCATAATACTTGCACCACTGCATGATCCGCGCAGTGGGACTGGAGAGAAGGTGAGCTGATCCGTGTTCCTTCTTTTTTGATATTTAGTGCGATTTTGCTCCCCTCTCAAATATTATTTGTTTTTTTTAATGGATATCACCCTAGCTGGACTTCTGCTTCACCTTCATACTATTTTCATCACTGCATTATCCGCGCGGTGGTCAGGAGAGGAGGTGAGCTGATCTTTGTTGCTTCTTTTTTGATATTTAGTGCGATCTTGCTCCCCTCAAATATCATTTGTTTTTTTTATGGATATCACCCTAGCTGGACTTCTGCTTCAAATTAATACTACTTGCAGTACTGCATGATCCGCACGGTGGGACTGGAGAGGAGGTGAGCTGATCTTTGTTGCTCCTTTTTAGATATTTAGTGCGATCTTGCTCCCCTCTCAGAAATCATTTGTATTTTTTATGGATATCACCCTCACTGGACTTCTGCTTCAACTTCCTACTACGTGAAGCACTCCATGATCCACGCGGTGGGACTGGAGAGGAGATGAGCTGATTTGTGTTGCTTCTTTTTTGATATTAATGTGATCTTGCTCCCCTCTCAAATAACATTTGTTTCTATGGATAACACCCTCCCTGGACTCTGCTTCACCTTCATACTAATTGCAGCACTGTATGATCCGTGCGGTGGGACTGGAGAGTAGGTGAGCTGATCTTTGTTGCTTCTTTATTGATATTTAGTGCGATCTTGCTCCCCTTTGAAATATTTGTTTCTTTATGGATTTCACCCTCGCTGGACTTCTGCTTCACCTTCATACTATCTGAAGGACTGCATGATCCGCGCGGTGGTAATGAAGAGGAGGTGAGCTCATCTTTGTTGCTTCTTTTTTGATATTTAGTGCGATCTTGCTCCCCTCTCAAATATCATTTGTTTTTTTATGGATATCACCCTCACTTGACTTCTGCTTCACCTTCATACTACGTGCAGCACTGCATGATCCGCGCAATGGGACTGGAGAGAAGGTGAGCTGATGTTTGTTGCTTCTTTTTAGATATTTAGTGCGATCTTGCTCCCCTCTCAAAAATCATTTGTTTTTTTATGGATATCACCCTTGCTGGACTTCTGCTTCACCTTTATACTATTTGCAACACTGCATGATCCGCGCAATGGGACTGGAGAGAAGGTGAGCTGATCTTTGTTGCTTCTTTATTGATATTTAGTGCGATCTTACTCCCCTCTCAAATATTTGTTTTTTCTGGATATCACCCTCGTTGTACTTCTGCTTCACTTTCATACTACTTGCAGCACTGAATGATCCGCACTGTGGGACTGGAGAGGAGGTGAGCTAATCTTTGTTGCTTCTACTTTAATATTTAGTGCGATCTTGCTCCCCTCTCAAAAATCATTCTTTTTTTTATGGATATCACCCTTGCTGGACTTCTGCTTCACCTTCATACTACTTGCAGCACTACATGATCCGCACGATGGGACTGGAGAGGAGGTGAGCTGATCTTTGTTGCTTCTTTTTTGATATTTAGTGCGATCTTGCTCCCCTGTCAAATATCATTTGTTTTTTTTATGGATACCACCCTCCCTGGGCTTCTGCTTCACCTTCATACTATTTGCAGCACTGCATGATCTGCGCAGAGTGACTGGAGAGGAGGTGAGCTAATATTTGTTGCTTCTTTTTTGATATTTAGTGCGATCTTGCTCCCCTCTCAAATATCATTTGTTTTTTTTTATGGATATCACCCTCGATGGACTTCTGCTTCACATTCATACTACTTGCAGCACTGCATGATCCGCGTGTTGGGACTGAAGAGGAGGTGAGCTGATCTTTGTTGCTTCTTTTTTGATATTTAGTGCGATCTTGCTCCCCTCTCAAATATCATTTTTTTTTATGGATATCACCCTAGCTGGACTTCTGCTTCAAATTAATACTACTTGCATTACTGCATGATCCGCGCGGTGGTCAGGAGAGGAGGTGAGCTGATCTTTGTTGCTACTTTTTAGATATTTAGTGCGATCTTGCTCCCCTCTCAAATATCATTTGTTTTTTCTCGGTCACCTTATTGGGGGACACAGAGACCATGGGTGTATGCTGCTGCCACTAGGAGGCTGACACTATGCACAAAAAAAGGTTAGCTCCTCCTCCGCAGTGTACACCCCACCGACCAGCATGGAATTCCTCAGTTTAGCTTAGTGTCAGTAGGAGGTGGACACGGGTCTTTCTTTAGACCCATATCTACCTCGATGTGCGTCGTTCCTTTTCAGGTTTCCGGAGGGATACAGTGTGAAGAGTCACAACTGTACTCCCACAAAGAGACTATGAGTACGGCGTGTACTGCCACCCCGTATCCTCATAGCTCTCCGTGCGGACCAGTAACTCAGCGCAGATGCGCGCCAGCGACGGATGGTCCTTGCCAAACGCCTCCCACCCACTCGCCCACCAGATCCTGTCGGTCGGAAGAGGCGCAGACACGGGAAAGATTAACAGACAGCGTTGGATAAAGAAGGTACCTTTATTGGAGCAGAGGAGCGGCGCATGGAGCAAACCACCGCAAGGATACATTGGAGCGGCACCAAGGCAGCGCTGCAGGATGCGGCCCGCGCCTTCCGACGGTCGCCGCATTTCACCTAGGCCCCGACTGCGGTGCGGGCCTTGTCTCCCCCTGCCTGTATTCATCGGTGGATTCATCTTCCGGCGCAGTTCTGGCGGCATCTTCCTTGTGTGTGGCCGCTGCAGCGTTGCGGAACTTCCGCGCCGCCCATTGCTGACAGGCGGCCGCCGTCTCTAATTTAGTCCCCGGCTTCATTTTAGGCCTTCGCGCCCGTCGCGGCCACGCCCCCCGCCCACTCATAGGCCGGCTGCGCTCCCGCCCGTTCCTAGGCCCTCCCACCGCCTCTGTTGGCCTGTGGCTGTGTAAGGGGGGCGGTTTCCTTTTGTTCAGTTGGCTAACTCCGCCCTTCTTCTTTGCCTACCTGAACCGCGTTTTTTCCTCCACCTCAGGCTGCCGCCATCTTTGCAGCCTGTCAGCCGGAGACGATAGACGGATGTCAGCTATCCCCTGCTGGGGTCCTGCAATTCTCACAAGCCTGGTACAGCGCTTTGGGGGACACCGGACCGTGAGTAGTTCTGCAACTGCAGACTGACACCCTCCTCTGCCTTTCTGTCCCCCAACCTTCCGGCTCTTCTTCAGGGTCCTTCTGTTCCTTCTTTATGTCTAACTCTAAGTCTGAGTGTAGTCGGCCCCCACGGGCACTCTAGTCCAGTTCGTCGCATGCCCCTCTTGCAATCGCAAACCCTAACCCCGTTCAGGAGCCATCTATTGTGCCACGTGAAAGCGAATTCCCCATCCCTGGCTGGGCCTCGTCTCTTTCACAATCTGTGGCAGACCTCACCAGAGTGTCTCAGTCCCTAGTGGCCGTTCTTGATAGGTTGCCCCTGGACACATCTGCAGGGTCCAGCAGGTCGCAAGACATTCCATCTGAGCCAGCCAGCAGAAGCCGCAAAAGACCCAGGCAGGATCTCCGGCCGGAATCCTCTCCTGGCCTCACATCCCCACATAATCCTTCCCAGCAGTCGCCCTCCCGTGCCTCCTCACCCGAGTCAGGTGAAGCGTTTTTAGAGCTGGATTCGGACCAGGACGCGGACATGAAGGTTGCAGTACAGAACCTCATTGCTGCGATTCACCACACCTTCGAAATCTCAGACTCCCCTGCGAAATCCTCAGATCAGGAGGTTTCGTTCAGACGGGCAGAAACACCTTCCAGGGTGTTCGCCTCCCACTCTGAGTTTGGCAAGACTCTTACCAGGGAAAGAGAAAATCCGACCAGGCGCTTTCAAAGAGGGAAGTGCCTCGGCGTGCTGTATCAGTTTGCCAAAGAGCTCACCGATAACTGGTCTGCTTCCCCCTCGGTAGACGCACCCGTGTCCAGACTTTCTAACAACACGGTCCTCCCAATTTCAGGTGTGGAGTCGTTACAAGATTCTAATGATAGAATTATAGAATCTTTAGCAAAGTCAGCATTTGAAGTGGCTGCAGCGGTGCTAAGCCCAGCCTTCACTTCACTTGGGTAGCGAAGGCCATAGCCACTTGGGCAGAGGATCTCCGCAAGGGCATCCTAGATAAGGCCCAACCAGGGCATTTGGCTGATCAGGCCAACCAGATCTCCCATGCAGGGGATTATCTACTCTCTGCCTCCTTGGATGCCGCGTCCTGCGCAGTTCAGGCATCAAGCAACATGGTGGCAGTCCGACGTACAATTTGGCGCAAAGCTTGGCAGGCGGATTTCTCTTCAAGAAAGTCCCTTACCAATCTGCCTTTTCAGGGAGCACGTCTCTTCGGATTCCAGCTGGACCAGATTATTAAGGACGCCACTGGGGGCACGAGTTCCCTCCTCCCTCAGTCCAAGCCTCGCAGACCTCCGCTAAGACATCAGTCTCGGCCCTTTCGGTCTTTCCGCCGCTTCAATACGGCAGAGAACTTCTCTAACCAACAGAGACCGCAGGCATGCCAGGTAGGAAGAAGGTGCCTTTCAGACCCACTCCTTCCTGGCGATCTCACTCCTCCCAGGTCAGATCCTCCAGGTCCAGATCTGGACGGTCCACATCAGCATGTCTATCAACGGACCCCCGGGGGTCCTTCCCAATTAGGAGGTCGACTCCTTTTCTTCAGAGACGTCTGGCTTGCCTCAGTAGAGGACACTTGGGTCAGGGAAGTTGTATCATCAGGATACAAGATAGTTAGTTTCTCATCCTCGGGATCGTTTTTTCGAGTCCCGACCTCCAAAGGATCCTGCCTTAGTTCTGGGGTTCTTTACGTCCATCGCTTTTCTCCTCAATTACGGAGTGATTGTGCCCGTTCCCGAATCAGAATGTTAAACAGGATTTTATTCAAACCTGTTTGTGGTACCGAAAGGCGGGACAGTTCGCCCATCTTGGGCCTCAAGTTACTCAACTAGAGAGTCCGACTGCGTCACTTCCGAATGGAGTCTCTTCGGTCGGTAATCGCTTCCATGGAGATGCAGGAGTTCATGTGTTCAATAGACATTCAAGATGCCTATCTACATGTTCCCATATTCTCCGGGCATCAGAAGTTCCTGCGTTGCGCGATTCGCCAGCAACATTACCAGTTCGTTGCACTGCCGTTTGGTCTCGCCACCGCACCCAGAGTATTTACAAAGATCATGGCGGCGTTGATGGCCTCGTTGAGAATCAGAGGTCTCCTTCTCTTTCCGTACCTCGACGACATTCTGATCAAAGCTCCATCCTTTCATCAAGCTCGCCAAAGTCTTACCATCGTCCTCGACACCCTGTCCAATTTCGGGTGGCTCGTCTACAGGAAGAAGCCCTGTCTTGTCCCGACACAATGTCTTGTGTTTCTGGGTCTATTGTTCGACACTCGGCGATCGAGGGTTTTTCTCCCACAAGAGAAAATTGGCTCTCTGCAGCGGGATGTACGATTGTTGCAGATCATACGACTTCCATCTCTCCGAACAATCATGAAAGTCCTGGGAAAGATGGTGGCGGCGACAAAGGCGGTTCCCTTTGCCCAATTTCACTCCAGACCTCTCCAACACGCCATCCTGTCTCGGGGGAACAGGTCTGTCCTTTCCCTGGATCACCCATTTCGACTTTCATACCGGGTCAAGCGGTCACTCAACTGGTGGTTGACGTCACCTCTCATCCTCTTGGGTCGGTCTTTTCTTCCCATTCACTGGCAGATTGTAACAACGGATGCCAGCCTCCTCGGCTGGGGTGCAGTGTTCCACAATCACACTGTTCAGGGTCGATGGTCGACTCGGGAATCAGCCCTGTAGATCAACGTCCTAGAGATACGAGCGATCCATCTGACTCCCGTCCACTGGGAGAGGCTCCTCAGGGGCCTGCCTGTCCGGATTCAGACAGACAATGCTACAGCGGTGGCATATGTCAACCTCCAAGGAGGGACACGGAGTGTCTCAGCCCTGGCAGAAGTGTCCAAGATTCTTCATTGGGCAGAGATTTCCGTTCCGACAATTTCCGCGGTACACGTTCCCGGTGTAGACAACTGGGCTGCCGATTTTCTCAGCCGCGAGGGTCTCACGGCGGGAGAGTGGTCCCTACATCTGGAGGTGTTTCATCTGCTTTGCCGTCGATGGGGAACCCCGGATGTAGACCTGCTGGCGTCTCGCCTCAACAGGAAAGTCCCACAGTTTGGTTCCAGGTCTCGAGACCCTCTGGCAGTGGGCGCCGACGCTCTGGCCGTTCCTTGGTCGCAGTTCGAACTCCCTATCTGTTCCCTCCCCTGCCTCTTCTTCCCAAGCTGTTGAAGATCAAAGCAGAAGGAATTCCAGTCATTTTCATCGCCGAATTGGCCCAGAAGGTCTTGGTTCGCGGACATTGTCAACCTTCTCGCGGACGCCCCCTGGAAGCTTCCAGACAGGGCAGATCTGCTGTCTCAAGGCACGATTTGCCACCCCAGTCCTCGGCCGCTCACTTTAATGGCGTGGCTGTTGAGACCGAGGTTTTGAAACGGGCAGGATTCTCCGATCAAGTAATTCATACCATGATCCGAGCCAGAAAGCCATCATCTTCCAAAGTTTATTACTGGGAAGACCTATTTCACTTGGTGTGAGGCCAATGTCATCGCGCCCATGTGTGTTTCGCTCCCTTCTGTTCTGGCGTTTCTTCAGGCAGGGCTGGATGCGGGGCTTGCCCTCAGTTATTTGAAGGGTCAAGTTTCGGCGCTGTTCATTATATTTCAGAAGACGTTGGCCTCCCGCCCTCAGGTCAAAACCTTTCTTCAGCGCATGGCTCACACGGCTCCTCCGTACCGAGCGCCCGTGGATCCATGGGATCTTAATTTGGTTCTTGAGGTTCTGCAAGGTCCTCCTTTTGAACCTCTCAGGGATGTTTCCCTTTCTCTCCTTTCTTGGAAGGTAGCTTTTCTGGTGGCCATCACTTCTATCCGGCGCGTGTCGGAATTGGCGGCTCTTTCTTGCCGCTCTCCTTTTTTGGTACTTCACCAGGATAAGGTAGTTCTGCGGCTTCCGCCCTCTTTCCTTCCGAAGGTGGTGTCCTCTTTTCACCTCAATGAGGATATTGTTCTGCCGTCCTTCTGTCCGAGTCCAACTCATCCTCGGGAGCGGTCCTTGAACAAGCTGGATCTGGTCAGGGCGATGAGTCTATCCAGCTAGGACGACTTCCTTGCGAAAGACAGAGTCTTTTCATCATTCCAGATGGGGCACGGAAAGGTCATCCAGCTTCAAAGGCCACTATTGCTCGCTGGATCAGATCGGCAATTTTGGAGGCCTATCGGGTTAAGCATCGAGTGGCTCCTCCAGGGATCACAGCGCACTCTATCCAGGCAGTGGGTGCCTCCTAGGCGGTACGCCACAGAGCTTCCGCGCTGCAGCTTTGCAAAGCTGCAACCTTGTCTTCGGTTCACATGTTTGTGAAATTCTACTAAGTCCACACCTACGCTTCGGCGGATGCCAGCCTAGGTAGAAGGATTCTGCAGGCTGCGGTGGTGAGTCCGCTGGCCTGATGGAAGTTTGTTTTCCCACCCCAGGGACTTCTTTGGGACGTCCCATGGTCTCTGTGTCCCCCAATAAGGCGACCGAGAAAACAGGATTTTTGGGTTGCTTACCGTAAAATCTGTTTCTCGTAGCCTTCATTGGGGGACACAGCACCCTCCCATGTTATACAACTCCTGTTCTTTCTTTGGTTGATTGGTTACAGTTGAGTTGTTTGTTCTGTTTTCAATCTATTCTGTTACTTCTCCTACTGCTTTCTCACCAACTGAGGAATTCCCTGCTGGTCGGTGGGGTGAACACTGCGAAGGAGGAGCTAACTTTTTTTGTGCATAGTGTCAGCCTCCTAGTGGCAGCAGCATACACCATGGTCTCTGTGTCCCCCAATGAAGGCTACGAGAAACAGATTTTACGGTAAGCAACCCAAAAATCCTGTTTTTATGGATATCACCCTCACTGGACTTCTGCTTCACCTTTATACTACGTGAAGCACTGCATGATCTGTGTGGTGGGACTGGAGAGGAGGTGAGCTGATGTTTGTTGCTTCTTTTTAGATATTTAGTGCGATCTTGCTCCCCTCTCAAAAATCATTTGTTTTTTTATGGATATCACCCTTGCTGGACTTCTGCTTCACCTTCATACTACTTGCAGCACTGCATGATCCGCGCAATGGGACTGGAGAGAAGGTGAGCTGATCTTTGTTGCTCTTTTTAAGATATTTAGTGCGATCTTGCTCCCTTCTCAAATATCATTTGTTTTTTGATGGATATCACCCTCGCTGGACTTCTTCACCTACATAATACTTGCACCACTGCATGATCCGTGCAGTGGGACTGGAGAGAAGGTGAGCTGATCTATGTTCCTTCTTTTTTGATATTTAGTGCGATCTTGCTCCCCTCTCAAATATCATTTTTTTTTTATGGATATCACCCTCACTGGACTTCTGCTTCACCTTCATACTACGTGCAGCACTGCATGATCCGCACGGTGGAATTGGAGAGGAGGTGAGCTGATCTTTGTTGTTCATTTTTAGATTTTTAGTGCGATCTTGCTCCCCTCTCAAATATCATTTGTTTTTTTTATGGATATCACCATCACTGGACTTCTACTTCACCATGATACTATTTGCAGCACTGCATGATGTGTGCAGAGTGACTGGAGAGGAGGTGAGCTGATCTCTGTTGCTTCTTTTTTGATATTTAGTGCGATCTTGCTCCCCTCTCAAATATCATTTGTTTTTTTATGGATATCACCCTCGCTGGACTTCTGCTTCACCTTCATACTACTTACAGCTCTGCATGATCCGCGCGGTGGTTCTGGAGAGTAGGTGAGCTGATCTTTGTTGCTTCTTTATTGATATTTAGTGCGATCTTACACCCCTCTCAAATATTTTTTTTTTTCTGGATATCACCCTCGCTGTACTTCTGCTTCACTTTCATACTACTTGCAGCACAGAATGATCCGCACTGTGGGTCTGGAGGGGAGGTGAGCTGATCTTTGTTGCTTCTTTTTTCATATTTAGTGCAATCTTGCTTCCCTTTGAAATATCATTTGTTTTTTTTTATGGATATCACCCTCGATGGACTTCTGCTTCACATTCATACTACTTGCAGCACTGCATGATCCGCGTGTTGGGACTGAAGAGGAGGTGAGCTGATCTTTGTTGCTGCTTTTTTGATATTTAGTGCGATCTTGCTCCCCTCTCAAATATCATTTTTTTTATGGATATCACCCTAGCTGGACTTCTGCTTCAAATTAATAATACTTGCATTACTGCATGATCCGCGCGGTGGTCAGGAGAGGAGGTGAGCTGATCTTTGTTGCTACTTTTTAGATATTTAGTGCGATCTTGCTCCCCTCTCAAATATCATTTGTTTTTTTATGGATATCACCCTCACTGGACTTCTGCTTCACCTTCTTACTACGTGCAGCACTGCATGATCTGTGTGGTGGGACTGGAGAGGAGGTGAGCTGATCTTTGTTGCTTCTTTTTTGATATTTAATGCGATCTTGCTCCCCTGTCAAATATCATTTGTTTTTTTTATGGATATCACCCTCACTGGACTTCTCCTTCACCTTCATACTATTTGCTGCACTGCATGATCCGCACGGTGGGACTGGAGAGGAGGTGAGCTGATCTCTGTTGCTTCTTTTTTTATGTTTAGTGCGATCTTGCTCCCCTCTCATGTCATTTGTTTTTTTATGGATATCACCCTCGCTGGACTTCTGCTTCACCTTCATACTACGTGCAGCACTGCATGATCCGCGCGGTGGGACTGGAGAGGAGGTGAGCTGATCTTTGTTGCTCCTTTTTAGATTTTTAATGCGATCTTGCTCCCCTCTCAAATATCATTTTTTTTTTTATGGATATCACCCTAGCTGGACTTCTGCTTCAAATTAATACTACTTGCATTACTGCAAGATCCGCGCGGTGGTCAGGAGAGGAGGTGAGCTGATCTTTGTTGCTTCTTTTTAGATATTTAGTGCGATCTTGCTCCCCTCTCAAATATCTTTTTTTTTTTTTTATGGAGATCACCCTCGCTGGACTTCTACTTCATCATCAATCAATCAAATTTATTATCGCCAAGTACATATTACATATATACAAGGAATTCTTTGTGGCAAAGGCAACATAATATATAACAACAGATACAACAAGTAACATCTAACAAGACAGATACAGTATATAGTCTACACATGAGGATTTAATTGTTGAACAGAGAGTGGATAGGAGCTGTTCATATGGCGGTTGGTGCTGCATTTGGGGACTCTGAAGCGACGTCCTGAAGGGAGTAGTTGGAATGAGGAGTGTCCCGGGTGAGAGGGATCGGATGAAATTTTCAATGCGTGGGATCGAATACTCTTATCATAAAGATCCTGGATTTTAGGCAGGGGGGAACCTATAATTCTCTCTGCTGTTCTGAAAGTCCTTTGTAAGCGGAGTTTGTCATGCGCAGTGGCTCCCCCATACCAGACTATCAGAGAGGAACAAATCACAGATCTGATGACAGCATTAAAGAATAAGATCAGCAGATTCTTAGACAAACCATATCTTTTCAGCTGACGCAGGAAGAACATCCTCTGTTGTGCTTTTCTTATAACAGCATCCACGTTTTTCCCCAATTTAAGATCATGAGAGATGATAACACCATGGAATTTGGTCTCTGTGACCCTAAGAACCACTTCGTCATGGCTGTAGATTGGAAGTATCTCATGTTGATCTTTCCTAAAATCCACAACCATCTCAGCAGTTTTTTTAGTGTTGAGTACAAGATTATTGGCTTTACACCAGTCACATATTCTTTTCACCTCACTCCGATACATGTCTTCAGCATTTCCCCTGATGAGACCAATCAGTGTCATATCATCGGCAAATTTCAAGATTTTTACTGAGTCTGCTGAAGAAATGCAATCACTCGTATAGAGAGAAAACGGTAACGGGGACAAAACACACCCCTGAGGTGCCCCGATGTTTGTGACCAAGGTGTCCGAAGTGAATGGTCCAACTTTTACACTCTGTATCCTGGCTGTCAGGAAGTTATAAATCCACAAGCATAAGTTGAGAGGGACTCCTGATACTATTTGCAGCACTGCATGATGTGCGCAGAGTGACTGGAGAGGAGGTGAGCTGATCTTTGTTGCTTCTTTTTTGATATTTAGTGTGATCTTGCTCACCTCTCAAATATCATTTGTTTTTTTTTATGGATATCACCCTCGCTGGACTTCTGCTTCCAATTAATACTACTTGCAGTACTGCATGATCCGCACGGTGGGACTGGAGAGGAGGTGAGCTGATCTCTGTTGCTTCTTTTTTTATATTTAGTGCGATCTTGCTCCCCTCTCATATCATTTGTTTTTTTATGGATATCACCCTCGCTGGACTTCTGCTTCACCTTCATACTACTTGCAGCTCAGCATGATCCGCACGGTGGTTCTGGAGAGTAGGTGAGCTGATCTTTGTTGCTTCTTTATTGATATTTAGTGCGATCTTACTCCCCTCTCAAATATTTGTTTTTTCTGGATATCGCCCTCGCTGTACTTCTGCTTCACTTTCATACTGCTTGCAGCACTGCATGATCCGCACTGTGTGACTGGAGGGGAGGGGAGGTGAGCTGATCTTTGTTGCTTCTTTTTTGATATTTAGTGCCATATTGCTCCCCTTTGAAATATCATTTGTTTTTTCTGGATATCGCCCTCGCTGTACTTCTGCTTCACTTTCATACTACGTGCAGCACTGCATGATCCGCACGGTGGGACTGGAGAGGAGGTGAGCTGATCTGTGTTGCTTCTTTTTTGATATTAATGTGATCTTGCTCCCCTCTCAAATAACATTTGTTTTTATGGATATCACCCTTGCTGGACTTCTGCTTCACCTTCATACTACTTGCAGCACTGCATGATCCGCACGATGGGACTGGAGAGGAGGTGAGCTGATCTTTGTTGCTTCTTTTTTGATATTTAGTACGATCTTGCTCCTCTCTCAAATATCATTTTTTTTTTATGGATATCACCCTCGCTGGACTTCTGCTTCACCTTCATACTACGTGCAGCACTGCATGATCCGCGCGGTGTGACTCGAGTGGAGGTGAGCTGATCTATGTAACTTCTTTTTTGATATTTAGTGCGATCTTGCTCCCCTCTCAAAAATCATTTGTTTTTGTTATGGATATCACCCTCGCTGGGCTTCTGCTTCACCTTCATAATATCTGAAGCACTGCATGATCCGCACGGTGGTAATGAAGAGGAGGTGAACTGATCTTTGTTGCTTCTTTTTTGATATTTAGTGCGATCTTGCTCCCCTCTCAAATATAATTTTTTTTTTTTATGGATATCACCCTTGCTGGACTTCTGCTTCACCTTTATACTATTTGCAGCACTGCATGATCCGCGCAATGGGACTGGAGAGAAGGTGAGCTGATCTTTGTTGCTCCTTTTAAGATATTTAGTGCGATCTTGCTCCCCTCTCAAATATCATTTGTTTTTTGATGGATATCACCCTCGCTGAACTTCTTCACCTACATAATACTTGCACCACTGCATGATCCGCGCAGTTGGACTGGAGAGAAGGTGAGCTGATCTATGTTCCTTCTTTTTTGATATTTAGTGCGATCTTACTCCCCTCTCAAATATCATTTTTTTTTTTTATGGATATCACCCTCACTGGACTTCTGCTTCACCTCATACTACATGCAACACTGCATGATCCGCGCGGTGGGACTGGAGAGGAAGTGAGCTGATCTTTGTTGCTCCTTTTTAGATTTTCAGTGCGATCTTGCTCCCCTCTCAAATATCATTTGTTTTTTTTATGGATATCACCCTCACTGGACTTCTACTTCACCATGATACTATTTGCAGCACTGCATGATGTGCGCAGAGTGACTGGAGAGGAGGTGAGCTGATCTTTGATGCTTCTTTTTTGATATTTAGTGCGATCTTGCTCCCCTCTCAAATATCATTTTTTTTTTTTTTTTTTATGGATATCACCCTCGCTGGACTTCTGCTTCCAATTAATACTAATTGCAGTACTGCATGATTCGCACGGTGGAACTGGAGTGGAGGTGAGCTGATCTTTGATGCTTCTTTTTTTATATTTAGTGCGATCTTGCTCCCCTCTCAAATATCATTTGTTTTTTTATGAATATCACCCTCGCTGGACTTCTGCTTCACCTTCATACCACGTGCAGCACTGCATGATCCGTGCGGTGGGACTGGAGAGGAGGTGAGCAGATCTGTGTTGCTTCTTTTTTGATATTAATGTGATCGTGCTCCCCTCTCAAATAACATTTGTTTTTATGGATAACACCCTCGCTGGACTTCTGCTTCACCTTCATACTATTTGCAGCACTGCATGATCCGTGCGGTGGGACTGGAGAGGAGGTGAGCTAATCTTTGTTGCTTCTACTTTAATATTTAGTGCGATCTTGCTCCCCTCTCAAAAATCATTCTTTTATGGATATCACCCTTGCTGGACTTCTGCTTCACCTTCATACTACTTGCAGCACTGCATGATCTGCACGATGGGACTGGAGAGGAGGTGAGCTGATCTTTGTTGCTTCTTTTTTGATATTTAGTGCGATCTTGCTCCCCTCTCAAATATCATTTGTTTTTTTTATGGATACCACCCTCCCTGGGCTTCTGCTTCACCTTCATACTATTTGCAGCACTGCATGATCTTCGCAGAGTGACTGGAGAGGAGGTGAGCTAATATTTGTTGCTTCTTTTTTGATATTTAGTTCGATCTTGCTCCCCTCTCAAATATCTTTTTTTTATGGATATCACCCTCGCTGGACTTCTGCTTCACCTTCATACTACGTGCAGCACTGCATGATCCGCGCGGTGGGACTGGAGAGGAGGTAAGCTGATCTTTGTTGCTACTTTTTAGATTTTTAGTGCGATCTTGCTCCCCTCTCAAATATCAATTGTTTTTTTTATGGATATCACCCTCGCTGGACTTCTGCTTCACCTTCATACCACATGCAGCACTGCATGATCCGTGCGGTGGGACTGGAGAGGAGGTGAGCAGATCTGTGTTGCTTCTTTTTTGATATTAATGTGATCGTGCTCCCCTCTCAAATAACATTTGTTTTTATTGATAACACCCTCGCTGGACTTCTACTTCACCATGATACTATTTGCAGCACTGCATGATGTGCGCAGAGTGACTGGAGAGGAGGTGAGCTGATCTTTGTTGCTTCTTTTTTGATATTTAGTGCGATCTTGCTCCCCTCTCAAATATCATTTGGTTTTTTTTATGGATTTCACCCTCAATGGACTTCTGCTTCACATTCATACTACTTGTAGCACTGCATGATCCACGTGGTGGGACTGAAGAGGAGGTGAGCTGATCTTTGTTGCTTCTTTTTTGATATTTAGTGCGATCTTGCTCCCCTCTCAAATATCATTTTTTTTATGGATATCACCCTAGCTGGATTTCTGCTTCAAATTAATACTACTTGCATTACTGCATGATCCGCGCGGTGGTCAGGAGAGGAGGTGAGCTGATCTTTGTTGCTACTTTTTAGATATTTAGTGCGATCTTGCTCCCCTCTCAAATATCATTTGTTTTTTTTATGGATATCACCCTCACTGGACTTCTGCTTCACCTTCATACTATCTGAAGCACTGCATGATCCGCGCAATGGTTATGAAGAGGAGGTGAGCTGATCTTTGTTGCTTCTTTTTAGATATTTAGTGTGATTTTGCTCCCCTCTTAAAAATAATTTGTTTTTTTTCTATGGATATCACCCTTGCTGGACTTCTGCTTCACCTTTATCATATTTGCAGCACTGCATGATCCGCGCAATGGGACTGGAGAGAAGGTGTGCCGATCTTTGTTGCTTCTTTTTAGATATTTAGTGCGATCTTGCTCCCCTCTCAAATATCATTTTTTTTTATGGATATCACCCTCGCTGGACTTCTACTTCATCATGATACTATTTGCAGCACTGCATGATGTGCCCAGAGTGACTGGAGAGGAGGTGAGCTGATCTTTGTTTCTTCTTTTTTGATATTTAGTGCTATCTTGCTCCCCTCTCATATCATTTGTTTTTTTATGAATATCACCTTGGCTGGACTTCTGCTTCACCTTCATACTACTTACAGCTCTGCATGATCCGCGCGGTGGTTCTGGAGAGTAGGTGAGCTGATCTTTGTTGCTTCTTTATTGATATTTAGTGCGATCTTACTCCCCTCTCCAATATCATTTGTTTTTTTATGAATATCACCTTGGCTGGACTTCTGCTTCACCTTCATACTACTTGCAGCACTGCATGATCCACACGATGGGACTGGAGAGGAGGTGAGCTGATCTTTTTCTTCTTTTTTGATATTTAGTGCGATCTTGCTCCCCTGTCAAATATTTGTTTTTTTTATTGATACCACCCTCCCTGGGCTTCTGCTTCACCTTCATACTATTTGCATCACTGCATGATCTGCGCAGAGTGACTGGAGAGGAGGTGAACTAATCTTTGTTGCTTCTTTTTTGATATTTAGTGCGATCTTGCTCCCCTCTCATATCATTTGTTTTTTTATGGATATCACCCTCGCTGGACTTCTGCTTCACCTTCATACTACGTGCAGCACTTCATGATCCGCGCGGTGGGACTGGAGAGGAGGTGAGCTGATCTTTGTTGCTCCTTTTTAGATTTTTAGTGCGATCTTGATCCCCTCTCAAATATCATTTGTTTTTCTTTATCGCCTTATTGGGGGACACAGATTACCATGGGTGTATGCTGCTGCTGCTAGGAGGCTGACACTATGCAAAACAAGAAAATTAGCTCCTCCCCGGCAGTATACACCCACCGACAGGCACTAGGCACCTCAGTTTGTGCTTAGTGTCTGTAGGAGGCGGACCGGGATCTTCCCAGATCCGCACTTATCCTTAGATTTCTAGTAGAACTTTTTAATTCTCTGTCTCTTGTTTTGCAGGTTCAAGTCGGGAAACAGGGTGTAAATTTCACCCTGCTTTCCCACATCAAGCGGCTGAGCGAGCAGTGTGGCATATCCCACATCGCACCTCTCAGTACGCTGGCAGGACTTTTTTCCATATCACCTCCTGATGCTATGGCTTGTGGACAGGTGGCTGGTCTTTGCCAAATCCCCCTCCTCACCCCTCTCTCGGGACAGGGCTGAGAGGAAGACGGCGGTCGCAAAGGGTTACGCCGTTTTTCTCCTGGATGCGGATAAAGAGGACCCCCCCTCAGTGGCTTGCTCTCTTCCGGTGAGCCCCTGTGATCATCCTCTTCAGGGACGTCAGGTAAGTGCCTGTACGATCCCTCCAGCCCCCGCATTATCTGCAATGAATCCATCAATCTTCCAAAGAGAGCTCGCAGCATCTACAGACTCTGCGTTCAAATCTCCCGCCCCTTCCCTGCCGCGCGCCTACACAGCCGCTCGTTCTCTCCTCTCTCTTCCAAAGGGGAACGTAGGACTCTTCACAGTATTCCAGGGTGGGAGATACAGCAGCGAATCTATCAGCCGAGCTGAGGGTACCTTTATATCGGCGGTATTCCTCCTCTATTTGTCTGCACAGGGCTGCGGCGTCCACTTTCACTTTCTATTCAGCTTCCTCAGCGCGCTCCGTCCTCCTTCTCTGAGCGCGCTTTCTTCACGCGTTTATTAGCCCATCACAGGGCTCCTTTCTGATATGCCAGCCCCACTCTGTACCGCGCCCTCCCTGACGCAGTTAACCAATGGCGGCTCAGCCGCCAAGCTCCGCCCCCTCACGTCATCCAGCATTCTCTTCCTGCGCTGTTTGGGGGGACACCTCGGCGTTTTTGGCTGCTCGCCTGAATTCCGGTAGGCTCTGCTCTGGCGCAAAGAATTAGCTTTCCTCTGCAGTTCTTCTCTATCCCTAAGGCCATTCAGCGCAGTGTACTTATGCACAATCCTTCAAGGGATCTCTGTTTCAGGCCCACCGCTACACATTACGCCTGCGCACGCTGTAAAAAGAAGTGGGCATCTGGTCAGTCGTCCCCCCTTCTGCCTTTCCTGCAGTCCTCCAACTATGTCTGCATCTCAGGAGCACCCCGAGCCTCGGTCTGAGGACACCCCCCCCTCCCCCGGAGTGGGCCGTTGTAGTGTCTCAGTCAGTCTCTGACTTGACTAAGGTTTCTCAGTCGCTGGTCCAGGTCTTAGAACGATTGCCTCAGCTAGCTACAGCCACCTGCGCACCGACCGCCTCGCAGGTTGAGTCATCTGCACCTGACCGCGACCTTCAGAGGGACAGACCGGGCAGGAGTTCTAGGAAGCGAGTTCTGTCCGGCTCGTCTTCCAGTTCGCTAGGGCCGGCTGCCTCACCCAGGTGTCCTTCTACTTCATCTGAGGACGGCCCTAGGTCAAACGACGATTCCCATTCTGAATCTAGTTCAGAATCAGATACCATATCCAAAACATGGAATATGGTCGATAGTCTCCTTTCTGCTATCTTCCAAACCCTGGAAATTAAGCAGGATAAGACCCCGCCCCAGGAATTCTCTGTCCCATTTAAACGAGCAAGGCCTCCATCCCGAACCTTTCCAAACCACAAAGAGTTCGATGCTGCTCTAACCAAACATTGGGAGCACCCTGAGCAATTCTTCTCAGGCTGCAGGTACTTAGATGTCCTGTACCCCTTTGATGTAGAGCTTAAGGATCCAACAAATGGATCAAAGCCCCTGAAGTGGATCCTCCCGTCTCTCGCGTAGCCTCTAAGACGGTTCTATCTCTCCCGGACAGGGCATCGCTTAAGGATCCAACAGACAGGCAGATAGAAGCTCTGGCTAAGTCTATTTTCGAGGCATCCGGCGCCTCTCTCTGTCCTATTTTCGCCTCCTCCTGGATCGCGAAAGTCATTTCAGCTTGGGCAAAAATTCTTCACAGAGGCATCTTAGCGGCAGCTCCTCAGGACGAGTTGGCAGATCTAGCAGATCAAATTAATCATGCGGGAAAATACCTTTTAGCCGCCTCCTTAGATGCAGCTGGGTGCGTGGCAAGGGCTAACAGCAACATAGTGGCAGTACGCCGAGTCCTCTAGCTAAAGTCATGGAATGCGGATACCACTTCAAAAAAAAAAAAAAAAAAAAAGTCACTTACCAACTTACCGTTCCATGGTTCTAGGCTCTTTGGAGCCAAGCTGGATCAAATAATCTCTGATGCCACTGGTGGTAAAAGCACCTCTCTCCCCCAGTCTCGACCAAAACGTTTTTCAACAGAAAGGGTTTCCGGCCGTTTAGGTCCTTTCGCCCCTTCTCGTCCACAGAGAGATCTACCCAGCAAGATAGGCCTTCCGCCTCTACGGAGCGTGAACAGAAAAAACGATCTTACAAACCCGCTCCCCGCTGGAGATCTAGAGGACAATATTCTAGGTCTTCAGGCGCCCGTTCCGGTAGGTTCTCCTCCAAGTGACGGGTCACCCCCACCTGGAAGTTTTTCCAGGGTGGGAGGCAGACTTTCCTTTTTCGTGGACGCTTGGCTGTCGGTGGTCGACGACGCTTGGGTCAGGGAAATCATCGCGTCCGGTCACAAGATCGAATTTGCTTCCCCACCAAACAGACGTTTTTTCCTGTCTCGACCTCCAAGACAGCGGTCCCACATTCCAGGATTCTTTCAAGCCGTATCTTCCCTTCTTTCAGCCGGAGTGATTGTTCCCATTCCCTCAAACGAACGGTTTTCAGGGTTCTACTCAAATCTCTTCGTAGTCCCGAAGAAAGACGGCTCTCTGCGGCCAATCCTGGACCTCAAATTGCTCAATCGCCATGTGAAGATTCTTCACTTCAAAATGGAGTCTCTTCGGTCGGTGATAGCCTTGATGGAACCCGGAGAATTCCTCTGCTCTGTGGACATACGGGATGCCTATCTTCACATCCCTGTTTGCTTGCAGCATCAGAAATATCTTCGATTTGTGATTCAGGAAAATCACTACCAGTTTGCGGCTCTTCCCTTCGGGCTAGCCTCCGCTCCCCGTGTTTTCACGAAGGTGATGGCGACGGTCATGGCCATCCTTCGATCCAAGGGGATTCTCATCACTTATTTGGACGATCTCTTGATCAAGAGTTCGTCCCGTCAGGACTGCCTTCAGAGTCTTCAGATAACCCTGGATACTCTCGGCCGTCTCGGATGGTTAGTCAACAGGGAAAAATCCATTCTCAGTCCCACTCAGCGTCTGACCTTCCTAGGCATAGAATTCGACACGAATCTGGCCCGGGTGTTTCTGCCGAGGGAAAAATTTGCGTCTCTGTCCAAAGGTATTTGAGTCCTCAAACGACCAGCGCCCATTCCCCTTCGATTCTGCATGAAAGTTCTGGGGAGGATGGTGGCTTCCTTGGAAGCAGTGCCCTTTGCACAGTTTAATATTTGCCCTATCCAGCTGTTCCTCCTATCAGCCTGGGACAAGACGACGTTGGCCTTGGACCGCCCCATTCTCCTCCCTCTCAAAGTGAGGCAATCCCTGACTTAGTGGGCAATGCCTGCGTCAGTCATCCAAGGGAGGTCCTTTCTTCCGCTCCACTAGCAAGTCATCACCACCGATGCCAGCCTTCTAGGTTGGGGAGCGGTTTTCCATCAGAGAACGGCCCAGGGCCGCTGGAATTCACAAGAAGTTCTTCTCCCTATCAATCTCCTCGAGATCAGGGCAATCTTCTTTGCCCTTCTTCACTGGCAACCTCTCCTCGTCGGAAAGCCGATCCGTATTCAGTCGGAAAACGCCACGGCCGTGGCCTACATAAACCATCAGGGCGGCACGCGCATCCACCAAGTCATGTCAGAAGTGGCCAGGATTCTGCGCTGGGCGGAACGTTACGTCCCAGCAATCTCCGCCGTTCACATTCCAGGGGTGGAAAACTGGGCAGCCGACTTTCTGAGTCGTCAAGGCCTAGCGTCAGGCGAATGGTCTCTTCACCCCACAGTGTTATGAATGAGTCACCGTAGGAAGCAAAAACAGAAATACAAGCCAAGTCCAGAAAACCAGAGAAGTTGGCAACTATCAGATTGCAGACCCCTGAACCTATCAACACAACTAGCAGTAGCCGTGGGGGGTTCCTACGATGCCCTAGACCCCTCGATCACAGACGGAGAATTAAATAGGCCTAAAGAAAGAAAGAGGGGAAATCTAAACTGCCCCAGAGCAGACCCCAAAGCATTAGGCAGCCCCCAACATATAATGACGGTGAAGCAAGATGAAAACACTAACACAGACAGAAAGATAGACTGAGCAAAGACGGGGCCCAAAACTACCTAGATAGGAAAGGACAGGAAGGCTGCTGTCTGCAATCTGCCAAAACCCTATCAAAGACATAAGCCAACAAGCTGATATGAAAATGGCCCTGAAGCAGCTAGGCTTCAAAAACTAAATCAGCACTCAGGTATTTTCAGAAGACAGAGCTAAAGGAATTCAGCACACCCCAGCAGGGAATGGCAGAAATCCAGAAAAACAAAGCAAAACAAAGTCAAAGCACCAATGCAAAAGGCCGAGCAGCAAACTTAGCTTTAGAGGAGCAGGAATTCAGACTGGTCTCCAAGGATCCCACAGACAAATCACCCGCAGGGCAGAAGGGCGTCGGCAGCCTTATATCCAGTCAGTGACTCCACTCAGCCAGTCATCATCAGCCTCAGGTGTTTGATAATCAGGCTCACTACCTTTCTTTACCAGAAGAGGGAGTTCCTCGGGCCTCAGTAATGAAGGGGAAAATGAACTCACAACAGTACCTCCCCCTTGAGGAGGGGTCACCGAACCCTCAACTACGCCACCAGGGCGATCAGGGTGAGCCCGATGAAAGGCACGCACCAATCTTTTGGCATGAATATCAGAGGCAGAGACCCAGGAATTATCCTCCTGACCATAACCCTTCCACTTAACCAAATACTGGAGTCTCCGTCTAGCCAGACGGGAATCCAGTACTTTCTCTACCTCATATTCCATGTTACCTTCAACCAATACAGGGTCTGGAGGTGCCACCCCCGGAACAACAGGTTCAACAAACCTCTTCAACAAAGATTTATGGAACACATTATGGACTTTAAATGTGACAGGAAGAGCCAAACGAAAAGAGACCGGATTAATAATCTCCACAATCTTGTAAGGTCCAATAAATCTAGGCTTAAACTTAGGAGAAGCCACCTTCATAGCAATATTTTTTGATGATAACCACACCATATCACCAACCTTAAACTGGGGACCAATGGTCCTATGTCGGTTGGAAAACCGCTGGGCCTTTTCCTGGGAGAGAGATGACTTATCCACCACTTGGTCCCAGATCTGGTGCATTCTCTCCACCACAGTGTCAACACCTGGGCAGGCAGAGGGCTCCACCTGCCCTGAAGAAAATCGAGGATGAAACCCAAAGTTACAAAAAAAAGGTGACATCAAAGTGGCAGAACTAACTCTATTTAAAGCAAATTCGGCCAAGGGCAAAAATGAAACCCAATCATCCTGATCAGCAGAAATAAAACATCTCAAATATGACTCCAAGGTCTGGTTTGTTCTCTCTGTCTGCCCATTGGTCTGAGGGTGAAAAGCAGAGGAGAAGGACAACTGAATTCCCAGCCTGGAACAGAAAGTTCTCCAAAATCTAGACACAAACTGGACTCCTCTGTCAGATACAATGTTCTCAGGAATCCCGTGCAAACGAACCACCTGTTGTAAAAACAGGGGCACCAACTCAGAGGAAGATGGCAACTTAGGGAGTGGTACAAGATGAACCATCTTAGAGAACCTATCACAAATCACCCAAATAACAGTCATCCTTTGAGAGACAGGCATATCAGAGATGAAATCCATTGAAATATGGGTCCATGGCCTCTTGGGGACAGGCAAAGGCATCAACAACCCACTAGAGCGAGAACACGATTTAGACTGGGAGCACGTCCCACAGGACTGCACAAAATTCCTGACATCACGAGACAAGGAGGGCCACCAAAAAAACCGACTCACCAGATCTCTAGTACCAAAAATACCTGGATGACCAGCCAAAGCAGAGCAATGAACTTCAGACATCACTCTCTTCTTCCACTGGTCAGGAACATACAACTTTCCACTGGGACAACGCTCAGGTTTGTCCTCCTGGAACTCTTCCAGAGCACGTCTCAAATCGGGCGAGATGGCAGAAAGAACTACCCCTTCGCCTAAGATGGTAGCAGGCTTGGTCACCACAGAAGAATCAGCAAAGAAGCTCCTAGAGAGGGCGTCTGCCTTGACATTCTTAGTTCCAGGAAGAAAAGAAACCACAAAATCAAAACGTGTAAAAAAACAAGGCCCACCTAGCCTGTCTAGGGTTCAAGCGCTTAGCTGACTCTAGGTAAATCAATTTCTTGTGGTCAGTGAGGACGACGACTTGATGCTTAGCTCCCTCCAACCAATATCTCCACTCCTCAAATGCCCATTTCATGGCCAACAGTTCCCTATTCCCCACATCATAGTTACGTTCAGATGGAGAGAACTTTCGGGAAAAGAAAGCACAGGGATTCATTTTAGATGTTACAGGATCCTTTTGGGACAAAACAGCTCCTGCTCCAATCTCAGAAGCATCCACCTCTACCTGGAATGGAAGTGAGACATCAGGTTGCCGCAAAACCGGGGCGGAGGTGAATCTTCGCTTCAGCTCCTGAAAGTAAGAAACAGCCTCCGGAGACCAATTTAACACATCAGCACCCTTCTTAGTCAAATCAGTCAATGGCTTGGCAATACTAGAAAATTTTGCTATAAATTTCCAATAAAAATTAGCAAAACCCAAAAACTTCTGGAGGGCCTTCAAAGAAGTGGGCTGAACCCAATCGTAAATGGCCTGTACCTTGGCCGGGTCCATTTCAATAGTTGACGGGGACAAAATAAATCCCAAAAAAGAAATCCTCTGTACTCCAAAAAGGCATTTAGATCCTTTGACATACAGGGAATTCTCCCTCAAGATCCGGAACACAGTCCGAATATGTTCCACATGAGAATCCCAATCCTTGGAGAAGATCAAAATATCATCCAGATAGATAATCAAAAATTTATCGACAAAATCTCGGAAAATATCGTTCATGAAGCACTGAAAGACAGAAGGGGCATTAGTGAGCCCAAAAGGCATCACCAGGTACTCAAAATGTCCCTCCGGAGTATTAAACGCCGTCTTCCATTCATCTCCATGCTTAATGCGAATAAGATTATACGCCCCCCTGAGGTCAAGCTTGGTAAACCAGCAAGCACCTTTAACTCTGGAGAATAGATCAGAAATCAGGGGTAACGGATACTGATATTTAACAGTAATTTTGTTGAGGGCACGATAATCAATACAAGGTCTTAATGATGCATCCTTTTTGGCTACAAAAAAAAAACCGGCACCTAAGGGTGAAGAGGATGGTCTAATATGACCCTTCTCCAACGCCTCCTTAATATAGGATCGCATGGCCTCGTGCTCGGGTACAGATAAATTGAAGAGCCGACCCTTGGGAAATTTACACCCCGGGCTCAGTTCAATTGCACAGTCATAACTCCTATGAGGAGGCAGAGACGCAGACTGATTCTCACTAAGTACATCATAAAAGTCCGCCAAATAATCAGGAACATCATGCGACTGAGGAGAGGTGGAAAACACCGGAGCCTCACTAAAGGCACACCGACAACCCCAACTCACCACAGACACAGATTTCCAATCCAAAACTGGATTATGAATTTGTAACCAGGGAAACCCCAGAACAATAGTATCATGCAGATTATGCAACACCAAAAATCTGCAATTTTCTTGATGGTCTGGGGCGACCCGCATTACCACCTGGGTCCAAAACTGAGGTTTATTTTTAGCCAAAGGAGTAGCATCAATCCCCCTCAAAGGGATAGGCGTCTGCAGAGGTGTCATCGGAAATCCACAACGTTTAGCAAAATCCAAGTCCATTAGGTTTAGAGCTGCTCCCGAATCCACAAAAGCCTTGGCGGAAAATGTGGACAGGGAGCAGATCAGAGTAAGGCTGGTTTCACATTCGCGTTAAAACAACGCTGCGCACTGCGTCGTTAAGCCCCGCCCCGATCCGGCTCCCTGCCCGCCCCATCCGGGATCACCGCCTACTTTCGCATTTGCACGCATGCGATCGGCGCACCCTATCTTTAGCATAGGGTGCGCAGATCATGCGCTGCCAGTGTGAAAGTAGCGTGCTGCGCACTTTTGACGGTGCGCCGTGCGCGCCGAAATGCAGCATGTTGCATTTCGGCGCGCACGGCGCACCGTTAAAAGTGCGCAGCACGCTACTTTCACAGTGGCAGCGCATGATCTGCGCACCCTATGCTAAAGATAGGGTGCGCCGATCGCATGCGTGCAAATGCGAAAGTAGGCGGTGATCCCGGATGGGGCGGGCAGGGAGCCGGATCGGGGCGGGGCTTAACGACGCAGTGCGCAGCGTTGTTTTAATGCGAATGTGAAACCAGCCTAATAGCCAGAAGAAACTTAGGTTGAACACCCCCAACAGAAAACGTGTGTGCAAAGCGTTTCTCTCGTTTAGGACAGACAGAAATAATATGCAAGGAATCTCCACAGAAAAAACACAACTTATTACGCCTTCTGAACTCCTGACGCTGCTCTCTGGAAAAAACTCTATCACATTGCATAGGTTCAGACATTTGTTCAACAGGTGGCAACACCTCTCGTGCTGTTTTGCGTTCGCGCAAACGCCGATCAACCTGAATGGCTAATGACATAGAATCGTCAAGACCAGAGGGAACAGGAAATCCCACCATAGTATCTTTTACGGCTTCTGACAACTTCTTCCGAAAGAGAGCAGCCAAGGCATTATCATTCCAGGTAGTAAGTACTGCCCACTTTCGGAGTTTTTGACAGTACAATTCTGCAGAATCACGACCCTGGTTCAATGCCAGCAGGGTCTTTTCAGCCTGATCAATGGCATTAGGTTCGTCATACAACAACCCCAAGGCCTGAAAAAATATTAGTCAGAATAGGATCATCTGGTTTCAAAGAAAACGCCCAATCCTGGGGATCGCCATGCAGCAAAGAGATGACAATTTTAACCTGCTGCGTGGAGCTCCCTGACGAGTTAGGCTTCAAGGCAAAAAATAATTTACAATTATTTTTGAAATTCAAAAATTTAGACCGATCCCCAAAAAATACATCAGGTGTAGGAATCTTTGGTTCAGCAGCATGCGAATGAGCAAGGTAGGCGGAAATTCCCCGCACTTCCGCAGCGAGCTGCTCCACACGATCAGACAATAGCTTTATCTCCATTGAGAGAAAAAAAAATTCCCCCTACGGCCTCAGAGATATAGAGGAAAAAATATACACACTTTTTTTTTTTTTTTTTTTACAATTCTTTCCTGCTATTGAGTACCCTAGGATTTGCGGTATGACGGGTGATTCTGTTATGAATGAGTCACCGTAGGAGGCAAAAACAGAAATACAAGCTAAGTCCATAAAACCAGAGAAGTTGGCAACTATCAGATTGCAGACCCCTGAACCCATCAACACAACTAGCAGTAGCCGTGGGGGGTTCCTACGATGCCCTAGACCCCTCGATCACAGACGGAGAATTAAATAGGCCTAAAGAAAGAAAGGGGAAATCTAAACTGCCCCAGAGCAGACCCCAAAGCATTAGGCAGCCCCCAACATATAATGACGGTGAAGGCGGCGGTGGCACACCGACCGACCTAAGCCCTTCCTGTTCTTTTCGTTCCTTATTGCTGTTCCCGCCCTTGGGACTGCTTTGGAACGTCCCATGGTAATCTGTGTCCCCCAATAAGGGGATAAAGAAAGATGGATTTTTGGTTCTTACCGTAAAATCTCTTTCTTGGAGCCTTCATTGGGGGACACAGCACCCTCCCTGTTTTAAGTTGTACTGTGTTGGGTCCTTGAGTCCCTTGTTGGGTTGGTACATATGTTTAGAGTTGTGTGGCTTCTCCTACTGCTTTTTCACCAACTGAGGTGCCTAGTGCCTGTCGGTGGGTGTATACAGCCGGGGAGGAGCTAATTTTCTTGTTTTGCATAGTGTCAGCCGCCTAGCAGCAGCAACATGCACCCATGGTAATCTGTGTCCCCCAATGAAGGCTCCAAGAAAGAGATTTTACGGTAAGAACCAAAAATCCATCTTTTTCATGGATATCACTTTCACTGGACTTCTACTTCACCTTCATACTATTTTCATCACTGCATTATCCGCGCGGTGGTCAGGAGAGGAGGTGAGCTGATCTTTGTTGCTCCTTTTTAGATATTTAGTGCGATCTTGCTCCCCTCTCAAATATCATTTGTTTTTTTATGGATATCACCCTCGCTGGACTTCTGCTTCACCTTTATACTATTTGCAGCACTGCATGATCCGCGCAATGGGACTGGAGAGAAGGTGAGCTGATCTTTGTTGCTTCTTTTTAGATATTTAGTGCGATCTTGCTCCCCTCTCAAATATCATTTGTATTTTGATGGATAACACCCTCGCTGGACTTCTTCACCTGCATAATACTTGCACCACTGAATGATCTGCGCAGTGGGACTGGAGAGAAGGTGAGCTGATCCGTGTTCCTTCTTTTTTGATATTTAGTGTGATCTTGCTCCCCTCTCAAATATCATTTGTATTTTGATGGATAACACCCTCGCTGGACTTCTTCACCTGCATAATACTTGCACCACTGAATGATCTGCGCAGTGGGACTGGAGAGAAGGTGAGCTGATCCGTGTTCCTTCTTTTTTGATATTTAGTGCTATCTTGCTCCCCTCTCAAATATCATTTGTTTTTTTTTATGGATATCACCCTCACTGGACTTCTGCTTCACCTTCATACTATCTGAAGCCCTGCATGATCCACGCGGTGGTAATGAAGAGGAGGTGAGCTGATCTTTGTTGCTCCTTTTAAGATATTTAGTGCGATCTTGCTCCCCTCTCAAATATTTTTTTTTTTTTATGGATATCACCCTCAGGGTGGGAGGCAGACTTTCCTTTTTCGTGGACGCTTGGCTGTCGCTGGTCGACGACGCTTGGGTCAGGGAAATCATCGCGTCCGGTCACAAGATCGAATTTGCTTCCCCACCAAACAGACGTTTTTTCCTGTCTCGACCTCCAAGACAGCGGTCCCACATTCCAGGATTCTTTCAAGCCGTATCTTCCCATTCCCTCAAACGAACGGTTTTCAGGGTTCTACTCAAATCTCTTCGTAGTCCCGAAGAAAGACGGCTCTCTGCGGCCAATCCTGGACCTCAAATTGCTCAATCGCCATGTGAAGATTCTTCACTTCAAAATGGAGTCTCTTCGGTCGGTGATAGCCTTGATGGAACCCGGAGAATTCCTCTGCTCTGTGGACATACGGGATGCCTATCTTCACATCCCTGTTTGCTTGCAGCATCAGAAATATCTTCGATTTGTGATTCAGGAAAATCACTACCAGTTTGCGGCTCTTCCCTTCGGCCTAGCCTCCGCTCCCCGTGTTTTCACGAAGGTGATGGCGACGGTCATGGCCATCCTTCGATCCAAGGGGATTCTCATCCCTTATTTGGACGATCTCTTGATCAAGAGTTCGTCCCGTCAGGACTGCCTTCAGAGTCTTCAGATAACCCTGGATACTCTCGGCCGTCTCGGATGGTTAGTCAACAGGGAAAAATCCATTCTCAGTCCCACTCAGCGTCTGACCTTCCTAGGCATAGAATTCGACACGAATCTGGCCCGGGTGTTCCTGCCGATGGAAAAATTTGCGTCTCTGTCCAAAGGTATTTGAGTCCTCAAACGACCAGCGCCCATTCCCCTTCGATTCTGCATGAAAGTTCTGGGGAGGATGGTGGCTTCCTTGGAAGCAGTGCCCTTTGCACAGTTTCATATTCGCCCTATCCAGCTGTTCCTCCTATCAGCCTGGGACAAGACTACGTTGGCCTTGGACCGCCCCATTCTCCTCCCTCTCAAAGTGAGGCAATCCCTGACTTGGTGGGCAATGCCTGCGTCAGTCCTCCAAGTGAGGTCCTTTCTTCCGCTCCACTGGCAAGTCATCACCACCGATGCCAGCCTTCTAGGTTGGGGAGCGGTTTTCCATCAGAGAACGGCCCAGGGCCGCTGGAATTCACAAGAAGTTCTTCTCCCTATCAATCTCCTCGAGATCAGGGCAATCTTCTTTGCCCTTCTTCACTGGCAACCTCTCCTCGTCGGAAAGCCGATCCGTATTCAGTCGGAAAACGCCACGGCCGTGGCCTACATAAACCATCAGGGCGGCACGCGCATCCACCAAGTCATGTCAGAAGTGGCCAGGATTCTGCGCTGGGCGGAACGTTACGTCCCAGCAATCTCCGCCGTTCACATTCCAGGGGTGGAAAACTGGGCAGCCGACTTTCTGAGTCGTCAAGGCCTAGCGTCAGGCGAATGGTCTCTTCACCCCACAGTGTTATGAATGAGTCACCGTAGGAAGCAAAAACAGAAATACAAGCTAAGTCCAGAAAACCAGAGAAGTTGGCAACTATCAGATTGCAGACCCCTGAACCTATCAACACAACTAGCAGTAGCCGTGGGGGGTTCCTACGATGCCCTAGACCCCTCGATCACAGACGGAGAATTAAATAGGCCTAAAGAAAGAAAGAGGGGAAATCTAAACTGCCCCAGAGCAGACCCCAAAGCATTAGGCAGCCCCCAACATATAATGACGGTGAAGCAAGATGAAAACACTAACACAGACAGAAAGATAGACTGAGCAAAGACGGGGCCCAAAACTACCTAGATAGGAAAGGACAGGAAGGCTGCTGTCTGCAATCTGCCAAAACCCTATCAAAGACATAAGCCGACAAGCTGATATGAAAAAGGCCCTGAAGCAGCTAGGCTTCAAAAACTAAATCAGCACTCAGGTATTTTCAGAAGACAGAGCTAAAGGAATTCAGCACACCCCAGCAGGGAATGGCAGAAATCCAGAAAAACAAAGCAAAACAAAGTCAAAGCACCAATGCAAAAGGCCGAGCAGCAAACTTAGCTTTAGAGGAGCAGGAATTCAGACTGGTCTCCAAGGATCCCACAGAGAAATCACCCACAGGGCAGAAGGGCGTCGGCAGCCTTATATCCAGTCAGTGACTCCACTCAGCCAGTCATCATCATCAGCCTCAGGTGTTTGATAATCAGGCTCACTACCTTTCTTTACCAGAAGAGGGAGTTCCTCGGGCCTCAGTAATGAAGGGGAAAATGAACTCACAACAGTACCTCCCCCTTGAGGAGGGGTCACCGAACCCTCAACTACGCCACCAGGGCGATCAGGGTGAGCCTGATGAAAGGCACGCACCAATCTTTTGGCATGAATATCAGAGGCAGAGACCCAGGAATTATCCTCCTGACCATAACCCTTCCACTTAACCAAATACTGGAGTCTCCGTCTAGCCAGACGGGAATCCAGTACTTTCTCTACCTCATATTCCATGTTACCTTCAACCAATACAGGGTCTGGAGGTGCCACCCCCGGAACAACAGGTTCAACAAACCTCTTCAACAAAGATTTATGGAACACATTATGGACTTTAAATGTGACAGGAAGAGCCAAACGAAAAGAGACCGGATTAATAATCTCCACAATCTTGTAAGGTCCAATAAATCTAGGCTTAAACTTAGGAGAAGCCACCTTCATAGCAATATTTTTTGATGATAACCACACCATATCACCAACCTTAAACTGGGGACCAATGGTCCTATGTCGGTTGGAAAACCGCTGGGCCTTTTCCTGGGAGAGAGAGAACTTATCCACCACTTGGTCCCAGATCTGGTGCATTCTCTCCACCACAGTGTCAACACCTGGGCAGGCAGAGGGCTCCACCTGCCCTGAAGAAAATCGAGGATGAAACCCAAAGTTACAAAAAAAAGTGACATCAAAGTGGCAGAACTAACTCTATTTAAAGCAAATTCGGCCAAGGGCAAAAATGAAACCCAATCATCCTGATCAGCAGAAATAAAACATCTCAAATATGACTCCAAGGTCTGGTTTGTTCTCTCTGTCTGCCCATTGGTCTGAGGGTGAAAAGCAGAGGAGAAGGACAACTGAATTCCCAGCCTGGAACAGAAAGTTCTCCAAAATCTAGACACAAACTGGACTCCTCTGTCAGATACAATGTTCTCAGGAATCCCGTGCAAACGAACCACCTGTTGTAAAAACAGGGGCACCAACTCAGAGGAAGACGGCAACTTAGGGAGTGGTACAAGATGAACCATCTTAGAGAACCTATCACAAATCACCCAAATAACAGTCATCCTTTGAGAGACAGGCATATCAGAGATGAAATCCATTGAAATATGGGTCCATGGCCTCTTGGGGACAGGCAAAGGCATCAACAACCCACTAGAGCGAGAACACGATTTAGACCGGGAGCACGTCCCACAGGACTGCACAAAATTCCTGACATCACGAGACAAGGAGGGCCACCAAAAAAACCGACTCACCAGATCTCTAGTACCAAAAATACCTGGATGACCAGCCAAAGCAGAGCAATGAACTTCAGACATCACTCTCTTCTTCCACTGGTCAGGAACATACAACTTTCCACTGGGACAACGCTCAGGTTTGTCCTCCTGGAACTCTTCCAGAGCACGTCTCAAATCGGGCGAGATGGCAGAAAGAACTACCCCTTCGCCTAAGATGGTAGCAGGCTTGGTCACCACAGAAGAATCAGCAAAGAAGCTCCTAGAGAGGGCGTCTGCCTTGACATTCTTAGTTCCAGGAAGAAAAGAAACCACAAAATCAAAACGTGTAAAAAACAAGGCCCACCTAGCCTGTCTAGGGTTCAAGCGCTTAGCTGACTCTAGGTAAATCAATTTCTTGTGGTCAGTGAGGACGACGACTTGATGCTTAGCTCCCTCCAACCAATGTCTCCACTCCTCAAATGCCCATTTCATGGCCAACAGTTCCCTATTCCCCACATCATAGTTACGTTCAGATGGAGAGAACTTTCGGGAAAAGAAAGCACAGGGATTCATTTTAGATGTTACAGGATCCTTTTGGGACAAAACAGCTCCTGCACCAATCTCAGAAGCATCCACCTCTACCTGGAATGGAAGTGAGACATCAGGTTGCCGCAAAACCGGGGCGGAGGTGAATCTTCGCTTCAGCTCCTGAAAGTAAGAAACAGCCTCCGGAGACCAATTTAACACATCAGCACCCTTCTTAGTCAAATCAGTCAATGGCTTGGCAATACTAGAAAATTTTGCTATAAATTTCCAATAAAAATTAGCAAAACCCAAAAACTTCTGGAGGGCCTTCAAAGAAGTGGGCTGAACCCAATCGTAAATGGCCTGTACCTTGGCCGGGTCCATTTCAATAGTTGACGGGGACAAAATAAATCCCAAAAAAGAAATCCTCTGTACTCCAAAAAGGCATTTAGATCCTTTGACATACAGGGAATTCTCCCTCAAGATCCGGAACACAGTCCGAATATGTTCCACATGAGAATCCCAATCCTTGGAGAAGATCAAAATATCATCCAGATAATCAAAAATTTATCGACAAAATCTCGGAAAATATCGTTCATGAAGCACTGAAAGACAGAAGGGGCATTAGTGAGCCCAAAAGGCATCACCAGGTACTCAAAATGTCCCTCCGGAGTATTAAACGCCGTCTTCCATTCATCTCCATGCTTAATGCGAATAAGATTATACGCCCCCCTGAGGTCAAGCTTGGTAAACCAGCAAGCACCTTTAACTCTGGAGAATAGATCAGAAATCAGGGGTAACGGATACTGATATTTAACAGTAATTTTGTTGAGGGCACGATAATCAATACAAGGTCTTAATGATGCATCCTTTTTGGCTACAAAAAAAAAACGGGCACCTAAGGGTGAAGAGGATGGTCTAATATGACCCTTCTCCAACGCCTCCTTAATATAGGATCGCATGGCCTCGTGCTCGGGTACAGATAAATTGAAGAGCCGACCCTTGGGAAATTTACACCCCGGGCTCAGTTCAATTGCACAGTCATAACTCCTATGAGGAGGCAGAGACGCAGACTCATTCTCACTAAGTACATCATAAAAGTCCGCCAAATAATCAGGAACATCATGCGACTGAGGAGAGGTGGAAAACACCGGAGCCTCACTAAAGGCACACCGACAACCCCAACTCACCACAGACACAGATTTCCAATCCAAAACTGGATTATGAATTTGTAACCAGGGAAACCCCAGAACAATAGTATCATGCAGATTATGCAACACCAAAAATCTGCAATTTTCTTGATGGTCTGGGGCGACCCGCATTACCACCTGGGTCCAAAACTGAGGTTTATTTTTAGCCAAAGGAGTAGCATCAATCCCCCTCAAAGGGATAGGCGTCTGCAGAGGTGTCATCGGAAATCCACAACGTTTAGCAAAATCCAAGTCCATTAGGTTTAGAGCTGCTCCCGAATCCACAAAAGCCTTGGCGGAAAATGTGGACATGGAGCAGATCAGAATAAGGCAGCATGTTGCATTTCGGCGCGCACGGCGCACCGTCAAAAGTGCGCAGCACGCTACTTTCACAGTGGCAGCGCATGATCTGCGCACCCTATGCTAAAGATAGGGTGCGCCGATCGCATGCGTGCAAATGCGAAAGTAGGCGGTGATCCCGGATGGGGCGGGCAGGGAGCCGGATCGGGGCGGGGCTTAACGACGCATTGCGCAGCGTTGTTTTAACGCAAATGTGAAACCAGCCTAATAGCCAGAAGAAACTTAGGTTGAACACCCCCAACAGAAAACGTGTGTGCAAAGCGTTTCTCTCGTTTAGGACAGACAGAAATAATATGCAAGGAATCTCCACAGAAAAAACACAACTTATTACGCCTTCTGAACTCCTGACGCTGCTCTCTGGAAAAAACTCTATCACATTGCATAGGTTCAGACATTTGTTCAACAGGTGGCAACACCTCTCGTGCAGTTTTGCGTTCGCGCAAACGCCGATCAACCTGAATGGCTAATGACATAGAATCGTCAAGACCAGAGGGAACAGGAAATCCCACCATAGTATCTTTTACGGCTTCTGACAACCCCTTCCGAAAGAGAGCAGCCAAGGCATTATCATTCCAGGTAGTAAGTACTGCCCACTTTCTGAGTTTTTGACAGTACAATTCTGCAGAATCACGACCCTGGTTCAATGCCAGCAGGGTCTTTTCAGCCTGATCAATGGCATTAGGTTCGTAATACAACAACCCCAAGGCCTGAAAAAATGCGTTCACATTAGTCAGAATAGGATCATCTGGTTTCAAAGAAAACGCCCAATCCTGGGGATCGCCATGCAGCAAAGAGATGACAATTTTAACCTGCTGCGTGGAGCTCCCTGACGAGTTAGGCTTCAAGGCAAAAAATAATTTACAATTATTTTTGAAATTCAAAAATTTAGACCGATCCCAAAAAAATACATCAGGTGTAGGAATCTTTGGTTCAGCAGCATGCGAATGAGCAAGGTAGGCGGAAATTCCCCGCACTTCCGCAGCGAGCTGCTCCACACGATCAGACAATAGCTTTATCTCCATTGAGAGAAAAAAAAATTCCCCCTACGGCCTCAGAGATATAGAGGAAAAAATATACACACCTTTTTTTTTTTTTTTTTTTTACAATTCTTTCCTGCTATTGAGTACCCTAGGATTTGCGGTATGACGGGTGATTCTGTTATGAATGAGTCACCGTAGGAGGCAAAAACAGAAATACAAGCTAAGTCCATAAAACCAGAGAAGTTGGCAACTATCAGATTGCAGACCCCTGAACCTATCAACACAACTAGCAGTAGCCGTGGGGGGTTCCTACGATGCCCTAGACCCCTCGATCACAGACGGAGAATTAAATAGGCCTAAAGAAAGAAAGGGGAAATCTAAACTGCCCCAGAGCAGACCCCAAAGCATTAGGCAGCCCCCAACATATAATGACGGTGAAGCAAGATGAAAGCACTAACACAGACAGAAAGATAGACTGAGCAAAGACGGGGCCCAAAACTACCTAGATAGGAAAGGACAGGAAGGCTGCTGTCTGCAATCTGCCAAAACCCTATCAAAGACATAAGCCAACAAGCTGATATGAAAAAGGCCCTGAAGCAGCTAGGCTTCAAAAACTAAATCAGCACTCGGGTATTTTCAGAAGACAGAGCTAAAGGAATTCAGCACACCCCAGCAGGGAATGGCAGAAATCCAGAAAAACAAAGCAAAACAAAGTCAAAGCACCAATGCAAAAGGCCGAGCAGCAAACTTAGCTTTAGAGGAGCAGGAATTCAGACTGGTCTCCAAGGATCCCACAGAGAAATCACCCGCAGGGCAGAAGGGCGTCGGCAGCCTTATATCCAGTCAGTGACTCCACTCAGCCAGTCATCATCAGCCTCAGGTGTTTGATAATCAGGCTCACTACCTTTCTTTACCAGAAGAGGGAGTTCCTCGGGCCTCAGTAATGAAGAGGAAAATGAACTCACAACACCACAGTCTTCGATCAGATATGCCAGCGCTGTGGCTCTCCGGATGTCGATCTCATGGCATCGCGAATGAACCACAAAGTTTCGCGCTTCGTGTCCAGGTCCAGGGACCCTCTAGCCGTCGCTTGCGACGCCCTAGTAATTCCGTGGTCCCAGTTCCATCTTCCTTACCTGTTCCCACCACTTGCCTTGATCCCAAGAGTAGTCAAGAAGATAAAGTCGGAAGGCGTTCCGGTGATTCTAGTGGTTCCAGATTGGCCAAGAAGGCCTTGGTATGCGGAGCTGTCAACATGCTCACGGACGTTCCCTGGAGGTTTCCAGATTGTCCAGACCTTCTCTCGCAAGGCCCCCTTTACCACGAGAATTCTCGGTCTCTGAATTTAACGGCATGGCCATTGAGGCCGCAATCTTAAGAGAGTCGGGTGTGTCCAACCAGGTGATTCAGACAATGATCAAAGCCAGAAAACCAGCCTCTTCCCGCATTTACCATCGGTACTGGAAGGCTTTTTCCGTTGGTGCGACGATAAGAAAGTCTTTCCAATGACCTTTTCCATTCTGTCTATACTGGGTTTTCTTCAATCCGGCTTGGATTCGGGTCTGTCTCTCAGTACCCTCAAGGGATAGGTCTCCGCCCTATCGATTCTCTTCCAAAGAGAGCTCGCTTCCTTGTCGCAGGTTAAGACCTTTCTCCAAGGGGTCGCCCACGTGGCTCCCCCTCATCATTCGCCGATAGACCCGTGGGATCTCAATCTCGTCCTTAGCGTTCTTCAAAAGACGCCGTTTGAGCCTATCCAGGACATTTCGCTTTTCCTTCTCTCATGGAAGGTAACCTTTTTGATTGCCATCACGTCCATCAGAAGAGTCTCTGAGCTGGCGGCATTATCATGTCGATCCCCTTACCTGGTTCTCCATCAGGATAAGGTCGTCCTCAGGCCCGTTCCTTCTTTTCTTCCGAAGGTGGTTTCCTCTTTGCACATCAATGAGGATATCGTGCTGCCATCCTTTTGTCCTGTTCCTTCTCACCCTCTCGAGAAGTCACTCCACAACCTGGACGTAGTTAGAGCATTGCGTGTTTATCTCGCCAGAACCTCTTCATTTCGTCAGTCTGACTCGTTGCTGATCATCTCTGAAGGTTGCCGGAAAGGGCTTCCGGCTTCCAAATCCACGATCGCTCGCTGGATTCATTCTACCATTCTGGAAGCGTACCGACTACAGGAAAAACGGCCCCCTCCGGGAGTGAGAGCTCACTCCACCCGGGCCGTGGCAGCGTCGTGGGCCGTTCATCACCAGGCCTCAGCTTTACAAATTTGCAGGGCCGCTACCTGGTCGTCTGTACACACATTTGTGAGGTTCTACAGGGTTCATACCCAGGCCTCGGCTGATGCAGTTGTTGGTAGGAAGGTTCTGCAGGCGGCGGTGGCACACCGACCGACCTAAGCCCTTCCTGTTCTCTTCGTTCCTTATTGCTGTTCCCGCCCTTGGGACTGCTTTGGAACGTCCCATGGTAATCTGTGTCCCCAATAAGGGGATAAAGAAAGATGGATTTTTGGTTCTTACCGTAAAATCTCTTTCTTGGAGCCTTCATTGGGGGACACAGCACCCTCCCTGTTTTAAGTTGTACTGTGTTGGGTCCTTGAGTCCCTTGTTGGGTTGGTACATATGTTTAGAGTTGTGTGGCTTCTCCTACTGCTTTTTCACCAACTGAGGTGCCTAGTGCCTGTCGGTGGGTGTATACAGCCGGGGAGGAGCTAATTTTCTTGTTTTGCATAGTGTCAGCCGCCTAGCAGCAGCAACATGCACCCATGGTAATCTGTGTCCCCCAATGAAGGCTCCAAGAAAGAGATTTTACGGTAAGAACCAAAAATCCATCTTTTTCATGGATATCACTTTCACTGGACTTCTACTTCACCTTCATACTATTTTCATCACTGCATTATCCGCGCGGTGGTCAGGAGAGGAGGTGAGCTGATCTTTGTTGCTCCTTTTTAGATATTTAGTGCGATCTTGCTCCCCTCTCAAATATCATTTGTATTTTGATGGATAACACCCTCGCTGGACTTCTTCACCTGCATAATACTTGCACCACTGAATGATCTGCGCAGTGGGACTGGAGAGAAGGTGAGCTGATCCGTGTTCCTCCTTTTTTGATATTTAGTGCGATCTTGCTCCCCTCTCAAATATCATTTGTATTTTGATGGATAACACCCTCGCTGGACTTCTTCACCTGCATAATACTTGCACCACTGAATGATCTGCGCAGTGGGACTGGAGAGAAGGTGAGCTGATCCGTGTTCCTTCTTTTTTGATATTTAGTGCTATCTTGCTCCCCTCTCAAATATCATTTGTTTTTTTTTATGGATATCACCCTCACTGGACTTCTGCTTCACCTTCATACTATCTGAAGCCCTGCATGATCCACGCGATGGTAATGAAGAGGAGGTGAGCTGATCTTTGTTGCTCCTTTTAAGATATTTAGTGCGATCTTGCTCCCCTCTCAAATATCATTTGTTTTTTTTTTTATCGATATCACCCTCACTGGACTTCTGCTTCACCTTCATACTACGTGCAGCACTGCATGATCCGCGCGGTGGGACTCTAGAGGAGGGGAGCTGATCTTTATTGCTCCTTTTTAGATATTTAGTGCGATCTTGCTCCTCTTTGAAATATCATTTGTTTTTTATGGATTTCACCCTCGCTGGACTTCTGCTTCACCTTCATACCACATGCAGCACTGCATGATCCGCGCGGTGGGACTGGAAGGAGGTGAGCTGATCTGTGTTGCTTCTTTTTTGATATTAATGTGATCTTGCTCCCCTCTCAAATAACATTTGTTTTTATGGATAACACCCTCGCTGGACTTCTGCTTCACCTTCATACTATTTGCAGCACTGTATGATCCGTGCGGTGGGACTGGAGTGGAGGTGAGCTGATCTTTATTGCTTCTTTTTATATATTTAGTGCGATCTTGCTCCCCTCTCATATATCATTTGTTATTTTTATGGATATCACCCTCGCTGGACTTCTGCTTCACCTTTATACTATTTGCAGCACTGCATGATCCGCGCAATGGGACTGGAGAGAAGGTGAGCTGATCTTTGTTGTTCCTTTTAAGATATTTAGTGCGATCTTGCTCCCCTCTCAAATATCATTTGTTTTTTGATGGATATCACCCTCGCTGGACTTCTACTTCACCATGATACTATTTGCAGCACTGCATTATCTGCGCGGTGTGACTGGAGAGGAGGTGAGCTGATCCTTGTTGCTTCTTTTTTAAATGTAGTGCGATTTTGCTCCCCTCTCAAATAACATTTGTTTTTTATGGATATAACCGTCGCAGGACTTTTGCTTCACCTTCATACTACTTGCAGTACTGCATGATGCGCGCGGTGGGACTGGAGAGAAGGTGAGCTGATCCTTGTTGCTTCTTTTTTAAATGTAGTGCGATCTTACTCCCCTCTCAAATATCATTTGTTTTTTTTATGGATACCACCCTTCCTGGCCTTCTGCTTCACCTTCATACTCTTTGCAGCACTGCATGATCTGCGCGGTGTGACTGGAGAGGAGGTGATCTGATCTTTGTTGCTTCTTTTTTTATGTTTAGTGCGATCTTGCTCCCCTCTCAAATATCATTTGTTTTTTCTATGGATATCACCCTCGCTGGACTTCTGCTTCATCTTCATACTACTTGCAGCACTGCATGATCCGCGCGGTGGGACTGGAGAGGAGGTGAGCTGATCTTTGTTGCTTCTTTTTTGATATTTAATTCGATCTTGCTCCCCTCTCAAATATCATTTGTTTGTTTTATTGAGATCACCATCGCTGGACTTCTGCTTCACCTTCCTACTCTTTGCAGCACTGCATGATTCGCGCGGTGGGATTGGAGAGGAGGTGAGCTGATCTTTGTTGCTGCTTTTTTTATATTTAGTTCGATCTTGCTCCCCTCTCAAATATCATTTGTTTGTTTTATTGATATCACCATCGCTGGACTTCTGCTTCACCTTCCTACTCTTTGCAGCACTGCATGATTCGCGCGGTGGGATTGGAGAGGAGGTGAGCTGATCTTTGTTGCTTCTTTTTTTATATTTAGTTCGATCTTGCTCCCCTCTCAAATATCATTTGTTTTTTTATGGATATCACCCTTGCTGGACTTCTGCTTCACCTTCATACTACTTGCAGTACTGCATGGTGTGCGCGGTGGGACTGGAGAGGAGGTGAGCTGAACTTTGTTGCTTCTTTTTTTGATATTTAGTGCGATCTTGCTCCCCTCTGAAATATCTTTTTTTTTTATGGATATCACCCTTGTTGGACTTCTACTTCACCATGATACTATTTGCAGCACTGCATGATCTGCGCGGTGTGACTGGAGAGGAGGTGAGCTGATCTTTGTTGCTTCTTTTTTTGATATTTAGTGCGATCTTGCTCCCCTCTGAAATATCTTTTTTTTTTATGGATATCACCCTTGTTGGACTTCTACTTCACCATGATACTATTTGCAGCACTGCATGATCTGCGCGGTGTGACTGGACAGGAGGTGAGCTGATCTTTGTTGCTTCTTTTTTGATATTTAGTGCGATCTTGCTCCCCTCTCAAATATCATTTTTTTATGGATATCACCCTCGATGGACTTCTACTTCACCATGATACTATTTGCAGCACTGCATGATCTGCGCGGTGTGACTGGACAGGAGGTGAGCTGATCTTTGTTGCTTCTTTTTTGATATTTAGTGCGATCTTGCTCCCCTCTCAAATATCATTTTTTTATGGATATCACCCTCGCTGGACTTCTGCTTCACCTTCATACTATTTTCATCACTGCATGATCAGCGCAGTGGTCAGGAGAGGAGGTGAGCTGATCTTTGTTGCTCCTTTGTAGATATTTAGTGCGATCTTGCTCCCCTCTCAATTATCATTTGTTTTTTTTATGGATATCACCCTCTATGGACTTCTGCTTCACCTTCATACTAGTTGCAGCACTGCATGATCTGTGTGGTGGGACTGGAGAGGAGGTGAGCTGATCTTTGTTGCTTCTTTTTAGATATTTAGTGCTATCTTGCTCCCCTCTCAAATATCATTTGTTTTTTTTATGGATATCACCCTCGCTAGACTTCTGCTTCACCTTCCTACTACTTGCAGCACTGCATGGTGTGCGCAGTGGGACTGGCGAGGAGGTGAGCTGAACATATTTGCTTCTTTTTTGATATTTAGTGCGATCTTGCTCCCCTCTGAAATAACATTTATTTTTTAAGGATATAACCGTCGCTGGACTTTTGCTTCACCTTCCTACTACTTGCAGCACTGGATGATCCGCGCGGTGGGACTGGAGAGGAGGTGAGCTAATCTTTGTTTCTTCTACTTTAATATTTAGTGCGATCTTGCTCCCCTCTCAAATATCATTTGTTTTTTTATGGATACCACCCTCGCTGGACTTCTGCTTCACCATGATACTATTTGCAGCACTGCATGATCTGCGCGGTGTGACTGGAGAGGAGGTGAGCTGATCTTTGTTGCTTCTTTTTAGATATTTATTGCGATCATGCTCCCTTGACAAATATCATTTGTGTTTTTATGGATATCACCCTTTCTGGACTTCTGCTTCACCTTCATACTTCTTGCAGCACTGCATGATCCACGCGGTGTGACTGGAGAGGAAGTGAGCTAATCTTTGTTGCTTCTACTTTAATATTTAGTGCGATCTTGCTCCCCTCTCAAAAATCATATGTTTTTTTTATGGATATCACCCTTGCTGGACTTTTGCTTTACCTTTATACTACTTGCAGCACTGCATGATCTGCACGATGGGACTTTAGAGGAGGTGAGCTGATCTTTGATGCTTCTTTTTTTGATATTTAGTGCGATCTTGCTCCCCTCTCAAATATCATTTGTTTCTCGTTCGCCTTACTGGGGGGACATAGAGACCATGGGTGTATGCTGCTGCCACTAGGAGGCTGACACTATGCACAAAAAAAGGTTAGCTCCTCCGCAGTGTACACCCCTCCGACCGGCAGGGAATTCCTCAGTTTAGCTTAGTGTCAGTAGGAGGTGGACACGGGTCTTTGATTAGACCCATATCTACCTCGTTGTGCGTCGTTTCTTTTCAGGTTTTGTCCGGAGGGATACAGAGTGAATAGTCACATCTGTACTCCCACAAGGAGTCTGTGAGTGCGGCGTGTACTGCCACCCCGTATCCTCGCAGCTCTTCGCGGCTGGACCAGCAGCCTTCCTGGCGGACGCCAACACGAAGACGTCAGCGATTCAAAGGGTCCTTGTCGTCCGTCTCCCACCCACTCGCCTACCAGAGCCTGTCGGTTGGACGAGACACAGACACTCTTCAGGAACGAGGTACCTTTATTCGACAGGAATCCAGGCCCGGGAAGGATAAGTATTGGGGCTCACTCACCTCTCCCTCAGTCGGCACGGTTGCAGCGTTCCCGTTGGAGCAGGGATGCGGTAGCGCTGCGGACACCTGCGGCCATCCTGCGCTTATAGACAGCCTCTGCTCTCTCTTCCCTTCTCCCCTGGCAGGTTTATGTGCGGCAGCGCTCATGCTGCGGCACCTCTGCTCCGACCCCGTACTGACAGGCGGCCACCGCTTTTAATTTAGGCCCTGGCTTCAAATCGGGCCTACTTCAGCGTCGCGGCCACGCCTCCCGCCCCTTTCTACTAAGCGGGCTTCTCTCCCGGCTGTTCCAGGTCCTCCCACCGCCTCTCTCTCTTGCACTCCAGCCTGTTCTTGGCCAGCGGGCGGTGCCTATTTCAGCCCGGTGGTTAGCTCCGCCCTTCTTCCCCTGGAAGCGCGCGTCTTCTCCGTTCCTCTCAGGCGGTCGCCATCTTCTCAGCCTGTCAGCTGGACACCGTTCTCTTGGCCTGTCAGCCGGATTTCGCTATGACCTGCATCTGCAGACAAGTCGGATAGCATCGTCTCTGGGGTCACCGGACCATGAGTAGCTCTGCATCTGCAAACTGACACCCTTCTCTGCCTTCTGTCCCCCAACCTCCCAGCACTACCTCAGTTCCTCACTATGTCTAACTCTAAATCTGATCGTGCCCGCCCTACGGCTCCCTCCTGCACTCTAGTCAAGTTCTTTGCATGTTCTTCTTGCAATCGCAAACTTCCCTCAGGTCAGTCCACTCCCCTCTGCCTAGACTGCAGCAATGCAATTCAGCCTGACGCCGCTCAGGAGCCATCTATGGCCCCATGTGAGAGTGAACCCCCCCATGCCTGGCTGGGCTTCGTCTCTATCACAATCAGTGGCAGACCTCACCAGGGTGTCTCAGTCCCTAGTTGCCGTTCTCGATAAGTTGCCCCTGGACACTTCTGCAGGGTCCAGCAGGTCGCAAGAGATCCCATCTGAGCCAGCCAGTGTTAGTCGCAAAAGACCCAGGCAGGATCTCCAGCCGGAATCCTCTCCTCGTCCCATCTCACCACATAGCCCTTCTCAGCAGCCTCCCTCCCGGGCCTCCTCTCCCGAGTCAGGTGAAGCGTTCTCGGACTGGTCATCTGAGGGGATTTTAGAGCTGGATTCGGACCAGGATGCGAATATGAAGGTTACGGTGCAAGACCTCATTGCAGCGATTTACCATACCTTCGACATTGCTGACTCCCCTGCGAAATCCTCAGATCAGGAGGTTTCGTTCAGACGGGCGGAAACACCCTCCAGGGTATTTCCTTTCCATTCCGAGTTTGGAAAGATTTTTACCAAGGAAAGAGAAGACCCAACCAGACGCTTTCAAAGAGGAAAGCGTCTCGGCGTGCTGTACCCGTTTGCCAAATAGCTCACGGACAATTGGTCTGCTTCTCCCTCGGTGGACCCAGCCGTGTTCAGACTTTCTAATAACACGGTTCTCCCGCTTTCAGGTGTGGCGTCTTTAAAGGATTCTAATGATAGGATTATAGAATCCCTAGCAAAGTCTGCATTCGAAGCGGCTTCAGCGGCGGTATGTCCAATCTTTGCTTCATCTTGGGCAGCAAAGGCCATAGCTACTTGGGCAGAGGATCTTCGTAAGGGCATCCTAGATAAAACACAACCGGAGCGATTGGTCGATCTCGCTAATCAGATCTCCCATACGGGGGATTATCTGCTTTCTGCTTCTTTGGATGCCGCATCCTGCGCAGTTCAGGCGTCAAGCAACGTAGTTGCAATCCGACGTACGATTTGGCTGAAGGCCTGGCAGGCGGACTTGTCTTCTAAGAAGTCTCTTACTAATCTGCCTTTTCAGGGAGTGCGCCTCTTTGGATCCCAATTGGATCAGATTATTAAGGACGCCACCGGAGGCACGAGTTCCCTCCTCCCTCAGTTGAAGCCTCGCAGACCCCCACTAAGGCGTCAGTTTCGTCCCTTTCAGGCTTTCTGCCGTTTCAATACGGCGGAGAACCCTTCCAACCAACAAAGACCGCATGCACGCCAGGATAGAAAGAAAATTTCCTTCAGACCCACCCACTCCTGGCGATCACACTCTGCCCAGGGCAGACCATCCAGATCCAGATCTGGACGGTCTACATCAGCATGACTATCGTCGGACTTCAGAGGGTCCCGTCCAATTGGGAGGTCGACTCCTCTTCTTCAGGGACTTCTGGCTGGCCTCAGTGGAGGACGCTTGGGTCAGGGAGGTTGTATCGTCAGGATACAAGATAGAGTTCATTTCTCGTCCGCGAGATTGTTTCTTCGAATCCTGCCCTCCAAAAGATCCAGCCTTGATCCCGGGGTTCTTTACAGCCATCGCCTCTCTCCTCAGTTCCGGGGTGATTGTGCCCGTTCCCGAGGTGGAGCGTTTCACAGGGTTTTATTCGAACCTATTTGTGGTGCCGAAAAAAGACGGGGCGGTCCGACTCATCTTGGATCTCAAGCTACTCAACAAAAGAGTCCGCCTCCGCCACTTCCGGATGGAGTCGGTTCGTTCGGTAATCGCTTCCATGGAGGAGCAGGAATTCATGTGTTTAATAGACATCCAAGATGCCTATCTACATGTTCCCATATTCTCTGGACATCAGAAGTTCCTGCGTTTTGTGATTTGCCAGGAACATTACCAGTTCGTCGCGCTGCCCTTCGGTCTCGCCACCGCACCCAGAGTATTCACGAAGATCATGGCTGCGTTGATGGCCTTGTTGAGGATCAGAGGTCTTGTCCTTTTTCCGTACCTCGACGACATTCTGATCAAAGCTTCCTCTTTTCAGCAGGCTCGCCTGTCTGACGATCGTCTTAGACACCCTTTCCAGGCAGTTCCCTTTGCCCAATTTCACGCCAGACCTCTCCAACAGGCCATCCTGTCGAGGTGGAACAGGTCGGCTCTGTCCCTGGATCGTCCTGTTCATCTTTCACGCCGGATCAAACGGTCACTCAACTGGTGGTTGACGTCACCTCTCATTTCCTTGGGACGGTCATTTCTTCCCATTCTCTGGCAGATTGTAACAACGGATGCCAGCCTCCTCGGCTGGGGGGCAGTGTTCCGCAATCACACTGTTCAGGGTCGATGGTCGTCTCAGGAATCAGCTCTGCCGATCAACGTCCTAGAGATACGAGCGATTCATCTGGCTCTCGTTCAAAGGGAGAGGCTCCTCAGGGGCCTGCCTGTCCGGATTCAGACGGACAATGTCACAGCGGTGGCATATGTCAACCGCCAAGGAGGGACATGGAGTGTCTCAGCCCTAGCAGAAGTGTCCAAGATTCTTCATTGGGCAGAGGTTTCCGTGCCGACAATTTCCGCGGTATACATTCCCGGAGTAGACAATTGGGCCGCCGATTTTCTCAGCCGCGAGGGTCTTGCCGCGGGAGAGTGGTCCCTACATCCGGAGTTGTTTCATCTGCTCTGCCGTCAATGGGGAACCCCGGACGTAGACCTGCTGGCGTCTCGCCTCAACAGGAAAGTCCCACAGTTTGTATCCAGGTCTCGAGACCCTATGGCAGTGGGCGCCGACGCTCTGGCCGTTCCTTGGTCGCAGTCCGAACTCCCCTGCCTCTTCTTCCCAAACTGTTGAAGAAGATCAAAGCAGAAGGAATCCCAGTCATTCTCATCGCCCCGAATTGGCCCAGAAGGTCTTGGTTCGTGGACATTGTCAATCTTCTCGCGGACGCCCCCTGGAAGCTTCCAGACAGGGCAGATCTGCTGTCTCAAGGCCCGATTTGCCACCCCAATTCTCGGTCGCTCAATTTAACGGTGTGGCTGTTGAGACTGAGGTTTTGAAACGGGCAGGATTTTCCGATCGAGTAATTCATACCATGATCTGAGCCAGAAAGCCATCATCTTCCAAAATTTATTACCGCGTCTGGAAGGCCTATTTCACTTGGTGCGAGGCCAATGACATCGCGTCCATGTGCTTTTCGCTCCCTTCGGTTCTGGCGTTTCTTCTGGCAGGGCTGGATGCGGGGCTTGCCCTCAGCTCTTTGAAGGGTCAAGTTTCGGCGCTGTCCATTTTATTTCAGAAGACGTTGGCCTCCCGTCCTCAGGTCAAAACCTTTCTTCAAGGCGTGGCTCACACGGCTCCTCCGTTCCGAGCGCCCGTAGATCCATGGGATCTTAATCTGGTTCTCGAGGTTCTGCAAGGGCCTCCTTTTGAACCTCTCAGGGATGTTTCCCTTTCTCTCCTTTCTTGGAAGGTAGCCTTTCTGGTGGCCATCACTTCCATCCGGCACGTGTCGGAATTGGCGGCTCTTTCTTGCCGTTCCCCTTTTTTGGTACTCCACCAGGATAAGCTAGTTCTGCGGCTTCCGCCCTCTTTTCTGCCTAAGGTGGTGTCCTCTTTCCACCTCAATGAGGATATTGTTCTTCCGTCCTTTTGTCCGAGTCCAACTCATCCTCGGGAGCGGTCCTTGAACAAGCTGGATGTGGTCAGGGCGATGAGAGTCTATCTATCTAGGACAACTTCCTTGCGAAAGACAGTCTCTTTTCATCATTCCAGATGGGGCGCGGAAAGGTCACCCAGCTTCAAAGGCCACTATTGCTCGCTGGATCAGATCGGCAATTTTGGATTCCTACCGAGTTAAGCATCGTGTGGCTCCTCCAGGGATCAGAGCGCACTCTACCCGGGCAGTGGGTGCCTCCTGGGCGGTACGCCACAGGGATTCCGTGCTGCAGCTTTGCAAAGCTGCAACCTGGTCTTCGGTTCACACGTTTGTGAAATTCTACAAAGTCCACACCTACGCTTCGGCGGACACCAGCCTAGGTAGGAGGATTCTGCAGGCTGCGGTGGTGAGTCCGCTGGCCTGAAGGAAGTTTCTTTTCCCACCCCAGGGACTGCTTTGGGACGTCCCATGGTCTCTGTGTCCCCCAATAAGGCGAACGAGAAAACAGGATTTTTTGGGTTGCTTAACGTAAAATCTGTTTCTCAGAGCCTTCATTGGGGGACACAGCACCCTCCCATGATCTACATCTCCTGTTATTATGTTTGTTGGATGTTTACAGTTGAGTTGTCTGTTGTTTTCAATCTATTCTGTTACTTCTCCTACTGCTTTCTCACTAACTGAGGAATTCCCTGCCAGTCGGTGGGGTGTACACTGCGGAGGAGGAGCTAACCTTTTTTTGTGCATAGTGTCAACCTCCTAGTGGCAGCAGCATACACCCATGGTCTCTGTGTCCCCCAATGAAGGCTCCGAGAAACAGATTTTACGGTAAGCAACCCAAAAAATCCTTTTTTTTTATGTATATATCCGTCGATGGACTTTTGCTTCACCTTCATACTACTTGCAGCACTGCATGATCCGCGCAGTGGGACTGGAGAGGAGGTGAGCTGATCTTTGTTGCTTCTTTTTAGATATTTAGTGTGATCTTGCTCCCCTCTCAAATATCATTTGTTTTTTTATGGATATCACCCTTGCTGGACTTCTGCTTCACCTTTATACTATTTGCAGCACTGCATAATCCGCGCAATGGGACTGCAGAGAAGGTGAGCTGATCTTTGTTGCTTCTTTTTAGATATTTAGTGTGATCTTGCTCCCCTCTCAAATATCATTTGTTTTTTGATGGCTATCACCCTCGCTGGACTTCTTCACCTGCATAATACTTGCACCAGTGCACGATCCGCGCTGTGGGACTGGAGAGAAGATGAGCTGATCTGTGTTCCTTCTTTTTTGATATTTAGTGCGATCTTGCTCCCCTCTCAAATATCCATCAAAAAACAAATGATATCACCCTTGCTGGGCTTCTTCTTCCCCTGCATTATACTTGCACCACTGCATGATCCGCGCTGTGGGACTGGAGAGAAGGTGAGCTGATCTGTGTTCCTTCTTTTTTGATATTTAGTGCGATCTTGCTCCCCTCTCAAATATCATTTGTTTTTTTTATGGATATCACCCTCACTGGACTTCTGCTTCACCTTCATACTACGTGCAGCACTGCATTATCCGTGCGGTGGGACTGGAGAGGAGGTGAGCTGATCTTTGTTGCTCCTTTTTAGATATTTAGTGCGATCTTGCTCCCCTCTCAAATATCATTTGTTTTTTTATGGATATCACCCTCGCTGGACTTCTACTTCACCATGATACTATTTGCAGCACTGCATGATCTGCGCAGTGTGACTGGAGAGGAGGTAAGCTGATGTTTGTTGCTTCTTTTTAGATATTTAGTGCGATCTTGCTCCCTTTTCAAATATCATTTTTTTTTATGGATATCACCCTTTCTGGACTTCTGCTTCACCTCCATACTACTTGCAGCACTGCATGATCCACGCGGTGTGACTGGAGAGGAAGTGAGCTAATCTTTGTTGCTTCTACTTTAATATTTAGTATGGTCTTGCTCCCCTCTCAAAAATCATTTGTTTTTTATGGATATCACACTCGCTGGACTTGTGCTTCACCTTCATGCTACTTGCAGCACTGCATGATCCACGCGGTGGGACTGGAGAAGAGGTGAGCTGATCTTTGTTGCTTCTTTTTTTGGTATTTAGTGCGATGTTGCTTTTCTCTCAAATATCATTTGTTTTTTTATGGATATGACGCTCGCTGGACTTCTGCTTCCCCTTCAAACTTCTTGCAGGACAGGATGATGTGTGCGATGGGACTGGAGAGGAGGTGAGCTGATCTTTGTTGCTTCTTTTTTGATATTTAGTGTGATATTACTCCCCTCTCAAATATCATTTGTTTTTGTTTTTTTCATATCACCCTTGCTGGACGACTTCTTCACCTTCATACTCTTTGCAGCACTGCATGATCCGTGTGGTGGGACTGGAGAGGAGGTGAGCTGATCTTTGTTGCTTCTTTTTTGATATTTAGTTCGATCTTGCTCCCCCTCTCAAATATCGTTTGTTTTTTTTATGGATACTACCCTCGCTGGACTTCTGCTTCACCTTCATACTACTTGCATCACTGCATGATCCACGCGGTGGGACTGGAAAGGAGGTGAGCTGATCTTTGTTGCTTTTTTTTTTTATATTTATTGCGGTCATGCTCCCCTCTCAAATATCATTTATTTATTTTTATGGATATCACCCTCACTGGACTTCTGCTTCACCTGCATACTACTTGCAGCACTGCATGATCCACACGGTGGGACTGGAAAGGAGGTGAGCTGATCTTTTTTGATATTTAGTGTGATCTTGCTCCCCTCTCAAATATCATTTCTTTTTATGGATATCACCCTCGTTGTACTTCTGCTTCACCTTCATACTACTTGCAGCACTGCATGATCCGCGCAGTGGGACTGGAAAGGACATGAGATAGCATATAATTTGTTATCTCTTAATATTTGCAGCACCTGTATGACATTCCCCTGGTGAGTCTCCAAATCAGGAGAGTAAACCAAAATATCATCTAGATAGACCACCACAAACCTACCCACCAAATGATGGAAAACATTATTGATGAAATGCTGAAATACCGCAGGTGTCTGGTGAGACCGAAAGAATAATCAGACTCTCGAAATGACTTTCAGGGGTATTGAACGCCTTCTTCCATTCATCTAATTCTCTGACTCTAACCAGGTTGTAGGTCCTCCTTAATTCCAACTTGGATTACACCTTAGCTCCCACAACCTGGCTGAACAGATCAGGAATCAGAGGAAGAGGGTATGGATCTCAGATGTTAATTTGATTTATTTCCCGGAAATCTAAACAGGGACGAAGACCGCCATCTTTTTTCTTCACAAAGAAGAACCCTGCTGCCACGGGCGAAGATGAGGGTCTGATGTGTACATTCTCAAGCCTCTCCACAATGAAATCCTTCATGGCTTGTCTCTCAGGACCAGAAAGATTATACAGTATGGAGTTTGGTAGTTTAGCTCTGGGGGTCAGGTTAATGGGACAGTCATATTCACAATGAGGAGGCAAATCATGGCACCCTCTCACAGAGAAACCGTCCTTAAACCCTGAAAAAAATCCGGGTAAGGTTTCTATAGAGACTGTGGAAAGGGAAATATTTAAACAGTTCTCATGGCAGTCATCCACCCACTCAGTGATCTCCCTGGCTTGCCAATCCACCAACAGATTATGTTTCATCTGGGTCGCCCTTCCAGGGCCGTGGGGTACTCGGTACCGGACCGGTATCGGTGGGATGTGTCACAGCAGCGGGGACCCGGTCCGTGTCCCTGGGCACCCAAGTAATGGGGGGAATGTAATGGTGGAATGTAGTTAGATGAATAGTTTGTGATGCCACCTGTGGTGTTCGGCAAGTGAGGTGTTAGGCCGACGCTGCATGCAGATCCTCTGGGACTGATGGTGTGTTGCAGCCAAGATGGGGAAGCTGCCCACAGGTGGAGCTGTAGTCCCAGGGCAGTGTAGATGTGGAATTAGAGGAGAGGCATAAGCGGTGTAGAAGCTAGTACCCAGAGGTAGCGGTACTGGGTGCGTTGGCGCGAGAATGAATGGAGGACACCAGGGCTTGTAGTTCCAAAGCTTTACTCACAGTCTGTAGTACACACAGGTGCCTGCCTCTGTGCCGTGTCCTCCGGGTCAAGGACTCAGTCAACCTCCAGGAAAGATGGAATGCTCCCTTCCAACGCTCCGCCAACATGTGCCTTTCTGAACGTCTACTCTATAGCGCCTTTAAGTGTGAAGTACTCCTAGTACTGAGTTACACTGGAGTGCCTCCTGACAGATGTTCTCAAGAACTCTACTTGTACGGCAGAAAGCTGTAGCCTGCTTCGGGGACTCTCTACTCCTGAGTCCCGGCTCACTATCCAAGTTGCTGTTGTGCCCCCAAGTCTTGGATGGGAGTAGTGCATTTACAGCCCACTACTCCACCGGTGTCTGCTGCAGAACTATTAGTGTCCATACAACCTCGGGGACCGGGCCCCGGCCTTGCGCTTAGAACTTCTAGGCAGGGTTCTTCCTCTAACCCACGTCCTCTCTGTTCCCTTTTACTCCTACGTTCCGTACTTGTCCTTCTTTCTTATGGAAGCTCAGGCTTCAGTTCAATGTCTTTCTCCTTCTTTCCTTTCCCGTGCCAGCAGACCCAGGTCACTGAGGTCTGCTGCAGCACCTCTTTCCTCCATCCCTCTCTCAGGGATCTTCTTTCCCCACTCCTCTCTGAGTGGCTTCCTCTCTCAGATTGACCTGTAATCCTAAACATTTCCGCTATTTTATGTATTCTAAACTCCACCCGCCTCCCAGCACGTTTCGTGTTCCAAGCAGGGAGCCACCAAAGGTGCTCTGCTACTCTCTAAGCAAGGAGCCGCAATGTAGCTTTGCTGAACTACCATGTTGTGTGGGATGCGAGTGTTGGAGCGTGGTCAGGAGCCTCCAACTTACCTGGATGGTGGGGCACCGCACCTCAGGAGGAGGTGCATTACCTCTGTGGCGACTGAGCCTCAGGGGCACCACACATCAGCCAAGGAAGACTCAATATAAATGGGGTGGGAAGACCATCCAGGACATAGTAAGGAATAATTTCAGAATGGACTGACTCCACCCTCAGTCTTATATTCTGTAAAATTTGATTGAGAGGATTTTGTACAAGTGGCGCTGAGTTGATGGAATAGATGGGAAAGGGCTTAGCTAAAATACAGCAAGCCAACCCGTGAGTTCTGGCAAACTCCGCATCAACCATGCTGACTCCAGCTCCACTGTGAGCAAGAACAGAAATCTTCTTGGTTTTGCTCTCCAGCACCACCTCTGCTGTCAGGACAAACCAGGAACTGCAGGATGATGATAGATGCACCCCCTGATTATTCCACTCTAGACTACCAAGTGTTAAACGAGTCTCCTTTTGTTTTGGCATCAAAGGACAGGCCCCAATAAAATGTCCCTTTTTTCCACAAAAAGCCCACACTTTTTGTCATTATCTCGGGAAATGTACGATGCAGAAGCACCTCCTAACTGCATGGGTTCCTCCATCCTCTCCTGTACGGGCTCACCGCTAGACTGCTCACCTGGCAAAGGGGCAATACCCTGAAAAAGTTGCTCTGGAGAAGGTGGTATTATGCATCTGTAAAGATGTAACGACATAGCAGCCTCCAAGAACTCAGAGGTTTCATGCACTGCCAAGACATCTTTCAGCCTTTCAGTGAGACCCTGAAGAAATTGGCTTCTGAGAGCCGGGTCATTCCACTTAGTGTCAGTTGCCCACCTGGGAATTCGGAGCTATATGTCTCCACTGAACGATACCCCTGTTGAAGGTGACGCAACCTGGACTCAGCCAAGGCGACTCTGTCAGGGTCATGATAGATAAGGGCTAGAGCCACAAAAAATTCCTTCATAGACAGGAGAGAAACCGAATACTGCGGAAAAGAGAAAGCCCAGGACTGCGGATCTCCGTGTAGTAGAGAAATCACAACATCGTTGCTTTTCATTTCCAGAGGAGTGCGAACGAAGTTTAAAATAAAATTTGCAAGCTTCCTTAAACACAAAAAACTTGTCTCTTCCTCTGTCTGGGAGGGCAACCTTGGGTTCAGGTTGGACTGGTCTACCTGCAATCCCAACATTAGCAACCTGCAGCCACTGTCGCTGCTGCTGAACCTCATATCGGCGGTCATTCACCTCCAGAGACAGGCAGCGTAGCTGCTCTGTCAGCCCTGCGACCGGATCCATTCCAAGGGAGAAAAGGAAAAAAAAGCAGAACCGAAAAACACACACAAAAAAACACGTCAGTTTTTTTTCCTTAAATATGCACAGCCGGTGATAATGTCACGCACAGTGTAGGAAAGACTAAGTGAAACATGAAGGGATGAACGGAAGGGAGTCCAACACTAAGGAAGGGGGGAGTGGAGACCCCTAGGCAGATCTAAAATTACCCTGTCTGCCCAAAATGTCCCTATATAGGTTCTGTATCTATCACCGAGCAAGAACCTAATCCCTGCCTGACCCTGGCAATAAGTCCTGCTTAACCCCTTTACCCCCAAGGGTGGTTTGCGCGTTAATGACCGGGCCAATTTTTACAATTCTGACCACTGTCCCTTTATGAGGTCATAACTCTGGAAAGCTTCCATGGATCCCGGTGATTCTGACAATGTTTTCTCGTGACATATTGTACTTCATGTTAGTGGTAAAATTTCTTTTATATAACTTGCGTTTGTTTGTGAAAAAAATGGAAATTTGGTGAAATTTTTGAAAATTTCGCAATTTTCCAACTTTGAATTTTTATGCCCTTAAATCACAGAGATATGGCATACAAAAAACTTAATAAATAACATTTCCCACATGTTTACTTTACATCAGCACAATTTTGGAACCAAAATTTTTTTTGTTAGGAAGTTATAAGGGTTAAAAATTGACCAGCGATTTCTCATTTTTACAACACCATTTTATTTTTAGGGACCACATCACATATGAAGTCACTTTGAGGAGTCTATATCATAGAAAATACCCAAAAGTGACACCATTCTAAAAACTGCACCCCTCAAGGTGTTCAAAACCACATTCAAGAAGTTTATTAACCCTTCAGGTGCTTCACAGGAATTTTTTGAATGTTTAAAAAAAAAAAAATGAACATTTAACTTTTTTTCACAAAAAAATTACTTCAGGTCCAATTTGTTTTATTTTACCAAGAGTAACAGGAGAAATTGGACTGCAAAAGTTATTGTGAAATTTGTCCTGAGTAATCTGATACCTGATATGTAAGGGGGGAACCACTGTTTTCGCACATGGCAGAGCTCAGAAGGGAACGAGCGCCGTTTGACTTTTTCAATGCAAAATTGGCTGAAATTGAGATCGGGCGCCATGTCACGTTTGGAGAGCCCCTGATGTGCCTAAACAGTGGAAACTCCCCGCAAGTGACCCCATTTTGGAAACTAGAACCCCCAAGGAACTTATCTAGATATATGGTGAGAACTTTGAACGCCCAAGGGCTTCACAGAAGTTTATAACGTACAACCGTATAATTAAAAAAATCATATTTTTTCCACAAAAATGATCTTTTCACCCCCAATTTTTATTTTCCCAAGGGAAACAGGACCACAAAAGTTATTGTGCAATTTGTCCTGAGTACGCTGATACCCCATATGTGGGGGTAAACCACTATTTGGGCGCATGGCAGAGCTCAGAAAGGAAGTGTTAGGGCTGGCGGAACGCACCAAATTATAAAATAGTAGGTGCGTTCGCAGCCCGGGGTCCACCGTGCAGAGGTGGTACACTGCTGCTAGGTAATGGCGGGAGTATAAAGCGGTGTGTAAAGGTCACACGTGGGTTAACGTCACCCAGTGTGAACAGAAGCGAACTCTGTTAACTCATAGAGCCGCACTACTGCTGAACATAAATGCCGGTGCCTGTTTAGCTCACAGAGTCCAGCCAAGGAGCGCACAGAAAGCGGTCACAGAACTCTGCCCCAAGGACACGGGGTCAGAGTCCCTCTAGACCTTCTGAGCGTGCAGCATCGCAACTGCAGACGCCGCTATAGACGCTGACTACGGAGTGTGGAGCACGTGCACTGAGGCGTGCCGAGCCAATGGTGGAGACTGATGCCTGTCTCAGACTCTGTCCTACCTACACCTAAGCCTGGGTGCTTAACAGGCTAGGCTGCACAACACATGCATACCAAGGGTAGGGGTTTCTTAATGAGTCATTCACCAGAGACATTCATACATGCATACAACACTCACTCCTCATAGTCTGATAATGCAGTCTATACTAACGCATGGCCGAGTGGCCATGCAAACCTTTTATAGCCGCGTGCTTCTGGGACCTTCCTGGCCTTTCGAATGGACCAATCCGAGCTGGAGAAGGACCTGAGCACGTGACCTTCGGTCTCCAATGGGAGATCACTTCATGGGCATGCTCAGTGGACCGAAAGGAGGCCTTAGCCCCTGGAGAGACTCGCTGCTGGCCAGCCTGCATTGCTATATGTGGACCAGAGGTGGCAGCAGCCAGCAAGCCCACAGTGCTGGTCTGAGCAGAGCACTGGGAACAACGAGTCTGCTGAGCAGGTTTCTCTGCGGCCGAAGGAGAATGGGTGACCGCCGAGTGCAAGGCTCTGGATTCCTGCTGTGCAGTGGTAGGAACCTGACGCCTAACAGGAAGCAGTGCCATTTGATTTTTGGCTGGAATTGAGATAGGACGCCATGCCACGTTTGGAAAGCCCCTGATGTGCCTAAACAGTGAAAACCCCCACAAAAGACACCATTTTGGAAACTAGACTCCCCCAAGGAACTTATCTAGAGGTGTGGTGAACACTTTGAGGCTATGTGCCCACGTTAGCGTTTTAAAACTGATACAAAACCGGACTTCTTCCCAGAAAACGCACGTTTTTTTCAGCGCGTTTTTGATGCGTTTTTTCTGCGCGTCTTCTGGACTCATAGGAAACAGCTAAAAACGTAGACTGAAGCAGAAAATAATGAGCATGCTGCGTTTTTAGCCGCTAAGCGTTTCCTATGCGGAAAAAAACGCATCAATTGGCACAAAAATGCCAAAATGCATTAAAATTAATGGGATGCTTATGTTAAGCGTTTTTGAAGCGGTTTGACCCCGAAAAACGCTTAAAAAACGCTTAAAAAAACGCAACGTGGGCACACAGCCTTAATCGCTAAGCATTTCACAGAAGTTTATAACGCCCGGGTGTGAAAATAAAAAAATCATATTTTTTCCACAAACATGATCTTTTAGTCCCCAATTTTTTTATTTTCCCAAGGGTAACAGGAGAAATTGGACCCCAATAGTTGTTGTCCAATTTGTCCTGAGTACGCTGATACCCCATATGTGGGAGAAAACTACTGTATGGGCACATGTCGGGGCTTGAAAGAGAAGTAGTGACGTTTTGGAATGCAGACTGATGGAATGGTATGCAGATGTCATGTTGCCTTTGGAGAGCCCCTGATGTGCCTAAACTGTTGAAACCCCCCACAAATTACCCCATTTTGGAAACTAGACCCCCTAAGGAACTTATCTAGATGTGTGGTGAGCACTTTGAACCCCCAAGTGCTTCACAGAAGTTTATAACGCCCGGGCGTGAAAATAAAAAAATCATATTTTTTCCACAAACATGATCTTTTAGTCCCCAATTTTTTTATTTTCCCAAGGGTAACAGGAGAAATTGGCCCCCAAAAGTTGTTGTCCAATTTGTCCTGAGTACGCTGATACCCCATATGTGGGAGAAAACTACTGTATGTGCACACGTCGGGGCTTGGAAGGGAAGTAGTGACGTTTTGGAATGCAAACTTTGATGGAATGGTCTGCGGGTGTCATGTCGCGTTTGGAGAGCCTCTTATGTGCTTAAACTGTTGAAACCCCCCACAAGTGACCCCATTTTGGAAACTAGACCCCCCAAAGAACTTATCTAGATGTGTGGTGAGCACTTTGAACCCCCAAGTGCTTCACAGAAGTTTATAACATAGAGCCATAAAAATAAAAAAATCATTTTTTTCCACAAAAATAATATTTTTGCCCTCAATTTTTTATTTTCCCAAGGGTAACAGGAGAAATTGGACCCCAAAAGTTGTTGTACAATTTGTCCTGAGTAGGCTGATACCCCATATGGGAGGGTAAACCACTGTTTGGGCGCATGGCAGAGATTGGAATGGAAGGAGCACCGTTTGACTTTTTCAACAAATTGGCTGGAATTCAGATCAGACACTATGTTGCGTTTGGAGAGCACCTAATGTGCCTAAACAGTGGAAACCACACAATTCTAACTCCAACCCTAACCCCAACACACCCCTAACCCTAATCTCAGCCCTAACCCTAACCCTAGCCCTCACCCTAACGGGAAAATGGAAATAAATAAATAAAATTTTATTTTATTATTTTTCCGTAACTAAAGGGGGGTTTATTTATGGCGGGTTTTTATGTTTGGCAGCTGTCATACTTTTTATTATAAAAATAGTTTTTGCTTCACCACATTTTGAGAGCTATAATTTTTTCCATATTTTGACCCACCGAGTCATGTGTGGTCTTATTTTTTGCGGGACGAGTTGACGTTTTATTGGTACCATTTTTGATCGCTTTTTATTCCGATTTTTGGGACACAGAATGAAGAAAAACCAGCATTTCATGAATTTCTTTTGGGGGGTGCGTTCACACCGTTCCGCATGTGGTAAAATTGATAAAGCGGTTTTATTCTTCAGGTCAGTACGATTACAGCGATACCTCATTTTATGTCTTTTTTTATGTTTTGGCGCTTTTATGCAATGAAAACAATTTTATATAAAAAATAATTATTTTTGCATCGCTTTATTCTGCAAGCTATAACTTAATTTTTTCGCTGATGATGCTGTTTGGTGGCTCGTTTTTTGCGGGACAAGATGACGTTTTCAGCGGTACCATGTTTATATGCGTCTTTTTGATCGCGCGTTATTGCACGTTTTGTTTGGCAGAATGATGATAAAGCATTGTTTTTTGCTTTGTTTTTTATTTTTATTTTTTTTAAGGGGTTCACTAAAGGGGTTAACTAGTGGGACAGTTTTATAGGGCGGGTCGTTATGGACGTGATGATACTAAATATGTGTACTTTTATTGTTTTTTTTTATTTCCAAAAAATGAATTTATTAGGTAATATTTTTTTTTTTTTTTTTATTTTGTGATTTTTTTTATAAATTATTTTTACACTAATTTTTTTTTTACTTTATTATTTTGTCAGCAATCTGACACAGGCACTGCAGCAGGCTTCCTCCGTGCCTGCAGTCACTGAGGAAGCCGCCTCCCTGCAGGCCTCCGAAGGCCACCACGACCATCTTGGATCCGGTGGCCTGCAGGGAATGAGCCCCCTCCCCGCCAATGCTTCCCTAATCCCCCGGTACACTGCGATCATGGTCCGTGACCGCCCCTGACACATAGTGCCGGGTGTCACCTGTGATAATCAGCTGACACCAGGCTACGATCAATGGCGCTCCCACAGGGAGCGCCGCTGATCGCTTAGACGTACTATCCCATCCCCGGTCATATGGGCCCGGGTCCCGTGGATGGGATAGTACGTCTGATGTCAGAAAGGGGATAAGGAAGGACCGGTTATGCATTAGTCGATACCCACTACCACTAAAGACATATGCGATAGACAAACAAGGGGAACACTTATCTTGAGTAGACTCAGAGATGTAACGTAGACCTCCTCCAGCAACACCAAAGAAGAAGATAGCCAACGGCTATAGCTCCAAACCTCATCAGGGGGAACTGTAAATATCACCAGCGATTCCCATCAGCAGGCTGGTAGTCTATAAACACCCAGGTCCAGGTTCAATTAGAGCTGAAGAAAGATAGTCACTAGGTCAAAGAGTCAGAAGGGTTAAGAAGGTGTCTGCAAAACAAAGCACAGAGACCTTCTGCAGCTAGATGCTGTGCGACTGTCTGCAGCTTCTGACATATCTGTGACATCAGGTCAATGCAGATTAATGAAAATAAGAACTTCTGACACTATAAATCAGGTTTGGATTTATTAAAACAGTTCATTTTTAGGAATAATATTTTATTTCCTTGATTAACCCTTAATCTGCAATTTTTCAGCTCTGAGCTCTGCAGCCCCCAGTGGAAGAAACGTACATTGGTGTGTGACATCAGATACTGAAGAACAAAAGTGCAATGATCTGGTGACGTGTTGAGCATTCCGATACTGCAAATATTGGGTATCGGCCAATATTTGCTGTATCAGAATTCCGATACCGAGTACCGATATTTTTACAATATCGGATACCGGAATCGGAAGTTCCTATAATGCAATGAGCCACTGTTGTGGCTGTGATTGGCTGCTGAAATGATGTCATCATGATGCGCGGTCTGTGCGGGCCTGCCGGGGGTCTGTGCGGGCCTGCCGGGGGTCTGTGCGGGCCTGCCGGGGGTCTGTGCGGGCCTGCCGGGGGTCTGTGCGGGCCTGCCGGGGGTCTGTGCGGGCCTGCCGGGGGTCTGTGCGGGCCTGCCGGGGGTCTGTGCGGGCCTGCCGGGGGTCTGTGCGGGCCTGCCAGGGGTCTGTGCGGGCCTGCCAGGGGTTGTGTGTGTGTGCAGGCATCGTCCGATGGGACGACAAGTCCCATCGGGCAATGCCTGCTACAATGACAGTGATTGACACATTAGCCAATGATGGGACAGTAGTAGTCCCATCAGTATGTTCTCCCCGCGTTTGCGTGGTGTTTCCTCCGGGCGCTTCGGTTTCCTCCCACACTCTAAAGACTTACTGATAGGGAATTTAGATTGTGAGCCCCATTGGGGACAGTGATGAAAATGTGTGCAAACTGTAAAGCGCTGCGGAATATGTTAGCGCTATATATATAAAAAAAAACAAAGATAAAGATCCGGCTAATGTGTTGAATGTAAAAAAAATAAATAAATAAAATAATATATATATATATATATATATATATTGTGGGGAATAGATAGCTCAGCTGGGGATCTTTGCTTTGGCACAAGCGTGTGGCTATGAAGTCACTTCAGCAGACTAGCAATATGGACACGGCATATTTATTGTGCACACTTGTTATCCAATGTTACACATGCCAAACATGAAATAAAACGTCTAAGGCCGTCTGGCCACTAACTAACAATAGCAGGCTAACTACAAAATAAACCTATATAACAGCAAACAAGTCCATGTAATCTTACTGTGTCAGCTCCCAGCTCAGCAGACTGATATAATCAGGAGGAGCTGGGATCTCTCAGTCTATCAGCTGGACCAGTCAGGAAACCAAAACCTGTATTGAATTAGTGGAGGGGAAACTACCAGTCCTTTCCATGCTGATCACTAAGGAAACCAGGACTGGATTACAGTGAAATAAACTGGCTTCATCATCAGTACAGGGAGACATATGAAATGAAACGGGGAGAAACATACTTGTTTTCTAGTACCTCTCCCCTTGGCACCTCACACACCCCCCTCCTCTGTTCGAGCCCGTGGGGTCGGACACGACGAGTCACCAAGCAGTGCGTTCTAGACAACGCATCTGCATTTCTGTGCGCTGTGCCCGCCCTGTGCTCAACGGAAAATTTAAACCCTTGTAATGCTAAGAACCAGCGTGTCACCCGTGCATTGCCTTCTTTTGCCCGGGACATCCATGTTAGGGGCGAATGGTCCGTCACTAGCCTAAACTGGCGACCTAGTAAATAATAGCGCAAGGTGCACAGGGACCATTTCACAGCCAGGGCTTCCCGCTCAACTACACTGTAGTTCTTTTCTGCTCTCGTAAGCTTTCTGCTTAGATAGGCCACTGGGTGTTCCTCGCCATTTACTTCTTGAGACAAAACCGCGCCGAGGCCCACCCCAGAGGCGTCTGTTTGGCCAATAAACTCCCGTTTAAAGTCTGGTGCAACCAACACTGGTTGGTCACAGAGGACTGTTTTCAATCGCTGAAAGGCGTCATCTGCTTCTGCGTTCCACTTTATTGTGACAGATTTCGACCCCTTAGTAAGATCTGTGAGAGGAGCTGCGATGGTCGCAAAATGTTTGATGAACCGCCTATAATAACCAACGATCCCTAAAAAAGCTCCAACCTGTTTTTTGGTTACCGGTCGTGGCCAATTTTGAATAGCATCCACTTTATTGGCTTGAGGCTTCACGACGCCTCTCCCTATGCTATATCCCAGATAGCGAGCCTCTTCCAATCCCAACGTACATTTCTTGGGATTGGCAGTCAACCCAGCTGTTTTTAAGGAGTCTAAGACGGCTTGTACTTTTGACAAATGTGTGTCCCAGTCATTGCTAAAGATAATGATGTCGTCCAAGTACGCGGATACATACTGGCCATGGGGTTTTAGGACAATATCCATTAGATGTTGGAAGGTGGCTGCGGCACCATGCAACCCAAATGGCATATCTCGGTACTGGAATAATCCCTGGGGCGTAACAAAGGCAGTTTTCTCTTTGGCTGATTCCGTGAGGGGAATCTGCCAATAACCTTTTGTTAAGTCAATAGTAGATATGTACCTAGCCGAACCCAGTCTCTCTATCAGTTCATCGACTCTTGGCATCGGGTAGGCATCGAATTTCGATACTTCGTTTACTTTCCGAAAATCGTTACAAAATCGGATAGTCCCATCGGGTTTGGGCACCAGTACGATAGGGCTAGCCCAATCACTCCGGGACTCCTCAATGACCCCGAGCTCTAACATCTTCTTCACTTCCTGGGCAATGGCTTGTCTCCGAGCCTCCGGAATTCGATATGGTTTAAGCCGTACCCGCGCCTGTGGATCAGTAATAATGTCATGTTTAATTAGGTGAGTCCGGCCAGGAAGTTCCGAGAAAATATCTGCGTTCCTCTGTATGAACTCCCTGGTCTCTCGTTTTTGCCTTTCGGATAGCGTGTCTGCAATACCCACTTCTGGTGGAGCTACCTGGGGGTCCTTTACCTTAGAAGGTGGTGCCCCTCGAGGCCCATCCTCAAGGGCAGCTCCTGCCACCAGACTCTCCCTGTCCCGCCAGGCCTTAAGCAAGTTTATGTGGTATATTTGTTCGGGCTTTCTCTTGTCTGGTTGGTGTATCTTATAATTTACTTCACCTACTCGTTCCAGCACTTCGTATGGTCCCTGCCATTTCGCAAGAAATTTATTCTCTATGGTAGGCACCAATACCAACACCCTGTCTCCGGGTTGAAAGACTCGTGTTTTTGCCGCTCGGTTGTATACCGTGCTTTGGGCATGTTGTGCGCGCTCTAAACACTCTTTAACTATTGGCATAACTGCTGCAATTCGGTCCTGCATAAGTGTTATGTGTTCAATTACACTGCGATAAGGAGTTACCTCTTGTTCCCAAGTCTCCTTGGCAATATCTAACAGGCCTCTAGGACACCGCCCATAAACCAACTCAAAAGGTGAAAAGCCTGTGGAGGATTGGGGTACCTCACGTATAGCGAACAGGAGGTATGGTAGTAGGGCATCCCAATCTCTCCCGTCCTTATCCACCACCCTTTTCAACATTCCCTTTAGGGTTTTGTTAAAGCGCTCCACCAAACCATCAGTCTGAGGGTGATATACTGAGGTACGCAAATGGGAGATTTTTAGCAGTTTACATAAATCCTTAAGTATACGAGACATAAAGGGGTCCCTTGATCCGTAAGTATCTCTTTCGGAATGCCAGTGCGGGAAAACATATTAACCAGCTCCTTTGAAATTGATTTCGCATTGGCATTCCGCAAGGGCACTGCTTCGGGATAACGCGTGGCGTAATCCAATACTACCAAAATGTACTGATGACCCCTGGCAGATTTAACTAATGGACCGACTATATCCATTGCTATCCTCTCGAAGGGCACCTCTATTATTGGTAAGGGCACTAAGGGGCTTCTAAAATGTGACATAGGTGCGGTCAATTGACACGTAGGACATGACCGACAGTACTGGGTCACGTCTCCCACTAGACCCGGCCAAAAGAAACGTTGCAGAATACGGTGTTTTGTCTTTTCTACCGCCAGGTGTCCTCCCAAGGGATGTTTATGTGCCAACTCCAAAACTACCTGGCGAAAGGACTTAGGTACCACTAGTTGTTCTACCACCACCCCTCGCACCTTGTCTATGTGATACAACATATCCTGCTGCACCGCCACGTGTGGGAACTCGTTTTGAGCCCCTGGGTACAATGGTCTTCCCTCGGAGACCTTTATGTTTTCCCACGCCCTTGCTAGAGTGGGATCCTGGTGCTGAGCGGTCCCGAACTTACCACGGGCCACCTCAAGGTCAGGCATTTCTAAAACATCTTCTAGCTGGTCTGCTACCCTTCATCGTGACGTTCTCTTCTTTTGAAGATGGAGTAGGTTTCGCAGGACTCTCCAGCGATTTCTTGGGGGGCCAGTGGGGTGCTAACGTCCCTTGGAGTAGGCTTTCAGAAGCATTGTAGCGTTCGACCATATTCACCAACTGGTCAGCGGTAGTTGGGTCACCCTGTCCAACCCACCTCTGGATCCTAGCGGGTAAGGACCGCAGGTACTTGTCTAGAACAACACGCTCCACCATCTGTGCGGACGTTAAAGCCTCCGGTTGCAGCCATTTTTTTACTAGATGGATGAGATCATGCATTTGTGAGCGGGCTGGCTGATGCTCCACAAAATTCCATAAATGCACCCTCTGTGCACGTACATACGTGTTTACTCCCAGCCTTGCCAGGATTTCGCCTTTGAGTTTGATATAGTCCATAGCTTCCGCTCCACTCAGATCGTAATAGGCTTTTTGTGGATCTCCGCTCAGAAATGGAGCAACTACCTCAGCCCATCTGTCCAGTGGTAAGTGCTCACGTTCTGCAATACGTTCAAACACGGTGAGGTATGCTTCCACATCATCGTCTGCGGTCATTTTAAGCAAAGTCTTCTGTACGGCTTTCTGCGCACTAGCAGCGCTTTGTGCACGGTCTCCCTCATCTCGGGGTTGCCGAACCAAGGCCTGTTTTATTGCCTCCAACTGCTCTTGCTGCATCTGGTGTTGCTGCTCCAGAGCCTTCTGGAAGCAAGCATTAGTCTGCTGTTGTTGCACATTTGCTTGCAATAACTGCTTCACTAGTTCCTCCATATTACTGGACTCTTGGCTCTTCAAAAGCGCAGAAGCTTTCAGCCAGGCATACACAGCGTTTTCTCTGCAGTCACTGTCCAGCAGCCACAAGTGCCCGCATTCGAAACACCATTTGTGGGGAATAGATAGCTCAGCTGGGGATCTTTGCTTTGGCACAAGCGTGTGGCTATGAAGTCACTTCAGCAGACTAGCAATATGGACACGGCATATTTATTGTGCACACTTGTTATCCAATGTTACACATGCCAAACATGAAATAAAACGTCTAAGGCCGTCTGGCCACTAACTAACAATAGCAGGCTAACTACAAAATAAACCTATATAACAGCAAACAAGTCCATTTAATCTTGCTGTGTCAGCTCCCAGCTCAGCAGACGAGATAGACTGAGAGATCCCAGCTCCTCCTGATTATATCAGCTGGACCAGTCAGGAAACCAAAACCTGGATTGAATAAGTGGAGGGGGAACTACCAGTCCTTTCCATGCTGATCACTAAGGAAACCAGGACTGGATTACAGTGAAATAAACTGGCTTCATCATCAGTACAGGGAGACATATGAAATGAAACGGGGAGAAACATACCTGTTTTCTAGTACCTCTCCCCTTGGCACCTCACAATATATACACTCACTGGCCACTTTATTAGGTACACCTGTCCAACTGTGTGTTAAGACTTAATTTCTAATCAGCCAATCACATGGCGGCAACTCAGTGCATTTAGGCATGTAGACATGGTCAAGACAATCTCCTGCAGTTCAAACCGAGCATCAGTATGGGGAAGAAAGGTGATTTGAGTGCCTTTGAACGTGGCATGATTGTTGGTGCCAGAAGGGCTGGTCTGAGAATTTCAGAAACTGCTGATCTACTGGGATTTTCACGCACAACCATCTCTAGGGTTTACAGAGAATGGTCCGAAAAAGAAAAAAAATCCAGTGAGCGGCAGTTCTGTGGCCGGAAATGCCATGTTGATGCCAGAGGTCAGAGGAGAATGGGCAGACTGGTTCGAGCTGATAGAAAGGCAACAGTGACTCAAATTGCCACCCGTTACAACCAAGGTAGGCAGAAGAGCATCTCTGAACGCACAGTGCATCGAACTTTGAGGCAGATGGGCTACAGCAGCAGAAGACCACACTGGGTACCACTCCTCTCAGCTAAGAACAGGAAACTGAGGCTAAAATTTGCACAAGCTCATCGAAATTGGACAGTAGAAGATTGGAAAAACGTTTCCTGGTCTGATGAGTCTCGATTTCTGCTGCGACATTCGGATGGTAGGGTCAGAATTTGGCGTAAACAACATGAAATCATGGATCCATCCTGCCTTGTATCAACGGTTCAGGCTGGTGGTGGTGGTGTCATGGTGTGGGGAATTTTTTCTGGGCACTCTTTGGGCCCCTTGGTACCAATTGAGCATCGTTGCAACGCCACAGCCTACCTGAGTATTGTTGCTGACCATGTCCATCCCTTTATGACCACAATGTACCCAACATCTGATGGCTACTTTCAGCAGGATAATGCGCCATGTCATAAAGCTCGAATCATCTCAGATTGGTTTCTTGAACATGACAATGAGTTTACTGTACTCAAATGGCCTCCTCAGTCACCAGATCTCAATCCAATAGAGCATCTTTGGGATGTGGTGGAACGGGAGATTCGCATCAGGGATGTGCAGCCGACAAATCTGCGCCAACTGTGTGATGCCATCATGTCAATATGGTCCAAAATCTCTGAGGAATGCTTCCAGCACCTTGTTGAATCTCTGCCACGAAGAATTGAGGCAGTTCTGAAGGCAAAAGGGGGTCCAACCCCTTACTAGCATGGTGTACCTAATAAAGTGGCCAGTGAGTGTGTATATATATATATATATATATATATATATATATATATATATATATATATAAAATACACATACATACTACATATATACAACATTCATACAGCATACATACAACATACATACTACATACATACTACATATATACTACATTCATACAGCACACATACATAGTACATATATACTACATTCATACATACTACATACTACATGCATACTTCATATATACTACATACAACATACATACATGCATACTACATACTACATACATACTACATATATACTACATTCATACAACATACATACATAGTACATATATACTACATTCATACAACAGACATACTACATACATACTTCATATATACTACATTCATACAACATACATACATACTACATACATACTACCTATATACTACATTCATACAGCATACATACATACTACATATATACAACATTCATACAACATACTGTACATACATACTACATATATACTACATTCATACAATATACATACATACTACATACATACTACATGCATACTACATATATACTACATTCATACAACATACATACATACTACATACATACTTCATATATACTACATTCATACAACATACATGCATACTACATACTACATATGGGTCACCCTCCCAGGGCTGTGGGGTACTCGGTACCGGGCCGGTGGCAGGGGAATGTGTCACAGCAGCGGTGACCCGGTCCGTGGCCCTGGGCGCCCAAGCAATGGGAAATGTAGTTAATGGTAGAATAGTTTGTGACGCCACCCGTGGTGTTTGGCAAGTATGGTGTTAGGCCAACGCTGCAAACAGATCCGCTGGGACTGATGGTAGGGTGCAGCAAAGATGTAAAAGCTCCCCACAGGTGGAGCTGTAGTCCCAGGGCAGTGTAGATGTAACCGGCACGGGGATGTAGCAGTGCTGGGGGCGTAGGGAACAGACAAGACACAGCGGTTGCAGTTTCTGTACCTTTACTTAGTATATGCAGTCCAGGGTCCTGATTACAGATGGTGTTGGAGCAGGTTAGCCTGGAAGCAGATCAGGATTCTTTCTCAGCAGAAGGGCTGTGCAGTCTCCTTCCTTGCGCCTTGTGGTGTGAAGCACCCCAGTACTTAGTTACTCCGGAATGCATCTCTTCAGATGTTCCTAGAACTTTACTTGTATAACAGACAGCCTGTAGCCTCTCTCGGGGACTCCTCTCCTGAGTCCTGGTTCTCTATTCAATTGCTGTTGTGTCCCAAGTCTTTGGTGAGAGCAGGGCATTTACAGCCTCCTACTCCTCTGGTATCTGTGGCAGGACCATTAGTATCCGTACCACCGTGGAGACCAGGCTCCAGTCTGCGCTCTAGCGGTGAGGGAGCTCTCCTCCCGGAGCTCAACCTCCACCCCGCTCCACACGTCTGCACACGTGGACCTCCTCACACTATCTGCCCACTCCTTTCTCCTGACCCTCAGAGAGTACTCTGCTCCTCAATCCTGGTTCAGAGTTCGCCTAGTGGCCCGGAGTGGAACTGTGTTGCATGCATTAGGTTAACTGCTGGAGAGACCCATCACTGCTTCCAAGCCTGGCATTACCCTCCCCTGGAGGAAGGCAAAGCCAGTGTGGCGACATACTCCTGGGGGCGCCACATTCCCCCCTAGTGCAAGTCAGCACTCCTGGGCTGAACAAAAACATGAAAAACAACATATAAACATTTAAACAACAATAATTGTACAAGATTTGAAATAGAGAAAAATGTACAAAAACCAATGCTGCAAAAATGGTCCTATGATGACAAGTCCAACATCAATGTCCATGGTCCATTCCTGGCAAATGGTAAATATATACAAAGAAAGTTTTTGACCTCACACAAGTCCTGTGGTTCAGTGTCCATGAACAAAACTTAACAATTTCCAAGGAAACTCTTACAGGTTACCTGTAGGTACAAAACTTAGAAAACAGTTACATATTTACATTCAATTTCAATATTCACATTTACTTTAGATACGGAACCTAACTGGTAGTACACCCTGTGTGGTACGAGTGGATCTGCGTAACACTGGTACTGTAGTGGGCCTTACTGTTTGTCTGGTTCTAACTACCGGTGTGGTGTGTAATGTTCTAGATATGCTCCTAGTAGTTCTACATGGCACAGGGACACTAACTGGTCTGTGAACTCTTGGACTCACCACGGGCACTACAGGTTCACCACTGGCAGGGCGAGGGTTCTCTGACTCCACTGCTGGTGTGGCCTCTGTTGCCTGATTTTCTCGATCTTCAAGGTCTTCTTGAGTCCTATTCTCCTGTGCTTCTACTTGGGGAAATAACAACACCGGCACCACGATTGCATCATTAACTCTAGTCCAATTCGCAGGGAACTCTCCCAGCACGGTACTGACTGTCTTTTCTTCCTCTGTAGGTGGGATTTTATCTGTTCCTCCCGCTTTTTCTTTCAACTGGTCAGGGCATAACTTCAAGTGATCCCTGGATACCGCTGCTGAGGTCTCTCCTCCATCTTTGCTAACAAGGCATACTTTGGCATTATCAAAGTTCGAGGGCAGAATTGTATAGGGCTCCTCTTCCCATTGATCATCCAGCTTATGCAGTCTTCTTTTTCTCTTGAGAACTTGTTCTCCCGGCGAAAAAGGAACAGCAGGTGCATTTTGGTTATAAAGTCTCTCCTGCTTCTGCCTTGCCTGAGCCAGACTCTTCTCCACACACTCCTGTACCCTTCTGTACTGCTGCTGCCTCTCCTTGTCCCAGTCAGCATCTGGTGACGTTACTTCAGGCGTCAGGACTCCCATGTCCAAGTCAATTGGCAGCTTACCAGGCCTTGCTCTCATCAGGTACGCTGGAGTACAGTTGGTAGAGTTCACTGAGATATGGTTGTAGAGGTCCACCAGATCGGGCAACTTTTCTGGCCACAGATTTCTCTCCTCCAAGGGCAATGTCTTCAGTAAATCAATCACTACCTGGTTCATCTTCTTGCACATGCCGTTGGTCTGTGGGTGATAAGGTGTTGTCCGGATCTTCTTACACCCATATAAGTTGCAAAATTCATGGAACACTTCTGCCTCGAAAGCTGGACCTTGGTCTGTCAGCACCCTCTCAGGATAACCATGTGGTCTACAGAAGTGCTGTTGGAATGCTCTGGCCGCTGTCCTGGCCAATAGATCTTTGACGGGCACAACCACCAGGAATCTTGAATAGTGGTCCACAATGGTAAGGGCATAGAGGTAGCCTGACCAGCTTGGAACCAGCTTCACATGGTCCAGGGCTACCAACTCCAGGGGCTGTTTGGTGATGATTAGCTGTAAGGGAGCTCTCTGGCTGTCTCGATCCTTTCTGCGCAGGTTACACTGTCCACACTCCCAGCACCACCTCTCAATGGCCTTCCGCAATGTTTCCAACTTCTTCCATCCAGAGTGTCCAGCTCCATTGTATGCTCCTAGGACCATTGATGCATCTCTCTTTGGGACCACCACCTGCCAGATCAGCTCATGTGTGCGGGCATTGATACTCCTCCAACACTGCTTCCCTTCATAAATGAACAGCCGACCTCTTTCCTTCCACAACTGATGAGTTTCTTCAGGAGCATTCAACTTTGGGCGTGAGTCACCTTGTGTCAGCAGCTCTTTCACCAGGCGGACTGCAGGGTCATTATCTTGCGCTTCTGCCCAATCATGATGGGGCAACAGATTCAGAGTGACTTCCTTCAAGCCAGGCCGCCTGTTTCTCACTCCTTGAGCACGTTGGGCCGCCAGTGGCCGGTGGAAGGGCTGTAATTCTACCTCTTCCAGAGCCTTAGGGTCTTCTCCTGCATCTGGCAGATTAGGCATCCTGGATAGCGCATCAGCATTGGCATTCTTGTGCCCCGCCCGGTACTTGATGGTAAACTCATAATTGGATAACTGAGCCATCCATCGCTACTCCAGTGCTCCTAGCTTGGCAGTGTCCAAGTGGGTAAACGGGTTGTTGTCCGTGAAGATTGTAAATTTGGCCGAAGCTAGGTAATGCTTGAACCTTTCGGTGACAGCCCAGACTATGGCAAGGAACTCCAGCTTGAAAGAACTGTAATTATCAGGGTTCCTCTCGGTGGGACGCAGATTCCTGCTGGCGTAGGAGATCACTCTCTCTTTTCCATTCTGTACCTGCGACAGTACTGCTCCTAATCCCACGTTGCTGGCATCCATGTACAGCACAAAGGGTTTGTCATAATCTGGGTAGGCCAGAACTTCGTCACCTGTGAGAGCCATCTTCAATCTGGTGAAAGACCTCTCCAACTCTTCAGTCCATTCAAATGTGGAATTCTTCTGCTTGCCTTTCTTGGACTGCCCCAACAGAAGGTTTTGCATCAGGGTGGCTATTTCAGTAAAGCCTTTGATGAATCTCCGGTAGTAGCCTACCAGTCCAAGGAATTGGCGTACCTCATGGAGGTTGCTGGGATTCGTCCAGTCCCGGATGACCGTGACCTTGTCAGGATCTGGTGCCACACCTTCTGCACTGACCACATGATCGAGGTACTGTACCTTAGGCTTCAGGAGGTGGCATTTTGAAGGCTTCACTTTCAGGCCAAAATTGGACAAAGCTTCAAACACTTCGGCCAGGTGTTCCAGATGCTCTTCATAGGTCTCGGAGAAAACGATGACATCATCCAAGTAAAACAGTAAAACTGTTTCAAAGTTCATGTGTCCCAGGCAACACTCCATCAGCCGCTGAAATGTTCCTGGAGCAGTGCAGAGTCCAAATGGCATATAATTGAACTCACAGAGACCCATTGGAGTGGTAAATGCGGTTTTCTCCTTGTCTGCCTCTGCCACGGGAACCTGCCAATACCCACTGGTGAGATCCAAGGTGGAAAAGTAATTAGCAGTTTTAAGTGCAGCTAATGATTCCTCAATTCTAGGTAATGGGTAGGCATCTTTATGTGTAATGCTGTTAATTTTCCTGTAATCAACACACATTCTCATAGTACCATCCTTTTTCTTTACAAACACTATTGGAGCTGCCCATGGGCTACAACTGTCCCTAATGACCCCAGCTTCCTTCATCTCTTTCAACATACTCTTAGCACATTGGTACTATGTTGGGGTATAGGTCTGTACCTCTCCTTTATGGGTGGATGGTCATGTTGCACCCCTTTTGCCTGCTCAAAATCTAGTGGGTGTTTGCTGAATACCCGCTCATACTCTTGTGTCACTCTGTAAACCCCATTTCTCTGGTATGAAGGTGTAGAGTCAGTTCCCACCTGCAGTTGCTGGCACCACTCTTCTAGCTGCTTCACAGGGCCATTGTCCTCCACCGGATCGGATGAGACCAAAGGCTCTGCTGCCTGCAATGAGTTGTTATTAACAGTGAGCAGTTTAGCAACTGTGGCGTACCGAGGTATTGTGGCTTCCTCCTCCCCACAATTCAGAAGGCGTACAGGTACTCTCCCCTTTCGTACATCAACCACCCCTCTAGCTGTCAGGACAGTGGGCCTGCTATCTGAATATACTGGCTCTACCAATGCCTGGTAATCCTGCCCTCTGAGCCCTATGGCAGCCCGACACCAAACCGACATTTCACATCTGGGGGTATTACAATGGGAAAAGCATCACTCACTCTGACGCTGCCAATCTCTCCGCCAGAGAGTTCTACCTGTTGCTTTTGCATCAGGGCTCGGATCTCCTTCTTCAGGACTCGTTGTTCACCGGAACCAGCAGTCTCAGCCACCTGTTGTAACAAGACAATAACCTCGGACAGACAGTTTTCAATTTCATTTGCACCAAGAGTCATCATGGGATTACATTCACGTCGGTCAATATCAACAACTATCAGACCTTGTGATTTTAGCTCCACCCGCCCCACTTTAACAGAAATTTCCTTGCATCCAATCTGCGGCAAGGTATGACCATTACTAGCAACTACAGTTAGTTCATCAGTGGGGCCACGGGTGAGTTCAGAATCAGCCCAGTACCTCTTGTACAAAATATACGGCATAGTGGTCACCTGGGAGCCAGTGTCCAGCAAAGCGTTCATGGGGATGCCATCAATCACCACAGGAAGGATCGGTCTCCCTCCCAAATACTTGGCTCTCCAGTTCCTTGGGCCTGGTGATCCTACTCCTGGGGGTTGGCCCTCTGCCCCAGGGGTTGCTCGTTTAAAGGACAGTACCTTGCAAGATGACCTGCTTTGTAACAGCGGCGACAGATGGGACTTCCGTCCTGTTCGTAGCGATCGTTGCTCCTTCCTCGAGGTGGCGGGGTTCTCCTCCTCCAGAGCCACGGGACATCCTCTGGACTGGAAGCAAGCTGGACCTTTTCTTTGGAAGAATCCTGCAGGGACTGCACGGTTCTGGTGAGTGCAGCCATTCCTTTAGTCAGCTCCTGGACCTGAAGACGCAGATCCTCAGTTGGATCTTTATCCAGGGTCTGGGCATCAGCCTCCACAGGGATGGAAGTAAAGGATGTAGCTTCCTGATGGTAGGTGGTCGCTGGGCGCCTAGGGGGCGCTGGACGGCTGTCAGAGGATTCCTGCAGTATCCGGATAGCCCTGTCCTTAAACTCAGCAAAGTTCAAATCAGGGTTTTGCAGGGTAATGATGCGTAACTGTCCTCTGTGGGTACTGGACAGGAGTCCTTCAATGAACTACTCCTTTAACAATTTGTCTTCTTCTTTCACACTATCAGAGTCAACTTGCTTAACTGCTCGCAGCGCCTCCTGCAGGTTGAGGGCATAGTCCCTTATACTGTCCTGCGCCCTGTGTTTACAGCCAAAGAACCGCATCTTAATTTCAGCTGCAGTGCGGGTTTCAAAAGTGCTTCTCAGCTTGGCTAGGATCTTTGTAACAGTGTCTTTATCAGTGTCCTGCCAGGCTTTCACTTCTCTCTGCGCTGCACCCGTTAGCTGTCCAATCAGGATATTCACTTTCTGGTCTTCAGACAGAGGGTAAACTTTAAACAAGCTGCACAGTCTTTCCTTAAATTCACTCAGGGTATGTGACTCACCCGAGTACTGCGGTAGCCAGGCCGCTCCCGATATGTAGGGCATAGACAGCGGCATTATGGCGACCGCTGCGGGGTTAGCGGGAGCGCCCCCCGTTCCATCGGCGTTATCGTCAGACATCTTCTTTCCCCCCCGAGTTAACGTTAGCTAGGCCGGGGGATTGGGGTGAGCTCTCCGGCGGCCGCTTCACAGGCCCAATGCTCCGGGCTGTAGGCCTCAGCTCCTCCCCCTCTCTCGCGCTGTCCTCTCTTCCCGCGGCACTTCTCTTCGCACTCAGCGGCAGGCTCCGCCCACGAAGGCCCGCCTCTTTCTTCCCGTGCGCGCCAAGCAGCGCGGCAATGGCGGCAAATGGCGCCAAATTCACACAGTTCACAAACACAGTCTATGGCACACAGGACCCGGGGATACCGGGCTCCGTAATCCTGTTCGTGACGCCAAAATTGGGTCGCCCTCCCAGGGCTGTGGGGTACTCGGTACCGGGCCGGTGTCAGGGGAATGTGTCACAGCAGTGGTGACCCGATCCGTGGCCCTGGGCGCCCAAACAATGAGAGATGTAGATAATGGTAGAATAGTTCGTGACGCCACCCGTGGTGTTTGGCAAGTATGGTGTTAGGCCAACGCTGCATACAGATCCGCTGGGACTGATGGTAGGGTGCAGCAAAGATGTAAAAGATCCCCACAGGTGGAGCTGAAGTCCCAGGGCAGTGTAGATGTAACCAGCATGGGGATGTAGCAGTGCTGGGGTCGTAGGGAACAGACAAGACACAGCGGTTGCTGTTTCTGTACCTTTACTTAGTGTATGCAGTCCAGGGTCCTGATTACAGATGGTGTTGGAGCAGGTTAGCCTGGAAGCAGATCAGGATTCTCTCTCAGCAGAAGGGCTGTGCAGTCTCCTTCCTAGCGCCTTGTGGTGTGAAGCTCCCCAGTAGAGTTGAGCGACTTTTGGTTTTTTAGGGTCGCGTTTCGTTTCGTGAAACCCGACTTTTCCAAAAATCGGGTCGAGCAAGGTCGTCCGATTATAGGGAAAAGTCGGGGTCGTCCCGAAACACGAAACCCAATGTAAGTCAATGGGGAATAAAAGTCTGCAGTGAGAGGAGGACAGGAAACACACCTACAGTGCCCATTTGAATGCCAAAAGCATCAATTCTTCTTACTTAAGCTTGTCAACCTTAATTAACTTCATAATACAAGTTACGCACTGAAAAATGGGGGTTATTTGGCTAAAGTTGTGGGGGGGGAGGGCTGGCTGCAGGTTTTCATGTGCCCTGGGCGAAAGAGCGCCCCTTTAACACATACCACAACTCATCATGCTCCGATACGGCAGAGAAATAGCGGTATAGTACAATGAAAAATACCTCACTTTTTACATCTCATGACGAGGCCCATCTATTTCTCCATACAGAATCATTGGTCCCATATAATGTTTGAAACAGTATATGATGAGCTCCACATAATGCTACAGTATATGATGGTCCCCATGGATGAAGCTCCACTGTCTTATGGGCCCAAATAATGCTCCAAACATAATGGGCCCCATTTCTAATGCTCTAGTGTATAATGGGCCCTGTAAATGCTGCTCCAGTGTCTGATGTCCACCTTTGGAATGTTCCAGTGTATGGTGGGCCCCATCTATCATTCTCCAGAGTATAGTGCTCCCCAAAAATTGCTGTCCCAACATTGAAAACAATCAAGTCTCCTCGCTAGGGAATCCCTGTACTTGTCTGGATTCCTCGTCGTCCCCATCTTCCATCTCACTGCACAGTATTTCAACTTTGCAAGTGCTGTGATCCTGAGCAAGCAGGGGGGGGCCCACTCGTTGGCGACGGCACTGGCACAGGGCCCCTGATAGTACGGTGGTGTGTCTGATGGCGGGTGGGCCGAACCTGCACTTTCATCTGCAGCTTCCTCTTTGTCACCGTGTAAGATGGAACTGTATATGGGAAGGGTAACCTGAGTTTCATCAGGGTCAGATTCAGGTCGTGTAGCGTGCGAGGGGAATGTAGTGGTCTGGGTCAATGTACCAGCAGATTCATCGAGCAGTGGCTGGGCATCAGTGCACTTGTGTCGCCCCCAGGAGTACGGTCGCCACAGTGGCATTACCTTCTTCCTAGGGAGTGTGATGTCATGCTTGGGAGCAACGAACGATCTCTCTAGCAGGTTAACTGATTGGGTGGCGTTATTCCCACGAGTCATGACCCTCCAAACAGCGTTCATGAAGGCAAAGTGTTTGTTTTACGTGGGCAGTATGGTTGCAAAGCTGAACCTTAAAGGAATGTCCAGAAGGGCACCACCAGGAGTGGAGCCTACGGTTAAATTCGACTCCACCTGGGAAACCTCAACCATGCCAGCTACAGAACAGATGCACACATTGCAAGCTTAATTCCGTTAACGAACGAGACTCCGTCATGCCCCGCGGTCCGAGTCCGGCTTACTAGAGGGACACGTGAGGCTCTGGCACATGAGATTGGCCAATAACTGGTGTGTCATGCCCTTACATGTCCGTGGCTGCATGTGTGCTACACTGAAAAGGCCAGCGTTTGTCGCTTACAGGTGCAGATAACCCGCTGAACAACGTTAGTGATGGGGATCACTGATTACAATTATTACCCGCGAACAATGATTTCCCAGTAAGTGCAGGTCAACCGCAGTTCCGGAATTAGGCCTAACCGTCATTCCTGAAAAAATGAAAAACTTACGTGTGCAAACCACAGGTGCTGTAGCTTGCTTAACAGCTCGCCAGCCGTTCTCACGCCCAGTATGGATTACACGTGATTGCACAAAGGTGAGAAAGGGTACCGTATCCCCAGATAACATGTATGGATAGCGTACACATTCAAAATATATGTCTATACATCAGGAGGCAGGCTCAGACGGTGTTAGGCCCAGTATGGATTGCACGTGATTGCACAAAGGTTAGAAAGGGTACCGTATCCCCAGATAACATGTATGGATAGCGTACACATTCAAAATATATGTCTATACATCAGGAGGCAGGCTCAGACGGTGTTAGGCCCAGTATGGATTGCACGTGATTGCACAAAGGTTAGAAAGGGTACCGTTTCCCCGGATAACATGTATGGATAGCGTACACATTCAAAATATATGTCTATACATCAGGAGGCAGGCTCAGACGGTGTGAGGCTGGTTTCACATTAGCGCTTTTTAAGCGCACGCACGGCCGGGGGTAGCTCCGCCCCCGAGCCGGCTCTCTGCCCGGCGTGCCCGCCCCTTGCTTGTAGCGCCGCCTCCTAGCGCACAGCGGCGCCTGCGATCGGCGCACCCTATCTTTAGCATAGGGTGCGCAGAACGTGCGCAGGCCGTGCGCTAGTTGCGCTTTGACCTGCGCTGCGCACTTTTGACGGTGCACCGAGCACGCCGAAATCTGAAAAGTTTGATTTTGGCGCGCACGGCGCACCGTCAAAAGTGCGCAGCGCAGGTCAAAGCGCAACTAGCGCACGGCCTGCGCACGATCTGCGCACCCTATGCTAAAGATAGGGTGCGCCGATCGCAGGCGCCGCTGTGCGCTAGGAGGCGGCGCTACAAGCAAGGAGCGGGCACGCCGGGCAGAGAGCCGACTCGGGGGCGGAGCTACCCCCGGCCGTGCGTGCGCTTAAAAAGCGCTAATGTGAAACCAGCCTTAGGCCCAGTATGGATTGCACGTGATTGCACAAAGGTTAGAAAGGGTACCGTATCCCCAGATAACATGTATGGATAGCGTACACATTCAAAATATATGTCTATACATCAGGAGGCAGGCTCAGACGGTGTCAGGCACAGTATGGATTTGACGGCCCAGACTACACAGCGGAGGAGCAGGGAGAGGTAAAGATTGCAAATGCTGGGGCCCTGCCCAAGCAAGGGGGGCCCACTCGTGGGCGTCGGTACTGGCACTGGGCCCCTCATAGTACGGCGGTGTGTCTGACGGCGGGTGTGCACCACCACCGTCAGAGACACTTGATTGCACTATGAAGGACCCTGTACCAGTGCCCGCGCCCAAGAGTCGGCCTACCCACCTGTCCAGGGCAACGGCACTCGCACGGTGTCGTGCGCTAGGTGGTGACCCCGGCCATGGGGGGGGAGGCAGCACAGTTAGGGAGTTTTAGAAAGTGACATATGTTGATGTTGGACATTCAGCTGATGCAAAAGGTGAAATAGGTCAAGTCCCAGGAAGAGGTGGACCAAAGCAAGTCATTTTTCTGTCACCCTATGTGTCATCAGGGGAAGGTGGGACAAAATCCTTGGAAACCCATGCGTGGTTCATTTTAATGAAGGTTAGATCATCCACATTTTGGGTTGACAGACGGGTCCTTTTTTCTGTCAGGATTGATCCAGCTGCACTGAAGACTCCTATGGGACTCTTTCCGACAGCACACTTGCAGCTGGGCAAGCGAGCTCCTGTAAGGCATATTGTGCCAATTCAGGCCAGGTGTCCAGTTTAGCGGCCCAATAGTCAAAGGGGAATGACCTGTGTGGGAGAACATCGATATGGGAGGAAAAGTAGTTTGTAACCATAGTTGACAACTGCTGTCTCCTGTCACTTTCCATCGATGCAGTATTACCAGTTGTGTGAGCGGTACTTGAAAAATCAGTCCACAACATTGTCATGAAACCCCTGTCTCCAACGCCACTTCTGCTGTGTGCACCACGAACACCTCTGCCAAGCTGCCCCCGGCCCGTACGGCTCGTGTGAGAACCATCACCGCTGCTGTGTGCTGGGAATGCCTCAAGCAACCGATTTACCAGAGTTGCTTGTTTATTAGCCAATATTAGGTCAAGGTTCTCCTGTGGCATGATGTTTTGTAATTTGCCTTTATAGCGTGGATCCAGGATAAGTTGGATGCTCATGCTTAGGATGGCGTCGTCTGCGCTTACCAGCCGTGTGCATTCCTCAAAACACTGAAGGACTTTACAGAGGTCTTTCAGCTTCGACCACTGCACACCTGTCAACTCCATGTCTGCTCTCAAAGTGCCTGGCCGTGTATCCTCCCACAAATGCATTATGGCCTGCCTCTGCTCGCACAGCCGCTCCACCATGTGCAGGGTGGAGTTCCACCTTGTTGCAATGTCGATAATGAGGCGGTGGTTGGGAAGGTGGAGCAATCGCTGCAGCTTCTGCATACGAACGGAGTGTACAGGCGACCGGCGGATGTGCGCGCACAGTCTTCGCACCTTCTGGAGCAGGGCTGTTAACTCCGGATAATTTTTGAGGAAGCACTGCACCACCAGGTTCAAGGTGTGAGCCAAGCAAGGTATATGGCTGAGTTTTGAAAGGGCTATGGCTGCCACAAAATTACGGCCATTATCACTAACTACCTTGCCTGCCTCAAGATGTACACTGCCCAGCCATGACTCAGTTTGTCGCTTCAAGTACTCGGCCAGCACCTCGGCGGTGTGTCTGTTGCCCAAACACATCATCTGCAACACAGCCTGCTGACGCTTTCCACTAGCTGCTCGATAGGGGGACACATCGTGTGCAACAGTGGCAGCTGCAGATGGAGTGCTCGTACGACTGCGCTCTGTGGACGAGCTTTCGCTTCTGTAGGAGGAGGAGGAGGAGGGTCGAACGCCTACAGCCAACTGTTTCCTATACCGTGGGCTAGGCAGCACTGTCCCACCACCGCTGTCCCCTGTGGACCCTGCATCCACCATATTAACCCAGCGCGCAGTGATGGACACGTAACGGCCCTGGCCATGCCGACTGGACCATGCATCAGTTGTGAGGTGCACCTTTCCGCTCACTGACTGCTTGAGTGCATGGACAATGCGGTCTTTCACATGATGGTGGAGGGCTGGGATGGCTTTGCGAGAGAAGAAGTGGCGACTGGGTAGGTCATAGCGTGGTACTGCATAGGCCATGAGTTCGCAGAAAGCTGTGCTTTCCACCAACCGAAAGGGCATCATCTCAAACGAGATTAGTTTGGCAATGTGGGCGTTCAAACCCAGTGTACGCGGATGAGAGACTGAGTACTTTCTTGACCTACTCATAGTGTCTGGGAGGGTGAGCTGGACTTGAGAGCTGCATATGGTGGAAGTAGCGGTGGACAGGGTGGACTGAGAGAGGGTTGATGATGGAGTTGGTGTTCTTTCTGATGGCCTAGAATCAGTCTTTCGTTGATATAACAGTGGGATTCCCTGACTGCTGTGGCCTTGCAACGACACCTCAACATTTGCTGCTGTGCTAACCGGTGGGCTTACAGTGGGGGAAACAATGTAGCGTTGCTGACTACCTTCGTTGTGATCAGTTGCACATGTGGCACTTGAGGTTTGGTGTTGTGTCCACGCTTGCAAGTGCATGCTGGTTAAATGTCTAAGCATGCAACTGGTATTCAAATTTTTCAGATTTTTCCCTCGGCTAAAGGTCTTTGCGCACTTCTTACAGAGAACCTTGGCCTGATCATGAGGATTTTGGTCAAAAAAGTGCCACACTGCACTCTTCCTACTTTGGCAGACATTTTGCGGCCTAGCACGCTGTGATCTTTTGACCCTCTGGACAAGCTGTCCAGCAACTCTTTTGATGTTTGGAACCGGTCTTTGGAGTGCTCCGGGCCTGCCAGATAACAGCTGTTGCGATGTCGATGTCTGCTGTGGATGCTCCTCATCTGAGCTATTGGAAGCAGCACCCTCTTCCCCCAATGGATGCCAATCTGGGTCAACAACTGGGTCATCCATCACCTCCTCTTCTATGTCATGTGCACCTTCCTCTGTGTCACCGCGTATGGTGGTATAGTGTGCGGGAAGGGGCACCTGAGTCTCATCAGGGTCAGAATCTGGCTCTGTACACTGCGAGGACAATGTAGTGCTCTGAGTGAATGTACCAGCAGAATCATCCATCAGCGGCTGTGCATCAGTGCACTCCATGTCAGATTCATCTTGGCCTGGGTAATTCACCATTTCACTTGATAATCCAGGCATGGTATGTGAAAACAGCTCCATGGAGTTATCAGTAGTATGGCCTGCGTCATCCTTCAATCTTGGTTGGGGTGAAGGACACAAGGAAAGGTGTGGTTCATGAACATGAGCCTCCAATGACGACTCAGTGCTTTTACTTTTTACAACTGAAGAAGAGGAGGCGATAGAGCTGGAGGCTGAGTCAGCAATGTAAGACAAAACTTTTTCCTGATGCTCTGGCTTTAAAAGCGGTTTGCCAACTCCTAGAAAACTAAGCGTTCGAGGCCTTATGTAGCCAGACGATGACGCAGGCTCAACACCTCCTGCATTCGGTCCTATTTTGCTCTTGCCACTACCATCAGATCCACCACCAACACCATCATTACCAGCTGCCAACCCCCGCCCAATTCCACGGCCTCTTCCACCAGCCTTCCTCATTTTTGGTAGAAATGTAGACAAAATCTAACAAACTATATAGTAATGTAAAACAAGGTACAAGGTGTCTATAGGACAGGGGAGATTTTGAATTTCTGCAGACACTTGTGGACACTGGACACTTTTGGATTGTGTAAGACCCAATGAATATCTGAGCGCTATGTGACAGGCTCGATGGCACAGCTGTGACCTAAGTGACTAGAGGATAAGGGAGATTTTGAATTTCTGCACACACTTGTGGACACTGGACACTTTTGGATTGTGTGAGGCCCAATGAATATCTGAGCGCTATGTGACAGGCTCGATGGCACAGCTGTGACCAAAGTGACTAGAGGATAAGGGAGATTTTGAATTTCTGCACACACTTGTGGACACTGGACACTTTTGGATTGTGTGAGGCCCAATGAATATCTGAGCGCTATGTGACAGGCTCGATGGCACAGCTGTGACCAAAGTGACTAGAGGATAAGGGAGATTTTGAATTTCTGCACACACTTGTGGACACTGGACACTTTTGGATTGTGTGAGACCCAATGAATATCTGAGCGCTATGTGACAGGCTCGATGGCACAGCTGTGACCAAAGTGACTAGAGGATAAGGGAGATTTTGAATTTCTGCACACACTTGTGGACACTGGACACTTTTGGATTGTGTGAGGCCCAATGAATATCTGAGCGCTATGTGACAGGCTCGATGGCACAGCTGTGACCAAAGTGACTAGAGGATAAGGGAGATGTGGAATTTCTGCACACACTTGTGGACACTGGACACTTTTGGATTGTGTGAGACCCAATGAATATCTGAGCGCTATGTGACAGGCTCGATGGCACAGCTGTGACCAAAGTGACTAGAGGATAAGGGAGATTTTGAATTTCTGCACACACTTGTGGACACTGGACACTTTTGGATTGTGTGAGGCCCAATGAATATCTGAGCGCTATGTGACAGGCTCGATGGCACAGCTGTGACCAAAGTGACTAGAGGATAAGGGAGATTTTGAATTTCTGCACACACTTGTGGACACTGGACACTTTTGGATTGTGTGAGGCCCAATGAATATCTGAGCGCTATGTGACAGGCTTGATGGCACAGCTGTGACCAAAGTGACTAGAGGATAAGGGAGATTTTGAATTTCTGCAGACACTTCTGGACACTGGACACTTTTGGATTGTGTGAGGGCCACTGATATCTGAGCGCTATGTCACAGGCTCGATGGCACAGCTGTGACAAAAGTGACGAGAGGATAAGGGAGATTTTGAATTTCTGCAGACACTTGTGGACACTGGACACTTTTGGATTGTGTGAGGCCCACTGATATCTGAGCGCTATGTAACAGGCTCGATGGCACAGCTGTGACAAAAATGACTAGAGGATAAGGGAGATTGGATTGCTTTTAAAAAAGCAGTTTGCAGAGCAGTGGGTAAACAGCAATGCCAGCCTGTCAGGAAGCCTTAAAAGGCAGCCCAACAACCAACACCACTGATACACCACAATATAGCCTCCCCTTGCACTGCACACACAGTGACTGGTGTGTTGTGCAGGCCAAATCGCTAGCAGCAGAAGCAGTTTTTTTTTCTTCTCAGCAGGACAAAAAAAAAAAATTGGGATTGCTTTTAAAAAAGCAGTTTGCGGAGCAGTGGGTAAACAGCAATGCAGGAATGTCAGGAAGCCTTAGAAGGCAGCCCAACAACCAACACCACTGATACACCACTATATAGCCTCCCCTTGCACTGCACACACAGTGACTGGTGTGTTGTACAGGCCAAATCGCTAGCAGCAGAAGCAGTTTTTTTTTCTTCTCAGCAGGACAAAAAAAAAAAAATTGGGATTGCTTTTAAAAAAGCAGTTTGCGGAGCAGTGGGTAAACAGCAATGCAGGAATGTCAGGAAGCCTTAGAAGGCAGCCCAACAACCAACACCACTGATACACCACTATATAGCCTCCCCTTGCACTGCACACACAGTGACTGGTGTGTTGTACAGGCCAAATCGCTAGCAGCAGAAGCAGTTTTTTTTTTTCTTCTCAGCAGGACAAAAAAAAAAAAATTGGGATTGCTTTTAAAAAAGCAGTTTGCGGAGCAGTGGGTAAACAGCAATGCAGGAATGTCAGGAAGCCTTAGAAGGCAGCCCAACAACCAACACCACTGATACACCACTATATAGCCTCCCCTTGCACTGCACACACAGTGACTGGTGTGTTGTGCAGGCCAAATCGCTAGCAGCAGAATCAGTTTTTTTGTCTTCTTCCCTGCCTAACGCTCTCCCTACAGATTCAGCAGCAACCTCTCCCTATACTGAGATCGGCAGAAGTAAGATGGCGGTCGGCGTGCACGCCCTTTTATACCCCCTGTGACGCCCACCAAAGCAAGCCAATCACTTGCATGCCCTTATGAAAGATGGTGGTGACCCCTGCCTATGTCATCACGTTGCCCACAGTGTCCGTGGATCCTGATTGGCTGAAAAAGAGCGCAAAACAAACTTTTGAAACGCGATTTTGGCGCGCAAGTCGCCGACCTCGTGGCCGACCTCATCCTAGGGTCGGGTTTCGTTTCATGAAACCCGACTTTGCCAAAAGTCGGCGACTTTTGAAATTTTTCGACCCGTTTCGCTCAACTCTACTCCCCAGTACTTAGTTACTCGGGAATGCCTCTCTTCAGATGTTCCTAGAACTTTACTTGTATGTTGTATGTACTGTATGTCTATATGTAGGTATTTTATGAATGTATTGTATGTAGTATGTATATTGTATGTCTGTAGTATGTATTTTGTATGTCTGTAGCATGTTGTATGCATGTTTGTAGTATGTACCATGTATGTTGTATGAATGTAGTATATATGTAGTATGCATGTATGTATGTTGTATGAATGTAGTATATATGTAGTATGTATGTATGTTGTATGAATGTTGTATATATGTAGTATGTATGTTGTATGAATGTAGTATGTATGTATGTATGTTGTATGAATGTAGTATATATGAAGTATGTATGTAGTATGTATGTTGTATGAATGTAGTATATATGAAGTATGAATGTAGTATATATGTAGTATGTATGTTGTATGAATGTAGTATATATGAAGTATGTACAGTATGTAGTATGAATGTTGTATATATGTAGTATGTATGTAGTATGTATGTATATATATTTTTTTTTACATTTAACACATTAGCCGGATGATGGGACTACTACTGTCCCATCATTGGCTAATGTGTCAATCACTGTCATTGTAGCAGGCATAGCCCGATGGGACTTGTAGTCCCATCGGACGATGCCTACACACACACACAACCCCCGGCAGGCCCGCACAGACCCCCGGCAGTCCGCACAGACCCCCGGCAGCCGGCACAGACCCCCGGCAGTCCGCACAGACCCCCGGCAGTCCGCACAGACCCCTGGCAGCCCGCACAGACCCCTGGCAGGCCCGCACAGACCCCTGGCAGGCCCGCACACACAGACACGCACAGTGTCCGCCCATGCACCACCCACACTCTTCCCCCCTCCCGAACAGGATGTGCAAGTAAAGAAAGGTTTTTTTTAATTCCGATATTTCTGTCCCATTGATTTGAATGGGACTTCCGGTATTGGAATCAGCGATACCCGAAAAGTATCGGCCGATCCAATCCGATCTGATATTTCTCAATATCGGATGGTATCGCTCAACACTACTGGTGACCTCTTGTCATGTGGATGAGATTCTACTCACATGTGTGAAAAAATCCAGCACCGAGGACTGTGTGAGAGCGATCAGTGTGAGTACATCATCATGGAAGTTCACTTTAGACAATGTCTACTTGCTAGAAGGGTCCATTGACAATTAAAATGAATGGTCTGTCTGTGTGATGCAGGAAAGGACAATTCCTCAAGTGCAAAAGACCATCTTTATAGCTACTCTCCATTCTGGCCAAAGATGAAATTGGGTATATAAAAATTAGTTGTCTAAATTATTATTTTCTACTCTCCTAGAACATCTGGTAAGTTCATGGAAAAAAACTCAGGAATTTCCCAGGAGAATTGGCAAATCTCGCAGGCGCAAGCCTAACCCCTTTAAAACTTTGTACTGTAATGTGAAATTGAGTGGAGACCTCCCTGGCAATAACAGTTTGAGCTGTCACCCACAAGACAATTGGCAGGTCATCACTTAGAGAGAAGATGACTACAGGATACCACCCTTTGCCATTTCTTTAGTAGATGAATACATTAACTCTTCAGTTATTTTTTTTCCTTGAGAAAATTGTGATTCCTTAATTATTAGAAATGAATCCTTAAATGCTCAAAAAGTAAAGATCTGATGTATCTGGTGTGTTCACTGTCTAGTTAATGATGGCCACCAAATAAAAGAGATTTTCTGGTGTAAGAAAGCTATTTCCAAATAACCTATCTAGGTAGTTCAATAGAGCAGATCATCAGTTCGCCAAGGCACGGAATAGCTAAAAAGAGCAGCACTTATTTAATAAATGTGCAATATTTCATCTATCCTCTTGGGGTGCTGCAGGAAAATCAAGCCTTGATTGCTGAATTCTCCCATAAATTCACCTGACCGCTACGGATTGTTGTGGTCACCTTATAGTCAGAGACCCTCTTAACAAAAGCAAATGGAAGAAGTCAAATCATTCAGAAATCAGTAATGACCCTATTGTTTTTCAGAATGGAGAAGCAGATGCCATTTCTCTGGATAGTAAAGACGTTTACAAAGCTTCATTGGATCCATTTAATTTGAAGTCCATCATGACTGAAGCTTATTCTGAGAGAGGTGAGTGATAACCTTAATTGTCACCTCTAATCATTGCTGTGAAATATATATCAATACAAATAATGTAGTTAACAGATAAAACCAAACTGAAAAGTCAACAGTGCCTTAAAGGAAATTTCCAGGACTCTTTATTAGACCTCTGGGTCATCAATATGAAATCACTTACTGTCAAGCTTCTGCCAACCCCACCAATCTCACTGCATAGTAGATGTGATTGTTACTGCAGCTCCTTCCCTTTCAATGGAGTGCAGAACAGCGTGTAAAACCAGACAGGATGATAACACGATGTGTGCAGCGGTGCTAGTTCCTTTGCACAGTAGGCCTCAAATCAGCCGATCGGTGGGAGAACCTACGGTATATGTGTTACTTAAGGCCTGTTTCACACATCAGTTTGTCAGCATCAGTCAAGATCCGCGATTTGCAAAAAAAACGGATCCGCCATTTTTCTTGGCGGATCCGTTTTTTCCCCCATAGACTTGCATTATCGGCGGATCTTGACGGATGGTCATCCGTTGGATCCGATATTTTGCGGATCCGCCAAAATTTTGGCGTCCGCTGACATCACTTGATGGGCACTGCAACTTTTTTTCACCGTCGGATCCGCATTTTGGCTTTTCCAGGAGATTTAACCCTAAATACCAGCAGAAGATTCTCTCTCTCTCTCCTTACCGCTCCCGCGAGATCCACAATGCCCGTTCCCGCGAGATCCACAATGCCAGCTCCCGCGAGATCCTCATGCCCACTCCCTCGAGATCCACATGCCAGCTCCCGGAGCCCGCTACATCGCCGGTATTATTTATTTATTTTTTCCAGGTGCGGTTCCTTTAACATTACCATATCGGCGGATCCCAGCGCACCAACGGTCTGGTGGCTCCCGTTGGTGTTTCGTTGGCCACGGATCCGTTTTCCGCCATTTTGTCGGATTTCAACTGACCTGAAAAACTGATGTGTGAAACAGGCCTAAGCCTTTAAGAAATGGATGATTTTTGTGCTTTCATCTTTTTTTTTTTGAATCAGATCTTTTTTATTAAACATTCAGGAATCAATACAGAAAGAATATGACATCTTATATAGCTAGTAAAATTTACATTGAGAGCAAATATTATTTAAAGGGTAAAACTCTTCCTGTGTAAGAATAAATAAAAAGAAGAAATCTCAAAACACAGATATTTGCATAAAATTGAGCCTATAAACAACATGGCTCCACAAATAAACAAAAATCAAAATGATACATCAGTGCCTCATTTCAGCGGGAAAACCATCCCCGCCAGCCGCGCCACTCCGCATCATATTTCGCCCCCCCCCCCGCCCCCCACGGATATCAGGTCCAATCCACCCCAGCTCCCTCCCACCGCGCCACTCAAAATCTACTTCGCCACAAAGGGCACTAGACTTTATTTTCACCCCCCAAGCATCCCCTCATCGCAAGCACAACAGCAACTGGTCCAACATCGCATCCCGAACCAGTGCGCCCGAGGGGAGACCCGGTGACTCCATCCATGGCTGCCAAATTTTGTAAAACTTTCTTAATGCATTTCTTTTTAAATAAGCCCCCCTTTCCAATCTGATGACATTATTTAGTTTATTTTTAAGCTCTGACAATGTTGGTGGCATAGGATCCAACCAATGATATGCAAGTATCTTTCTTGCCTGATACAGGATGCGTGCTATTCCCAGGGCCACTGCAGAGTCCGGGTCAACCCCCTCCTCCCACAAATTCAACAAACATAGACGAGGTGACGGTCGTATTGTGATATGGTATACTTGGGCTATGAGTCCCAGGGTCTGCCTCCAGAAATCCCCAATGTGCCCGCACTCCCACATAACATGCATCAAGTGGGCATCATCCTGCCCACACCTAACACATTGTGTATTGGGCCTAAGTCCCATTTTAAATAATAAGCTGGGTGTTTTATATACCCTGTGAATGAGATATATTTGCGAAAGCCGCTGACACTCAGAAACCGCCATTTTAGGGACCTGTTCTAGAATATCGGACCACTGGTCCTCCGTCAGGGGGCCAACGTCCCGTTCCCACTTATTCTTAGCAGCAGTCAGTGGATATGTCTCCAGATGGGCAGGTAATAATCTTTTATATAATTCAGAGATAAGTCCCCTAGAAGACTCAGATGTAAGTAGCATATGTAGTGTTTGATTATGTGTCACTATCACCGGATTTGTCCTTCTCTGTTTTTCCAATGCATGTCTTAGCTGTAAGTACTGATAAAAGAAGACGTGCGGGAGGTGAAATTCTGTTCTCAATTGTTCAAAACTCTTAAGAGTATTATTTTGCAAAATTTGTGACACCAGATAAATCCCTTTATCTTCCCATCTTCCGAACCCCACCAGCTTTTTGATCTCTTGCAAATCCGGATTTCGCCACAATGGCCACAATTCCGTAGGCCCATTTATCTTCAAAAGAGACTTACCCCTATCCCACACCTTGAAAATCATAGCCAACGTGGGGTATCGTGCCCCATTTATCTGCCGTCTTCCCACCTCCAACCGGCACCCTGGATATTTCCATACCGATCCTTCCCTCACAATATCACCACCATTGTCACACGCCCCGTCTCTACCCCAACCCTTAAGATGTTGCATCTGGGAGGCTATAAAGTATATGAATGGGTTTGGCACCGCCAATCCTCCCTCCTCCTTCCCTCGCTGCAGTATCTCCAAGCGAATCCTAGCCTGTTTTTTCTTCCAAATTAATTCCCGGAATAATGTATTTATTTTTGCAAAAAAGTCCCTACAGATCCACACCGGAGAATTATGTATCAAATATAATAATTGTGGCATCATTACCATTTTGATTAAGTTAGATCTACCAATATTCGACAACGGCAGGCGACACCAAGTATGTACTTTTGCTCTAAATCGCTGCAACAGGGGCTCCAGATTCAGAGCCCGAAAATCCTTCGGGGCAGGACTAACAATTATACCCAGATACTTAAACCTCCGAACTACAGGGACCGGTATCTGCAAATCTGAGAAATCCGCCGGGAGAGGGTCTATCGGCATTAAAGCTGATTTGGACCAATTAATCCGAAGACCAGACCTCAGCCCAAATTCTCGAATGACCTCCATTGCCGGCAAAATCGAGGAATGTACCTTATCTAAATATAGAAGTAAATCATCCGCGTACAATGATATCCTCAACTCCACAGTTCCACATCTGAATCCCATTATTTCTCTGGACTTCCGAATTGCAACTGCCAATGGCTCCACCGCAGTAGCAAATAGCAAGGGCGAGAGCGGGCACCCCTGTCTAGTACCTCTCCCAAGAGGAAAAGACTCAGAGACCCTGCCATTAGCCCCAACCTTCGCCACCGGCGAGCCATACAACAGCCTCACCCAATTTATAAATCTGTGTCCAAAGCCCATTTTCCGAAGTACCGCCCACAAAAAACCCCACTCCAAACTATCGAACGCCTTAGCGGCGTCTAAGGACAAAATTGCTCTTCCCCCCAACTCCCCAGAACTATGTTGAATCCCCAAGTATAGTTTCCTAAGGTTCATAGATGTGGCTCTGCCTGGGATAAATCCCGTCTGATCCTTCTGTATAACAGATGAGATAACTCGGGACATCCTATTGGCGAGTACCTTGGCCAATAATTTAACATCTGTTGATAATAGGGAAATCGGGCGATATGAATCCGGAACCTCTGGATCCTTTCCGGGCTTTAATATTAAAACTATCAAAGCTTCCCTCATAGATGGTGGGAGGACCCTCTGCCTTTCAGCCTCTTCAAATACCTTAAGTAGCTTAGGTAGCAGTAAGGGTGCATAGGTTTTGTAAAACTCGCCAGGCAGGCCATCCATTCCTGGAGCCTTTTCATTTTGCATCTGACCAAGCGCCTCCTCCAACTCCTCCAACAGGATGTCCCGATCCAATGAATCCCTATCGCTATCAGCCAATGCAGGGAGAGAGAGAGCATCCAGGTACTGCTCAATCTCAGTCTCCGTGAGACTGCAATCTGATGTGTATAGTCGCATATAATACCTCCTTATCTCACTCACTATGTCCGCACTGTCTGTCACAAGACCACCCGAGTCCGTTTTTAGCCTATTGATATATGAAGATCCGTCCTGTGCTCTAATGACCGTGGCCAATAAATGTCCTACTCCCTCCCCCTCTATAAAATATTTTTGTTTGAGGAAATAACGTTTATTTGCTGCCGCCGACATGAGGTTTTCCCTGAGCGACCCCTGTGCCTTCTCCAAAGCTTTTTTAGTTTCCTCTGTCGGGTTGAGTATCACCGCAGCCTCCGCAACAGACACCTCCTGGATCAGACTCTGGGTGTAGCGTCTATTTTGGCTTTTCCGTGTGCATATTTCTCTAATATATAAGCCCCTGACATAGGCTTTCATGGAATCCCAGACTATGTGTGATGATGCAGAGTACTCATTAAGTTGAAAATATTCTAGAATGGCATCATGCAAAGATCCCCCTATAAGCTGGATCCAGAAGGGATTAAGCTTCCAGATAGGTCTAGATAGGGTGAGGGGGTGTCCCCATGAAAGTGTGACATGTAGCGGCGAGTGATCAGATACACTTCTAGGCAGGTAGGCCACCCCTCGTACATATGGGGTCATGAGTGTATTCCCAATGGCCAGGTCTATCCGTGACATAGCGTGGTGGGAGCTAGAGTAGCAGGAAAACTGTCTGGCTGTGGGGTTTTGGACACGCCAAAGATCTACCATACCCAGCTCCACTAACGTTCTAGCAAATGAGGTTGAGGCTGCATCCTCTGATATGTTTCCCGAATGCAACTTATCCAAATAGGGATGCAAATATGTATTAAAATCTCCTATTAGAAGAGTCGGCGCAGGGGGAAAGGAACCCAAAATAGACAAGATTCTTTTTACTGGTTCGACTGAATAGGGCGGGGGGATGTATATGGCAACCAAAATAAATTGTATACCGTATAACGTGCAAAGCAAACATACAAATCTGCCCCCAGGGTCAACCACTGATTTAGTACATGAGAAGGGGATGGACCTGTGCACCAGCACACTGACACCCCGCGCATGGGTCGAGTACGTGGAATGATATTCATGTGAAACCCATCCCTTTCTTAGCCAATGAATATTATCTTTCACCATGTGGGTCTCAGACATACACAGGATAGCCGGGAGAAATTTCTGCATATTAGTAAATATAGCACATCTCTTATTTGCATCCCCGAGCCCCCTAACATTCCACGCTACAATATTAAGTGATATCGCCATAAGAGCAGACTAAAAAATGAGAAATCGGAACATACTCCACTCCCGAGGGAGAGAGGCAATCTCCACCATCCCTCAGTACAATGAATTGGGCGACACGGCTGACGCACATCACATCCCACAGAACAATTAGGGAATACAACAACAAACGAAAAAAACAAAGGAGGGAGAGGGAGCACTGCACACCAGTGCACAGCGCCCCTACCCCCAAACACAAGTGTAACTTGCACATTTCTCTCAAATAGAGAGAATCAGGGCTAGAAAACTCGCCCAGAGTCCATGCAGGGAGAAGGGTCCACAGCTTGTCACTGTAACGAGTGTCCACAGCAATCCGGTCAGCTCCCGCCCTGAATCCGAAATGGAATGAACAGTAGTAATTATACCAGCATAGCGTCCTAGACAAAAAGGAGTAACAACACCTGGTGGCGAAAAAAGGGAGAACTTCAAGTATTCTTCCTCCTCATGGACCTCTCATTAATATCCAGCCAGGACAGCGCCATTCCCGCCGTATCAAAAAAGTGCGTTTCTCCATTCACATCAATCCGCAGTCTAGCAGGGTACATCATGGAATATGTCACCTGTAAGTCACGTAGGCGTTTTTTAATCTCAATAAATTGCGCCCTTTTACGCTGCACCTCCAGGGAAAAATCAGGGAAAATGGAGACTTTCCTCCCATTAATAGCAAGTTCCTTAATGTCTCTGGATCTGCGCAGGATAGCATCTCTATCTTTAAAGTGTAGGAGCTTAAGCAAGATGGGACGCGGGGGTGCTCCCGGCGGGGGGGCACGCGTAGGGACCCTGTGTGCTCTCTCAATAGTAAAGAATGGGGACAAAACATCTTTACCAAAGGTGTCCATTAGCCATTTTTCAAAAAAGCCAAGTGAGTCAGTCCCCTCCGTCCTCTCCGGAACCCCCACCAGTCGCAGATTACTTCTACGGGAGCGGTTCTCTAAATCATCCACCTTGTTCAGCAGTATTGTAATATTTTGCGTGGCTTTTCCCAGCTCCCGTGTTATTGGTGGCAATTTATCCTCCGTCGCACCAACACGCTCCTCCAGTTCCCCCACCCTGGCAGTCACCCCTCGCAGTTCTTGTTTAATACAGGCCATGTCCTTGGTGACAATCTCCATTTGATTACTTAGAGTGGCCAGTGTGGTATTGCAGGAGTTAATTGCTGCGAGGATTTCTCCCAGTGTGGGCTCAGCAGTCACAGACTCCGGCTGCTCCCCATCCCCCACTCCTTCCTCCTCCAGCACAGGCCCCTGTGTCTGCACATGTTGGGCTGAAGGGGGGCCCAGTTTACTCACTGTTCCCTCCCTGGAGAGATGATCCTCCAGCTCCATGCTGCATCCAGCGTCTGCCTCAGTCTGTGCACTGGGCGATCGAGCAGCAGCAGGAGGCACCCTTGCATATCGTTCCAGCCTGCCAGCAGCTCCCATCGCTCCACTACCAGCCGACTTGTTGTTTGCTGGTGCCATCCTGGATGTAGCAGAGGCGCGCCCCGGCGTCTCCTTATCTTTTTTACTGCTGCGGTTCGACATGGCCCAAGGATCCTCCGCTGTCTAAACGCCCAGGGAGATATTGCAGCCCTCCAGGTCAGTGGGACTCGTCAGCAGTGCCGGTAATCAGGATTTATTGTCGGATCCGGGCAGGAGCTCTCTCACTCCACGTCCTCCCTACATGAGGTCCAGGCCACGCCCCCCGTGCTTTCATCTTTTGCCCTCCCTCGTCATTCTGAGAGATTATTTTGTGTTGTTGGTTGTACTTTTTAACAGAACCAATTATGTTAACAAATAATGTACTGGAAAATTCATTAAATAATTCCAGAGAGGTAGTATTGCACAAAAAAAAAACAACACAATTTGTCTTTTGTTAGATTTTTTGTGGTGTTCATAGTGCAGGAAACATGATCTTGAAATATGATTCTGCAGGACAGTATGATTACGGTGATACTAAACTTGCATAGTTTTTTTTTTATATTTAATTTAAGTGTTGAAAAAAATTCGGAATTTCGTAAATAGAGAATTAAATGGTTCTGGGGCCATTTTTCAATACTTACCACTCTTTTATTTTGTATTTGATGGAGCTGTGTGGGGTTTTTTTTTTTTGCAGGGCGACCTGGTATTTTTATTAATATTATTTTGGGATGAATCCTACATTTTCATCTTTTCTCATAGCATTCTTTGAGGAGTTGTGTCAACCAAAATACTGCAATTCTGACATTTCTATTTTTTTACTCTACACAGTGTCTATCAATGGGATTAATCAATTTTATATTTTGATAGATCAAACTTTTATAGATGCAGCACTACACATGTGTATGTTTTTTATATCAATATAAGATCTTTATTTTAAATGGGGGCAAAGGGAGGGTGATTCAATTGTTTTTTATAAACCAATTATTTGCATTTTGTTTGTTAGTTCTCTTAGGGGACTTGAACCTGCAAACATCAAATCACTTGTATTATATACAGTAATATTACAGTACTGCTGTATATAGTACAAATCACAGTCCCTCATGAACACCAGCCATAGCCCGGGGGTCCCACTAGCTTATCACATCTGATGCAAGAGCATTGGATGCAATCTGCTAATGCCAGTCAGCTCTAGCTTTGCTGCAGTTGTGATCCGAGTGTGAGTGCTCTGTGCTCCGGTCCTCTCGCATGAGAGGATCAAAGCACAGCTGTGGAGGAGACAGAGAAATTAATTCCTCCATCTCCTCTGCTACCGGCGTCCACTGGTATCGCATCAGGTGATGTCCGAGTGCAGTGCGATGTTTCACACTCACCCATGGACTTATACATGTGCGTTTGATCCGAATTTGGCAAGCAATTGTAGCATGCTGTGTTTTTTTTTCCCGTCCAATCACGATACGATCAGAGCAGGACCAAAAAACACAATTGAAAACAAAAGCATAGGATTAAATTGGTACGAGTGCAATCCGATTTTTAATCCATTTTAATCGCAAGTGGGAGCGAGCCAACAAGCTAGCATTCACAGGAATAGTGTCATGACAGGCCAGCGAGGCTTTCATAAGATCCAAGGCCATCATGACTACCTATCAGCATCCTGTAATCTAGTTGTGGGGTACTGGCGACATGTAGGTGGATAATGAAAACAAACTTTTTTTTTTTAAAAAAAAGGGTAATACAATTAATTAAAGTTAACATAAAGGTTAAAAATTCAACACAACCCAATTTTCTTATCTAGCATGTATAGAAAGCATCGGTTCCTGTTGGTGTCTTAATGAAAATGGTGAAGAGATCGAGGGAACAAGAACTCCACCAGGCACTAAGCGCCTAACATGTGAAGATACAGGTATTAATCCATTCCATAAGTGTTTTGACCTCATTAACTACAATGGGTTAGTTATGCCCTTGTGAGGAGGTGGCAGAGAACCTCATTGCTTCACCTCTCTCCTAAGTGCTGGTTCCGTGCACTTTATGCGGTACTCGGATGGTGTACATGTATGTTAGCATTACCCATTACAGAGCAGCCGAACATTAATATGTTATGTACCACTTATGCCTTCATGTTATCCCCTTGTGTTTTACACTGTTAAATGTGCTGTGAATTCCATGTATTGCTGTTGTGCTGTGTTTGTTATGAACATGCTAGAGGCAGGAACAACAATGAGTTAAAGTGTGGGCCGGACTAGCAGCCAGAAAGGCAGGAAGCTCCTGCTTCCAGTCAGAGCCCAGGCAGGAGTGCCTGAGGCAGGGTGTGTGTCCCTGTCTGGGACAGAAAGGACCCCTGTCTGGGGACTAGGTGCGTCCCCGCTTGGGACAGAAGGAGTCACCGTCTGGGACAGAGTGAGTGCCCGGGCATGTTTGCCACGGGCAGGTGCTCAGCTGCGGCTGGGAGTTTGCCGGACCCCTAAAGGGGGACAGAGACTGCTTCCCCAGGCCCATGGGCAGTGAAGTGGGCACAAGACTGCATGGTGCCCCACTGAGGACTATAAGCACTCAGAAGTGGAACTGGTGACTGTCACTGTGGACTGTGTTATGGTTGCTGCCACCATTGTTGCCGCTGATATGGTGGTGAAGAGTAATAGGGAAAGAGCAGGAAGTTTTACCATATTTACTGAAACTAGTTTTTCTACCTTTTTCTACCTCGTTTATCCTAACAATAAATGGTTTCCCTGTTGGATTATAACTGTGTTCCTGGATCCTAATTGCCCATGCTGCAGTGAATGTGGAGAAGAGGTAAATCACCTGGGGTTGCATCTGTCCTGTTTGTGTTTCATGTGCAAGGGGCCGGGGTGTTTGTGGAGTGTTGCTTTAAGTAGCCTCTTCCGCGACTACCACCCCGTGCCACCTTGTTACACCTCGCTTACTATAAGTTGTTATTCTTTACAATCGGGAGTCAGTTAAGTCAGATAAAATAGTAACAGAAGTCAATTTTATTAAGGTTGGGAAAAACACATTCCGCATAAAAAATAGCAAACGGGTGTGAGTAGTCTTTTCTACAAAATTTGTTCTGCCCCAGGGCTTTTGGGGGAACACACGGGAAGTTGTAAGTTTTTTGTCTGAGCTGCAGTTGAAGTTTATCCAGGCAAAGTAGAGAGAGTGGGGAGCCAAGAGGCTTATTACTGGTACCGAAGAGTGAATCAGCCATTAGAACATAGATGAGCCAACAATACAAGGGGAATAAGTTGCCATACTGAAGGGAGTCTGAACCTTGTTGCCTGAGTGTAACATTTGGGGTAGCAACAGAAAATGACCCCTAAAAATTCACTTTTAATTAAATATTGTGAGAATCATGTGGGAATAGTGGATGAGGGCAGGTATATCTCGCCCAGATTCCTTTCCTATGTGGCCTAGTCTGGTCAGTATCGCACCTGCTTACTAATGGATAATGGGAGGTGGATATAAAAGGATGCCAGGTGGTTGTGTGAGTGTCTCAGCCTGGGAACACAGAGAGCCTGTCTGTGTGAGAGACACACGTGAGTGAAAGCAGTGCGCACTGCAACTGTGGTTTGGCTGGACGGGAGAAGCCCGCCAGTTGGTAGTTAGGTTGTACTTTGTTTAGTTAGTGCCGGACAGGCCAGGATTTGTTTTATGTTTTATTTCTTTATGCATTGCTTTCACCATTAATAAACCTGACCCAGAGTCAGTTATACCCGAATCCCAGCTCTGCGCCTGAAATTCATGCTGAACGCACGTGACCTTTGACCCCAGCAAAGGCGATCCCGGAGTGTTTTATCACAATATTTAAAAACTTTGGACAATCCCAACTCAAAGGGTACAGGACAATAAATCAACAAAAAACCACCAGACAAAAATTAGTAAAATACTCAGGACAACTACACTTGCCCTATTGGGCCCTAATAAGTCCCTTCCTGACCGCGGAGGTTGGCACCCTAGTTGTTGACGATGTGGCGCCCCCGCTCAACGTCGGTGACCCTGTAATACCCTAAGAAACCCTAGTCCACGACGAGGATACACAGAAAAAAACACAAACCTACATAGACACCCGAACAAAAAACCCTAGTGGAGAGACTGAGTAACGTCTCTAAAAGGTGCACCCTTGCTATAAACTTATCTCGTAGTATCAATGTGAGCACTCGGCCCACAGTAATAAGGTAGACTTATCTCGTAGTCAAAAATTCTCAATATTGCAGCTTGAATGACTTATCTCGTAATAAAAAGAGCTTATGCTGCATAAATGACAGACCATGTAAAAAAGCCCCTCTATTGCAGCTTGAATAGCTTATCTCGTAATAAAAGGAGCTTATGCTGCATAAATGACAAAAAGAGAAAAAAAAAGAGAAAAATGTCAACACAGGAGAAAAAATGGAGGAAAATCAATGTTCCCATTCACAATAATATATAACGCACAGTTAATGCACTCCAAATAAATCACCAAAAAATACTCCACCATGTGGAACAGATGGCATAAAAGCGCTGATCAGTCATCCATTATGGACATAATAGTCCAGACATGGGCAAAAACAACAGCATAGACACCCCCTATAATCCAGGATGCCATCATGCCCACATATAGCCAAAATTTACATTGCCATACATTGGTCTGTCAGCGTATAGAAGATCAATACTTATCAGCCATTAGAAGTTGTGAGGCCCAGCCCGACGCGTTTCCCCCTCCAAAATGCTGAGGGTTCATCAGGGGCAGAGAAGAAGGGTCTCATCACCCCAGCCGAGAGGTCAGTGCAATGTGCGGCGTGCTTCATGTGTCTCAGACGCTCATATTTACCGCTTGGCCATGCGCCGCTAGTATAGTCTCTAGTTGCTACTGTATGAATGATGATGGATGCATGAACCCGCGAATGACTCATTAAGATCCCCTCCCTCTGATATTATGAGTGTGTATAGGGACTTAGCTTTAGAATCAGGGCCAGCCAGTGGCAAGCTATAGCCACAATTAGCATCTACACAGTACTAGCGTCCGACAGTGCGCCCCCTCTTGGGCACTGTCGTACAGCGGCTGGGTCAGTCGCCGCACTGCAGTCAGCAGCACTTGTTGGCGTCTGCGGTAGCGATGCCGCACGCACGGTAGGTCTAGACGGATACCGACCCTGTGTCTTGGGCCCGAGTCCTGTGACCATATACCGTGCGTGCACACCGCTGAGACCTGTGAGGTCAACAGGCTCGGCATTTATGTTTATGCTTTAGGCGCCTCTGTGAACTTAACAGAGCTCGCCAGCGCACTCCAGGTGATGTTCAACCCTCGTGTGCTATACCGCCATATTGTGCATCTGCCATTACATAGCAGCAGTTTAACACCTCTGCACGGTGGACCCCGAGCGGCAAACGCACTTTCTATTATTTCATATTTTGTGCATTCCGCCATCCCTAACATTATACTAGCGCCAGGGTCTGGCTAATAATGGCGGACCTGTAGCAGCTACGGCAGTACATTTGCAGCTGGAGGGCAGGTTGGCGGCTATCGAGAGCTGCACCTCAGCTGCGAATGCTACAGAGGCCGCTGCCCAGGCAGTCGCAGAGGCTGTCTCGCGTGTTCCCACATCCACGCCTGTGCCGACTTTGACCCGCCTCCCGTTGCCCGATAAATTCTCTGGCGACAGCGCCTACTGCAGGGGTTTCGTGAGCCAGTGCTCTATCCAGCTAGAGTTACTGGCCGCGCGATTCCCTACAGAGCGGGCTAAGGTGGGGTTTATTGTCTTAAATCCTATATGTCCCTAAAAATTATCTTTCTCTATCGCTTCATTGGGGGACACAGAAACCATGGGTGTATGCTGCTGCCACTAGGAGGCTGCCACTATGTACAGAAAAAGGTTAGCTCCTCCTCCGCAGTATACACCCCACCGACCGACACTAATTTCCTCAGTTTAGCTTAGTGTCAGTAGGAGGTGGACACGGGTCTTTCATTAGACCCATATCTACCTCAATGTGCGTCGTTCCTTTTCAGGTTTCCGGAGGGATGCAGAGTGAATGGTCACGTCTGTAGTCCCACACAGAGACTATGAGTACGGCGCGTACTGCCACCCCGTATCCTCATAGCTCTCTACAGCAGGACCAAGACCCTAACACAGGTGTGTGTCAGCGTTCCAGATGGTCCTCGTTCCCCGTCTTCCACCCACTCGCCTACCAGAGCCTGTCTGTTTGGTTGAGGCACGGACATCCCTCTGCAGGATTCACAGGATGATGAGGTACTTTCCTTCCCCAGGTGGCTCAGAGACGGATCAAGTCAGTAGGTATAGAGCCCTAAATAGCGATACAGGATCACGGCTCCTATCTTCAGCACCAGGGTCTCTCCCCTTTTCAGCTTACTTTCATCCTGCCCCCGTTCTTCCCCGGCTGCACTTACTTATTTCTCTCTGCAGCCAGGCTCCAGGCAGGGGTCCTTCGGGAGCGGTCGCCACGGCTGTGCTGCGAGGCCTCCACGCCGCCCCGCGCTTCCCGGCGGCCGCCACATTTAATCCAGGCCCCGGCTTCACTTTGGGCCTTCTCCTGCATCGCGGCCACGCCCCCCGCCTCCTTTCTTAGGCGGGCTTCTCTCCCGCCCGTTCTAGGCCCGCCCACCGCCTTCTCCCTTCATGTTATAAGTCCCTGAGGCGGCGCTCAGCCCACCCGCCTCCAGCCTGTCTATCTTCAGCAGGCGGCGCCATCCTCAGCATCGGCGGTTAGCCCCGCCCATCCTCTTCCTCGGTCTCTGCAGAAAAGCGCGTGCTTCCTGCTCGGCTCCCCTCAGGTTGGCGCCATTTACTCGGCCTGTCAGCCGGACGCTGTCTCCTCTGCCGTGCCCCTACTAGCCCAGACGAGCCGTGCAACATTGATTACTGGAAGTCGCTACAGGACACCGGACCTTGAGTAGCTCTGCAACTGCAGGCTGGCACCCTCCTCTGCCTCCTGTCCCCCAACCTTCCGGCACTGCTTCAGTGACTTTCCTTCATTATGTCTAACTCTAAGTCTGACCGTACTCGTCCTCCTGCTTCCTCTTGCACCTTAGTCAAGTACTTTGCATGTTCTTCTTGCAACCGCAAACTTCCCTCAGGTCAGTCCTCTCCCCTCTGCTTCGACTGCAGCGATCCAATTGAGTCCGCCGCTCAGGAGCCCCCTAATGTTCCACATGAAAGTGAACCCCCCCATTCCCGAATGGGCTTCTTCTCTATCACAATCAGTGGCAGATCTCACCTGGGTCTCTCAGTCCCTAGTGGCCGTGCTTGATAAGTTGCCCCTGGACACTTCTGCAGGGCCCACCAGGTCTCAAGAGGCTCCATCTGAGCCAGCCAGCATGAGCCGCAAAAGGCCTAGGCAGGATCTCTGCATTGAGAAACATGTGATGCTGTCTCCGCAGTGTTGGATGTTGATCTCCATGAGTTCATTCATCCTCATTTTTCACAGTCTTCTATTAGGGATTGCTCCTCCTGGCCAGTTTCCTACTCCACACTGATGAGGGGCAATACCCCGAAACAGCTGTCTGTGGATGGATACCATGTTTTGGCATAGGTGGTTTCCTTCATTGGAGACTGCCCTTCCCGTGGTTGTTCCTTCCCGGGGAAAGACCTGGCTAGTCATTGCTTGCATTGAGAAACATGTGACGGTGTCTCCGCGGCTTGTGTTTTGCATGTTTTTACATATTTCCCATAAGGGATGGGGGCATTGCTCTAGAATCACTGCGTTGAGAAACATGTGATGGTGTCTCCGCAGTGTTGGATGTTGATCTCCATGAGTTCATTCATCCTCATTTTTCATAGGCAGGATCTCCGGCCGGATTCCTCCCCTCGCCCAATCTCACCACATAGTCCTCCCCAGCAGTCTCCTTCCTGTCCTTCCTCACCCGAGTCAGGTGAAGCGTTCTCGGACGTGCCATCCGAAGAGATTTTAGATCTGGATTCGGACCATGCCGCAGACATGAAGGTTACGGTACAGAACCTCATTGCAGCGATTAACCACACCTTCAAGATAACAGACTCCCATGCGAAACCCTCAGATCAGGAGGTTTCGTTCAGAAAGGCAGAAGCACCTTCCAGAGTCTTCGCTCCTCACTCTGAGTTTGTTAAGCTCCTTACCAGGGAAAGAGAAAATCCGACCAGACGCTTTCAAAGAGGGAAGCGTCTCGGCGTGCTGTACCCATTTTCTCAAGAGCTCACCGACAACTGGTCGGCTTCCCCCTCTGTAGACGCTCCAGTGTCCAGATTATCTAACAACACGGTCCTTCCGATTTCAGGTGTGGCGTCTCTAAAGGATTCTAACGACAGGATCATAGAATCCTTAGCAAAGTCAGCATTCGAAGCGGCGGCGACGGTGCTAAGCCCAACCTTTGCTTCCACTTGGGTAGCCAAGGTCATAGCTACTTGGGCGGAGGATCTCCACCAAGGCATTCTTCATGCAGCCCAACCAGAGCGACTGGCCGAGCTAGCCAACCAGATCTCCCATGCAGGGGAATATTTGGTCTCTGCCTCCTTAGAAGCCGCATCTTGTGCAGCTCAAGCATCCAGCAATGTAGTGGCAATCCGGCGCACAATTTGGCTCAAGGCTTGGCAGGCGGATTTGTCATCAAATAAGTCCCTCACCAATCTGCCTTTTCAGGGAGCGCGTCTCTTCGGATCCCAGCTGGACCAGATCATTAAAGACGCCACTGGGGGCACAAGCTCTCTTCTCCCTCAGTCCAAGCCTCGCAGACCCCCCTCCAAGGTGTCAGTTTCGGCCCTTTCAGCCCTTCCGCCACGCCGTGACCGCAGAAACCTTTTCCAACAACCAAAGGCCGCAAGCACGCCAGGATAGGAAAAAGGTCTCCTTTAGGCCCACTCCCTCCTGGCGATCTTACTCCTCCCAGGGCAGATCCTCCAGGACCTGAACTGGATGCTCTACATCGGCATGACTATCAACAAAGTTCCGAGGCGCATTCCCAACTGGGCGGCCGACTCCTTTTCTTCAGAAACGTCTGGCTTGCCTCGGTGGGAGACGCTTGGGTCAGGGAAGTTGTATCCTCAGGATACAAGATAGAGTTTGTTTCTCGGCCCCGGGATCGCTTCTTCGAGTCCCGACCTCCAAAAGACCCCGCCTTAGTTCCGGGCTTCCTTGCGTCCATCGCCTCTCTTCTCAGTTCCGGGGTGATTGTGCCCGTTCCCGAACCAGAACGATTCACAGGGTTTTACTCAAACCTGTTTGTAGTGCTGAAAAAAGGCGGCGTGGTTCAGCCCATTCTGGACCTCAAACTTCTGAACAAGAGGGTCCGCCTGCGACACTTCAGGATGGAGTCCCTTCGTTCAGTAATCGCTTCCATGGAAGCGCAGGAATTCATGTGCTCAATAGACATTCAAGATGCCTATCTGCATGTCCCCATATTTCACAGGCATCAGAAATTCCTGCGTTTTGCGATACATTAGGACAACTACCAGTTTGTCGCCCTGCCGTTTGGTCTCGCCACCACGCCCAGAGTGTTTACAAAGATCATGGTGGCGTTGATGGCCCTATTGAGGATCAGAGGTCTCGTTCTCTTCCCATACCTCGACGACATTCTAATCAAAGCTCCGTCTTTTCACCAGACTCTCCAAAGCCTTACCATCGTTCTCGACACCCTGTCCAGTTTCGGGTGGCTTGTAAACAAAAGAAAGTCTTCCCTCGTTCCGACTCAACGTCTTGTGTTTCTAGGCTTATTGTTCGACACCCGTCGATCGAGGGTCTTTCTTCCGAAAGAGAAGATCTCTCTGTGGGAGATGTACGATAGCTGCAGAGCCCAAAGCTTCCATCCTTCTGGTCAGCCATGAAAGTCTTGGGAAAGATGGTGGCGACGACCGAAGCGATTCCCTTTGCTCAATTTCACACGAGACCGCTTCAACAGGCCATCCTGTCTCGGTGAAACAGGTCTGTTCTCTCCCTGGGTCGTCCAATTCGCCTCTCATCCCGGGTCAATCAGTCCCTCAATTGGTGGCTGACGTCACCTCTCGTTTCCCTGGGCTGGTCATTCCTTCAGATTCACTGGCAGATCGTGACAACAGACGCCAGCCTTCTTGGCTGGGGTGCAGTGTTTCGCAATCAGACTGTTCAGGGTCAGTGGTCGACTCAAGAGACAACTCTGCCGATCAACATCTTCGAGATACGGGCGATTTATCTGTCTCTCATTCACTGGGAAAGGCTTCTCAGGGGTCTGCCGGTCCAGATTCAGACAGACAATGCCACAGCGGTGGCATATGTCAACCACCAAGGGGGGACACGAAGCTCCTCGGCTATAGCGGAAGTGTCCAGGATTCTCCACTGGGCAGAGGCATCGGTCCCAGCAATATCCGCAGTGCACATTCCTGGTGTGGACAACTGGGCTGCCGATTTTCTCAGCCGCGAGGGTCTTGCGGCGGGAGAGTGGTCCTTACATCTGGATGTCTTCCATCAGCTTTGCCGTCGTTGGAGGTCTCCGGACGTGGATCTGCTGGCGTCTCGCCTGAACAGGAAGGTCCCACAGTTCGTATCCAGGGCCCGCGATCCTCGCAGTGGGTGTCAATGCGCTGCCATTCCCTGGTCTCAGTTCAAGCTCCCCTATCTGTTTCCTCCCCTTCCTCTTCTTCCCAAGCTGTTGAAGAAAATCAAGGTGGACGGGGTACCAGTCATCCTCATCGTTCAGGATTGGCCCAGAAGGGCTTGGTTCGCGGACATCGTCAACCTTCTCGCGGATGCCCCCTGGAAGCTTCCAGACAGAGCAGATCTGCTGTCTCGGGGTCCAATCTGCCACCCCAATTCTCTGCCACTCAATTTAACGGCGTGGCTGTTGAGACCGCGGTTATGAAAAGGTCAGGTTTTTCGGATCGGGTTATCCACACCATGATCCAGGCTAGAAAGCCATCGTCTTCCAAAATTTATTATCGCACGTGGAAGGCCTATTTCACTTGGTGCGAGGCCAATGACATTCCGCCCATGTCCTTTTCTCTCCTGTCTATCCTGGCGTTCCTCCAGGCAGGCTTGGATGCGGGCCTTGCCCTCAGCTCTTTAAAGGGTCAAGTCTCGGCGCTTTCCATCCTTTTCCAGAAGACTTTGGCCTCCCGACCACAGGTCAAGATTTTTCTTCAGGGAGTGGCTCATGCGGCACCTCCGTACCGCTCTTCGGTTGATCCATGGGATCTCAATCTGGTTCTGGAGGCTCTACAAGGTTCACCCTTTGAGCCTCTCAGGGAAGTTTCCCTATCGCTTCTCTCCTGGTAGGTAGCCTTTCTGATGGCCATCACCTCCATCCGGCGTGTGTCGGAGTTGGTGGCCCTTTCTTGTCGCCCCCCCTTTCTTAGTGCTCCATCAGGATAAGGTGGTCCTGCGGCCCCCGCCTTCCTTTCTGCCTAAGGTGGTGTCCACTTTCCACCTAAATGAGGAAATTTTTCTCCCGTCCTTTTGTCTGGGTCCAATCCACCCGCTCGAGCGCTCCTTGAACAAGCTAGACCTGGTCAGGGCGATGAAGGTCTACCTGGCTAGGACGCCTCCCTTGAGGAAGACACTCACTTTTCATCATTCCAGATGGTGCGCGGAAAGGTCAGCCGGCCTCCAAGGCTACTATTGCTCGCTGGATCAGATCGGCAATTTTGGAAGCCTACCGGGTCAAGCATCGAGTGCCCCCTCCTGGAATTAGAGCTCACTCTACCCGGGCAGTGGGTGCCTCCTGGGCGGTGCGCCACAGAGCCTCCGCGTTGCAGCTTTGCAAAGCTGCAACCTGGTCTTCGATCCACACATTTGCCGAATTTTACAAGGTCCACACCTACGCTTTGGCGGACGCCAGCCTAGGCAGAAGGATCTTGCAGGCGGTGGTGGTGAGTTCTCAGACCTAAATGAAAGTTTGCTTCTCCCTCCCCAGGGACTGCTTTGGGACATCCCATGGTTTCTGTGTCCCCCAATGAAGCGATAGAGAAAACAGGATTTTTGGGTTGCTTACCGTAAAATCTGTATCTCGGAGCCTTCATTGGGGGACACAGCACCCTCCCATGTTCTGCAACTCCTGTTCTTATGTTGTTTGTTGATTACGGTTGAGTTGTCTGTTCTGTTTTCATTCTGTTTTGTTACTTCTCCTACTGTTTTCTCACCAACTGAGGAAATTAGTGCCGGTCGGTGGGGTGTATACTGTGGAGGAGGAGTTAACCTTTTTCAGTACATAGTGTCAGCCTTCTAGTGGCAGCTGCATACACCCATGGTTTCTGTGTCCCCCAATGAAGGCTCCGAGAAACAGATTTTACGGTAAGCAACCCAAAAATTCTGTTTTATTGATTAAAAAACCTTATGCAATGGTTCACACCAAAAAAAACGTGCACAAACAAAAACAACAGTGTTCCAAAATTACCAATTAAAAATGGGTAAGCTAGAAGTCCCTCTTACGTCAACTAGGCTGTCGCCTTCCTGGCTGCGGAGATTGGCACCCTAGGGGGGAACGTTGTGGCACCCCCGCTCCATGATGGCTGACCCTGGGAGCCCTGTAACACCCTACAGCCACTAAGGGAACCCTTCTACCCGATGTTCTAAAGCAGTGGTCCCCAACCCTTTTTGCACCAGGGACCGGTTTCAAGCAAGACCATTCTTCCATGGCCCGGCAGGGCGGGGATGGAGGTGTGGCAGGGGCGGGGCTTTGGTCATAAGGGGGCGGGGCTATGGACACGGTTGTAGTGTAGCAGTGCATACTTATAATTAAATAACATTTATAATGTGACTCAACTCACCATAGGTTTTGAATAAGTGCTCCATCACCCCCTTCTCCCCATCATTGCCTTCACCCCATCACTCCCTTCTCCCCATCATTGCCTTCACCCCATCACTCCCTTCTCCCCATCATTGCCTTCACCCCATCACTGCTGTCTCCCCATCATTGCCTTCACCCCATCACTCCCTTCTCCCCATCACTCCCTTCACCCCATCACTCCCTTCTCCCCATCATTGCCTTCACCCCATCACTGCCATCTCCCCATCATTGCCTTCACCCCATCACTGCCGTCTCTCCATCACTCCCCTCATGGCCTTCTCCTCATGTCCCCATCTCCTCCAGGGCCAGGCTACACAAACACACACACACACACACACACACACGTACACACACATGTACACACACATGTACACACACATACAGACATACATACACATACACATTATACATACACACACACACCACCTCTCTCCTCTCACCTGCCCGCCGCCCGCGCTTCCTCGCTCTGACACAGCAGCGGCCGCGCTCTCCTCTCTGTGTCAGTCAGAGACAGGAAGCGCGGGCGGCGGGCAGGAAGCTGGACGCAGTGGACGGGTCCTTGCAGCTCCGCTCCTGCTATTCCCTCTTGCAGGCAGCGGAGCTGCTTGGATCGCTCCCTGGCCGCCGCTAAGAACTGCTGCGCGCCGCCCCAGCCCCCGCTACGCCACTGACCGCCCATGGCTCCCCTTGTGTCCGCGGACCGGCAAGGGCACTGCAGCGGCCCGGTGCTGGGCCGCGGACCGGCGGTTGGGGACCCCTGTTCTAAAGGAATCCCTATCAATAGACATAGACGAACCTATATCTAAGAAGACCCTAGACCCCAATTAAAAAGAAAAAAGAACACAGTAGGCAATTAGTGACGATTGACATAATTTCACAACGTGGTCAAAGGATAACAATACTCCAGGGGTTTGGGCCCTTGGTTTGCCAAAATAGACTGTAGTCTCTTAACATGCAGACTAAATTTCAAAAGTTGCTACAGAAATTAGATACTGCTTACACTGCCAACTAATAGTTGGCATAGATGAAAAATGGTGCACAGAAAACTTAGAGCCAACTCAGATGTGGTCACTGTAGGAAAAACCTAATGTTGGTTAAATCAGTGTTTTCTAAGCATGCAGTGTATGTTCACACTTTTTCCAATAGCAACAAAAAGACCAACAATGCCACATTTCAAATGTGACAAAAAATGCTGCATGATATTGCCCAAAAGAAGTTATAACCCCATCATTAACCACGTGTATAAAATGGAAGTGGTTTCTAAGCATGCAGACTGTGTTAAAAAAAACTGCTGCAATAGATACTGCTTTTTAATGCCAATTATTAATGACACAGATGAGTACCAATGCTAAACCAACTTATAACTACAATGAGGTCAATGAAGGACCAGAATACAGCACATTCATGGCAAGAAAAAAATGTGGTTTGCGCACATATAGATATAATTAGCAGGTTTTTACTGCAGAGAGAGGGGATCCGCCCTTCAGGAACAGGAAATCCTACAGATACATAAGGGTGGCACCTCTCCCACGCATCAGTTGGTTTACAGAGCACAAGAGGACCACCAAGGTTAATAGCATATTTTATGTACAATACTTTACTTAACTATTTATTACCAGTGTACATATAAGAAGAAGTGCACACCCAAACTAAACGACAGGGGAGGCAATCTACGGTTGCTGTCATGGACTCCGAAAAATACTATTAACCGGTGAGTAACTAAGACTTTATTCAGTCGTCCATGACAGCACCACCTTAGAGAATTAGAGAGTAATAATTACTTTAGGGAGGGACTACAGCCTGCAGAACCCTGACACTAAAGGAGAGGTCTGAGGACGCACCCAGGTCTAGTCAATAATGGTTGTAGAAGGTGCTCGGAGAGGACCAGGTAGCTGCCTTACATATTTGGTCGATCAAGACTTCCGATCTCTCCGCCCACGAGGTTGCCATGGTGCTGGTGGAATGCGCCCTCAACTTGCCAGGAGCCGACCTGCCCTTTGAGGTGTATGCTAGCGAAATGGCCTCCCTAATCCATCTAGCTAGCGAGCTTTTTGACGCCCTAAGGCCCTTCCTAGTGCCTTGATAGGAGATAAATAAGGCATTATCTTTCTTCCAGGGATCGGTAACTGCCAGGTGTTCCAGGAGACATCGCCTGACGTCTAGAGTGTGTAGTTTTCTTTCCTTATCGTTCACTGGATTAGGGAGGAAGGATGGAAGGACTATTTCCTGCGTTCTATGGAAACTGGAGGCTACCTTAGGCAAGTATGCTGGATCAGGTGTAAGGCCGGAGTCACACTGGCGAGGAATACGGGAGAGTGAGAGGCGCTAAAAGCACGCATTAGACACGGACCAATGATTCTCTATGGGGTCCCTCGCACCAGCCGTATATTTCTCATCCGTATTCTAGGCTCCGTGCCAATCGCAGCATGCTGCGATTGTCAGCGTACTACTGCCGTAGTACGCCAATGCAAGTCTATGGGTGCGCAAAAAATACGGATTACACACGGACCACACTTGTGACTTGCGAGAAATACGCACCAGGTGTCTTTTAGCAAAGCCGGCAATTCAGTGCACGATACAGTAAACTCACACTGACAGGTTTAATAAAGAAACGAAAGAATAAATATAGACACATAGAATACACACATATATATATATATATATATATATATATATATATATATATATATATATATATATGCATTCTATGAGTCTATATCTATTCTTTGCTTTCTGTTATAAAACCTGTCATAGGGCTCCATTATATGTCCATTTTGCAAGGTGACGAGAAAAACTCGCCATACGGATGCCATACGGATGCTTACATGCGCAAAATACGCGACCACACCTTGATTACGGATGACATACGGAGCAGTGTTTAGGGGCCATTGATACGTATTACGCATGTAAAATACTGACCGTATTTTGCGTCGGTTAGTGTGACCCCGGCCTAAGTATTACCCTGTCGTCTGTAAATTGAATATAAGGAGGAAGCCTAGATAACGCCTGGATGTCACTTACTCTACGGGCTGACGTCAGTGCTACCAGAAAGGCCACTTTAAAGGTACTGTCACACTTAGCGATGTACCAGCGATCCCGACTAGCGATATGACCCGGTCAGGATCGCTGGTACATCGCTAAGTGGTCGCTAGTGAGCTGCCACACAGGCAGATCTCACCAGCGACATTGCTGGGGACGGGGATCGCTACTTACCTGTCAGACACAGCGATCCTGCGTCCTCCCGCCCGGCTCCACGCGTCGCTCGTCGTCACAGCAGGAAGCGCCGCAGGAAGCTGACGACGAGAAACAGTCCTGAACGTTCTCGCGCGATCAGCGATAACCAGCGGGGGAGCCGGTCGAAGGTAAGTATCAGACACAGAGATATCGCTAGCAATATCGCTATAACGTCACTAGTTATAGCGATATTGCTAGCGATATCTCTTAGTGTGACATGCCCTTAAGAGACAGATTTTTCGTAGAGGCTGATGAAATAGGTTCAAACGGGGCCTCTGTCATGGCCGTGAGGACTAGGTTTAGATCCCATGGCATAAATTTATCTTTTACTATTGGTCTGGATCTGCCTGTCGTTTTAATAAATCTACTGATCCAATAGTTACTGGCGATGTTGCAATTAAAAAGGTCCCCTAAGGCTGACACTTGTACATTGAGGGTACTGATGGAGAGTCCCATGTCCAGCCCTCTTTGTAAGAACTCTAGGATCTGTGCTATCGGTGTGGACTGCCCAGCTACTACCCCGGAATTCTGAACAAACCTTTTCCAGATCCTAACGTAGATCTTGGTTGTGATCGGCTTTCTGCTCTTAAGTAGGGTATTAATCAAGACTGGGGAGAACCCTTTCTCTTTTAGCAGTGACCGTTCAAAATCCACGCCGTCAGATGTAGGCCAGCCACCTGAGGATGGTAAACTGGGCCCTGGGATAGGAGATCCGGTATGTCTGGTAGGACCCATGGGTCGGACACTGACATGGTCCTGAGGCATGAGAACCATGCCCTCCTGGGCCAAAATGGGGAGATCACTATAATTTTCGCCTTGACCTTCCTGACTTTCCTCATCACCAGGGGTAGTAGAGACAGGGGAGGGAAGGCGTATGCTAGCATGAAGTCCCACTTTATCAGAAGAGCATCTACTGCCCGAGGGCTCTCTCTGGGATTTAGAGAGCAAAACTGAGACACTTTCCTGTTCTCCCTTGTGGGGAAAAGGTCCACTTCTGGCTGCCCCCATTTTTGTGCGATCAGGTCGAAGATGGAGGTCTTTAAGGACCATTCCCCTTGTCTTAGAAGGTTGCGGCTTAGGAAGTCTGTCGTGGTGTTTTCTTTTCCTTTTATGTGCAGAGCTGTTAAAGACAGAAGATGTTGCTCTGCCAGTTGGAACAGCCGCTCTGCTACATTCATTAGGGGTCTGGAACAAGTCCCACCTTGGTGATTGATGTAAGCCACAATGACCTGATTGTCGGAGAATATTCGAACATGGTGACCCTGTAGATACTGTGGTGTAGTGACCACTGTTGCCACCAGGGGGCGCTGTGTGGATGTCCTAGGAGAGAGGATGAATAGCAGAATCATGAATGACCGTTATGTATCTCAAGGTGGGTGGCCTTGAGATGGAGACTTATGTGTGTGTTGATCAACAGTGATACTGATGAGGTGCTGTTTCAATGTGTCAGGGAGAAGTCTCCAGGTAGCTGGGGAGATGGGCGGCCCAGTTACCTACAAACCCAGTTACCTACAAACCCACCCAGGGGGTGTGTTTAAGAACGCTATTGTAAAGTGTGTATGAGTGGCTAAAGGACCTGTGATGAGGTCATAGCCATGTGACCCGGTGGGAGTGGCTACGGACCATATAAGGTGGCCAGGGTAGGTCACATGGAGTGAATGCAGGGACCTGGTTGGTCTGTTTTGGAAGGTCCCGTCTGAGAGAGATGAGGCTGCCTTCTGACAGCAAGTGAACACTGTGTGTAATGGCTGCACATGCCTGGTAATTCCCTGGAGGGAATGGACGTCTGCAGTGTGGTGAAGGAACCATGAGTGAACCCTGATGGGTGAGATAACTGAGGCTGAAGAGCCTGTGTATGCATAACCTGTGTGGCCACAGGGATTACAGAGCTGAACTCTGTCATGGGCGCTATGCTGATTAAGTGAACTTCATGTTACTGCTGTGGGTTTATGATGCCTAATATCCGCATGGACTATGATTGTTTTATGGAAAACCCGTGAACCCGTGCCGGATCTGGTTTTGTGGCTAAGCGAGTATCCCCTACTTGAATGACAGTGCTACCTTACAATACATAAGGAGGCTTTTAACCGCTTGCTCTACGGGTGTTAGCTCTTTCAGGTTGGAGGACATTTCCACCTGATGGTGATCCCATAGGTCCTGGACTAACACCTCCCCCATGTGGACCCCCCAACCAGTAGGGCTTGCATCCGTGGTGACTACATGGGTTATGTTATATTCCCAGGGCACCCCTCTAGCTAAATTGCTTTCCTCTAGCCACCAACCAAGGGATTTTATAGTATGTTGGGACAACGTCAACTGGCCTTCTAGGTAACCCCCCAGTATTTTCTGATGAAGTAAAACCTCGCCCTGTAGAATCCTTGTATGGAACTGGGCCCACCGGACCGTGGGTAGGCAGGACGAGAGGAAACCTAGGAGCGACATTGCTTTCCTGAGGGACATGGTGGGGTTATTGGAAGCGTTCAAGACCTGATAACGTAGGGGAATTAATTTTTCGGGTGGCAGACGACACTCCTGATTCTGCGAGTCTAGGATTAGGCCTAAGAACTGCTGAATTCTCATGGGCTGTAGGCGGGACTTTTTAATGTTTAGTAGCCACCCTAACCGTTCCAGGGCCGCCTTTGCTTTCTGCAATTGATCCAGACAATGGTCTGCTGTTTTGCCTACAATAAGGAAGTCATCCAGGTAGGGGATTACCAGGATTTCTGCTTCACGCAGATGGGCCATAACCTTCGCTATAACCTTAGTAAATTCTCGAGGGGCGACTGCAATACCAAAGGGAAGGGCAACATATTGGAAATGCTGTACCGACCCCTCTAAATGAACCGCCACTCTAAGGAAACGCTGATGAGATGCATGGATGGGTATATGGTAATAGGCATCTTTTAAATCCAACACCACCATAAAGCAGTTTTCAAACAGTAACTTTATTGTGGAATTGATTGTTTCCATCTTAAATGGGCGAATGACCAAGAATTTATTGAGTGCCTTCAGATTGATAATGATCCTGTAAGAGCCATCCGGCTTACGGACCAGAAATAGAGGGGAGTAGAAGCCTCTGCCCTTCTCCGCCTCCGGTACCTCTATCAGGACCTTTTTACAGCATAAGTCACGGATTGCGGTCTCCAAGGCAGCTTGTTCCGACAGGGAAGACCTGAGAGACATCCCCCTCCAAACATAAACCCGGTACCTTTCTTCCTCTCATCTTCCCATCTGCCTCGATTTCTGGACGACCTCCTATGGAAAAATCTCTTCCTAGTGAAGGGGCGCCTATAGGAAGGGGTTGGCAGGGTAGGGAATTTATTTTTATCGTCCCCGGTTTTCTCCAAGAGTTCATCTAGGACTGGACCGAAGAGGTATTCTCCCTCACACGGGATGGAGCAAAGATGGGATCTGGCCTGGATATCCCCGGGCCAGCAGTTCAGCCATATAGCCCTTCGGGCCACATTGGATAGACCTGCGGCTTTGGCCGCCATCCTTGCCGAATCTGCCGAAGCATTGGCTAAAAAGGCTGAAGCATTCTGGATTGTAGGAAGGGTCTTCAGGATGGACTCTCTCGAGGCTCTGTCCTCTAACTGTGACTCAAGCTGGTCCACCCAGACCATCATAGACCTGGCTGTGCAAGTAGCTGCTACCGCCGGCCTTAGGGCTCCCGCTGACATTTCCCATGTCCCTTTCAGATAGGAATCTGCTTTTTTGTCCAGCGGATCTTTCAAGGAGGCCATATCGTCAAAGGGAATAGCAGATTTTTTGGATACTTTAACCACCGCTGTGTCCAATTTTGGGGCTTTATCCCATCTGATCACCAACGGGTCCTCAAAGGGATATTGCCGCTTAAAGGCCGGAGGTAGGGAACCCTTCCTTTCCGGTTTCTTCCATTCCCTATTGATCAGGTTTTGGACCTTGTCGTTTAATGGGAAAGATTTACGTTTCCTGGGGTCTAGGCCACCGAACATCAGGTCCTCTGCTGACCATTCTGGTTTTGTGTCTCATACCCCCATGGTGGCCCTTACTGCCTTGACCAATTTTATCCACCTGTTCTAGACCCAGGCAGAAACGATTGGAGTCCTCCTCTGAAGAGGACGCAGAGGAAGAAGCTGAGGGCTCTGAGGAATCTTCATTTCCCCTTGGGCCAGCTGAGGAGTCCGACTCTGAAAAACTCGTTCCCTTTTTCTTATTAGAGGATTCCCCTTGGGATAAAGACTTTGGAGCCTTATCTTCCGTCCTAATAATTTCCCTTAGACTCGTAGTGAAGTCAGGGGTTTCTTCCGCTGTCAAGGTGAAAATATATTTTCTTATATAACTTTTATACTTTTATACTGTGAAACAATAAGTTTTTCCTAATTGCTTGCTAATGCAAATGTAACTGTATTAAAGATGGCTGCCAGTGTTCACTTTCACTTAAATTCAGTGTCTAAAGAGTTAAGTTAAGTTTCATTTCTCCTAAAAAAAGATAACTCAGGAATGTGAAGAAGAAGTAACCATCGGGAGACTTTTTGACGAATCAGAGAGAGACTGGACACTAGATGTATACTGCATAAACCCCGCCTAATGCACGCCTTCCCCTAACACTCAATATAGTATTGTGTATTTGTAAATAAAGCCAGTTGTTGTACTGCTCCTGACAGGTGTGGATGCGGGACATTAGCTAAGACTGAATCAGCTGCGTGTCTGAGTCATTCTTAATTGGTACCAGATGTTTTGCGCTCGCACAATGATTTGGAATGACTGGTGAATGAGGATTTATTGTCGTTTACGACCCCGACAATTTGGCGCCCAACGTGGGGCGTGGACAGTGATCCGAGGCTCCTCTGGACCCATGCCTGGATGTCTGTGGATGATACCTGTAGTGGCTGACCTCGAGGACTGATCACCCTCCAAAACACGGTAAGTGAGATCATATACACTGTATGTGTCACACTTGCTAGTGTCTCAGCCGTTATTGGTTTGTCTGTGGTCTCCTTGGGTCTGAGGGGTGACCGGTCGAGTGGTGAGACTGAGTGCGATCCTGTGCCACGCTCTGAACCAGCAACTGAGAGACGTCGCATTCTGCGCGTCCTCGTGTACACCACACCTCCTCCACCGGTCATTGTACTCCATTTAACCACCCTACCCGTGACTATTGTCTAGTAGTGAAGTGGAGTGATAAATTGAGCTAGTTGCAGATTGTGGGGCAACTTAGAGGAAGGGATAGGAGACGCAGCCTCTGTGATATTGTACCAACTAGGTAATTAAGACGTCCCGAGAAGGGACCACCTGTATTTCTGTGGAGGGCTCTCACTAGGAGACTGCCTCCCGACTGTTGGAATATCGTGGCAGGATAATCTGTTAATCACTGCTGTTCAAGGTTAGGGAAAGGAAATATTGAGCGCGAGGCTCTTTTCCTAGTACGTCGAACGTGAGGCTCCGTACTGTGGAACATCAGTGTTGATATCGCTACCAGTGGTTTTTCTGCAGAGAACCATAGTATTCTGTAAGAGTCATGCTGCGTATCTTAAAGCAGAAGAAGTCTGTGCCCCACAAGTTAGATGAGGATGCTGTGGAGGTCAAGGCAATAGTAGCATCACGGGAAGGCAAGAAGGCAGTCAAGAATGTTGAGAGATTGTATAAGCATGTAGGATTGCCCTCGTCAGGGAGATTACAGCCGGCTATGTGGCATAATCTCATAGAGAACAAACGAGGCATGTTGAAAGATAAAGGATTGTTAGAACAAGCACAAGCTCATCTGCGAGTTGCGCGAGGCTTGAAGAATGAAGGATGGAAAGAGATTGATGGGGAAGGAGGATCAGACAATGCGGAACCTGTGTTTGGTTATAAAATGCCTTTGAACTGTGATCTTATAGATTGTAAAATGGCCGCCGTGCCACTGATGATGAAAATGCAGTCCCAACCACCGCCCTATAATGGCGACAAGACGAGCTCTCCAGAAGCGTGGGTGTGTCCTGTTTGTGGCGTGCAGAATCCAACCTGGGTGGAAACCTGCCGTGTGTGTGGGGCGGGCCGTCCTTGGGGTTCCGCCCAGACCATGGACGGAAGTGGGGCATGCCACGCCTCCACCGGCAGCCATCTTGGTGCACCCGGAATTCCTCCCCAGCCACTATGTCCGCTGGTAACACTTTCCGGCGAGTACTATCAGGGACCACCACTTCCTGAGAAACCTCCGGCACCGACCGATGCTGTTCCCACCTCTAATGTTCCTGTTTCTGTTCCGGCCTCTGGGCCTAGTCTCCCGGTGCAACCCACTGTGATATTTGTAAATACACCTGGTCAAGGTCCCTTCACTCTTGATGCCCTGACCGGCAGTACGGCTTTCCGGTCCGTAATGCGTATGAGGCGCCAAGCTATCGGAGATGATGAGGGATCAGAAGATTCTGACAATCAGGTTGCTACAATTCCCCCTGCCCCGCCACTGCTATTAGGTCCGTTCGAATCCCCCCGGCCCGGAAGGAGCCCACTACCTACCCCTCTCAACAAATCCTCTAGGTTGCCCCATGACCCTGAAATCTGGTTCCCCTGTCATTCACGCTATTACATCACACCTCAGGGCTCCCAGGTTCTTTTCTCAGTGGGGTATGGGGACATAGTTACCCACCAGGTAGGAGCCATAGTGAACCCAGCTAACTCTACCCTGTCGCATAGAGGTGGTTTGGCCCAACAGATAGCTAAAAAGGGAGGCCCAGCCATAACCCAAGAGTGTCAGGCCTACCTTACCAATTATGGCCCCTTGCATCCAGGAGACGCTCCCACCCAGGGAGGGAATTTGCCCTGTGATATAGTGTTACACACTGCAGGCCCTATATATGATTACAGGACACCCGAGCATTGCCGTACAATATTGCAGACCGCCTTACAGACAGTGCTTATCTTTGCAGGACGGCTAGGGAGAGATACACTTCCTCGTAGAACTTTGGCTATACCATTGATATCTTCAGGACTCTTTGGATACCCACTGGGCCCCTGTATGAAGGAACACGTTGAAGTCATCAAGAATTGTCTCCAATCAACCCCAGATCTCGATTTACAAGAAGTTAGGATCGTCTGTTACCATGAATCCGGATTAGAGGGCATCATGCCCTTGGTAGCTGAATACATGATACCACTGATGCACACAGGTATAAAGCCCCTGGATGAGGTAATACCCACAGCACCCCCAACTGCCCCGAAGGATGAGGCAGTGACACATGACGAAGAAGAAGAAGGGCTGAAGCTGAAATACAAACCCTTCACTCCGGTACAAATTGATGCTATTGTTAACAAGTTACCTGACCCGGACAAATTTCCCATGCAGTATGTAAGGAAACTGGAACAGACTAGGAGCATCTACGGGGCTACATGGTCTGATCTATCAGGCATCACCTCAATCAAAGCCTCCGAATATTTTCTCCCCACCATCATGAAGGAATTGGACCCCACTAAAGCAGGACCTCTCAACAAGTTCAAGTCTGGAAAGGAGTTTATCGCTCAACTCACAAAGTGGGCCCAGGATCGTCTCTGTGACGAAGCAGGATCAATACAGGATATACAACAAGAATCTGGTGAAGCTGTGGAGAAATACGCTGCCAGACTAACTATGCAGTTTGAAGACTTGGGTTATTCAACTCATGTGAAGACGCAGGCAGCCTTGTTGGTCCGTGCTTTTATTGATGGTCTGGAAGATCCACTGAAGGATAAGGTCATGAAGCTTCGTCCCGAATTACCTGATGGTCCCCTAAAACAGGCCCTCACTGTTGTGAAGAGTTATCAGAAAATGCTTCAAAGGGAAGAAAAAGAAGCAGAAAAGGAAGCAGAGAAGGAAGCACAGAAGGACAAAGGCAAGAAGAAACCAGCCATGTATATGGCAGAAGCCTCAGAAGTACCTGTTATGGTGTATCAGGATCGGTATGGATCACCACGCTTGAGGCCGAGAGGGTCCCAGGGCCAAAACTACAGGGACAGACCAGTTCGTGATGACCAAGGGAGACCTCTGTGTTGGGAGTGTGCCAGCCCTGGTCATATGAGAAGAAGTTGTCCTCGCAGGGGGCACCCTCAGAGACCTCTTCCTCCTCCACACTCATGAAGTTCAGGCCAACCGGTGCCCACTTTTCCCGCCACCTGTACTTCCTCGTCTTGTGGTACAGTGACCCTGGAAGTGGACAATCAACCTCTCAAGTTCTTAGTGGACACTGGGGCGGCCACCTCTGTTATCTCGTCATCTCAGCTGCCTCCTACAATCTCCCTGTCTTCAGATTTCCTCACATGTATTGGAGTTGAAGGTCAACAAACCTCATCACCACTCACTGTTCCCGTCCCAGCTGGCCCATTCTCTGGTGTCTGAAACCTGCCCCGTCAACCTTCTAGGAGCTGACCTCCTTCAAAGGCTTCACGCTACCATCATCTTCGGTGATCAAGGGATGGAATTGCAATTACAAGATCCTGCCTCACAACAAGGCACTGAAGATGGTTGTGTCCTTAAGGCTTTCCCTCTGATGATGATGACTCTGCAAACGACACCTTCCCCGGATTTGCCCAATCTACCTACCACTCTGTGGTCAACTGGACCTGAGGATGTGGGTCTGCTCAAAGTGCCTCCAGTAAAAGTCCACCTCAAACCTGGGCACCCATACCCCAGACTACCTCAGTATCCGCTTAAGGCTGCCCAAGAGCGGACCCTTGGAGTTCAGATTACCTCCCTCTTACATTCTGGAGTGCTAATCAGATGTGTTTTACCCTGTAACACACCCGTTTCCAGTGAAGAAGAAGACAGCTCCTGGAGACCCTCCGAAGTACAGACTTGTACAGGACCTCAGAGCAGTCAATTCAGCCACCATCTTGGAAACTCCTGTGGTACCCAACCCAAACACCTTGCTTTCTCAAGTGCCTACTTCAGCAACACTCTTCACCGTTATTGACCTGGCTAATGCTTTCTTCAGTGTCCCGCTTCATGAAGACTCACAGTTTTTATTTGCCTTCACGTTTCAAGGATCTCAGCTGACCTGGACCAGGACACCACAGGGTGCCCAGAACTCCCCTAACCAGTTCACTCATGCTATGAAGATGACCCTGGATCCGTGGGTGTTACAGAATCTTCATGTCACGCTTCTCCAGTATGTTGATGACCTACTCCTCTGTGGAACTGAAGAGAATCTGTTTGCTGCTTCTGAGTCCTTGCTCCTTTTTCTTCATTCTGCCAACTGCAAAGTCTCAAAGGCCAAGGTCCAGTGGTGCAAAGAGAAAGTCGTCTTCCTCGGACACTGCATCTCTCAAGGCTCGAGACACCTCACCGAGGACAGAAAACATGCAATCGAGGATATCCCTTATCCAAAGACATACTCTGCTATGCAGTCTTTCTTAGGACTCATTACCTACTGCAGACAGTGGATTCCGGATGCTTCAAGACTCATGCAACCTTTGTATGATTGCCTCAAGACTGGAGGACCGGACTGGGATCATGCTGAAAATCCGTATATCTATGCTCAGCAAAAGGACTGTTTCCTGGCTCTCAAGGAAGCTGTTGTCAGCGCCCCTGCTCTGGGTCTCCCTGACTACACTCAGCCGTTTCATCTCTTTGTTTCAGAATCTGAAGGACATGCCTCTGGTGTGCTGGCACAGAAACATGCTGATCGTTTCCGTCCTCTGGCCTACTACTCAGCCAGGCTAGACCCTGTTGCCAGAACTGCTCCTTCCTGCCTCAAGGCTGTGCATGCAGCCCATGTTCTTCTGGATAAGTCTGCTGACATAGCACTTGGTCATGACTTGGTCATTCAAGCTGGACATGATCTCTCTGCTGTCCTCCAACAAACATCTCCTAAGCATCTAACGAGCCAAAGACATCTCAGACTTCAGTGCTCTCTACTTCTGCCCTCCAACATCACCTTCCAGAAATGTACTACCATCAACCCAGCCACTTTGCTTCCACATTCTAGGGGGGAGTTCCCTGACGGGTATAAGGATTTACCAGACGGGAGGTCACCTGATGACCTGCATGACTGTGTAAAAGCACTGGAACAAGAAGCCTCTGCACCACAAAATGTGGTAACTCAAGAACTTCTCAACCCTGATTTGCAACTATGGACTGATGGATCTCGATTTGCAGACTCTTATGGCAAGTTCCACACTGGATATGCGGTCACCACTGAAACAGAAGTCCTTCTGGCTGAAGCCTTGCCACCTCACCTTTCGGCTCAAGAAGCCGAACTTGTGGCCCTACAACAAGCATGTTATCTAGCAGAAGGGAAGACGGCCAATGTCTACACTGACTCAAGATACGGCTATGGAATCTGTCACAATTTTGGATTCCTGTGGAAGTCCCGAGGGTTCATTACGGCTACAGGAACCCCTGTTAAACATGCACTAAGGATTAAAGCCCTGATGAAGGCATTGGAGCTACCTGTACAAATTGCGGTGATCAAGGTCAAAGCTCACGGGAAATTCAATTCGAAGGAGACTAGAGGAAACCATTTAGCAGATCAAGCTGCCAAAGCTGCTGCCATAAAGAATGTCTCAGCAAAGTGGGAAGAAGAAGAAACAGCACCAGAAAAACCCTGTTGGGAAGGCACTGATACACCTGTGATGCCTGTGCTTACCAGAGCACAAACAAGAGAACAGGCAACCAAAGAAGCTACCCAAGCCGAAGAAGAACGAGACTTTGAGAAGTCCGAAGCCCGAAGAAAGAAGAGGGAGTTGATAGAAGACATGGAAATGGAATACCCTGCCACCGGATCTGTCTGGAAGCCAGCCCGACCACCTGAAGAGAGATTGTGGGAAGAACAAAAGTTGACCTCTAAAGAATAAAAGAAGCAGTGGGAAGCTGCAGGAGCCATTCATGGGAATCGTAGTTCTGCCGGACAATACCAATTTCCTAGACTCTATAAGGTGGATGGGAAACCCTGTCTACCCAAAAGAATGTATCCAGCCGTTGCAGCATGGGCTCATGGATCAACTCATCGAGGAAATAACCAAGCTCTGGCCTGTATCAAGAAGCTCTACTGGGCCCCAGGAATCTCTACCACTGTCACAGCCTACTCAAGAGCCTGCCCAGTCTGTGCCATCTGTAACCCAACAGCCACCGCCAAGGTTCCACTTCAGCATCTTGCCAAACCAGACTACCCTTGGCAGAGAATCCAGGTTGATCATATTCAGATGCCCAAGTCAGGAAAGTATGAGTACGTCCTAGTGGCTGTGGATATGTTCTCAGGATGGCCCGAAGCCTACTCAGTGACCAACATGACTGCCAAAACTACAGCTAAGAAGCTCATCACTGAAATTTCGTGCAGATTTGGAATTCCCGAAGTTGTTGAATCAGATCAAGGCCCAGCCTTCACTGCCAATGTCCACGAGGAATTGTGGCACATGTTAGGGACAGATTTGGGTCTGCACACCCCCTATCACCCCTCCACTTCAGCCAAAGTTGAGAGAATGAACTCCACAATTAAGACCCAGTTGCTTAAAATGAGCCAGGACCACCCACTCCCATGGCCAGATTTGCTCCCCGTGGTCCTATACCATATCAGACACACCCCACAGGGAAAACACGGCCTGACTCCCTTTGAGATTCTTTTTGGTGCTCCACCTAAAATAGGAGACATTAGGCCACAAGAGTTGTCTGAGACAAATGATAAAGTTGTACAATTTGTGATTGCATTGTCTAAGGAACTGTCTAACACCCACTCTACAGTTTCTGCTTCTCTTCCAGAATCCACAGGTGACGTGGTCCATGACTTTGTGCCAGGAGACCTGATGTATGTGAAAAAGTTTGTGCGCAGAGATTGTCTCCAGCCGAGATTTGAAGGACCCCACACGGTGATCCTGGTCACCCCCACTGCAGTAAAACTTGAAGGAAAGAGCACCTGGATTCATGCTTCACACTGTAAAAGAGACCGAACCAGTGTTTAGTCACAGTAGTGACTGAAGGGAAATGTTGCTGTTGTTTTTGACCTTGGGACTGGGGGCCATCCTCGCCCCTACCTCTTCGGCCCCTATTGTAAATAAGAATTCTGGTCCCTTTATTCTCTGGGTAAACCTGACAGCCCCGGTGAATATCTGGCGATTTGATTTCTGTGATGTAGTCAAGTGCCTTGAGACTGAACGGGTGGTAGAGGGGATCATCCAGTTCTATATGTGTGTTACCAGACAAGACAACAATAATTGTCATTATTGGACAGATGCTGCCTGGAGTACGGGGAATGATTGGGGATATAAACCTAGCGAAGCCATGTTCCCCAAGGATGGGACGGGTAGGAGTCTTCGTGAGAGAATGCATCTAACAGCCCTTCTGCAACCATTTAGGGGCTGTAAATGGGGTAGAAGCTGTCACCCCCTTCTCCTAAATCTTGAAAGCCCTCAATCTGCTGATCTGCAGACGTTCGTACTAGGAAGGCATTATAATTATGTATTTAGTGCTGGACCTTATGCGTATTTAGGCCATATACGGCTTCAGGATATTAGCTTCAGACCAACCAAGGCCCCCGTTACCAGTACACCTAAAATAGGCCCAGGTGAGCGTTTGCAAAATGTAGTTAATGAAGTGATCCCCATTCCAGGTCTCAGTTGGCAAGAGGTTTTCTCCATAGAAACACAAACAGCCCCAAGGAAAAATTTGTGGTTAGAATGGGTGAGGTACAATGTAAAAGTCCAGAATATCTCTGTAGGATGTATTGCTTGTGCTGCTGCGAATACACACCTATACACACATGCATTGCTTTTCCCTGATGACAACACCACTGCCTGTGTCATGAATTTGTTGAAAGGTTTGAAGCCCACTGATTGCCCAGATTACGTCCCACTAATTCATAAGGAACCCAAACTAAAGGTCCCAGGAGAAGTAACTGTATTAGCTGACAATTACACCTGCTATAATTCCCACGACACCACAGGTACACCAGTAGGGATCTTCGAGACAGGTTTCTGCAAAGAGAATAGTTCTCTAGATACTGACTTGTTAATCAAACACACAATATATGTATGACATTTATTGGTTATGTGGAGATGGTAAGCTCCGTCCTAGGTTGCCAAATGCCTGGACAGGCCAATGCACCCTTGTTAAACTAGCTATGCAGTTCAAGATTCTACCCTGGGATCCAAAGATACCTGATGAACCTACCAGGAAAAGGAGAAGCCTCGATCAGCTCCATATGAGTTATGAAGAAGATCCACTAGTATATATTGATGCTATTGGAGTGCCAAGGGGGGTGCCTGACCAATTTAAAGCCCAGAACCAGATCTATGCTGGCTTTGCTTCTATAATCCCACAGGTGCAGATTAATAAAAATGTTGAATGGATCAATTACATATATTACAGTGAACAAAGGTTTGTCAATTTCAGCCAAGATGCCTTCCAAGGTATAGTTGAAGAATTGGGCCCTAACACTAGAATGACACTCCAAAATCGACTAGCCCTTGATATGATATTAGCTGAGAAAGGAGGAGTTTGTGGGATGGTGGGAGAGGAGTGTTGTACCTATATCCCTCAGAACGCTGGAGTGAATGGAAAAACCATGATAGCCCTTAAAAAGATAACTGGGTTAGCAGCAGAATTGAAAACTAATGCTGGAGTAGACACATCTTTCTTTTCCGGCTGGTTGGGTGGACTCAAGGGATTCCTTCAACAAGCTTGTATAGTACCGATTGCCCTCCTTGTAATTGGATCGATAACTCTTTGTTGTGTTATTCCCTTGTATAAAAAGGTTATTGCCAAAGCAACTCCGACTGGCACCTTCCTCAATCAAGAAGTAGACCCACCAGAGTACGATGGTACTGATCTAGGGGAGATCCCTAAGTATATTCCCCTCAAGAGAGTAGACAAAACCCCCCATTCTCAGATGATGTTAAGAGACTTAGTTTAGGGACAGCGGGAGAACTCCATGTGAGGTTAGTGAAGGGTTCAGCTGCCTGGAGGCCTCTCGCTAGGGGAGAGCTTCTGAGGTGTCTGGATGAAGAAATCCACCTCCCCTTTTCCCATCGCATGGACAGTCTCGAAGGATCTTTCATTAAGGGAAAAACTTAGTGTTTAGGGGGGATTGTCAAGGTGAAAATATATTTTCTTATATAACTTTTATACTGTGAAACAATAAGTTTTTCCTAATTGCTTGCTAATGCAAATGTAACTGTATTAAAGATGGCTGCCAGTGTTCACTTTCACTTAAATTTAGTGTCTAAAGAGTTAAGTTAAGTTTCATTTCTCCTAAAAAAAGATAACTCAGGAATGTGAAGAAGAAGTAACCATCGGGAGACTTTTTGACGAATCAGAGAGAGACTGGACACTAGATGTATACTGCATAAACCCCGCCTAATGCACGCCTTCCCCTAACACTCAATATAGTATTGTGTATTTGTAAATAAAGCCAGTTGTTGTACTGCTCCTGACAGGTGTGGATGCGGGACATTAGCTAAGACTGAATCAGCTGCGTGTCTGAGTCATTCTTAATTGGTACCAGATGTTTTGCGCTCGCACAATGATTTGGAATGACTGGTGAATGAGGATTTATTGTCGTTTACGACCCCGACACCGCCACCTGCAGAAGTGGGGAAAGTGTAAGGAAGTGTGTGGTAATTAGGGACCACCGTCCCCTTGCTCTTTTTTTTTTCCCCATCCCCTATCGTGTGCCATATATATGACCAACACAGTTTTTTAGGGTGGGCGTCTGGCAAGGGACAACTGCAAAGGGCGCACTCCCTGTTTTTCGCTTTACCAGAGCACTTCTTCCCCTATAGTAGGAAGAAATATAAGGGGAACACTGCATCAAGGCACATTCACGAAGATCTCTTACCCTGAGCAGTAGGCCTAGGTACCGGATCACGTGGGGGGCGAGCTGGATCCTTCAGCCTGGAGGAACTTCTGCGGCTGGATTGCCCAGTTAATTTTTTCAGCTGGGAGCTTGCCTGGGGCCTCTCTGAGGCACGTTCCTGCTGTCGGTCCAGCTGGGCCACGGGAGCTTCTGGCTCATCCATCGCTGCAAATGGGCCAAAGCAGCCCTGCAGCACTTCTGTGGCCTTTTATGGGACCTCCCCCACGGAAATCCGGGTCAGCAGGCATCATGGCCAGGGGCTCCGTTTCCCCCCTCCCGAGATGTCCATGGTCTCCCCCCTGTGCTTTGCCCCCCCCCCCGCCACCATGCTGGCACCCGCGCCGCCGCGACCGGGCGACGCACAAAAGAGAAACGCCAGCCGGCATCTGACTTCCGGCCCAGCGCCACCGGCCCCACCCCCCGCCGGCCGCGTCACTTCCGGCCTCCGTGAACGCGCAGGGATGCTCCATGCACGCCACCACGCCACTGCAGCCGGCCCAGACAGTGACCCGGACCGCAGGGCGACCGCACCAGGAGGACCAGGATTCGGGGTTCGGGGGGAAAATTTCTACTTACCTGCCGGCACTGGCCCTGGAGACGGGCATCCTCCGGACCCCGCTCCCACCTGCTCCGCACACCGCCGTGGAGCCCTGCCCGGGCCCACCGTGGAGCTTCCAGGGGATCCCGCACTGACCGAGGTAGGAGACCCCCCCGCTACCTGAGTCGGACAGCCGGCCTGGGGATTCCTCGTCCATGATTATTAATGATCTAGTGGATGGCTTACACAGTAAAATATCAGTATTTGCAGATGATACAAAACTATGTAAGGTAGTTAACACAAAGGAGTACAGTTTGCAGCTACAGACATTTGAGTAAATTGGAGAATTGGGCTGAAAAATGGCAAATGAGGTTTAACACAGATAAGTGTAAGGATATGCACATGGGAAGGAGAAACAGATGCTATAATTACTTACTAAATGCGAAACTGCTGGGGAAATCAGACATGGAAAAAGACTTAGGCATCTTAGTCAATAAGAAGCTAAATTGGAGTGCCCAGTGTCAGGCAGCTGCCACCAAAGCAAATAGGGTCATGGAATGCATTAGAAGAGGTCTGGGGACACGAGATGAAAACATAATTCTCCCTCTGTACAAATCACTCGTCAGACCACACTTGGAGTATTGTGTGCAATTTTGGACGCCGGTGCTCATGAAAGACATTACTGTACTTGAAAGGGTTCAAAGGCGGGCTACTAAAATGATAAATGGAGTTGGTTCACTACAATACCCATAAAGGTTATCAAAATTAGGTCTATTTACTCTAGAAAAGAGAAGACTTAGGGGAGACTTAATATATATGTACAAGTATATCAGAGGGCAATACAGAGATCTCTCCAATGAACTGTTTGTACCAAGGACTGTGACAAGAACAAGGGGGCATTCTCTTCGTTTGGAGGAAAGGCAATTTCTGCACCAGCATAGAAGAGGGTTCTTCACGGTAAGAGCAGTGAGGCTCTGGAATTCTCTACCTGAGGAAGTTTTATGGCCACCTCACTGAATGAATTTAAGAAAGGAATGGATGCTTTTCTTGTGAGTAACAGTATAGAAGGTTACGAATAACAGAATATTATAGGTAGATGGTTGACCCAGCTTAGGGGAAGGAATTTTTTTCCCTATGGAGAAAATTGGCTTCTACGCTGTGGGTTTTTTGCCTTCCCCAGGATCAACAATGCAGAACAGCTGCACTAAAAATAGGCTGAACTAGATGGACATAAGGTCTTCCTTCAGCCTTCAAAACTATGTTACTATGTTACTATGATGGTACGATCTGTAGGGAATCCTGTCCTCCAGGAACAGGAAACCAACTGATGTGTGGGAGAGGTGCCGCCCTCATGTATCTGTAGGATTTCCTGTTCCTGAAGGGCGGATCCCCTCTCTCAGGTGGTGCTGTCATGGACGACCGAATAAAAAGTGGTATTCCATATAAACCCCTGTTCCAACCCACGTCCTACAAGATATCTACATAGAGTGCAATGAGAAAAAGAGCACGAAAGAAAGAGGAAAAGGGGAGGGGAGGGGAAAGAGGAAAAAATAAAGTTTTACCAATATATAACCTAACGACAAATCAATCCATATATACATGGTCATTATTACAAAAATACTATAAGAAGAGATATTTCGTAATGCTGTAAAATAGCAATTAAATTTCACTTACTATATACACATTTCAGTATGATTGATATATTGTTCCAATATTTACATCTATAAAAAGTAAAAAAATCAATTCCATATTTTCATTGGTAAAGATGAAATTGCTCCATGTTTCATTGCATATGGCATACTGTAGGTCTCCAAATAGCTTCTTATTGTCCTTTTTTTTTTTCAAAACGGTTAGAGAATGTCATGAAGTGGATTTCAAAAATTGGTCTTGGACAATGTGGACATCTAAAACCTTACTCTGAGACAAAAAAATAAATGACAAGTTAAAATCAAAACACATAAAGGTGTGAATTTAAAAATTGAACACAGACGAACATTAGAGAAATGGGACAAAGCTTAGGGACTCGTTGAGTCCACGTGGGTGCATGGTTCCTAGGGTCCAAATCCATTTAGTCTCTAGGCGCGCCAAAGGGCGGCTTACCTCTCCTCCTCTTACACCCAAGACCAAACAATCAATCCCACGTACCCTTAAACCACTAGGATCACAGTGATGTTAGAGTTTGAAGTGTCTAGGCAGTGTACGTAACTGATTGATATCTACCTCTTCTCTGGCTACAGCGATATCCCGAACGTGTTCCCTGACACGTACTTTTAAGGCTCTGGTGGTCATACCTACATAGACTTTATCACATGGACAACGGGCATAGTCTATAACTGCCTTTGTTGAACATGTGATAGTTTGTGTGATTTTAAAACCCTGCGGCCATCAGATGAGGAGAACGTTGTAACTCTTTCAGTATTTGAACATCCCCATTTGGGCTTATGGGATTAAGAAAAAGGGAGAGTTTTTTGATCACTTTTGTTATAATGACTTTGGACTAAGGTGTCTTTAAGGTTCTTACTCCGTCTTGCCGTAACACTCGGTTTGGGAGGCAAATATACTCGAAGAGTATCGTCAGCCAATAGAATAGGCCAGTATTTAAAGATGGCCTTATGCATCAAATCCCATTGGGAATGATACGTAGTGACAATTCTCACCTTCTCAGTTTCTTGTCTCTTACTGCCCTTTGTGACTGGTGTGTAAATCAGGTCATGTCGATTAGACTTACGGGCTGTATTGTAGGCCAACTTAATTTGCCTATTGCTATAGCCTCGTGTTCTGAATCTCACCTTGAGTTCCTCAGATCTCTTTTCAAAATCTGCGTCTGATGAGCATATTCTCCGAACTCTCAGGAATTGCCCTATTGGCACGGATTTTATCACCTGTGCTGCTTGGGCCGATTCCGCGTGTAACACCGAATTTGTAGCGATCTCTTTGCCGAATAAATCTGTTTGTAAAACACCAAGCCCATCCCGTCTCACAGTAACATCCAGAAATTCTGTCATGTCCTGGTGAGACTTGTGTGTTAGAAGCAGATTCAGATTATTAACATTGAGGTCCTCAAAAAAAGAATCAAGCTCCACTGGACTTCCCTGCCAGATCAAAAACACATCATCAATGTACCATGCCCAAAAAAGGACACTGTCCATTGATGGGTGTCGATCTGACAAGAAGAGGTCCCTCCCACAGCCCCAGGAACAGATTGTCATAGGTAGGCGCAAAGGTCACCCCCATTGCTGTCCCCTGGAGCTGCAGGTAGAGGGACCCCCAAAAAAAGAAAAAATTGTGTTTTAGAGCAAAACCAAGAAGTTCTAAAATGAACTCAACTTCTTCCACATTGAAAGTAGACATAGATAGGAAATGGGCAACCGTTTTAAGGCCATCCTCGTGTCGAATGCTCGTATACAGAGCTTCGACATCGCAAGTAGCGAGTATTGCTCCTTTATCAATACTGAGGGAATCAATCTTTCGCAAGAAGTCCCCTGTGTCGCGAACATACGACGGCAAGGTCTCTACCAAGGGTTAAAGTTGGGCATCTATGTACTTGCATACATTCTCCAAAAAATTACCCACCCCCGAGACAATCGGCCTACCAGGGGGTTCCTACAATCCTTGGGAATTTTTGGCAATAAATATAATGTGGGTATTCGGGCTTCTGTCACAATCTGTCACGTGCCCCGTCCTGAGTGACACGACCAGCAGGCCGGTAACTGATACAGCAGGACGCGGCACGTGTAATTGTCCTATGTGACGCAGCCCGCAGGCCCGTAACTTATACAATATGACATAGGGGAAAAGGGGAAACCTGGGTAACAATAACAATGGTGGCCCTGCGATAGGGAATAGGGACGTGGAGACCTCCTGCACTCCCCTGAGTCAGTGTCTCTACACACCTAATGTTCCCTAGGCCGGTTCCACACCGGGCACCGATCAGGAACCTCAAAACCCTGACTCGCCCTGCACTTAAACCCTCACTAGGGAATTGGTCGGTGCGGAAACTAATCCCACCACTGCACTAACACACATAAGGAAAAGTGACAAAACAGGGGAAACACTACTTAGCTTTGCTCTGTTGCTTACGCTTCTAGCAACAGAGCCCACCACCTGCGTGCATCTTTTCCTCCACCGTGTCCGACATCTGGGTGCACTGTCCAGAAACAGACCTTCTCAGCATCATAATGCAGCCTTGGAGCAAACAGAGTCCACACCTGTGTGCAGCTGTCCAGAAACGGAGTCCCACAAATGAGTCCAGCTTTTCTGCCAAAAAGTCCAGCATGCTTGAGTCCAGCTCTCAGCAACCAAGTCCAGCACCGTTGAGTGCAGTTCTACACCACAACTGCCACTCCACCAAGCCATGCAGGCACTCCTTGCTGACACCATCGCTGCGACTCCACCGCGCCATGCCAGCACTCCTTGCAGACTCCATCGCTGACTCCACCAATCCACTCTAGGACTCTCTCTGAGCTGCCCGTGACTCTCCTTTAGCTCCATCCTTCACCCAGGCTTGCTTGCAAATGAATACTTTATCTCCAACAGTGATTAACACACCTGATACTTTCTTATAGAGCTATCACACCTGATACATAATTAAGTGCACAAACTAAGATAACCAGAGTGTAATGACCCTAATGGCCACCGGGGGAAAACTACAACTGAAATCACCACAGTGCAATGACCCTAATGGCCACCGGGGGCAAAACCACCTTTGGCACACAGCCAAGGGAAAAAAAAAGGTTACTTTGTGTATTTACTCTGTCAGATCCAACCTGGATCGTGACACAATCAATGCATCATGTAATTGTTTCGAAATTACCAGTTTATCATGTGCTTGATCCAGAATACCCATCAATAATTTTGAAAATGTTGTTAAAGGATTGTAGGTCAGTCTCTGGTAGCACCGTCTGTCCCGGAATTGGCGGTATGCCTCTGCCTCATAGAGTTTATAAGGCCACACAACAATGTTTCCACCCTTGTCTGCTGGTTTATAGATAACATCTCGTAGTTGTTTAAGTTTGTTGAGACTCCTCTCCTCTAATGTCAAATTATCTCGATATATATGAGATGGGATGTGTCTCAACTCCTCAGATACTAGATTAACAAACAATTCAAGATTTGGACATACGGACAAGGGTGGAAACTTACGTGACCTTTGATGTAAACTGTTATGATTGAGTCACCGTAGGAGGCAAAAACAGAAATGCTAGCTAAGTCCTGAAAACCAGAGAAGTTGGCAACTATCAGATTGCAGACCCCTGAACCTATCAACACAACTAGCAGTAGCCGTGGGGGGTTCCTACGATGACCTAGACCCCTCGATCACAGCCGGAGAGATACATAGGCTTAAAGAAGGAAAGGGGAAATCTAACTGCCCCAGAGCAGACCCCAAAGCAATAGGCAGCCCCCCACATATAATGACGGTGAAGCAAGATGAAAACACTTACACAGACAGAAAGACAGGCTGAGCAAAGACGGGGCCCAAAAACTACCTAGATAGGAACGGATAGGAAGGCTGCTGTCTGCAATCTGCCAAAACCCTATCAGAGACAAAAGCCAACAAGCTGATATAAAAATGGCCCTGAAGCAACTAAGCTTCAAAAACTAAATCAGCACTCAGGTACTTTCAGAAGACAGAGCTCACGGAACACTGCACACTCCAGCAGGGAGTGGCAGAATCCAAAAAGCAAGAAAAACAAAAAACAAATCTTAGATGCAAAAGGCAAAACAGAAAACTTAGCTTTAGGAGAGCAGGAATCAGACTGGTGTCCAAGAGTCCACAGAGAAATCACCCGCAGGGCAGAAAGGGCGTAGGTTGCCTTAAAACCAGTCAGTGACTCCACTCAGCCAATCGTCTTCATTAGTCCCAGGTGCCTGATAATCAGGCTCACTACCTTCCTTCACTAGAATAGGGAGTTCACCAGGCCTCAGTGACGGAGGGGAAAATGAACTCACAACAGTAAACACTGTGGTACCTTACCCATTTCAGCTCCTTCATGTTCCCTAGAAAGTTCCTCTAAAATTTGTAGGGCCGATTTTTCCTGACTCGTAGGGAACATCTTATGTAGTTCTTTCTTGTGGAACCATTTCTTAAACATTAAGGAGCGGCCAAAGATGTGCAAGTCCTTGATTACTGTAAAGAGGTCAAAACGTGCACTCGGTGAAAAAGTAAGACCCCTGGATAATAAAGACAAATCAAGGTTCAAAAACACATGGTCGGACAGATTAATTACCTTTAAATCATCAGTGTCCTTTTTTAGGTTGTTTTGGTTTATTACCCTTCTGGCGATTCTCCCACTGACGTACATTCTTCTTTTTGCCCCACCGGGTATTCATAGAGATCCCAGAGGGTATTGAGGCATCAGATTGTCCACTAACTGATGATAAAGATGACATGGAGACCGATCTATTTGGCATTGGATTATTGGCTACTTTCCTCCAACTATAGACTCTTTTTTGAGTATAATCCGATGTGTCCCTTATAAGTTTCTTAGATTGTGTGTCTTGAATTTGTTTCTCCCAATTATCCAGACATTTCTCCATTTCCTCATTAAAAGTAGCCAATTTCTCGCTGGACAAAGTGTCCTTGAGGCTCAAATATGACCCATCTAGTTCCTTTTCTATATCAGCAATCGCCGTTTGATTGAGTGCAATCAGCAGCTCCATAAATTTTAATGAGCTGTTGTTGCACACCTCCTCCCATTTCTGTATAAAGTTTTCATCCTCTACTGGGAAGGATGGGATGACTTGAACCCTGAGCCCACGCGGGATCATACGTTTACCCAAATAGCTCTCTAAGTATGCCTTGTTCCACCAAACTCTGCTACGCCTCTGTAATAGGCGTTTGGCATTCTCCTGTAATACAGTCACATTTCTCTGATCGTCTGAGTCAATAGGAGTCCCACTTTGAAAGACCTTGTCAAGCTTAGTACGCCAAGACACATCCCTGGCTTTATAGTCCATCAGACTGCAACAAAATTGCTGTGAAAAAAAACACAAAAAATAGTAAACCACAGATAGATTGTAGGCATACACATAAGGCACTTAAACAAACATTTGTAAAATTTGAGTGTAGTCGTGCCAAATCTCATTAGGACATCATAATTGATTTCGTAGAAAGCAATAGCATCCGAAAAGAAAATGTACACAGAAACTAGCTTTGCAAAGAAAGACATGTAAACTTTATTTAGATAATATACATAGATGAATTTAAAAAGACAGGACTCATTAAAAAGTGGGAAACCACAAAAATGGCACCATGACCCACAATGACACTATGGGGAGGCTGCACATACATCAAATATCCAAATAGTGCTATACACATGCTAGGATCTCATACCCCATTATAGAGGCTACTCACTCTAACAAGAACAGCGTATAGCTAACTAGTATATAAATAAATTCAGGTAGACCTTACCTCCCGTGGGTAGTGGTGCCAGCCCCAATGCACGTTTCGGCAAACACGCCTTCTTCCGGGGGTGGCATCACACCATGCAGGGTAAGGTTTTATAGTGCACAAAGACCAATCAGAACATGAGTGATAAAAAATAGTACACTAATTATAGTTGTGATATGTAGTTCTGGCTCCTGCCCAACCTATGTTAAAACAGAGGAGGGGTACAGAACTGCTATGCCAATAGGTCCAGAGGAATGGGGGCGTGGTATGACGCCATCTAAATAGTTGATATTAGCCTATAACAAGGCTGAACGTCAGAGGGTGGGCGTATCCAGGTCCTACTTAATCCCGCCCCTTAGTCGCCATATGTAAAAATAGATTATCTGCAGGAATCCACCCTGCTACATCTAGTTGCTTTGGCGCACATCGCGCTGACGGGTGTCCGAGGAGGACGCCGCAGCCGTGCAGCCAGGCCCGACGCCGCGGCACGGAGTAAAAACCCCGCCCACCGTAATGTGGAGGGGGCTGAATCACGTGACTGCCGCGTCATGGCCAAGTCACACCCCGAGACGCCTCCCCAAACACACAGCCCGGCGTGTGCGTTCAGCCTGGCGATCAGTGAGGAAGATAAGAGGCATCTTGCTACATCTAGTTACTTCAGCGCACATCGCGTTGACAAGTGTCCGAGGAGGACACCGCGGCCGTGCAGCCAGGTCTGACGCCGCGGCACGGAGTCAAAACCCCACCCACCGTGACCATATAACCATCATAGGTTTTTACAATCTTGGAACCAGTGAGTGGGCCTGTATAGAGGGCTACACATACTCACTGCTGTTTGGTGACATGGTGTGTATCACACTCAAAATGGAACAGAGGAAGCAAAGGAAAGAGTTGTCTCAGGAGATTAGAAAGAAAATTATAGACAAACATGTTAAAGGTAAAAGTTATAAGACCATCTCCAAGCAGCTTGATGTTCCTGTGACTACAGTTGCACATATTCAGAAATTTAAGCTCCATGGGACTGTAGCCAACCTGGACATGGCCGCAGGAGAAAAAATTGATGACGACGCGTTTTGAGGGACGCAGTCCCTCTTCTTCAAGGTCCCTCGAAACGCATCAGTTAGATTTGTCCCTAACAAGCACCCGTCCTTACTAGCTGCCAGCTACGTGACGTCATGCTCCCCTGCTTTCTGCCTCTTCTGGCTTCACAGCGGCGGTGCTTCCGGCCGTAGCCCGCCACTATCCTCTGCCTGTACGCACTCCTGCAACCTACTCTAAGTGCACCTGACATCTGCCAGCACCACAGGGGGATGCTCCGGTCCCTATGCTGCGGTCTTTTCGCTCACCAGCTTCTTGAACCCAGCACTTATCCATAGCCTGCTTATTGAAATAAGTGCCTATGTTTATTGCCATTCATTAGTTATGAGCATGAACTAGCTTACTCCAGTGCAAGATTGAGCTACATTGTTTCACATGTCGTTTTTTACCTCTCCAGGTTGTTTTAGGTTTACAAGAGTAAGCGCAGTGAAAATGTTTATCATTTGTTTTATCTTTTATGAGCTTTTAGCAGGTTTTGCACAGAACCTGTGTTTCACTTGCAGCTACCACAGATTTTATCAGCTTAGGAGCGCCAGTGTGGTTCTTATTGACATATCACAGGAGATGTTGGGACTGCAGTATATACATCACATAAGAGACCCTGCGATTGCTGTATATATATCATATAGGAGATGCTGGAGCTGCAGCATATATATCAAGTAGGAGACACTGGGACTGGAGCATCTACATCATGAGACACTGGGACTGCTCTATATACATCATATAGGAGACAGTGGGGCTGGAGCATATACATCACAGGAGATGTTGGGGCTGCAGTATATACAACACATAAGAGACCCTGGGACTGCTGTATATACATCTTATAGGATGCGCTGGAGCTTCAGCATATATCACATAGGAGAAGCTGGGGCTGCAATATCTACATTGACAAGCAAAAAGGTAATAATGTTTTGAACTTTTGAATTTCAGGCTCCATATTGCACAATCCACTACTGCTTTGAATGTTATTTTTGTATTCAGTACAAATAGGGTGTGGACCTCTTTTCACTGAGCGGGGCAGTTCATATATAGTCCTTCCAAAGCTGGGTGTCCTTTTGGGACCTGGTGACTCTCTGCCACTGTTCACACTAGGTAGGTTTTAACATTAGTGAGTGTAGTTACTGTCCCAATTGGGTATACCTTGTCGCAGTGGGACAGCTTTATGCTTTTCTTTTTTTAATCAAAAACAGTGTTTACTAAATACCCTATGTTAATTATTTAATGCACTTGTTTTTTTTACTTACCGTATTTTTCGCTTTATAAGACACACCTGATAAGATGCACCCCCAAATTTGTTGAAGAAAAAGAGGAATTTATTTATGTTAAATGGGAGGTCTGTCTTATAATGTCAGTGTCCGTCTTACAAATCATATATACAGTGGGGAAAAAAAGTATTTAGTCAGTCAGCAATAGTGCAAGTTCCACCACTTAAAAAGATGAGAGGCGTCTGTAATTTACATCATAGGTAGACCTCAACTATGGGAGACAAACTGAGAAAAAAAAATCCAGAAAATCACATTGTCTTTTTTTTTTTCATTTTATTTGCATATTATGGTGGAAAATAAGTATTTGGTCAGAAACAAGCAATCAAGATTTCTGGCTCTCACAGACCTGTAACTTCTTCTTTAAGAGTCTCCTCTTTCCTCCACTCATTACCTGTAGTAATGGCACCTGTTTAAACTTGTTATCAGTATAAAAAGACACCTGTGCACACCCTCAAACAGTCTGACTCCAAACTCCACTATGGTGAAGACCAAAGAGCTGTCAAAGGACACCAGAAACAAAATTGTAGCCCTGCACCAGGCTGGGAAGACTGAATCTGCAATAGCCAACCAGCTTGGAGTGAAGAAATCAACTGTGGGAGCAATAATTAGAAAATGGAAGACATACAAGACCACTGATAATCTCCCTCGATCTGGGGCTCCACGCAAAATCCCACCCCGTGGGGTCAGAATGATCACAAGAACGGTGAGCAAAAATCCCAGAACCACGCGGGGGGACCTAGTGAATGAACTGCAGAGCGCTGGGACCAATGTAACAAGGCCTACCATAAGTAACACACTACGCCACCATGGACTCAGATCCTGCAGTGCCAGACGTGTCCCACTGCTTAAGCCTGTACATGTCCGGGCCCGTCTGAAGTTTGCTAGAGAGCATTTGGATGGTCCAGAGGAGTTTTGGGAGAATGTCCTATGGTCTGATGAAACCAAACTGGAACTGTTTGGTAGAAACACAACTTGTCGTGTTTGGAGGAAAAAGAATACTGAGTTGCATCCATCAAACACCATACCTACTGTAAAGCATGGTGGTGGAAACATCATGCTTTGGGGCTGTTTCTCTGCAAAGGGGCCAGGACGACTGATCCGGGTACATGAAAGAATGAATGGGGCCATGTATCGTGAGATTTTGAGTGCAAACCTCCTTCCATCAGCAAGGGCATTGAAGATGAAACGTGGCTGGGTCTTTCAACATGACAATGATCCAAAGCACACCGCCAGGGCAACGAAGGAGTGGCTTCATCAGAAGCATTTCAAGGTCCTGGAGTGGCCTAGCCAGTCTCCAGATCTCAACCCTATAGAAAACCTTTGGAGGGAGTTGAAAGTCCGTGTTGCCAAGCGAAAAGCCAAAAACATCACTGCTCTAGAGGAGATCTGCATGGAGGAATGGGCCAACATACCAACAACAGTGTGTGGCAACCTTGTGAAGACTTACAGAAAACGTTTGACCTCTGTCATTGCCAACAAAGGATATATCACAAAGTATTGAGATGAAATTTTGTTTCTGACCAAATACTTATTTTCCACCATAATATGCAAATAAAATGAAAAAAAAACAGACAATGTGATTTTCTGGATTTTTTTTTCTCAGTTTGTCTCCCATAGTTGAGGTCTACCTATGATGTAAATTACAGACGCCTCTCATCTTTTTAAGTGGTGGAACTTGCACTATTGCTGACTGACTAAATACTTTTTTTCCCCACTGTATGTCCTTCATCCTGGTAGATATTAAACCCCCATCCTGGCACATTGCCCCCTTGTGCTGCTACACTGGCACATTGCCCCCTTGTGCTGCTACCCTGGCACATTGCCCCCCTGTGCTGCTGGCACGCATATGGCCCCCCCATCCCATCCTGGATATGCCCCCCTGTGCTGCTGGCACGCATATGCCCCCCCCATCCCATCCTGGATATGCCCCCCTGTGCTGCTGGCACGCACATGATAAAATAACAAACAGTTAACTCACGTGCTCCCAGCTCCCCCACGGCTCTTCCTGTGTCTGTGCTGACATTCAGGAGTTGCTCATACAGGCATTTCATTGTAGCTTTAGGACCTTCCATCACATGACCGCAGTGCTGCACACTGGGAGTCACATGACCGCAGGTCCTATTGGCACAGACAAAGGAAGAGCCAGGGGAGAGATGGGAGCACGGAGCCATCATCAGAAGGTGACTATAGTGACGGGGCAGTGGATGGAGAATGCAGGCGCATTCAATATGCGCTGCTCCCCTGTCCACCAACTCGGCACGGCTTCAGCACCGAGGTGATGGACAGCGGGTGCAGTGAATATTACATGAGCCTAATGAGCGGGAGCACTGACCACCTGCTGTCTCTGCAGCCCGCAGCCAGCCCAGCCCCCTGACACCACTCCAGAGCTGCCCCCTCCTCTACAGCACACATTCGGATTATAAGACGCACCCCCCACTTTCCTCCAAAATTTGGGGGAACAAAAGTGCGTCTTATAATCCGAAAAATTTTCATTAGGGTATATGCACACATTGTCTTTTTCTGGTTCTGCTTTGAATGTTTGTCTACAAAATGATGGTAGTCTATCATCTTGGCTATCTCATGCATAAATTTGACTTGCAACTATTTAGCATACGATTAGTAATGTAGATTCTTGTCATGTCACTGCACTGTTACTATTTTGCTCCTGGTGAAGGAAAAATCTTTTTTTATGCTGAATACTACAAAATACAAACAGTTCTCACATTCCCTAATATCAGTGTATTATTAGGCTGATTCCCAAGCGAAAGGTCACTGGTTCGAATTGAAGAGCAGCAATAAAAACGATTTCCCAAGAAAAGAGAAACATCATCATCCAGCTCCATCAATATCTAATGGCCAAGAAATTGCCAAACTGCATCATGTGAGTGCCATGACAGCTGGAAGAATCCTAAATAAAGTCCGTCCATCCATTCAAAAGCCAATAGGTAAACGTCCAGGCACTATATCGGAGTCAACAAGTCGGCTAATCCAAGGTTTATCAGTTCCGGCGCGACAAAGACGGCAATGGAGATGGCTCGTATGTTTCGTAGTAGTGAGATCACAGATATCGATGCACATAACACAAGTTTGGAATGGTGGATCAAAAAAAATGAAGAAGCCTCGACTTCATTATCATCATAAGAAGCAACCACTCGAGTTTGCAAAAAAGTATGACATGTGGATAACAGTAGAATATTGGAGATGGGTGATTTGGAGTGAAGAGATAAAAGTCAATAGACTAGGCTTTGATGGGTAAAAATGGGTCTGGGAAAGTGTCTAATGGATCAAGAAATTGAAGGAACTGTCAGGTTCCGTAGAGGAAGCCTAAATATAGGAGGTTTTTTCACAGCCAAAGGCGTTGGATATTTTACCAGGATCCATGGTAGTCTTACTGCTGAGCAATAGGCGAGTATCTTACAAGACGAGTTACTTCGTACACTCGAATACTATGGGTATGAAAAGGACGATATTGTGTAAAAGCAGGACAAAAACTTGATGAATACATCGAGACTGGCAAAAAAATGTTTCATTGACAATGAAGTAGAGGAGCTGGCCAGTATGCACCAGCTTTGGGAACATGTAGGAGACCGGAGATTAGATTTTGGTCGAGACATGTTTGAATCGGATCGAGAGCATGCCTAGAAGAGTTCGAGCAGTGTTGAATGCCAAAGGTGGATTTACAAAATACGAACAAAAATTTAAATTTCGAGTTTAGGAGCAAAACAGTAACAATGCAGTGACATGACAAGAATCTGCATAACTAATCATATGCTAAGCAGTTGCAAGGCAAATTTATGCATGAGATTTACTTAGAAACCCCAGTGTAAGCGCTTAGCGAAGAGTGCAGGATAAATGTGAGCCGAGCCTCAGGGCGCCGTCACACATAGCGATGCACCAGCGATCCCGGCAACGATATTACCTTGTCAGGATCACTGGTGTGTCGCTACAAACAGGCAGCTTCACCAGTTATCAGCACCAGCGACAAGTGGGTAACAAGCGACGCACGTCGCTTAGTTACCCACTGTGTACCTTAGTTACCAGTGCGCTGGTGCAGGGAGCTGGTAACCAAGGTACACATCGGGTTTCTAAGCTGCTGCAGCACTTAGAATCCAAATGTGTACCTTGGTCACCAGCTCTCTGCACCAGCCCACTGGTAACTAAGGTACACATTGGGTTTCTAAGCACTGCGCGCCGCTTAGAAACCCGATGTTTACCTTAGTTACCAGCGGCAGCTCGCTGGTCTCCCTCCTGTCACACACAGCGATGCATGTTGGCCAGCGGGAGACCAGTGATCAAAAAAATGTCCTGGCCATTCCAGGACAATCAGCGATACCCGGCAGGGGGCCGGTTGCTGAGAAGTGTCACACACAGCGATCTCGCTGGTGAGATCGCTGTTGCGTCACAACACTTGTGACTCAGCAGCGATCTCGCTAGCGAGATCGCTATGTGTGACGGGGTCGTTACTGCGATCTTTGGGAAGCAGAATGAACAAATCAACAGCAGTTGAAAAATTGATTTTATTTATTTTATTGACACTGTTCCCTGTGCAGTACAAGTAATTAGATGAGTTTATTCTTTGGGTAGGTGCGATTCCAGCGATACCAGATTTAGGCTACTTTCACACTTGCGGTTTTTTTGCTCTGCGCACCGTGCGCAGTGCAAACGCACATAAAAAACGCATCATGCATTTGTGTGCGTTTTTTGGTGCGTTTTTTGCGCATACGTGCGCATTACAATGTGCACATATGCGCACCCATAGACTATAATGGGTGTTTGGCTGTAAAAAAAACGCATTGCGTGCTCATGCGGTTTTTTTGAGGCAAGTCGGACGCACAAAAAATGCAACAGGATGCATTTTGTGCGTTCGAGCGCACACTACAAAAAAATGCATGCGTATACAAACGCATGTGTATGCGCACCCATGTAAAGGAAAAAAAATGCATGCTTTTTTGCGCTAAAAAACAACGCAAAAAAATCGCAAGTGTGAAACCAGCCTAAGATAGGTTTTTTACATTTGGATGCTGTCACACACTAAAAGACGCTTTTATTTTTGCAGAAACTAGTTTTTGCATCACTATATTTAGATAGCTATAATTTTTACTGACAGTCATGTTAGGGCTTGTGTTATTGAGGGACGAGGTGATGCTTTTATTGGTAACATTTTCTGGCACATTTTTTAAAATTTTACTCATTTATTTAGCGCTATTAATTCCATAGCGATTTACAGACATTATTGGCACTGTCCCCGATGGGGCTCACAATCTAAGTTCCCTATCAGTATGTGGGAGGAGACCCACGCAAACACGGGGAGAACATACAATGTTGTCCTTGGTGGGATTTGAACTCAGGACCTAACCACTGAGCCACTGTGCTGCCCTACACATTTTTTTTGTATGTTCCACATGTGGTAAAATTGGTTAGGCAGTTTTATAGTCTTCGGGTCAGTACGATTACAGCGATAACACATTGATATAATTTTCTTGTTTTGGTGCTTTTACGCAATAAAACTTGATAGAAAAAGTAATTATTTTTGCATCGCATTATTCTGAGAACTATAACTTTTATTTTTCTACTGATTAAGCTGTAAGATGGCTTGTTTCTTTGTGGGACAAGATGATCTTTTCAATTTTGGGATTTTTATTTACATCCATCCTTTTGATCGTGTTTTGTTCCACTTTTTGTTCGGCGGTATGATGGAAAAGCATTTTTTTTGTTTTTTTTAAAAAGTGGAGGGACAGTTATATAGGTTGGGTCGTTATGGACACGGCGATACTATGTGTACTTTTTTTCATAAAAATATTTATTAATGGGTATATTTTTTAATTTGTGATTTGAAAAAATAAATTTTTTCCATTTTATATGTTTTATTTTACTTTTTTACTTAGTCCCTTTATGGGACTTTCACTTTCAGCAGTCTGATGGCAGTTCTAATGCATTGCAATACACCTGCACTGCAATGCATTAGAACTGACAGTCCGCTCACACAAACTTGTTAGATCATGCACTGAGCATGATCTAACAAGTTTTCTAGAGCCTGGTAACCCAGATATCATCATGACGATATCAGGTAACCATGGCAACGATCAGGCCCCTGCGATGACGGCACGGGAGCTCTGATCGGAGAGAATCGGAGATGGCCTCCCTCTGCCTGCATTCTAAATGTTGCAATCGCATTTAGGGGGTTAAACTGCAGGGAGCGGTGTGGACCTCCTGTGGTGATCGCACACGTGCAGCCGATCGCCATGACGTACATATACTAGATTGGTCGGGAAGTTCTTCCCGACCATGACGTATATATATTGCAAATGTCGTGAAGGGGTTAAATCCTTTACTGGCTGCCTAGTAGGGCAGTCTTTAATGCCATGATGGAGCAATGACTAGCAGAAAGCTCTGTTTTTTCTTGAAATATAGACTTTTTCCTGTACCACTGCCAGAAGAAACTGTTTTCTAAAAATTGTCAGTAGGTTTGGAATATGACACCACTGGAGGATGATGGCTTCCCGGTCACTTCAAGTTAGAGTCTTCTCAAAACTTTGGCAGTTTTTCTTCATCGTTTAACTCAAAGCATTTTTTGTGGCTATTTGCAACAAAACTTTTAATCGTTCTTTGATTGCCCCAGTATTTTAGCAATTACAATGTCTAAGTCTTTTAAATATCAGCATTTCTTAAGTTTTTACACTTTTATTGACAAATCCACCAAGTTTATATAAAGACTCAATACTTGTTGCTGACCATTATTTTTCCAGGCTTCTGCCCTTCGCCCCCGGCAGCTGGATATCAACTTCTGAGCCAAATCCTGACAGATGACCCATTCTTGTCTCATCGGTGCTTTTGGTTTATCACAACTTCTGTGGTTTTGTTTGTCCTCCTGCTTTTTGAGGAACGACCACAGGTTCTCGATTGGATTGAGATCTGGGGAATTTCCTGGCCATGGACCCAAAATGTCAATCTTTTGTTCACCGAGTCACTTCGTTATCACTTTTGCCCAGCAACATGGACTCCATCATGCTGGAGAAAGCATTGTTCATCACCATATTGCTCCTGGATTGTTGGGAGAAGCTGCTCTTGGAGATTAGATCCCATTCTTTATTCCTGACAGTGTTCTTAGGTAAAATTGTGAGTGAGCCCCCTCCATGGATGAAAAGCCCCCATGCATGGATGGCCTCAGGAAGTTTTACTGTTGGATGACACAGGACTCATGGTAGCACTCACCTTTCCTTCTACATATCCCAAACAGTATGAAGGGGGTTTCACAAGAGAATCCAATTTTACCCCAATTCCCTGTACTTCCTGTTAAAGGGAATCTGTCACCCCTTTTTTCAAATATGAGCTGCCGGCACCGACATCAGGGGCTTATCTGTAATGCTGTTGATAAGCCCCTGATGTAACCTGTAAGATAAGAAAAGAGTTAGGGTACCGTTACACCTAGCGATGCACCAGCGATCCCGACCAGCGATATGACGTGGTCAGGATCGCTGGTGCATCGCTAGGTGGTTGCTAGTGAGCTGCCACACAGGCAGATCTCACCAGCGACAACGCTGGGTTCGGGGGTCGCTACTTACCTGTCAGACGCGGCGAACCTGACGTCCTCCCGCCCAGCTCCACGCGTCGCTCGTCGGCACCACAGGAAGCGCCGCAGGAAGTGGCCGACGAGGAATGGTCCAGGAGCTTCTCGCGCGATCAGCGATAACCAGCGGAGGAGCCGGTCGGAGGTATCACATGCAGCGATATCGCTAGCAATATCGCTGCAATGTCACAAAATCGGTGACTTTGCAGCGATATTGCTAGCGATATCGCAGTGTGTAACGGGGGCTTTAGATTATACTCACCCGAGGGAGGGGCGGTCCACGCCTCCCGTCTTCATGCGATGCCGTCCTCTTCTTTCCTTCCTGTCGTGGCTCCGGCGCACTGCACTGCCCTGTTGAGGGCAGAGCAGAGTCCTGCAGTGCGCAGGCATCGGTAGAGGTTCGGCTCCTGCGCACTGCAGTATTCTGCTCTGCCCTCAACAGGGCAGGGCAGTGCGCCTGTGCCAGAGCCATGACAGGAAGGAAAGAAGAGGACGGCATCGCATGAAGATGGGAGGCGCCGGACCGCGACACCCATCGGACCGGACAGCCCCCCCGGTGAGTATAATCTAACTCTTTTTTCTTATCTTTCAGGTTACATTGGGGGCTTATCTACAGCATTATAGAATGCTGTAGATAAGCCCCTGATGTCGGTGCCAGCAGCTCATATTCGAAAAAAACGGTGACAGATTCCCTTTAAGTTATTTTCTGAAAATCACATGGGTCTTATATTATAGTTTTTTTTTTAATTTAAAAAAAACTGCAAGGACAAATATCAGACCATAGATCATCACGTATGACATGTCATATGTCACTTTGTGTACATGTTGCACGGCGTAATATCACTGCAGGGAACTGGGAAGCCAGTCACTTAAAAGTGAAATAAAGGCACAATATGTTTATTTGTCAGGAAGTAATATCTGTAGGAGGACAATGCCAGGAAAGTATTTGGAATGAGTAGAAAACACTGACCGGAAGTAATCTTCTTAAGAAACTACAGGAACCAATTCATGGGAACAGGAAGAAATTATAGGGACGGTGAAGCAGCTGTTGAGTCGGGAACACGAGATCAGTGTCACAGTACAGGTTATAGTGTTTGCACAATACATCCATAACCCTTGTAGATTCAGACATGATCCGTCATCCAGTGGATAAATATGATGGGTTTTGGCGTATAAAGATGTAAAATGCTGACCAAATACAGAACGTGTGAACATGGCCTTAAGGGCAGAGACCGCCTGATATACCAATGTTTTCAGCTTCTAGTGTGAAATAGGTTTTCCATCGTTACATCCTTTTATATCTCATGAGCATGGGGAGGGTACAAATAAAAATTAAGTTATGCTCACCAGCCGCTATTTCCATTCTTGTTGACATGCTGCATTTGTTATTTCACGACTGTACTTCAGGTGAGTGCTGCAGCCAATCACTTGTCTCAGCGATCATAATTTACCTCAATTTATGAAGGTGATAAAAAGAAGCACTCGACACGTTACAGGAAGCAAAACCTAAAAAAAAAACCCCAAAAAACAGCTGGATGGTAGTGTAGTCTGTGATATATGTTGTATGGAATACTTAACCCCTGCACCCCGAAACCTGTTTGCACCTTCATGACCAGGCCAGATTTTTTTAAAATTCTGACTGCTGTCACTTTATGTCGTGATAACTCTGGAATACTTCAACTGATCCCACTGATTCTGAGAATGTTTTTTTTTTTTCATGACACACTGTACTTCATGACAGGGGTGAAAGTTCTTCAATATGACCTGCGTTTATTTGTGAAAAAAAAAACAGAAATTTGGCAAAAAAATTTTCAAATTTTGCAATTTTCAAACTTTAAATTTTTATGACCTTAAATTAGAGAGGTATGTCACACACAATAGTTAATAAATAACATTTCCCACATGTCTACTTTACATCAGCACAATTTGGAAACTTTTTTTTTTGTTAGGAAGTTATAAGGGTTAAAAGTTGACTAACGATTTCTAATTTTTATAACAAAATTTACAAAACCATTTTGACTTTGAGGGGCTTATATAGCAGAAAATACCCCAAAATGACAACTATCTGAAAACGGCACCCCTCAAGGTACTCAAAATCACATTCCTTTCACATTTATTAATCTTCAGGAGCTTCACAACAACTGAAGCAATGTTTAAGGAAAAAAATGAACATATAACTTTTTTCACAAAAATTTTACTTTAGCCCCATATTTTTTATTTTCACAAGGATATAATTGGGAGAAAATGGACCCAAAAATTATAGTGCAACTTCTTTTGAGTACACAGATATGTGGAGGAAAACATTTTGGAATGCAGACTTTGATGGAATGGTCTGCAGGCGTCATGTCACTTTTGGAGTGCCCCTGATGTGTCTAAACAGTGGAAACCCCCACTAATGACCCTATATTGGAATTGATCTAGTGTTTTCCTGGTATATGAATTTTATAATGTGGTGGCATACATGAGTTGAGTAGAGCAGGGTTCCCCAACTCCAGTCCTCAAGGCCCACCAACAGGTCATGTTTTCAGGATTTCCTTAGTATTGCCTGTACAATGCAAGGGAAATCCTGAAAACATGACCTGTTGGTGGGCCTTGATGACTGGAGTTGGGGAACCCTGGAGTAGAGTGCATCAGATGTACAAGCTAGAATTACATTTGTCTATGAATGAGTGGTAGGCCCTGAAACAGCCTTTCATTCACAGACCAGGTTTGTCAGAGCAGATGTCACACCGATAAATGGTGTCCTGTCATATCCTCCTTCTGTAACACACTTTGCACAGTTTTTAAGACTTTCCTATCTTTCCAGTTTGAGGAACCTCACCGGGGAAATGTTGCCCTGGTACTACACAGGCAGCGTCAGTTCCGGAAGTACTGGAGCCTGCTCCTTCCTGACTGCCAAATATTAGGGCCTTGATCACTACCTACTGGAACGGAAGGTACGTACCGGTCTGGTTTGCACATCGTGATAGCACGTAAGCGTTGTACATTTGCCATCTGTACGATGTGCGCGTCAAGCTTCTTGTACCACATCTTGACTTTTCTCATGGCACTGTACAACTGGAGGACTTGATCAGAGATATCCACTCCCCACATGTTCTTGTTGTAACCCAGTACTTAGTCTGGATTGTGGATCTATATAGTGGTGCCTCATACAGCAGTGGGGGTACTGCCATCACCATGTATGGTGTTCCAGAAAAGGAAGTCCCTCTTGTACTTGACCACCAGTATGTTGTCACTACATTGGGCTCTGCTCTCACCCTTTCTCAGTAACTGCACAATGAGCATCCTTGGAAAGCCTCTCTGATTTTTGCAGACAGGAAAGAAGGCTGTGGAAGCTCACGCAGAGTGGGACTTGAAGAGTGGGGATGTTGGTATAAAATTTATCTAAGTTGAGGGGATAACCTTGATCCACCAGTGGGTATTCAGAGGGTTGAATCCGGTTGTCATTACCTTCATAAACTCTACAAACTGTGTGAGAGTACCTCAGGGTACACCCACAGGTTTAGAGTTTAATTCTGTACATGGCCCTCTTACTGGGCAGGTATTGCTGGAATTTGAGCCTCCACTTGAAATGGATTAAGGACTCATGCAGCAAATGACCCTTTGGGGGTTATACACCTCAGCAAACGTGTTGCTGAAGTGGTCAGTGACCGGTGAGGACATTGTGCATTATCACTGTAATGCAAAAATTTGTGAATGGCCTCAAAGAGTGTCTGGGCCATAGAAATGCGGAACACTGGAGTGTTACACAAAATATGAACAGTCCAATATTGCCGAATTTCTGGCTTCTTCACTAACCCCATGTGAAGAACTAGGCCCCATGGCATCTACAGATGTCTAATTGGCAAATGATGAAGTCAGATTTTGGGATAAAAATTGATGGGCATACAAGTTTGTCTGCGACCCTATGTGATTAATATAATCTTCAGAGAACGTCAATGTCACGACTCTGCTGTTGGGTTTCCCAGGACCAGTGTCTCCTTTCCCGTCCCTGCCACTAGGGGCGCCCTGCTCCCCAGATAACTTCTGATGGTAAAGACGCCAGGGCCACATAACTTGCCTTAGCTTCTGAAACCGCCCTTAGTGTGTACCCTTCCTCCACCCAGAGAAGAGGGGAGTAGTAGTGTACAGTTATACACCAACCAAACTAACAAGGTAGTATGAACAGGGGTAGCGAAAAAATTGGTATTAGACATACCGGTAACGATGTTTCCAGGAGTCCATCCTGACAGCACCATGGAGGACATCCTCCTCCTCCTTACAGGGACAGGAAAGCACACGAGAGGTTAAAAGGCCCCGCCCTACCCCTTTTCCCTCAGTGATTTAACAAGTACCACAGCGTGGATAATGCAATAATTCTTTTAATGATACCATCATATTACATCATATGACATAACATAACAAACAGGGAGGGAACTACCCATGCTGTCAGGATGGACTCCTGGAAACATCATTACCGGTAGGTCTAATACCTATTTTCCATGATGTCCCCTTGACAGCACCATGGAGAGTACCAAAGCACCTCCTCAGGGTGGGATCACTGCCTGGAGAACCTTTCTCCCGAATGCAGTATGTTGGCCTGATAACACATCAAGCTTGTAGTGTTTGCAAAATGTATTAAGGCTGGCCCAGGTTGCTGCTCTACAAATTTGCTCGTCTGAGGCGCCTGCGTGCTCAGCCCAGGAGGCCGAAACTGCCCTGGTAGAGTGGGCCCATAAGGAATCTGGCGGGCTAGCGCCTTCCGACTGGTAGGCGTCCGAAATTACCGAGGTGATCCATCTTGCGATGGACGCCTTAGAGGCTTTTTTCCCCTTATTTCTACCCCCAAAGAGGATGAACAGGTTTGGGTCAATACGCCAGTCATTAGTGGCCTCTAGATAGCTTATAACTGCCTTTCTTACGTCTAGAGAGTGGAGACGTTGATCCTTCCCATTGCGGGGATTGCTGCAGAAGGATGGTAACACTATCTCCTGATTTATATTCTGGTAAGAGGCTACCTTGGGGATAAACGCCGGATCTAATCTTAAGATTATATGATCTTCTCTGATCTGGAGATATGGATCTTTGGTGGACAGGGCCTGGATCTCTCATTCTTTTGGCCGTGGTGATGGCTACAAGGAAAGCCGTCTTCCGAGTGAGAGTTGAAATGGTCATCCTTTCACTAGGGATGTAGGGGTCCCTACATAAGGATCTGAGTACCAGGCCGAGGTCCCATGGCGGGGTGAGCTCCCTAATTGTGGGGCGAAGACGCTGTGTGGCTTTTATGAATCTTACCACCCAAGGATGGGAAGCTAAAGGGTAGTCAAAGAAGGAGCTCAAGGCCGAAATCTGGACTTTTAACGTGCTGGGTTTAAGGTCCTTATTATACCCCGACTGTAGAAAGTCTAGAACACAAGGGAGGTCGAGGGTACCTGCCAGGTGGTCGGACCTTCCACCTTCCAGGCAGTATCTCTTCCATATCTTCCGGTAGATTGCGGATGTTACCGGCTTCCTGCTGGCCATTAGAGTGGATATGACCTGATCGGATAAGCCCTTTGCTCTCAAGATGTTCCTTTCAGGATCCATGCCGAAAGGTGTAGTCTTGCTGGATTTGGGTGGCGGATCGGGCCCTGATGGATGATGCCCTCCTTCAGGGGTAGCTCGACTGGGTTTCCTATTGCCATGGCCCCTAGCAGCGGAAACCAGCTCCTCCTTGCCCAGTATGGCACTATCATCATCACCGTCACGTGGTCCTCACGGATCTTCCTGAGTACCGCCGGTATAAGCGCCAGTGGTGGGAATGCGTACAGGAGAGGTTCCTTCCAGGCCTGGCTCAGGGCATCCACTCCATCCGGGTGGCACGCCGGGTTCAGGGAGTAGAATCTGGCGACCTTTGAGTTCTTCCGGTTTGCGAACAGGTCTATACTGGGGGTTCCCCAATGCTGACATAGTTGATGAAAGATCTCTCCGTTTAGTTCCCACTCTGTCGGGCAGACCTGCTGTCTGCTTAGGTAGTCTGCCACTGCGTTCTGAGAACCCTCCAGGTGGATTGCCGTTACTGAGAGGACAACCTCTTCTGCCCAAGCGAATATTCGTCCTGCTAGTGCCTGGAGTGGTCGATGTTTCGGGCCTCCCTGGTACTTCAGGAACGAGACTGCCGTTGTGTTGTCGGACAGTATTCGGATGTGTCAATTTCTCACTACCGACCGGTTCTGACGCAGGACTTCCCAGAACGCATAGAGCTCCCTGAAGTTGGAGGATCTGTTTCTGATGCTGACTGGCCATCTTCCCTGGAAAATTCTTCCTTCTACATGGGCTCCCCATCCCCACGTACTGGCGTCTGTAGTGATTACCACGTATGGCGAGGTTATCCATAGCATGCCCAACTGTAAGTTTCTGGGCTGTATCCACCACCGTAGAGATCTTTTTACCGGATCTGGCAATGATATGGGCCGGTCTAGTGAATCCTGACGTCTGTCCCATCTTGCGAGGATCTCTTTTTATAGGGGCCTCGAATGGAACTGGGCCCATCTGACGCACGGAATGCAGGCCGTCATCAGGTCCAGGACCTCCATTGCCCCTCTTATGGAGGAGCGATGTTTTAGGAGGCTCTTGGCTCTGTCCTGAATTATCCGCTGCTTTTTTTCTGGAAGCAGGGATACTCTGCTTCTTGAGTCTAGAAAGACTCCCAAGAAGATTTTCCTGCTTTCTGGCTTTAGGTCAGACTACTGTTCGTTGATAAGCCAGCCGAGATACTCCAATGTTCTGATCGTTCGGCTCCTGTCCTGAATGAGCTTCTCTTCTGATCTTGCGACTAGGAGAAAGTCGTCTAGGTATGGTATTATAGTGACCCCCTGGTTTCTCAGGTAGGCCACTACCTCTGTTACCAGCTTTGTAAATATTCGGGGTGCTGAAGCCAGCCCGAATGGAAGGCATTGGAACTGGAAGTGGCAGGTCCGGGCCGGTAGTCTGATTGCGAATCTTAGCAGGCTCTGAGATGAGGGATGGATGAGGACCTGATAATACGCACTCTTCAGGTCGAGGGTACACATAACGGCATTCCTGTCTATAAGATGAATTGCCGAACGTATTGATTCCATCCGAAACCTTTTGTATACCACCCAGGCATTTAGAGGTTTCAAGTTTATGATAGTTCTGGCCTCGCAGGATGGTTTTGTAATGGAGAACAGGGAGGAGTAGTGACCCTTTCACCTCTCCAACTGTGGAACTGGCACTATGACCTTTGACCTGAGCATGTTCTGTAGGTCTGCCCACATGGCAGAGCCTTCCGGGACTACAGTGGGGGCAATGTACCTGTCGGGGGGAGAGGAACAACATTCTATGCTGTAACCTTCTGTGATGGTTCTGAGGACCCACTGGTTGTGAGTTACCTGGCCCCACCTCTCTGCAAAGTGTCACAGTCTTCCCCCGACACCTATGGTGTCATTGCCTTCTGGACCTGGAGGTTGATGCAAAAAAAAAAAAAAAGGGCCTTTGCTTCTCCCCCCTTGGCTCTACCCTGGCTCCTAAATTCGGTCTGTCTCCGGAAAAAGGGCCCCCTCCGAAAGGACTGGGGACGCTTGGGTTTTTCCTCTGGAAACCCTTTGTTTTTGTCAGACACCTGCTCTAAGATGCTATCTAGAGCTGGTCCGAACATCCATGAGCCTGAAAAGGGGATGGAGCAAAGCTTCGCCTTTGAATCATTATCCCCCGACCAGGACTTTAGCCAAACCGCTCACCTAGCAGCATTGGAAAGGGAGCTGCTTCTGGCTGCGAATCTCACTGATTCGGCCGACGTATCTGAAAGAAACGCCGTGGCTGATTTCATCAGGGGGAGGGAAGCTAGGATCTCGGATCTAGGGGTCTTGTTGGTTAAGTGCTCTTCCAACTGCCCCACCCATAGGAACATGGACCTGGCCACCGAGGTGGCTGCTATGTTAACCCTAGTGAGGGCCGCCGCCGTTTCCCATGTTCTCTTTAACAGGACATCCGCCTTCCTGTCCATTGGGTCTCGGAGACTTGACGAGTCCTCGAAGGGGATGGCGGTCTTTTTGGTAACCTTAGCTACAGGAACATCGATCTTAGGAATTTCCTCCCACAATCGAGTTTCCTCTGGGTCAAAAGGCAGTCGGCTCTTAAAGTCCCGGGACAGCACGAGTTGACGTTCTGCCTCCTTCCACTCTTCTAGGACCATTGTCTTAATGTGCTCACTCACAGGGAACACAGTCTGTCTCCGAGCAACCAGTCCCCCAAACATCAGGTCCTGTTTCCTGCCTTGGTCCCGCCTGTCAGTCGGGATCTCTCCCTCTTCCTCGGTATCCGCGTCCCAGAGGTCTGACCCCTCAGGCGAGCTTGTTTCCGAGGCTAGCTCCATCTCCCACCTCGGCCGCTTCTAGCCTGGCCCCAGACTGGGGGACTGTGGCCGTGAGAGGCTGGATCTGGAGGCCTGTACTTCCTCCCGGATCAGGGATCGCATCTCGGCAAGGAGGGACGGTTGCTCATCTCTTACAACCCTTGAGGTGCAGGGTCCGCAGAGTTTTGACGTGGGTGTCTGGCAGCTTTACCCTGCAGACCGGGCATCTGACAGATTTAGATGTGGCCTTGGCCGGATCTTTAGCGTCTGCCGGGGGGGCTGGGGTACCCTTCTCCTGTATGATACAGAACAGGGACAGTCGGGTCAATCGTCCTGGGCTGCGGGGAAGGCCGTGTGGGGGGTGGATTGCGCCAAGCGCACTTACCCCTCTGTCGGCTGGTGCCTCTGGGTCCATAACCAGCTGCTGCTGGCGTGCGCTGAGCCTGCTGGCGTGCCCAGGCTGCTGGCGCGCTGATTCAAAGTCAGCGCGTGACATCACCGCCACGCCACGGGTCCTCCCCGAGACCACGCCTGCGGCTTCCGCTTCCTGCCCAGATCTGACGTACCCTGGTCGTTCTGTAATGGCGGTGTCCGCGCCCCTGCCTGCGGGGATCCGGCTTCCTGCGTCCTGTGAAGCCGGCACCCACTCCGCCCACTGTCTGCGGGGACTCTGCGGTACCGCCTGGAGCCTCCCTCCAGGAGCGCATCCTGCTCCTTTCTTTGGGGCAGAGGGACTCCCCACCGTGAAGTTTCGGCCCTGGGCATCCCAGCAGGGCGAAGGTTTGGACTGGCCACCTGATCCCCCTGCGCCCTCCGGTAAGCTGATATTCCTCTCGTATGTCCCTCCAAGCAGGGACAGGAAAGACACTGAGGGAAAAGGGGGGCGGGGCCTTTTAACCTCTCGTGTGCTTTCCTGTCCCTGTAAGGAGGACGTCCTTCATGGTACTGTCAGGGGGACGTCCTGGAAATACCAAATATAGTCACACATACAATAGAGGAACGCACCAGTGTGGAGAATAGAGTTAAACCGAAGTAGGAGAAGAAAAGGAATTATCACACACTCAAAACCAAGCAACAGTCACTGATAAATTCCTCAAACCCCTTCTCCAATAATAACCATTAACAACCTCCAGCCATGCAGCATAAGCTAGCTCTGACAATGAGTGCTAGCCAGGACCCAGTTTATATAGGAGCTGAGAGCCTTAATACTCCAGGAGCTCTCAACTGAGCAGAATAACCACCGCACTGCTAAAAAAAAGTGTGCCGTTTAATATAAAGGTGAAGTGCTTCTAATCAGTGCAGGAGTAGGAGAAATCAGATGCTGCGGTCTTCTGGCTCCTCTCTGTCGCAGTAAACCTGTGACAGTCAATTTCTGAGGCCAGAGGTGTCAAATTGCATTCCTTATTGCGCCACAAAAATCAGGAATTTGTGGCTCAATTTTTGGGAAGGTCCACACAGGGTCAGTAACAGCGAGCGCTGGTTCCTTTTCTGTTCTGTGGTGTCTGCGTGGGGGTTCAGTTTCACTAGAGGAAGAAGAGTGAGTCAGGAAAAATAAAGGAAACTGGGATCCTTTCCTTCACGGTCAGTGTCGGAGCAAGGAAAGCGTATGCCTCCTCAACTGAATATTGGGTTAGGGACCAGGAGGACAAAATTTTTTCACGTATGCGGTGTTTGTGTGTGTACATCAAATTTTATTCAGGTATGTATGAGAGTGCTTGGTGTAAACTTTTTTTTTTATTTAGATGCGAAAAAAATATAGCAAGAAAAATATAAAATTAGGGTAAAATAAAATAAACTTACTAAATGGACGTGAGTAAAAAAAACAAATTACTCAGCTCCCGCAACAGACACTATACCTGACTCAAGTAAAAAATACTGCAGATGTCACTGATTACTAGTGTTTTTACTGTCCCTAATCAAGTTTTCTTCATTATTTTTTCACTCAAGAAAAAAAAACAAAAAAGCACAATTGGAGGCCAATCACTGATGTGTGTCAGCGCTCAGCACTTGACGGCTGTAGGAAGCATGCACGAACGTGATTGGTTTCTGCGCTGCCACTAACCCTAACTACAAAAATACTGTAGTAGATGCTGATTACAGCAGTATATTTTTATGTTGAATCTATTTTTATTGAAAAGACAAAGATAACATACAAGACATCAAACATTGTACACCAAGCCGTGCAAGGTCACAGTATAGTCAGCCTCGTATAAGACCGAAACCTCTTCTGAGACAAGGGCTTGTAATGTCTCAGCGGGATGAATGTTGGTATAGGGTTCATATGCACTACCATGTATAAGAATCAATCCAAGTAATTGGCACTACAGGTTGATAAACTCAACTATATAAACATTCGTTATACATTACTTATGTTCAATGGAACAGGCTGGAGAGATATCATTCCTCCCCAAGTATCATCTGGTACAGTAGTAGTATATAATGGTCAGACGCAAGAAAACAATAATTGTGAACATAAATAGTAACATCTTTACAGGTATCAGCAGAGGTGTACTTCAGAAGAAGAAGGAAAGAGACAAAGAGGGGGGGAAAGAGCACGAAGGGGTATAAGGTGAGAAGATTAGGGGGGGGGAATAGGTTTTCAATCACGTGTCTGAAACCTATGAGAGGGCAGGGAAAAAAAAAAAAAAAAAAAAAAAAGGGGGGGGCGGACACCAGAGCTCCACACCAACCTCTATGAAGCATCCTCAGCCAGTTGAGGTAGCTCGGTAGTTTCCTTGAACATGATCCAAGGTTGCCACACACGGATCAAGCGGGTGTTGTCCCCTTTCATTTCAGCCATCAGTTCTTCCATACGGAAGATATCTGCGAATTCCGTTACCCATTCTGCCATAGCTGGCGGTGTTGCCGTGCGCCAATGACGTGGTATCACCATGCGTGCCGTGGTGATAGAGAACCGGAGAAGGCTCCGTTTCTGAGTGGATATGGGTCCCGGAAGGATCGACAAGATGGCAATTTGCGGGGAGGGGGGGGGGGGGACAATCTCCAGAAATTCTATGATAAGCCAAGAACACCTTCTTCCAGAAGGGTCGTATAGTGGGGCACTGCCACTATATATGGAATAGTGTGCCTCTTTCGGTTCCACACCGCCAACAGGTGTCGTCTACTGATGGGAAAATGGACTTCAGTTTGACAGGGGACAGATACCATCTGGTCAGTATCTTAACATTTTTCTGCTGTGCGTCCCCAGCCGGGAACATTTTGTGTGTGAAAAGGTAAGCTTTATCAAGATCCTCAGTAGAGAATTTATATCCCATCTCCTCTTCCCACGCTCGGATGTAACTCGGAATCGCTTCGGGTCACCAGTGTGGAATTCCTTATATAAAAGAGGAATCAGATGAGATGGAGGGTCCTGCTGTAGTAAATTGTCCAACCTTGCCATGGGGGGGCGAGAAGTGTGGTCAACCATATGTCCCCGGACAAACGACCTCAGTTGATTGTATTCGATCCAGGAGAGCCCCCTAGTGAGAAACTGTTCCCGTAAGGTTTCCAAAGATGGGATACCCCCCCCCCACCAGAACCTGTTCCAGGCATAAGTCAGTACTAATATGCCAACCCAAAAATTGGTCTCTGTGACAACCAGGAGGAAAATCTGGGTTACCAAAAATTGGTGTCAACGCGTTCAGGGCGCTGATCAATTTCTTTTTAATTTTTAAACGGTTCCAGAGCTATAGAGCTTCTCGTGCCAAAAAGCCCGTGGATCCCCCAGAGTCGACTGCAGCATAGTCATAGCGTCGGATCCATGGGAGGTGCCGTAGAAGGATATTAAAGGATGTCTGTTCCAGTTGAACCCATTGCTTGGAACGGTGGCCGAATTACCAGTCGAATAAGTGTACAAGTATGGAGGCCCGATGGTAGAGTTCTAGGTCAGGGAGGCCCGGACAGGACTTCGGGGTAGCCAGGATGGTATACTTTAGACGGGGCTTAGAAGTCTGCCAAATAAAACGGGTCAATGCAGATCTAATGGTCTGGAAGAATGCCTTCGGTGGTATAATCGGAATCGCCTGGAACAGGTATAAAAACCTGGGAAGAACATCCATCTTAAATGAGTTCATCCTGCCAAACCACGAGATGTTCTTTTGTCCGTACGCTCTCAAACGTTTCAGGGTCGATTCTAAGAGGGGAAAATAGTTTAGTTTGTAAAGGTCAGTCATGTCGGTGGGAATTTGAACACCCAGATATTGAATAGCTCCGGATTTCCAACGAAAGGGGAAATTCCCCATGGTCCTCACAAGTTCTGCCTGTCCCAGGGATATATTAAGGGCTTCGGTTTTATGAAAATTGATTTTAAAATTGCTGACTGCACCATATTTATGAAACTCTGCCATCAACGACGGGAGAGTAATGTGTGGCTGGTATACGTACAGCAGGAGGTCATCAGCATAAAGAGAGACCTTATAATGAGCACGGTCTACCCATAGACCGTGCACACTGGGATTCTTTCTAATTTCCACTGCCAAATGTTCCATAACTACTGTGTATAAAAGGAGCGACAGAGGGCAGCCTTGTCGTGTGCAGTTCCCAATGGCTATTGAGTCTGACATTGCACCGTAAATTCTAACCCTCCCCAAAGGTCCGGAAAATAGAGCCTCAATCCTATGTAGGAAATGGCTCCCCAGGCCCATCTGTCGTAAGGCCGAAAACATGAAACCCCAGTGTACACGGTCAAAGGCCTTCTCCGCGTCAATCGACAGCAAAGCCAGTGGTTTGTTTTAATTTAGCATGTGCAGTCAAAATGAGGGTCTTGCCTGTGCCATCTCTCGCCTCTCTCCCCCGCACAAACCCCACTTGGTCCGAATGTACAACTAAAGGCAGGAGGGGAGCCAACCGGTTAGCTAAAATTTTTGCGTAGAGTTTTACATCAACATTAATGAGGGATATTGGGCGATAATTAGTCACCACCGTGGGGTCTTTCCCTGGCTTCGGTATTACTGTAATAAAAGCCTCTAAGGATTGTGGGAGTCACTCGTAATGGAGTTAAAGACCAACGTCATAATGGGATTAAGTTGCTCTCGGAACATCTTGTAGAAACAGCAATATATTTTATTGTCCCTATTGTAAATTACTTTTTTTTATTAAAAAAAAAAAAAAAAAAAGCAACAACCGGCGGCCAATCACTGATGTGCCTCAGTGACCAGCGCTCAATGGCTCTGAAGGATGCACGCATGGATGCGGTGGAAAAAAAAAAAGTCCTTGCCAAAAGCGAGCACAGGTGCCAATCAGTGTTTGCGTTTGGTCAGCACCTTGGCAGCTGTAGGAAAGAAAGGTGTAAGGGGGGGGGGGTTGGAGGGACCTGGTAAAAAATGGTGAATAATTAAAAAGTTTTGGAAATCAGCAAGCAGGAATATGGACCACTGATCAGCGCGTGGACGCATGCATGGAGGTGGTGCAAAGGAAGGGGAGAAAATAGACAGGGACAAACAAAAAAAAAAAGGCGTAGAAAACTGGGAGCATGGATGTTGATCAGTGATTTGTGTCACCTAGTCTCCCCCTTCAACCTATCCTAGTAATAAACTGGTTAAATAAAAACCTAATCCCGTCCAAATGAACTGTTGTGACGTCATCACTCCTTCTGCACCAAGGCTAAGATGGCTCAGACAAAGCAGAGGGATAGCTTTCCACTACTGGATTTGGAATGGTTGGGGGATATGAGAAAGATGGCAGATCTACATGACTCAGGTAATGTGTGAGATTCTGCCTCCTTGGAGCCTGCACTGTTCAGAATACTGTTGATGTACACAAGGTAATACTAAAATTCTAATGGTTCAACACCAATATTCAGCAAAGTGTGCACCATTGTATATCTACTTGCTCATGCTTGAATCTGAGGCCACCATTGATAAATCATTCTCAAGAGATCAGTATCGTTGGGAGTTTTGTTAGCAAAAAGTTGGGAGTTTTGTTAGCACTCATAGCGATGGTTCCCTGAAGATTGTCCTAGGAGGCCAAAATAAGAAGCTGATAGAGGCTTGTTTGGCTTCTTTAGCCCCTGTTATTGCTGGGGTGTAAAGGGTTTTTCCCATCGTTCTCAAATACGTGAAGTGAACAGCCCAATAATCAGAAATGGTATTTACCCCCTCAAAATGCCTGAAGATGGTCATCACTGAAGGACCAACCTAGACACTTCGTAAAGAACGGTCAGATGCAGAGAATTCCTGGGATTCTGCAACCACCATTAAAACTAGCAGTCGCCAATACTGAAGGCTAAGTAATAGGAAGCGTGGGTTCAAGCACAAATGTTTTAGAGGGACTAGAAAGTACGTTATGAACTTGTTGGTGTAAAGCAGGGAGAAGGATATGAATTTATCACCTACAATGATACAGGAAGAGATCTCGCCTTGGTCCACTGTGCTGCCATCGCAGTGAATTCAGGCACCTTTGAGGCAAAGGTTCACAGCTTATTGACGCCTATCCTGGAATCTAACCAGGCTAGGGGCTTAGGGGATGGGTAGACCACTTTCCACATGGGCCCATCTCCCATTTGAGCCCTTTCCAGTCACTTAGATTAGGAAAGGAAACATGAATTTTCCCTGATCTTGAAGAAAGTCTTGACCTCACTTTTTCCAATCCTCTAATTTGTCCTTTGGTAATTATCCAGTAATCTTTAAAAACACATTGTAGAAATGAAGCAACATCATCCCTGTAAAAGGCAATCACACCGTAGATTTCAATGAAGATTATTTTCTAGAATGAGAAACTACTCATTATAACGGATGGCGCCATCTGGTAAATCAAGTCAGGCCAATGCTGGCTGACGGCCCCGTCCATCTGTATCAGTGACACATCATCTGTGCATAGAAATGTAAATTTATGTCAACGGGCTAAATATATTTTTAATGAATATTGGAGAATTTCATACTTTACACTGTCATATTCAGACTGGATTTCTTTGTAATTCATACACCTTGGACACAGTTCTATAGATCTTTCAGCCTTTCATATTGGTATTTAATATTTTATAGTGAGGGAGAAGAGAAAAACAGAAGGACAGATTTTTCAACCTTTCTTAGATAAGGTTGTCCAAGACTTCAATGGCCCTATTCCGCAGATAGCCCTTCACTGATTTTTGTAGATGACCTAACACCCAGCACACCAGCAGGTCTCATGGTGACATCTGAAAGTAAACAGTAAATGGGCAACCACAGCGCCATACACTGTGTAGTGGCCGTTCTCTGGTTACCGCAACCCAGGCCTAATTCACTTCAATGAGAGCCTTTGTCAAGGATTATATGTATGTGAGGTGGTCAGAAGATTTGAGCAATGTGAAACTGAGCCCCAGCACGACTAGTTCTGCATTGCTCAGATCTTCTGACCACCCCATACCTTGAGAAAGGCTTTATATGACCGAAACGTTGGCTTTTTTTTTTTCTTTTTCTGCACAGGTCAGATAAAAATAACATTATACACCAAGATTTAACCTACTTTGTGTGCCAAAGTACTTTTTCTTACTATTTTCTCTGAAATACCAGACCATATACTTTAAAAATCAAGCTAGGGACTCTAGCTGGGGAGTAGACTAGTCCGATTCCTCCCCTGGCCAACTCTTCCCAGCGCTGCTGCCGGTGATTGTCAGGTCTCTCGCTATGGGACAACTCTTCCAGGTGCCTTCCAGCCATTCGAGAAAGTTAGCAATTGTGTTTTATTATTCGCTGGTTTTACGCGTCTGATATTGATGGTTCAAGCACAGATCACAGTGTCTATACTGGCAGAGGTTCTCTATGAGGTTCTAAAATTGAGGCCAGGAGACCCCGCAGCCATTTCACCCACAGCAGTCTGAATTTTGGATATGCGAAATGGTCCTTACTGTGCTGGAACTACCATGTTGCCCACTCTATGGACAGAGTGGGGAACAGTAGCAAGGCAGAGTGGGTTTCTATGGGTCTTGAATGGCACCTAGCTATTATGGCTTATATTAGGCAATATCTGCCCACCCCATACTTTATTTCGTCCTTCAATTACACAATTAGGGCCCCATAAACTTCTATGGATTCTACATTACGGCTTCTTATAACTCATGAGCTTCTACAGACATAAGGCCATAGCTGCAATGGAAGTGCGCAGAAGTGGACCAATAAATTAAGATTTACTAAAATGGAAACTTAGACTGAAGAATTCAGCAATTTGAATAAAAAAAAGGATATTTCAATGACTACATTATTTTGTTTTTATTGAATTAGGCACTTTACATGAAGAATTCTGTACCATTATATTTACAAAGTATAAAGCTACATTTTTTTTTTTTCATTTTTTTTCCATGAATTTTTATCATTTCTTTAAAAAAAAAAAAAAAAAGGACATTATGTCAAGAGTAATAAAATATACATATTGTTGATTAATAAAAAATAACTAACAAGTTCTATAATTAAAATGAGGAAAAGGATCAGTGTAAAATAAAAAAAAAAAAAAAAAAACATTAGACTTTCTCCTTAAAAAAAAAATTTTTTTTTTTTTTTTTGGTCATGAAATAATTAAGACTGAGTGGCTTAAAAAAAAAAAAAAAAAAAAAAAAAAATAGTAACAGGTTTTTACTGAGTACACAACCCAAAGTTGCTCTGTAGCCTATGGTTTATTGGCAGTGCCCAGGATAGCTAGCTGTCAAAATTATTTATACTTTTTTTTTTTTTTTATAAATAATTTTGGGATTGTGACCTTTTACGCAAAATTAACACAGTATGCCTCTGGGTATTGCATCGGGACACATTACATTCAAATTTTAGATTTTTTTTTTTTACATTTGTGGGTGTTCAAAAAAAAAAAAAAAAAAAATATACATATATGATAAAATTTTATGAAGAGGAACAATCCCCCCCAGCGTCTAACGGTGCAGGCAGTTATCAATGCATGAAAAAAAAAAAAAAAAAAAACACATCTAACTTATTTGTAAGGCAGTGTAAAAAAAAAAAAAAAATACACAGATCATGATCTAGAGATGTGCATTTATATATGTATTTATACCACAGTATAAATAAAAAAAAAAAGTACAACTTATCTCGTATATTAACATTCCCCATGATTGGTTCAGCTGATTCCTTTACTATGTCTTTCGCTCACATTTAAAAAAAAAATAAAAAAAAGGTTAATTTCTTCTATGTATACCCAGTACACAAAAAATATATATATATTTAAAAATATATATATAGACATATATATGTGGCTACAGCCTAGCATTATACAATTTAAGTATTACAATATTGGTAACACCAAAAAAGGTTTCTTCCCCCCCATTAACCACAGGGCAATGTAAGCAGAAAAACAAAAAAAAAAACAAAAAACAAATCTTCAGCGTGAAAATTTGATGCAATTCTTAAAAAATTTGATTGAACGATGGGCAAAATTTTTCTACACCCCTTAACTTCTTGTAATTACAATCTGACAAATCAGCAAGAAACAATATAACAAGCACTGTAAAACAGATGGGAAGTCAAAAGAATTTGCAGCTTTTACCGCCTTGAAATTGATGGAAATTGTAAAAAAGAAAAAAAAAAAAAAAAAATCATAAAAAAGGTAAATGTCTAAAAATTAAAATTTCAAAATTAGAATTTTCTTCATTTTTTTTTTAAACAATAAAAAAAATGTCTAATGGCAGAGTGTAACAATTTCATTCAAATTTGAGGGGTAAAAGCCTCAAAATTGTGACTATACTACAGTAAAATTAAAAATTCTTGCTAAATTTTTGTACCGCTTCTTTGAGACACAGTCCGGGTGGAATTTCCTTTTTCTTCCAAAAAAAAGAAAAAAATATGAACAAGAGGAATTAACAGATAAAAATATTGTCTATTAAAAAGTCCATCTAAAGTCATAATTAACCCCCAAAAGTGGAGCAGCATAGGGCAGTGACTATAGCTTTGTTTTCTTAAAAAAAAAAAAAAGCAGGGAAACACCTCCTTTTAACAATTGTAACATTTTCTTTTTTTTTTTTCTGTGCACATAATAGATTTTATATCTGCGGATAAAAAATAAAAATGAAGTCTTTTCTCCTTGCAATAAAAAAAACAAAAATATTACTGTTATGAAAAGGTTTGTACAAAAAATACAAGTATATATATTTATATATATAATGGTCCCCTTGTAGAGAAGTTTTTTCTTCATGGTCCCGTCATAAAACATTCTTACAGAATCACTTGAGACTTCATTTTTTGTTTGTTTTGTAGAGTAAGAAGGAGCAAAGTAGCAGGAAAGCCACCGTCAAAGGGTGGCACATCGAGTGTGGAGCACGGAGAATTAAAAAAAAAAAAAAAAAGTCAACGCAAGGGCAAGATGTGAAGGCAACGACAAAACAACTAGGAGGTCCTGTGCAGGTCAGGCAAACACCTGCATATTGGTAGCTTGCTCTGGTAGGTGAGACGTTGGGCCTTGTGTGCCACCCACTACCACAGGGCTTGGAGTGGCGTCGGACCACTCAGATACCGAGTGAGGTGATGGGCTGGACCACTGCTCTGGCGACTCCGGAGAGGGTGTCAGGTAAGGGTGCTCACTCGGGATGTGTAGGTAGTGTTTCGGGGTTTCTTCTTGAGAAGGTGCGAAGGTCTGCTGAGACGAGGCTTGAACGGTCGGTGGCGTCTGTATGCTGCCTTCGTTAGGAACACTTTGCTGCTTAAAGAAGTTTCCTTCGCTGGGGGTAAGTGGCTGGGTTGACCTGTCGGCTACGTGCGGCATGCTCTGCTGCCTTAGATGAGTTGTGTTAGGAGGCATCTGGCACTGCTCCATCTGGATCTTCACGGGGCTTTGCATTGCTATCTGGTTCTGCAACATCAAGACCTGCTGAGCATGAAGCTGATGCAAGTTTGGGACTGATCCAGCAGGAGCCCCTGCCATTACATTGCGTGCTTGATGTGAAGGATTCAAATGGCTTTGCCAAGTAAAGGGCATGTTGCCTGAATTTAACATGCCAAGGTTTAACCCGTTGACAACGCAGCTCGGAGCTCGTTGCAGTGGTATTCTTCCTTGCAGAGCCAGCATCGCATTCCCTTGAGCATCACCTATCTCATTTAATCGTGCCAGAGACACAGCGAAAGGCCCTTCCATAAGCCCATTCACAAGAGGGGTGGAGGGCACAGAAATGGATCCAAGGTGAAATGTGCCAGGGATCTGCATGGCTGGGGATCCAGGATTGGCGCTGTATGCACGGGGTGAATCAAGGGAATCTACCGGTGAAAGGGTGACTGAGCTCTCCAGTAATCCTCCACTCCCGGAAGGGCAATCAAGAGACAACTTTTTGTTTCTGTTTTTTGCTTCCTTGGCTTCTGCTCGATTCAGGCTGGCTCCGCCAGATTTGGCACCTGACCGGCGATTCTTTTTCCCTTGTGGGGTTTGCTTGATGTTGCCCATGAAGCCATTTGGAGGGCAAAGAAGTGGTGACATGGTGTGCCCTCCCATTGTTCCCTGTGACCCTCTGACTGTGTTGTGTTCCTCCAGGAGCTGAACAATATCATGGTGTAGTCTCTCCTGTGCAATGTCACGCGGGAGTCTGTCCATGTGATCGGTAATCTCACGATTGGCGTAATGGTCAAGAAGAACTTTTGCGGCTTCGTAACTTCCCTCTCTGGCAGCCAGGAATAATGGGGTCTCCTCCTGCAGGGAAAAGCAATTATTTAGAAGAGATAATAACTTAAAGTTCTATCAGACGTGGAAAAACTAAGGTAATCGGGATGATCTCTGGCTCGGTGTGAACACCACACACACACACCAACATCTAAGGGATTTAACATTGAGTCTAGAAAACCAGAAAGGAACGGTGCTCCTTCGTATTGCTGAACCTTTTAGACTACCAGACATCACATCTAAGTACCCCCACACACTCACCTTGCTATCCTGCATATCTTTATTGGCACCATTCTTAAGCAGAGCCAAGGCCGCGTCAATATTATTGACGGCTGCTGCCCAGTGCAGAGCAGATTTTCCTGTCAAAATATACAGGCCTGATCAGATTCAAGGGAAAAAAAAAACCCAAACCCTAAAGTTGACAACCAACACATTAAAAAAAGGAAAGACAACACTAACCAAGTTCATCAACGGCATTGACATCAGCATGGCAGGCTATCAGCTCTTCCACCATGCCCTCCACAGCCAGTCGGGCAGCCAAGATTAGCGCTGTGGATCCATCACCCATTCGTGCATCCAAATCAGTGGAACGGTTTCTGATCAGGATCTGCAATGGAAAAAAAATAAACAAAAATGCTCATAGGATTGGTAATAGCAGATTTTTTTTTCTTCCAGTCAAAAATGTAGAAAAGCGGAGTGCCAATTCTTGTAAGAACAGCAGAGGTCATATGAGCGGTCATTGAAATTTTATTTTCCCCCCCGAAAAAAGAGATGGCAATTTGGCCATTACTTACCTGGAAAACTCCTTGTGCGTCAGCAGCCACGGCAGCATGCAGTGGGGTCCGGCCGGTATTATCTTGTGCGTTAGGATCTGCGCCGGCATCCAACAACCTCTTCGCAGCATCTGCTCGGGCATAACGAGCTGCGAGGTGTAGCGCCGTCTCACCGGTCCGATCTGTCTGAGCCCCCAATGATGCTCCTTGGCAAATAAGATCAGCAATAGCCGAAACCTCCCCTTCTTCCTCCTCCTCTTGTGATTCAGGCTCTAGGCCGCCTCCCAGGAAGGAAGCCAGCATAAGAGGGGTGAAACCATCTTGACAGAGGAAAAAAAAAAAAATATGTGAGCATTTACCCTGTAGTGAGTAAATAGTACTGGTACATGTCAATAACATGGGGTACTTAGTTAACACTCTTGTGAAAAAAAAAAAAAAATGTAAAAAAGTCATCCCACCGCGACAAGGTGTACCTAGTCGGAATGGTCCTATCTCTAGTATTAAATCCGCACCTTGTGTCAGCGGTCCTCAATGTAGATTTGGCAGAGCAGGACGGGGGTCCAACTGCGCATACATCTATACATGGGAAGTTCTATAGATAAATGCCTAGCTCAAAAAGGGGAAGCCATGTCCCAGTTTGTACAGAGTACAAGAAACTGCAGCAAAACTAAAAAAATGAGCTGGAACATAAAAGTTGTTCTACATAAAATATACAGGAGCATGTCCACACTGTGGCCATTTCGCAGACAAAACGCAAGAAAAAGGGCATATACCCTGAAGCAAGTAAATAGTAATAGCACATGTAAATAACATAGGCTACTTAGAGACAGGATTGTCCCAATTGGGGTACACCTTGTCGCGGTGGGATGGCTTTTATGCTTTCTTGATAAAAACTGTTAACCAAATGCCCCATGTTTTATACATGCACTATTACTGTTTATTTACAAACAGGGTATATACTCATTTTGTGTTTTTTTTTCTCTTGGGTTTTGTATTTTGTGTGGGATAAGAGTGTTAACAGCATGATTAGCCACCTGCTAACTACCTGTGTGACCATAGTTTGATTTCCCGTAAATGCATGTACTGAACCTGTCAAGTGAGGTTCTCTTTCCTATACAATGCACTGCTTCTCTTGGAAACACTGGCATGGTTTAGGATCTTTCTACTTAAGATGTTGTAGAATTAGTCATGCATATTCAGCATGACAAAACTAAGGCCGGTGATTTTCTGATGACGAGCTCTTCATGGCCCATTGTTTAAATGAGATTTTTAATGTACTTTTTGGTTCTGCGTCCAGCAGAAAAATAGTAAGTCAGTGAAAACCTTTGATATCAGCGGGGGTTTCTTAACGCTCCCTTAAAGATTAAATCAGGAGCGAGATGGATCCGGCCTGGTGGATTTCCAGTGGCCGATCCTTTTCTTCTCCCTGGAGATAAGTATTTGTAAGACGAGCCTCTCCGAGAACATAAGAATGCTCTGCCAAGCCAAATGTGTCTGTACATGGGAAATTCGAGAGAGATAGCTGCCAGACAATCATTCGGCCGGCAGTTAAGTAATGTGTATAGGGGTTGCCTTAAAAGTCGATAGATGTGTGGCAGAGTGAAGAGTAAGAAGCCTAGTTTGTGTCCTCACCTGGACCTCGTACATTGACATCCATGCCATCACTTTCATAGTCACCCTGAGGTGGTGTCAATGCTGTAGCTGGAGGAAGTCTAATATCTGCGGCTGCCAAGTGGTGTTGTGTCCAGGGACGAGGGTCAACAGGATCCTGCCGGCATGGTGAAAGCTCCTCAGTCTTCAGAATTAAAATCAAAAGTGAGTGAACTCCTTTTCTTGTTAAAGTTTGGTTCAGCCTAAAGTTTAACATCTAGAAAACTCCGCATTACCTTGAGTCTTTTCGTCTCGGGGCAGTCTGTCTCCGTCCAGTCTTCAGATGGATCTTCCATGAGACGTTCTGCTTTGGCAATGTTCCTGCAAAAACATCAACGAGATGATTATGGTATCAGAAGTGACCATAGATATGATCCATCAGATATCTTGGTCCATCCTTACTTGAGCCCAAGAGCATCTTGACCAACAGGCTCCCGGCGGTCTCTGTCCTTCTTTAAGATGAATCCTTCAGGAAACCACAGTGTACTATGTGCTCTTTTCCTGCGAGATACCAGGACACCCAATATGGCCACCACTAAAACCAGAAGTCCGGCCACTGCCACTAGTGGCAGCAGATGGAAAGCAGAGGTTTCTTCTTCTTCTTCTTCCTTTTTATGACCTGAGAAGAGAACAGGATAGTCATATAATAAAGTATATGATGGCCATTATTCCTGTCATTTCTGCATCCCCTCATCCTTGGAACAGGACTTACTGGTTACAGATATCAGTGGGTAAGGAAAATGCAGCTTGTCAACCGCGCTGAGTCCGGCCAAGTAGTCTGCCGCGCTCTCTGCATCGGGGAAGCATTCCGACATCTCCTTGTCGTCCACTTGTTTCTTACATAAGCGATTATCAATTTCCAGTGACACCTCAGATCTGTATATGGGAGGTAACAAAACAAACCCTCAAAAATGGGTTTACTCCATTTCCACATGTGATGGCAAGAACATATGTATACACCAGTCTAATAAGGGTAGCCTTGTACTCACCCTATAATATCATGATCCAGCTCTCTAACACGTCGCTGTGACGTCTGGCTTTTTCGGTAGGGTTTGATCATGTACTTCCCATTTTTGTCCAGACGGAATCGAAGACTGGTCCTCAGGATAGCACTGAGGCTCTGCAGGAAGGCCGTGCTCTGCTTCATCAGCTGCTCAGGTGGAAGCAGAACCACTACGACCAGAACGCCATCTGCTAGTTGTTCTCCATCTCGACCTCCGGCGCAGTCAAGGCCATCCCATCCGCATTCTTCAGAGTTGCATCCTTGATCACAGCGCCCGTCACCATAATGGTCCATGCAGTATTTTGCATAGACTGGGCTGAAAATAATAAAAAAAAAAAAAAAAAAATGTAAAAAGTGCACTCATGCATCATATTATCCATTGCCTGGCCAAGGTAATAATGGAATTATATAAAGTGAAATGCAAATGAGGAGTGCTGCCCTGTTCACCATTCATTTCTCCTGTATCCAAACTTCCTCCGCTATCAAATTCCTATGACCCAGCAACTATACGCTGATGAGTGACAAGAATGAGAGACAGCAGTCTACAGATGGGTGTCTATTTCTTGGAACAAGCTATTGCAGTCTTGCACTAGTGGGGTCTATCATTCATCGTGGATCTGAAGAACTAGGCGTTTCAAGAGTGTAGTTCTTCACATCTATCTTTTGGAGAAGACTCTGGTTTAGCTTAATATTTTAAGTTATGTTGTAAAAACTTGGTTACCCATTTGTGCACCCTGTCATACACGTATTGTGGATGTAGGGCAGGGCTCCCCAACTCCAGTCCTCAAGGCCCACCAACAGGTCATGTTTTCAGGATTTCCTTAGTATTGCCAAGGTGATAATTGCATCACCTGTACAATACAAGGGAAATCCTGAAAACATGATCTGTTGGTGGGCCTTGAGGACTGGAGTTGGGGGACCCTGATGTAGGGTGCATGTGGATACAGCGGAACAGGAGCTGAGCCTGCTCCATGTGTGGCAGGTGCCGACTGTGTTATACAGCCGGCACCTTCCTCTAACAACCACAATCCACGCTAGCTCAGATTAAGTGCCACTGTCACCATAATCATTTAGATCTTGTGGTGTGTAAGGAAGAGAGAGGTTCCCTATTTCCTCTCTCAATGACCCATACAGTTAAATAAAAAACAAAAAGCAAAACAGTTAAAAAAAGTTAAAAGGCATATTGCAAATTTTACCCACACAGTAAATGTTGTAAAGGAAAAAAAATATATAAAAAATAAAAAAAAGCTAGAATTATATTGGTTTTTTTTGGTCATTTCATCTTTAAAAAAAAACAAAAAAAAAAACGATCAAGTAGTCAAATGAAAATAACCACCCCCTCTCCCACCCAAATATTCCACTGTCCACCACCTGACTGCTCCTCCAACAAAGGTGCACCCCCCAACCTAGTTTTTCCATGACTTACTTGCAGCTGCGTTCGCCTCCACCTCGACAGTCGAAGTTATCGTAGAGGCATTCTGCGGTCGCACACTGGGGATCGCACTGCGAGTTGTTGAAGAGGGCCCGGCAGTCTTGTCGAGGGCAGTTCTTCCACGGGTCGTCTCTTTTAAAGATGCAGTCTCCGCCATCATATTGGCATTCCTTGGAGCTGCACTCCTTATCACAATGGCCGTCCCCTATTTTATTAATGCACTGAGGGGGGCTACATTCTGGATCCTGGGGTGGGAAATTCACTATGGGAGGTTTAATATCACATCGTGGTCCCAAAAACCCAGGAGGGCAAATGCAGTTGAAGAAAGGAAATTTGGGGGAATGGACGCACTGGGCATTGTTCTGACATGGAGAAGGGGAACAAGAAGACAGACGAGGGGCATGCGTGGTATTGAGAAGCCGACAATCTATGCCAGGCGGGCACACACAGCGGGGGCCCTGGGGCGAGGGGACACATGTGTAGCCAGAAGGGCAGGTAAGTTCTCGGCAGGACTTTACTGTATGCTCACATGAGGGGCCAGAAAAGCCCTAAAAAAAAAAAAAAAAATAAGGGAAAAAAAAAAGAAAAGCAAATGAGTGAATGTATTTTGTCAAGGATAATTGAAGGGGTAGTCTAGATTAGGCAACCATTGCCTTAATGGATCACCCACTGACTTTTACTAGTTAGGTAAGAGGGGTGTAAAAGAAAAATGCTTACCGAGGGGCAGCGACAAGTGTATCCAAGAGGGGTGTTTACAGTGACACGACACACTCCGCCATTATGGCAAGGTCGGGACTCGCAGGTGTTCACTACGCTCTGGCATCGCCGACCTGAAAAGGCCACACATACGTGTTAGATAGAATATGGCTGTCAGTACGAAAGTAGCCCAAAAGCAAATAGGGCGTCATTCTAGTAAAACTGCATGAAAATTGGCGCCAAAAAAAATATGGCCGCCATAATTGCTCACTCAAGCTTTCTGAGACTCCTGAAAGGCAATTCTAACAAGGTGAGAAGACATTTCCTCCTTCTCCTTACCGGTGTAGCCGTTCTTGCATATGCACTGATAGTCGTTGGCCATCTGGACGCAGTCGCGGGTGTTGTGGGCGACGCAAGGCGCAGACAAGCACTCATTGATGTCACCCTCGCACCTCTCTCCAGTGTAACCAGGAGGACAATTGCAGCGGTAGCCACCAACTTTGTCTACGCACGTCCCGTTGTTCAGACACTTCGGCAGTCCTGCATTAGTGAGTGAGGAACAGTCGTCCTCATTGATCTCACAAAGCACGCCTGTAAAATATGGGAAAAATGGGATGTGAGTGAACACAGTGCCAGGGAACAGGCACTGGTAATGGAGATATTATAGTGTTAGGTAGAAGCCAACTTATCAATACTTTATAAAAAAAAAATAATAGAAATAATTAACAATGTATAAATATTTATATATAATTATGAATATATAATATTTATAAATATTATTATTATATTATTTATAAATAATAATTAGTGATCTCACCAAGGGTGCCAGGAGGACAAGAGCAGATGTAGCGCCCAATCAAGTCAATACAGGAACCTCCATTTTGGCAGGGATGGGACTGGCACTCATCTATGTCAATTTCACAGTTCTTTCCTTCAAATCCAGCAGGGCACTAAATGAGGGGAAATTAAAAAAATAAATAAAAGTTAAAGTACGTAGACATATATTTAAAAATATAAGTAATTAAAATAAGATGCAATAAAAAACAAACAAATAAAACGTAATACAAGCTATGAAGATAAAATGTGATGATGAAAACCAAATAAAAAGCAACAAAATTATAAAAAACAATGAAAAAATAACATACAAAAAAACCCCATCAATGATAAAAAAATAATAATGTAAACAATCATAAAAACCTATTATAACTATTAATCACCCTTACTCACCTCGCATACATATCCACCCAGGTAACTATGACAGGATCCTCTATTCTGACATGGGTCTGGGTCACACTGATTAATGGGGGTTTCACAGTAGCTGCCAGTGTAGCCCCCTCGGCAATAACACTTGTGAGAGGTGCCGGTACTTATGCAGGTTCCCCCCGAGTGACAAAGCTGATCGAGACGAACACCTAAGGCACAAACACAGACCGATTTACAAGGAGGTGTTGCAGGTGTCAATGCTCTTCTGAACCATCTGTTGACATCTCCGTCCTACCTTTTTTACTGGCTGCCGCTTCGCACGAGACGCGGGGCACATCACAGTAAATCCCTGCCCATCCTGGAGGGCAATCGCAGTGGATAGAGGGGCCCTTCTGTATGCACCGACCACCATTTTTACAGGGATAACTCTGGCACAGATCCACTAGAATCTGAAGCAATGAATTGAATAAAGGGTTAAAAGAGGACATGATCCCCCCCCCCAAAAAAAAAGTACTGTTCAGTTCTATGATCTGATCTTTAGGGGGCAGTATTACAGCGCTTCATTTCAATAGTTTGTTTTTTTTAATTATTTTTGTGAAGAAATTAAGGCGTAAACCGTCGTTTTAACTTTTATGTCATAAATAAATCAATCGTACAAGTGAAAATAAGCAGCTTTGTAATTTATCTTAGAGAAATTTGCTTCTTTCTAGGCCAAAATTGATCAAAATTCTCAATTCGGAGGTAAAATCTGTATTTGGTGAAGACAGACTTCCCCCATTACTGACATAGAACTGTATCCATAGCAACTGGCATCTCCTCTCTCAGTAATGGGGAAGTCGGTCTTCACCGAATACAGATTTTACCTCAGAATTGAGAATTCTAATGATGACCGATCAATTTTGGTAGAGAACGAAGCAGATTACTCTGATAAGATATATTACAAAGTTGCTTATTTTCACGTGAACTATTGATTTAGGAAAAGAATATGTACAGGGATTTTCTAAGCTTTTTCCTGAAAAGCTCAATAATCTGTGGTGCAGATGTTGTCTAACTAATTCACAGGGAAGCGGGCATGGTCCGTCAGGTCACATTGGTGTAGGAAAGCTTTAACCTAGTCGACTAGTCAGAACCCTCCTTCTCCTGTTAGTACACTGCTACACACTGCTCATCTGAATGCAGAGGCTGCTGTGATCACAGGACATTATTAGAGAGTGATTTAATACCCCCCCCCCAAAAAAAAATAGATTAGATTTCTGTAGTATTATATCCGTAAAGGGAATCTGTCACCCCTTTTTTGAGATATCATATAATGATATCATTCAATTGTGTGTCACATAAGGATTCTCTTAGTACTTTTGCTTCCCCCTGACCCCGCACCTTTCATGCATAAATACCTTGTTTATATCGGTTCAGATGTATGTAAACTGCCGCTGTCCGGTCCGCTGGGCGGGGCTTATTCACCTGCTCCTCCCCTCCCTGTCTTGCTCTACACAAGAAGAAATGCATAGAGCAAGACAGGGAGGGGGGAGCAGGTGAATAAGCCCCGCCCATTGGACCGGACAGCGGCAGTTTACATACATCTGAACCAATATAAACAAGGTATTTATGCATGAAAGGTGCGGGGTCAGGGGGAAGCAAAAGTACTAAGAGAATCCTTATGTGACACACAATTGAATGATATCATTATATGATATCTCAAAAAAGGGGTGACAGATTCCCTTTAACTTGATCTTTCCCGTTCTGTTTATCTCCTGCTCCTGACATCGGCAGGGAGGAAGTAAAGGGCAGCAGTAACTTATGTCAGGTGTTACCCGGCCCCTTTAGATAGTCTAAAAAGAATAATTCAGTAGGGTATGGCCAGAGGCACAGGAAAAAGCCTCTCTCAGCTTGAAATCAGTTCACCATATCCTGAAGCATGATGGGAGTAACATTACAAATGAAGAAAATTGCAAGAGGCGCCCTGGACTACCATACTAAATAACTGATCATTTTTAGCCATGCCCACTTGGTAATGCTCCTGCCATGACCTTTACATTGGAAATTTTTGGGATTCCTAGACACATTTAGTAGCCTAATTTCTGGTTATGCCCCCAGCCATGCAAGCACAACATGGCTACCTTACCTGACATTGAGTTCCTGTGTATCCATTGGGACAGATACAGCGATAGGACTCCACCTTGTCCACACACGTGGCTCCGTTCTGGCAGGGATGGGCGTCACACTCATTTACTTCGTGCTGGCAGTGAGACCCGGTGAAGCCGAGACGGCAGATGCAGCTGTACGTGTCGACGCCATCCACACATGTACCGCCATTGAAACATGAACTGTGGGCAGACGATAGAAATGGCAAATCAACCAACAGAGAGTGTATGAGATATTGTCAAATATAAGTCTAAACTTCAGCCATTGTGAGTGCAGTTTTTTTTTTTTTTTTTGCTACGAATCTGAACTTTTGCATTTAAATTCTAAAAGTAAACGAAAAAAATAGATGTGGGAACAAATTTTTTTTTTTTTTATAAAGGATTAAACAGTTTCGATAATTTTGTATACACTATGTTGGATCTCGACATTTTATACTACATTGCTCATCCATCCCGATCTTTACAAAAAGGACCGGTCACTAGATTTTTTTTGTTTTTTAAAATTTAAACCGAGTACTTCCTTTAGTTGGCGTTGCTCCACTGATTCTGAAACCATTTTTATTTTTCTTCTGTGCCCCTCCGTTTCAAAGTTATGCCCTCCTGTAATAATGATGCAATTTCTCTCCTTCGACCAACTGGGCGTAAATCACAGAACTGAGTGGGCATCATCTCCTCTGATGCTGGCCAATCAAAACACAGCCACGCCCACAGAGAAGTTCTGTGATATACACCCAGTTGGTTATAAAGGGAAAATTTGCATCTTTATTACCGGGAGGGCATAACTCTGGAACAGAGGGGCACAGAAGAAAAACTGTTCCCAAATCAACGAGCAGCAGCAATTGGAGATACTCAGTTTAGAGAGGATATTTTACTTTTTTTTTTTTTTTTTTTAAATTAAAGGGTTATTCCCATCTTATAAAATAATAAATCACCGGGATACGTCATCATTGTATGATAGCGCTTTGGTCCTACCTACAAGAACCTGACCTAACCGTGGAACGAAAGGTGTGCAAAGTTGATGCAGCGATGTGTCACCTGGATAATGCTGCTCCTGAGGATGTGCTATGCACAGCGCTGTGGAGCTGTGCTCTAGGACCCCTGCATAGTGGCAGGCACTGCATATCACTCCATATCAAATCAAAAGGTACTGCAAATTACCCCAAAACACCATACCAACAGTGAAGTTCGGAGGTGGGAACATCATGTTGTTGGACTGTTTTTCAGCATATGGCACGGAAAAGCTTCATATGATTGAAGGAAGGATGGATGAATGGACAAATGTACCTAGACAACCTTGATAAAAATCTGCTGCTGTCTACCAGGATGTTGAAGATGAAACGAGGAAAGACCATTCAGCAAGACAACGATCCCAATCACACACCCAAGGAAACTCTCAATTGGTTTCAGAGAGAGAAAATAAAGCTGCTAGAATGGCCAAGCCAATCACCGGACCTGAATCCAATAGAAGACTTATGGAAGGAACTAAAGCTCAGAGTTCATAGAAGGAGCCCACAAGACCTTCAGGAAGTGAAGTGTGGCAGAATGGGACAAAATTACACCTGAGCAATGCCTGCGACTAGTTTCTCCATACTGGAAGCTGTCATCACTAACAAAGGCTTTTGTATGAAGTATTAAATAAATTTCAGTAAGCGTGTTCAATCCTTTTTCCCTGTGCCACTTCTCATTATTACACATAATTTATGGAATCTATGGTTTGATTACTTTCGCCTGTGTGAATTGGGTTATTGTTATTTTTTTGGGTGGGTTGTTCTTCACTCAGAAAATTGGTGACGTGTTCAAAACTTATTTCATTCGCTGTACGTGCGGCCACAAAAATAAAGTGTCAGCTACAGGAGAACCCGGCAGCGCGTCCCATGAGTGCAGAAGGATAGGACATGTTGAAATCCAACATGCTCATCTTTCTTCCCGCCATTGTCTTGACTCTCGCCCACAAGACTACCATGTATATAATAAGAAGTCTGGAACTACTGAAGTGTGTGTGTGTGTGTGTGTGTGTGGGGGGGGGGGTAAACGCAAGAGAGTGAGAAACGAACTTCAGATAAGAAAGCGACCGGTGAATCCATTACCTATCGGTGCAGTCCTGTATGTTGGCCTCACAAAATGGTCCCGAGTATCCGGGGGCACAGATACACACGTAGCTGTTCACGTAGTCCAAGCAGGTTGCGCCATTGCGACAGGGGTTACTAAGACATTCATTAATTTCATTCATGCATCTTGAGCTTGTGAATCCAGGCAGACAGGTGCAGGTGAAGGAGTTGACCCCATCTCTGCAGGTGCCGCCATTAAGGCACGGATCTAGGAAAAAGACGAGAGTTTTAAGTTGGCCGGGCACTGACGGCATCTGTCTAGTTTCGCTGTGGGATACACAAGTGACTCACTAGGTGCGCAGTCATTAATGTCGGTCTCACAGTCGGCTCCTGTGTAGCCAGGTCTGCAGGCACAGTTGTAGGATCCGGGGAGGTTGGTGCACTGGCCGCCATTTTTGCAAGGGCTGCGGCTGCATTCATTCACATCAATGTCACATGAATCACCTGTAACAAGAAAGATGTGACCGTCCGTGATACTGTTAAGAAGCTATACTGTCTCAGCCCATTTTCTTTTCTTCCAATTGAAACCATGTACCGAATACATTTTTTTTTTTTTAGATTTTATAAAAACTACAAAATATCATGTTTATGCTTTTTTTTCCATTTAATAAAAAAAATAAAATACGGTAGGTTTCCTAATGACCTGTTCCCATTAAAAGGAGCATGGCTTTTTATTTTTTATATTTCTTGATGTTATACAATGTATATTTCAGTTTTATTTTACTCTTACCATTCCAGCCAAGGGGACATTTGCAGGTGTAACTCTCATAGTCTGAGGTGGGTGTGCAGATCCCGCCATTATGACAGGGCTCATGGCTGCAGGGAGCAAGCACGGTTTCACAGGTCTGACCTTTAAAGAATATGGTTAAAAAAAATGAGGTATTTTACAAAAAAAACTTTTTGCAACACGTATAGTAAAAAATAATTTTCCACCATGGTATGTTTTAACTGCCTGTATATAAAAAAAAAAAAAGGGCGTAATCAAAGAAGACCCTTATCCTATTTCAGACCCTTATTAGAAACATGTCTGTCTATTAGGGCGCCATACACATTAGATAAATGTCAACCATTTTATCAGTAGGGAGCACTCCCAACTCTCCCTTGACAGATTAGGTCGGGGAAGGGAAGAGCCGGACTGTTAAAATTTCTTGGTTTCATGTGAGATAAGCCGGTAACAGGAGTCTGGCTGCAACTTTTTCCCTTCTGCCCACTGAAAACACAAACGGCAGAGCATTCATAATATATGAAGGAGGGGTGGAGTTGAGAGAGAAACCTGTTGGTTGAACGATAGTTTGGCAGACAGCTATCTAACGAGAATGGCCGGCTTTACACTAAAGGCCCGCTGGACACCACTTCAAATCGGACTACCTCATTAACAGGAAAATTGGTCATAGCTATAAACAAAACCCCAAGTTTCAAGGGAGGCGGGCAGGGGCAGAGGAGAGACAGAGTGTCCCAGAGGCGGAGGAGAGACAGAGTGTCCCAGAGGCGGAGGAGAGACAGAGTGTCCCAGAGGCGGAGGAGAGACAGAGTGTCCCAGAGGCGGAGGAGAGACAGAGTGTCCCAGAGGCGGAGGAGAGACAGAGTGTCCCAGAGGCGGAGGAGAGACAGAGTGTCCCAGAGGCGGAGGAGAGACAGAGTGTCCCAGAGGCGGGCAGTGGTGGAGGAGAGACAGTGTCCCAGAGGTGGGCGGGGTCGGAGGAGAGACAATGTCCCAGATAGGGGTGGGGAGTTCTGGAGGCGGGCAAGCATGGAGAGATCCAGACGTGGCAAGGGCCTGGCAGTGGATCTCATGGAGAACACTAGAATGCTCAGATGAGATATTTCCTGTGTGAGAGAGTCAATCTGATTAATGATCATTCGGTGGACAGCTCTCACATACCTGTATATGGCAGTGTGCACAGACAGCTGTATCCTGCAATGCCGTTCACACACGTCCCTCCATTCAGGCACGGAGCCGGGGCACACTCATTAATATTGGTCTCACACACGTTACCTAGAAAGAAAAAAAAAAAAAAAAAAAAAAAAACACACATTATACAAGAAAGCCAATCAAATTCTAGAAAGCCAATCACTTGTATGCTGGATTAAGCGTTCTTTAGAGTAGTCACAGCAAAAGTACCTATAAACCCATCTCTGCAGCGGCAAACTGGTACTCCCGTGTGGTCCACCATGCAGGTTCCACCGTTTTGGCAAAAAGTGCTGGAACAGCTGTCGGTGCTCCGTCTGTCACATGACCTGCCATGCCAGCCAGGGTGGCACTCACATGCATACCTGGAATTAAACAGGGTCAATGACTGTATTAATGACCAGCTCATTGAATAGAATCAGAAAAGGTTAAAGCGATATTGAACCGGTTCTATAGAGGAGACTTCATAAGTGGATATGGTAAAGAACTGCAGCAAAGGAGTGCTTATTTTCCAATGCATAGGAGAAAGCTTTGTAATATACACTTAACATTTCAAAAGTACTGTTTGCAGTCATTGAATTGAAATTAAAAAAAATTAAAAAAAGTGTTCCCATTCATTCAAAACAACCATGGATCTTGAAAATGGCACAAAACTAAAAAGCATACTGTACTGGAGAGCTGCAGACCTTCGTCACTGTATTTTAAATCCACTTTCAAGCATAAGAAAAACCCCATTTAACAGCAGCAGACTCATATTGATGGAAGAACTGGCATAAACCTATGCTTGACCTCCTCCACACTTACCCATCAGTGGATTTGTGACAAGTCCCGTGAATGCACCCGGGTATACAAGGCTGAATGGGGTTGCACAGAGAGTCACGAGGTCCGACGTCCTCTGGGCACACACATCGGAAGCCAGTTTCAACAACTTGGCATGTACCCCCGGCTTGGCAAGGGCTGGATGCACAGGGGGACACCTTTACATTACATAGCGGACCTGGGAGACAAAATTTCAAAACTTAGGTGTAAATAATCATTTTTATATACTGTATATGTTGAATAGCTTTTTTTTTTTTTATACACTGTCAGACCAAAAAATAAAATTGTCAAATAATCTGTGCACATTCTGTGTCGGCACTAATTTTATGATGCCAACCATATCTGTGCCCGGGATAAGAGAAGTGGGAACCATTCTAACAATTTACAGGAAGCTGTAAGGCAAATTTTCCATATTTCTTTCTTTACAAGAAGGTTTGAAGATCGGGGCTATTGAATAGCCGATACGGACGACCATAACTAATGTCAGCCAAGAACACGATTGAGTCAGTCAGCGACTTCGCTGATCCAACCTCTCCCACTATTACTTCCCTTTATTATCTCAGCTTCCTAAAATGTTCACTCTCTCCCAAATACCATTGCCATCTGCTCTTCATTAGGACGGGCCAGTATGTTCGCTGACCATTTATGGTCCCAAATGAAGGCTACGGTCATGGGAGAAAAATAGAAAAAAAACCTCCATCCAAAAATAGACAAAAAAATCCCGCAAAATTAATTTAGTAAAACCCAGAAAAAACAAACAAGGAACTATATACGGAAAAAGCCAACATGGGTCAGCAGTGCCAGCTGTCTGTGTGTGAACCATCCAAGTTACCCCGCCACCTGGTCGCTATATAAAGAAAACTCCCCCACCATAAAACTACAGGGGGTCGGCAGACTTTACAGTACAGATAATGACTGTAATTAGTCAGGAGGGGCATTCTGCATGTAAACAGCCTCAGAACCGTGGGATCTTATTAACATGCAGCTTTTATCCTGACCCAACCACAAAAATGGCATTTTGGGAACAGCTCCGGACGGTAGATTTAGTAGAGTAGTTATTTCGGGCACCCTGCTATTTAGTGTAAAACCACAGAGATCATGGACACGGCCATGAGGACAGGACATTGCGCTGAAGAACTTTATTTTGGCACCAGGAGCTGAAATCTTCCCACTTATCTTAATTAAGAATACTACATTAATATTATTATTAACGGCCATCAGCTCAATCTCGAGCCATGGGAACTTGATGGATGAACGCTCTGTAGGAAGATCGATCTTGGTAGGTCCACCAGGGTCTTCTCCGCCATTATCTTGATAGTCATCAGGTTGCTGATCTTCCTCTTCGCCTTGCTCTCGCTCCTTTTCTTCCGACCATGGTGTCCCTTCTCCAGTGATTACTCTCTTCTTATGATGTGTCCAAAGTAGACAAGTCGTAGCATGATGATCCTTTGGCAGCATGAATCAGACACATATTGCATTACTGAAGCTGTGTATGTCTTACTCTGAAGAGCTGCCGCTAGGATGACTAGTCCATGGTAGGTCCACCCGGCGGCTTCTCCTCACCCTTCTCCATTGGTTTGTAAATATATATTGATTGGGGGGGGGGGGGGGGGGGGTAACGCCTCAAAAAAACACTGTCTGCAAACTGAGATTCTGGACCAAGTTATATTGCAAGGCTCGTTAAAGAAGAAATATTTACTTTTAGGATCGCCGCTTCCAACAGATGGCGTTAGAGTTCTAGTCTTACTCTCTGATGAGACAATTTGCATATTTAATTTCCCAGAGGAGCTCTGAGGGGGTCCACCCAGAGCTACGCTACTGGTAACTGTATCGACGTGCGTAGCGCGGTCATACAGTTACATTCTGCGGCAGAGCAGGTAGACTTGATCTCCCTGCACTAACTCCCGGCCGCTATGGGGCCCTTGAGCAGCGTTGGGGGGCATTGCAAGTTCAACTACATCGGCTGTATGCCGATACAGTTGAAAGCACAGATGAGACAGGGAGCGTCACACTCCTCCCATCATTCCCCCTTGCCGTCTGACGTAACTGACGCAGACACTGACTGTGCAATTACATCACTACTTGGCGCCCGCTGTCTTGAGATGAACGGGTGCTTATAGCAGCAGGGGAACGAGGAGGAGAGGAGAGTATTGGATTTATTTTTAACGGTGAGTGCATTATACTATTTAGAGTCTATTTAGAGTCTGCATATGGGGGTGCATTATACTATATGGAGTCTGCCTATGTGGAGTGCATTATACTATATAGAGTCTACCTATGGGGAATGTATTGTACTATATAGAGTCTGCCTACGGTGAGAGCATTATACTATAGAGTCTGCCTATGGGGAGAGCATTATACTATTTAGAGTCTGCCTATGGGGAGAGCTTTATAGTGCATAGAGTCTGATAATGGGGAGTGCATTATGCTATACAAAGGCCTATGAGGAGCTCATTATACTGTCTAGAGGCCTATGGGGAGTGCACTTTATTATATATATAGTTTGACTGGGGAGTGCCTTATACTATATCAAGTCTGCCTCTCTAAAACCGTGCATTATACTATACAGAGTGACTATGGGGGGTGACAAACTACATATAGTGTGCCTATGGGGGTGCATTATACTATACAGAGTGTGACTATGGTGGTGCATTATACTATACAGTGTGACTATGGTGGTGCATTATACTATACAGAGTGTGACTATGGTGGTGCATTATACTATACAGAGTGTGACTATGGGGGTGCATTATACTATACAGAGTGTGACTATGGGGGTGCATTATACTATACAGAGTGTGACTATGGGGGTGCATTATACTATACAGAGTGTGACTATGGGGGTGCATTATACTATACAGAGTGTGACTATGGGGGTGCATTATACTATACAGAGTGTGACTATGGGGGTGCATTATACTATACAGAGTGTGACTATGGGGGTGCATTATACTATACAGAGTGTGACTATGGGGGTGCATTATACTATACAGAGTGTGACTATGGGGGTGCATTATACTATACAGAGTGTGACTATGGGGGTGCATTATACTATACAGAGTGTGACTATGGGGGTGCATTATACTATACAGAGTGTGACTATGGGGGTGCATTATACTATACAGAGTGTGACTATGGGGGTGCATTATACTATACAGAGTTTGCCTATGGGGAGTGAATTTTGCTATATAGAGACCTATGGTTAGTGCATTTTAATGTATGGAGGCCTTTGGTGGGTGCATTATATAGGCCTATGGGGAGTGCATTATACTATATGAAGGATATTTAAGGGGCCATCATACAGTGTGTGGGTGTTACAGTGAGGGGGCCACCATACACTGAGATAATGTGGGATCTTTGTACAGTGTGGGTCATTATAAAGTGTTGCAGCCATGAAACAGTTTGGGAGATACTAGGGGGTCAGTATACTCTGTGGACTATACAGTGAGGGGGCATTATACTGTGTATAAGAGAACATCATACTCTGTATAGGGGAGCTGTACAGGGGGGAGACTAGGGACATTATTAAATGTAAAGTGGGCACTTATTGTTATAGGGGAACTCATGTTATTGTGACTGTCAAATGGGTACACAGGGGTCATTATCACTTTCTAGAGGGCAAAATGTGGGCACTGTTTTGTAGTGCACTTGCACCCTGCATTACTATATTTTAGAGGGCTGTTTTACCAGATAGAGAAACAGCGAACCACAGAGCAGGTGCAGCGGCTCAGTATTGGGGTATCAGCAGGATAAGGCGTTTGTGCAGGTTGGAAATATATGGGGACGGTGCTGGAAATGTGAACAATTGTCTTTGTTGTCATCTCTGCAGATGAGTCCTGACTGCACAAGTTGTCATGTCGGTCTGGGCCAGATGGAATAAATGGGAAAAGTGAACGATTCCAACAGAAGGTCCGCTATAAGGTTACTTTCACACTTGCGTTTTTTTGCGCTGCGCACCGTGCGCAGTGCAAACGCACATAAACGCATCATACGTTTGTGCGGTTTTTTTCGGTTTCGCACGCTTTTTTTTTTTTTTTTTTTTAAAAACGCATGCTTTTTTTTTTTTGCACTGACGTGCGCATTAACATGTGCACGTCAGCGCACCCATACACTATAATGGGTGGTTGGGTGAAAAAAAGTCGGACCCAACCAACCCAACCACAAGTCGGACGCTCAAAAAATGCAACAAAGTGCATTTGGTGCGCTCAAGCGCACTCTACAAAAAACGCATGCACATACAAACATGTGTATGCGCACCCATGTTAAGAATAGGAAAAAAAAGCATGCCTTTTTTGCGCAAAAAAACAGCGCTAAAAAACGCAAGTGTGAAACCAGCCTTAGTCACTATATACCTGTGCTGTAATCTCTTGTATGTTCTGCAGCACTGGTATCTACCACTATATGGTCACTATGTGGCGGTATTATCAGTGTTGGTCTTTGTATAGAGATTATTTGCAGCAACAGCCTGCTCATCTAATGAGGTTCTCCTATATCCAATATTAAGGTGTGCCACCATAGTTCTAATGAGGGTCCCCTGGTTAGAGGCCCACTCAGAAGTTTCACCCCCACCCCAGAACAAGAACCCTTAGCTACGCTTGTGCTCCAATTTATTGACTACAAACCCTGATTCAATCAGTCTGTAGTGGAAATCTGGCAATTATCTAAAAAGGTCAAAATATTTGTGTGTGACTTTAGGCGATTTTTAAGTCAGTATGGGCCAACTCCTCCAAACTTTCGAAAAGTAAAATGGAGCTAGGTCAGGACTAAGTTCACCTTACAAATTAATCATAAGCTACGCCAGTTCCCGGATGGTGTAACATTTCAGGTGGAGGGACACACGGCAGTCAATGATCAGAGTAATTTAAGTGTGTAAATCCGACCAAAGGAGGGCGGTAAGTGGCTGCTAGAGACGTCTGGTCTTTTGGGGAAGAGTAGGATTGAGCAGTCTGATCCCACCAAGAAGGCGTAGCGGCTACTCTTATAGTTTGTTGGTACATCTGTGGGATCTTCCGAAACCACCCATCTGTGGCAAGCTGTACCCGTATCACCATCAGCCCCATTACATACATTTACCGCCCGGCCCCCTGCAATCAGAAGAAATCCTTGCTGCACGAGAGCGGCTGTACATGTCTTTGTTGCCATCTGTTTCCAGCTGGACAGAGATGTCCGGACTCCACCTCGACAAAGGTCTTATTGTATTCCAGAGGCCGTAAAAATCACATTAGACTACCACCGACATTCCTGACGTGTTTCTGCCCGATCCAAAGCCTATTGCTAGGCGTCTGCAGCACTGACCCACCGTATACCGCCAACCACAAAACAAACATATTTTACCGACCTGGAAGCCAGAAAGACTTGGACATCCCAGTGCAGAAAAAAAATAAACATACTATAAAAGAAAAAAAAAAAAAAAAATTTTTTTTTTAACCCTAATTAGTCAACCTAGCAGGTATTACATTTCTCAGAGGCTCAAAAATACATAAATTATAAATTAAAGGGGTTTTGCCCATTTTCAGAAATCCTCTGGACCCAAACCCAATTTTAAAAAAATAATTGGGCATAACTCATCCTCCCCAGGTCTAAGGCAAAGTCTCTGTCGCCAGAGAGCTCAGCACAATTGTTTTTTTGTTTTTACTTTATTTTTTAAACTCTGCTCTCCGCATACATACATTTTATTTTTGCCAAGCATTTATTAACCTTTTCCTTAAATACCGTATGATGATTGTCCGTATGGCAAGTGATTTTTTTTCTCAACATGCCGTATATAGGTGAGAAAATATACGCAGATCCACACTGCCTCATTGCATAACGTTGGTCCGAGTGTACTCAGATTTTTTCGTTTAGTCTTATTTTCAACTGCTCTTTCTCCCGACTAAGACACACTCACTTTTTAGCAAGATTTATTTTCTTGCTAAAAAGTACGTCATATCTATAATAATAAATGCCCTAACCAGCTTCTGGTTGTAACAACTTCCGTCCAGTTGTAACCGGTGACGTCGCCACACACACACACACACGCACACGCACATGTTAACCCTCAACACACCACACCGCCTCAACACACACTCCTCTCACCTTTCACCTCCACTCATGTCCACTCACTCTTTCACTCCACATACGTTCCTTTCTCTCACTCCGTTTCTCATACTCACACCGTCATCGTCGCTGCCCCGACATCTTCCTCCGCCGCCGCGATCCAGACGTTCTCCAGGCCGCCGACATGTTCTTGAGGGACACCATCTTGGATTTCGTGAAATCCCGCGATATTCAAGATGGCGTCGCCGCAACAACATGTCTCTGGCGTGGACGACATCGGGATCCAAAAAGATGGCGTCGGCGAAATCTCGCGAGATTACGCCGACACCATTTTGGATCCCGATGTCGCCATGCCAGCGACATGTTGTTGCGGCGACACCATCTTGAATATTGCGGGACTTCACGAAATCCAAGATGGCGTCCCGCAAGAATATGTCGCTGGCGTGGGCGACATCGGGATCCAAAATGGTGTCGGCGTAATCTCGCGAGATTTTGCCGACGCCATCTTTTTGGATCCCGATGTCGTCCACGCCAGCGACATGTTGTTGCGGCGACGCCATCTTTAATATCGCGGGATTTCACGAAATCCAAGATGGCGTCCCGCAAGAATATGTCGGCGGCCTGGAGAACGTCTGGATCCTGGATCGCGGCGGCGGAGGAAGATGTCGGGGCAGCGACGATGACGGTGTGAGTATGAGAGATGGAGTGAGAGAGAAAGGGTCGTATGTGGAGTGAAAGAGTGAGTGGATGCGAGTGGAGATGGTGAAAGGTGAGAGGAGTGTGTGTGTTGAGGGTTAATATAGCAAGAGGTGTGATGCTATCGCATCCTCCCGATGCGATAGCATCGGGCCATAATCTATGGTATATAAATGACGAAAGCCCCCATCTCACATAACGAGATCGTTCGCAAGATCGCTGAAACGTCACAGATTTTGTGACGCAACAGCGACCTTGCCGGCGATCTCACTACATGTGACATATAGCGGCGACCGGCCCCCCCCTCTGGATATCACTGATCGTGCTCAAATGTCCTGGGCCATTTTTTGATCGTTGGTGTCCCGCTGGCCAGCATGCATCGCTGTGTTTGATGCAGACGAGCGACCTCGTTGGCGACGCAGAACTCATGGACGCAGGTGTGAGTGGTCAGAAAAGCTGCTGTGTGACAAGGTCCCAACGACCGCCCAGGTCGTTATATGGATCTCCGCATCGTTCCTGCGTCGTTGAGTAGATCTGCCTGTATATATATATTATTTCTCTATCAGCAGGAAAAATAAAAGTTTTAACTGTCGAAAAGCAGAGGGGGAAAAGTGGAAAAATTTGGTTTCTCATCAAGTACATAAAAACAAAGTGGTAAGACAAGTAAATCTGTAGTAAATAGATTCAGGGGAAAAAAAACAAAACAAAAAACCAACAACTACGTCTCTAGGAGAATCATGGCAGCTTTGCCAGAAACTGATTTCATTAAGGTATTTTTAAATTTATTCTTATTTTAATTCTAGGGGAAAAAAAATAAAAAAATAATATCTCCTTCAAAAAAGAAAACTTGAGCTACTCTATAAAGTTATTACTCCACAGCAAGTGATCTATGGATGCTAATCATACATGCACATTAGCATTAATGATACGTACGGCGAGGTAATAAAAATAACTCAGAAATTCCCTAATTTGGGTTAAGGAGCTGCTGCAGTTCTCATGTTGCAGTAGAGAGCAGTATGTATAATAGGCTTCAATGCGTCACTTAAAAGAGTTGTCTTCCTTAGACAAAAAAAAATTATAAAATAAATACCCTATTAAAAATTATTTAGTTAACCAAAGGGATAGGATCCTCATCTCAAAGAGTGGTTGCAAAGAGTGTATCTGGAGGACCTATCAAACAGGCACTGTGTAATGCTTCACCTCACCTGCGGTGGTGCTGCAGGGAAACTAAACAATTGCGCCAGGTTTCTTCATAGATATATCAGCTGATCGCCGGGGGTCGCAGAAGAAAGACACTTTGCGATCGGCCTATTCTCAGGAGACTAACAAGTAAACAGTGTTTTTACCTGTAAAACCAGATTTGCACACACAGTCGTATCTGTTGATCCCATCCTTGCATTCACCGTATTCACACGGGTTGCTGGCACAGTCATCGTAATTGTATTCGCAGTTAACACCTACAATACATGACAAAAGATCATTTACAAGATGAACCGGTCATAGCAGACTCCTTGTTATGAGCTGGATATGGTCTCGCCTCATAATTCCTCCAGGTCATATGATAAGACATAACATTATTCTTTCCGAATAAGGTGACAGTGACTCAGTGTCTGGAAGACGTTAGCGAATCAGACATGGACAGGCTGAACATGGATCTGGTTCGTGGACAGATCATATCAGCCGAGCCAAGCTCCCCAAACTCTAACCTGAGGTTCCTGGCTGACAATAACAGAGGTACTTGTTGACCAGGTCAATGCATTTTCCTCCATGTAGACAAGGGTTGCTCTGGCATTCGTTAATCTGGTTCTCACAGCGATAACCGGTGTATCCAGCATCACAAGTGCAGGTGAAGCTGGCAATGCCATCACGGCACTTTCCATGGTGACATGGGTCAGGAGAGCACTCGTTAATGTTGCGTTCACAGAGAGGACCTTCAAAGCCTAAAACAAGAAAGGGACAAGTGAAAAGGGGTCAGAGAGGAATGGCAAGAAGCAGCCAGGGGTGGGAGGGAGCAGAGTCAAGCAGCACATGCCAATATGGTGGAGCCAAAAAAGCATAGGATGGCCTTCATCGGCCAAGAGCAAAAGAGGACTCATTGAAAGAGTCAAAAACGAGCAAGGCCATGGGTAAAGTCAAGGGTCAAGCACGGCCACTGGAGAAGCACAAGATGAAGAAGCATGAAGCACAGCAAGTTGGGTCCAGCTAGACCCTGCGGATTAGAGAGGAAGCGAGAAGAGCAGGCAGATGGAAAAAAAGATGGAAATCTAGAGACAGGTCAAGACTTACCTCCCTGAATATATAAAGAGACATCCAGAGAGCGTGAGAGAGAACAGGATACTGCATCAGAGACAGACCCCAGGAGTAAGGAGTTACCCTCAGTCAGTTAAGCTGGACCGCAGAACTCACCCTCCGCACAGCGACATTCGTAACCGTTGGGTCTATCCACACATTTAGCTCCGTTCTTGCAGGGCGTACTGGCGCACTCGTCAATGTCAATCTGACACATGGAGCCCGTGAAGCCTGTTAGGACAATACCGCCATTACTTTAACAGGGCCAATAGTTTAAAAGATAAAACTCGGGATTTCCGAATACGTATCCCCCCTCCTGCCTGGGTCATTATCTGGCCAGTGTCCAGGATTCACTGCAGGGCTAATGTTTTTGGTCAGGGACCATCTGGGACATCTGCTTGTGTTGCAGATAAAACCTTTTGGAATGCAGCAAGCGGCTCACATGGTCATAAATGGACTAACGAAGTCACTCCTAGACAAAAATAAAAGTCTTTGGGACCACCACCATAGCAAGAACCTCCCCCCCTCAAAAAAACCCCCCAAAACATTGCAATGGTATGACTATAGTGAAGGACAGCCTCAAACCTAGTCTTCAAGAGGGTGTAGCCTGTGACAATCCTGTAGGTCTCACCAACACTTCCATCCCAATATTGTGCAACTTTAGACAAGACCCCCACACAAAGTCCGGGTCACCATGGTCCTTGGAATAGATTTAACAGGACTGTCAGCATAGAATGACTGTTCAAGCCAAGCGCAGGCGCTCGGTGCTCCATGGCGGGGCCAAACATTTAAGTCACCTTCCTGCCTACTTGTTTTCCATCTATCTGCTTCCCCTCTATGGCTTTATAAAGCCAAAGCTGTCAAAGAAGAGAAGGGGTAGAGATAGGGGGAAATAAATAGGTGGAAGGTGCACTTAAAATGTCTGATCAAGCCAAGGGTGTACCGAGTGCCTGTGCTTGGTTTGAACAGTCATTCTATGCCGAGAGAGAAAATTTCAAAGGGATTCTACTAGTGATGAGCGAACGTGCTCGAATAAGGTGTCATCTAAGCATGCTCATGTGCTAAAAGAGTATCTTCGGCGCGCTCGAATAATATGTTTGAGTTCCCGTGGCTGCATGTCTAGCGGCTGTTAGGCAATCCCTAAATGTGTTGCAGCTGTCAAACAACCATGAGACATGCAGCCGCGGGGACACGAAGATAGTATTCGAGCACGCCAAAGTCACTCTATTAGCACATGAGCATGGTCAGATAACACCTTATCCAAGCACATTCGCTTATCAGTAGATTCTACCACAATAGGTAATACCTTGTCCCACCATTGAGGGGTGGGTCCCACAATAATGAAATTTGCAATGAGTGATAGTAGCACATGCGGACCACCCCTGTGTTCATTATGTACTGAACTGCAAGGTAAAAACAGGCACTTTTGCGGTTTACAGCTGTTCTTGAGATATGAACACTTGTTTACACCTCGTTGCCTAGGACACCGACCACCGCTGCGGTCTAGATTATAAGTATTGTGCTGACGTTGCCCGGGATTAGGAGGCTGCAGCAGGCTCCAGAGACCCTGGCCGGCCAACTTCAAAACAATACATAAAAGCCAAAAGCGCTTGTAAGCACAGCACATGTTCAGTTTAGCAGCGGTGGTCGGTCTCCAAGGCAACAAGCTGTAAAAAGCAAATATGGATATGATATATTCAGTCTCCTCATTACTTACCAGCCGGACAACTACAAGTAAATCCATTCACCACATCTTTGCAGAGGCCGCCGTTGACACACGGGCTGCTGTCGCACTCGTTGATATTGAGCTCGCAGAATGTGCCTGTAAACCCTGACAGGACACAAGATAACGGGAGAATTACACACCCAATAAAACCACGTATCACGGATAATAAGCGCGATGTCCTGGACGGAAATGGGGTTAGTAACGCCGCAGATCATCTCACCGGCCATGCAGATACAAGTGAACTCCCCAATACGGTCCAAGCAGGTGGCGTCGTTCTGACACGGGGTGGACAAACACTCATTAATGTCCGTCTCGCAGCGAGGTCCAGTGTATCCCCGACCACACTGACACTGGAAAGAACCCTGCGTATTCACACAGCGGCCAAAGTGTTCACAAGGGTTGGCACCTTAAAGAGAAACACTGTTTAGTATTGGATCGATTGGTATACACTTATTTTCAATCCATCTGCCGCATCTAAGTACAATCCACCCCAAATCATAACCAAAAATGAATCCTGGTTCGTTACCTATTGAACATTCGTCCACATCTTGGTCACAAGCTCCCCCGGTATAACCTGGAGGGCATGTACAGATGGCGCGTCCGTTCACTGGGTTGGTGTCGCACATGGCGTCCTTATGGCACGGGTTACTCACACACGCGTCCTCCAAGTGGCAAAGGAGACCTGCAAAAAATCGGGAGTGAAGTCCATCACCAGTGATACTTTCCTGCACCAAAGGACAGTAGTGATCGTTGCCAAACTAGTCTTGACTTATTAGTTGCCCAAAGAAGGGGCATCACCATTATATGGATCTCTGACTAGAGGGGGTCTAAGTTGGCATGGATGTCCAGAACCAAGCAAAAATGACCATGCTGACCTAGTACATATTGCCTTTAGGTACTCAAATTCCTCCATAGCAGTCACAATGTGCCCTGCCAGAATCCAATGCCCCCCCAGTCACCCTGTGAAGGACCACCATGAGTATTGCAGCACAGTCCCCTTACATGGACAGGATCCACCATACTCCATACTTACCAGTCTTGCCCATGGGACATTCACAGTAGAAGGAAGCCACACGATCATGGCAGGTGGCTCCATTGAAGCAGACGGCAGTGGCGCAGTCATCGATGTTCTCGCTGCAGCTTTCTCCTGTCCAGCCGTTGACACAGACGCACGTGTGCCCACCCTGGGTGTTGAAGCAGGTGCCACCGTTGTGGCAGGCGTTGGGCTGGAGCTGACATTCGTCCACATCTTCTGTACAGAACTGACCTGTGGCGAGGAAAGATCTTCAGAATTAATTTCTAGGAAATTTGGGTTCTAACATCTCGATATCCAGAAATGGGTTTTCCAGTATTGCATTGCTTCAGACCATCTAAGTTGTAGAGGGGCCGTCTGACTATTCACTAACATAGGACGTTGGCGGAGAGAAGTATCAGGCAGCGGGAACTTCAGATTTTGTTTTTCAGTTACGACAAGGTGTTTGGCTGCAGATTTCTCAGCTCTTCATGTTGAAAATACATGAATGCTCGGTCGAACAATCTGCCTGCGCCGCCACTAGCGCCATTTTACTGAAGACCACCTCCATTTTCCCACTACTGTGTAATGGCCTGATCACTGGTGCCCCGCTGATCATTAAAATGGGATTTTCCAATCCCCAAAATTACTCCTCACTGCATGACCAGGGATTTAACAGAGGGTCGGTCGAGCATGCAAAGCGCCACTCCATTCATTGTCAATGGGACTGAACTCTACCGTATCTGTCAGCCCAATGAACATAGAATGAAGCAGCATCCAGCACAAACAGCTACGCCAATCGACTGTGCCCCGATAAATAATGGGAGGATGTGGGAGGCTTGGTCTTCCCCAGAAATCAGACAGACATTCACCACCAATTGTTTGCCATTTAAATATTCTGTACGTGTGGCTACATGATAACTTTTTTTCCTTAATTTTTCTTATGCTATATTTAGTATTTTTTATTATTAATTTGTATTACTATTGTTTTTTTATAGGTTATTTTTATTATTAGTAATGTTTTTTTGGGTTAAAACGTTCTGGTGTTTGACCAAGGATGGTGCGGAGGAGAAGACCTACAGATCCTGACCTGTCCATTCTGGAGGGCACTGGCAGTTATAGGTGTTCACGCCATCCACACACGTGCCACCATTCATACATCTGTGATCGGGGCAGTCGTCAACATTTATCTCGCAGTTTGCTCCTTCGAAACCTGCAGGCCGGAGAACGACAATAATTAAACCCAACGTTGGGCAAAAGTTCAATGACTGCATGGCCAGGAAGATGAGGTTTCTCCAACAACCATCCTACCCTACCTGGCAGGCAGACGCACTGGTACGCGAGATCCCCGGTAGGTCGGCAGGTGCCTCCGTTTTGGCATTGTGATGGTGAACATGGAACGTAGGGCACGTCACATAACTGGCCGGTGAAGCTACTGGGGCAGCGGCAGCGGAAGGAACCAGGGGTGTTAATACATTGGCCTCCATTCTGGCAGAGACCAAGAGTTCGACATTCATCAATATCCACTCGGCAGCTTCGGCCTTGGTATCCCGGGGGGCATGTACAGTTATAACGCCCGTTCCAGTTGGTGCAACGAGCCCCGTTATCACATGGGTTGGAAGCACAGGCGTCGATAAGAGAGCAATCTTGCCCTGTGAGATACAAAATAAATATCAAAAGATGGATGAAGGAACAGATTAATTCCCAACCAGAACACCCCCAAGGGATAAAACATTCACCTCTGAAACCCTTGGGACAGCTACATTCATACTGCACAGTACCACCTTTGATGGAACTCTGGCAGGCGCCACCATTAACGCAAGGAGTTGGCAAACATGGGTCTTTAAATTGGCATTGTTGCCCAATCCAACCAGTTAGACATCTAGAAAGAAAAAATAAAAAGAATGAACCCTTTTAATTTAGACTTGAACCAAACCGATGAGTTACGTCTGACTTCAAGTTTCCCAAAACTACCACCATTAGAGAAAAATCACTACGTTTCCCCGAATGGCCCGCGGTTGGATTACTCTTTACAAACACTTTACTTTACCGCAGGGCATAGTTGGATATTCGAGATTCCCTTTTCTCACACAAACATTAACTTTACGTGTGCATTGAAAAAAAAGAGAGCGAGATCAATGGATCAATGACCAAAAGGAGGATTTTCTATTCTTGAAAAAGCAAACAAAGTGAGCAAACAGGGAAATAAGCAAACAGGGAAATAAATGGGAAAGAGCTAAAGCTGAAAAAAAAAAAAAAGCTCAAAAAAAAAAAGCTCAAAAAAAAAAAAAAAAACACTGCGGGGAAAATTCATAAAATGCACAAATGACAAAAGTGTGAAAAAAGACAGATTTAAGTAAACAGGAAAAAAGGAGGAGGGCGGCGGATTGAGGAACCAGACACCAAACAGCTGGGATCCATTGTAGCGCATACTGTAACCCTTTCCAGATTAGGAGGAGGCTTCACAGGAAAATATCATATACGGATGAAAAGTGATTTTTTTCTTTTTGGCCAATAATAAAAATTAAAATTTGATTATTGCAAAGTAGCAGCTTGACGAGGGAAAAAAAAAAAAAAAAAAAAAAAAGGTTTACAGCAACATTTTCTTTCCAGTCGGACAATCTCTGAGGTCTCTTAAAGGAATTGTCCACTTACATGCCCGAATAAAATAAGACATTTTTACACTCCTCCTCCCGTACTGGTGAAGTCCCAATCAGGTTGTAAGAAGCCTGGCAGTAAGTGTCAATTTTCCCTGCAGCGCCACCACAGGTGAAGCTGAAAATTACACAAGACACCTGCGTTTCTGAAGTGTAAAGTACACACCTTGACGCACGGAGCAGCTGAACCCGAACTTAAGAGCCCTATAGGACATACAGTATATAGGAGGTTGTCGAGTTTGTGCCCCGGCGGCAGGACCGTACATCGAGGTCTGCACTCTGACTGCAAAATAGCGATGGGTTAAATCGGCCTCAGTGATATAAATATTACCGATTCTTGTGTTCAGCCCCCCCGGCAGCCGGACACCCACCAAACATTCATCATCAATTCTGTAAACAAATTTTATAAAAGCCAATGTGAATTCAATTACCTTAAAGCATAAAAGCCATTTTTCATATTTTTTTTTCCAAATAAAAATCAATACATGGGAATGTAAGGAACTTTGTTCGATATTTCTTATTAGAGAAATGCGCTTTTTTTCCTCTTGGACAGAACATTCTCAAAATTCTCAATTCACAGGTAAAATCTATCTTCAGTGATTGCAGACTCTCTTATTACTGAGATGGGAGGTCACAGTTGGTGCTCGTACAGTTCCATGGAGAGCTGCAACTGTCATTCCAGGAGAACCAGCAGGAGAATATGTCTGCGTCTGGCTTCAGTGCTTCCCCCCATAGTATTTTACAAGCAACAACGCCAAATCTCTTCTCTCAGTAGTGCGAAAGAGCTGTCTTCACCAAATGCAGATTTTAGCCATAAATTAAAAGGGGTCTGTCCGGCCTTGGGATACAAGTCAGTACACTTGTGAATTCTCACAACACGTGCCCGGAATGCTGTGAGAATTCTCCGGGAGCAGGCACAGTCAGGTGATGTGATTTGCACACTTCCGGCCACATTCTGACTAGACATGTCAGGCCTTGCTCAATTCACTTGCATTGAGTGAGGCCGAGCATGTCTAGTCTGCACGTGATCGCATGTATGCAAATCGCATACTTGTGGTCACAAGCCTGCCATCGGAGAATCCTGACAGGGCACACCGAGGGTTCACAAATCTGCAGTCACATGAAGTGACTACAGACTTGTACCATAAGGCTGGATAACCCCTTTAAGAGTGAAAGCTCAATACAGGAGGAGTAAGAAGCAGATTTCTCTGTCAAGATACAGTGGGTGAAAAGCACTGAACATGTCACCAATTTTTTAAGTACAGTATATTTCTAAAGGTGCTATTGATATGAAATTCCCAGCAGATGTCGTTAACAACCCATCCAATTCACACAGGCAATTAAATCAAAACCGTATATGTCCATAAATTAAGGTGTGTGTAATAATGAGAAATTACACGAAAGTATTGATCATGCTTACTGATATTTAATATTTCGTACAAAAGCCTTTGTTGGGGATGACAGCTTCAAGACTCATCGTGTATGGAGAAACTGGTCGCAGGCATTGCTCAGATGTGATTCTGTCCATTTCTTTTACACACTCCTCACATCCTGAAGGTTCCATGGATGAACTCTGATCCTTAGGTCCTAACAAAAATTTTCTATTGGATTCAGGTCAGGTGATTGGCTGGGCCATTGTAGCAGCTTTAGCTTTTTTTCTTTGAAACCAATTGATAGTTTCCTTGGCTGTGTGATTGGGATCATTGTCTTGCTGATGTTCTCCCTCATTTCATCTTCATCATTCTGGTAGATGGCAGCAGATTTTTATCAAGAATGTCCCAGGACATTTATCCTTCATTCAATGATCTGAAGCTTGGAGGTGCCGTATACTATATAAAAATAGCCCCATATCATGATGTTCCTCCTCCAAACTTCACTGTTGGTATGTTGTTTTTGGGGTGATTTCAGTGCCTTTTGGTCTCCAAACAAGGTGTGTATAATGACATGCAAAGAGTTCCGATTTGGTCTCATCTGACCAAACTATATTCTCCCAGTATTTCAGAAGCATGTCTAAATATTGTTCAGTGAACTTTAAATGCACTTGCACATGCTTTTTGTTCAACAATGAAGCCTTGTGCAGTGAGTGTGCTTACAGCCATGGAGGTTGAGTGCATTACTTTTTGGACCTGTTGAAGCGTCCGACCGACGCAAAACGGCCGTCGTCCACCACTGTACCTGCTGCCCTGCATCCATATGCTAATTTTTTCCCTATCACAGAATAATTTTTTACCTGATCACCGAGTGCCAGCTTTTAATCTCCTTGGTTGGATTTTGTTGAGTGCGTTACTTATTGTCTTCTTTGAAACAATTGTACCTGCCGATTCCAGGTCTTTCTGAAGCTCTCCACAGGTGGTCCTTGACTCTTGTACAACTCTTCTGATAATTCTTTTCACGCCTCTGAAATCTTGCAGGGACCACATGGCCGTGGCCGGTTTATCGTGAAATGATGTTCTTTCCACTTCCAGATTATGGTCTAAATATTGCTCATTGGAACCTTCAGTTATATAGAAATTCTTCTGCAACCAGTACCATCAGTATGTTTTGCAACAATAAAGTTGTAAAGGTCTTGAGACAGCTCACTGGTTTTACCCATCATGAAATGTTACTTGTGTGGCACCTTGGTAATGAGACATAGGCTTGAACCAGCTGATATTTTTCACTTAGAGTCAAGATTGCTTTCTAATTAGGCTGGGTTCACACATAGCGGAACTCTCGCGGAGTGTGACAGGTTGGTCACACTCGTCAAACATAGTGTTTGACAAGTGTGACCAACTTTTTACTACTGAGGCCGCCTATGCGGCATCAGTAGTAAAAGAAAATGTGAAAAAAAAAAAAAGAAGGTGTTATTCTCACCTTCCGACGTCCCGCGCAGCCTTCCCGCCTCTCTCCACGCTCCCGTTCCCAGTAAGCCTTTGCGAAAATGCCCGCGATGACATATGTTCTCGCGGGATCGCGACGTCTCGCGGTAATTCGCGATGACAGCGAGACTTCGCGATCCCGCGAGAACGGACGCCATCGCGGGCATTTTCGCAAAGGATTACTGGGAACGGGAGCGTGGAGAGAGGCGGGAAGGCTTCGCGGGACGTCGGAAGGTGAGAATAACAATATTTTTTATTTTAAATTCTATTTTTTACAGGGATATGGTACCCAAAGCCCGGAGGACAGTCTCCTCTCCTCCGGACCGTGGGTACCATCCACAATTGTTTTGCTTACTTTTCGCATGGTGTGCACAGCCACATGCGGGAAGTAAGCGTAACAATGCATTCCTATGGGTGCGGGATCGCCGCGATTCCGCAAAATTAATGAGCATGCTGCGGTTTTTACCGCGAAGCGATTCCGCCGCGGTAAAAACCGCAGCATTAGCACAGCATTGCGGAATCCCATAGGAATGCATGGGATGCTTATTTTTCGCGGCAAAAACGCACGGTTAAAACTGCCGCAGAAACGCGAAAAAAACGCCACGTGTGAACTCAGCCTTACTGATAGATTTCAGTTGGTGTCATGACTTTCCATGGCATTTTGCTCCTCTCTTTATTCATGTGTTCAATACTTTTTTCACTGTGTCATTTCTTATTACTACACATAATTTATGGACCTCTATGGTTTGATTTATTTGCCTGCGTGGATTGGATGGGTTGTTACCGACATCTGGTGAGAATTTCTTAACAATAGCACCTTTAGAAACATATTTAATTTGAAAATTGGTGATGTGTTCAATACTTACTTCACCCGCTGTATATTGCTAGTACAAAGTTGCTCAGTGTCCCATGGACTATTGATTTATGGAATAAAAATTAAAAAGGTCTTTTACACTTTAAGTATCAAAAAAAGGGCAACAACGAGTTAATGGGCGAAAACGACATAATACTGAAAGAATGTGCTGCAGTCGCTCTCATAAGAGAGCAGACTTCTAATTTAAAACTAGAGAAACTTGGAAGAACGGCGAAAAAAAACAAAAACTAAAATTCTGCCAAAACCTCAAAAAAGACAAAGAACTCCCAGAATCCACTGCAACCTTGGACGGACCGAGATTGGGTTTCCACGCTCCAGGATTGGGGTGGCAATGAGTTTAATGGGCAGCGACAAAATCGAAAATACACGGCCACAAAGTGGCAAGGACAGGTGGACATAATAATCCAGATGAAAACCAGATGTTCTAGCTCTGTTCCGATTTCCCACGATCCCCAGCACGCCCCCCTTCGTGAGACAGCTGGACTTGAACATAATTCTACAAGAGGGGGATAAATATTTTAGTTTCATCCCCGTTCTTACTTTCCGGATGTGTATAAACTACTAAAAAAAAAAAAAAAAAAGAGGAAAAAAAAAATATAAGTCATCTGAGCTGCCTGGAGATGCTTATGTCAGTGCCTAGGGCCAAGCATGGCATCGTTACGGTTTGGCGTGGGTGGCTGAAACATGATCCGACTAGGTTACACCTCTAAAAACATCTAAGAATAAAGTCCTAAAAAGGCTCAAAAAAACGGAGACTATTAATAAACGCTGCAATGGGTGCGTCATTGTATAGGAAGAGGCCCGGGTGCATTATAGGGCCTAGGAGTCCTAATTAGTTGGCCATATATGATGGTTTATCTGCGCTGGCATGCGTACTGCACTCCACCCCACGCTCGCCCACACCCCTTAGCTACTAACCAGACCTGTTTGGCAAGTTCTGTTTGACGCTCGTTTCCCACGATGTTTTCTTTTTTTCAGCAGTCTCATACGGGTCTTTAAATTGTGAGATTTGTGTGTGTGTGTGTGAGCATTTGCAAACATTGACACAGTTTTTAAGATGATAGGGTCCTTGACGAACAGTGGTACAGACAAAAGGAACCTAACTCCTTAACATATAGATAGACATGAATGGGGCGCGCTCTCACGCTCTTTTCCATCTACTGTGTGGAAAAAACAACAATGTCTCAGAGGCAAAGAGATTAAAGAAAAACATTTTTTATAAAACTTACATAAAAAAAAGCAAAAAAGATATATAGTAGTATTAAAAAAAAGCCTAATTGTTAACACAAAGAGCATACCTCTAGTTGTTGCTTCGAAGGGATCATCTGTGTTTGTCCCCCTTTAGCTAGGAAATCTCCAAAATAAAAGGGCTTTGAAAAAAAAAGACTACTTTGAAGCAGCACCTCTCCAGCCCATGGAGGTTGTGCGATATTACACACCTTTACAAGTGGTGCCCACCTGGTGCCCTCGGTTTAGCCCCTCCCACCTGGTGCCCTCGGTTTAGCCCCTCCCACCTGGTGCCCTCGGTTTAGCCCCTCCCACCTGGTGCCCTCGGTTTAGCCCCTCCCACCTGGTGCCCTCGGTTTAGCCCCTCCCACCTGGTGCCCTCGGTTTGTCTACTGAAGCATCCACCGCCAAGACCGTAGGTTCTGGCGCTCCTTCATCCAAGATGGAAATCACAGCACAAGAAAGACAGGGGAGGCATGGTTTAGACTTTCCAGTACACTCCCCACACTACTCTGCAGTCCATCTTGGATGCAGGATGACCGAAACGTCAGTCTCAGAGGAGGCGGCAAACAGAAGGGCACCAGGCAGGTGGACTTTACATGAAAAATGTCTAGTCGCTTTTTTAGTAGCCGGAAAGACTGTTGCTTTACGTTGATGTTTAAATTGGATAGAACAAATTTTGGCAGGTGTCTAAAATTACATCCAATGAATACTCCACAAACAAACATGGCTGACAAGTTCATGACCGAATGCCGGCCCCTGTGAAGGGGGGGGAGGGAGAGCCAAGGCCGACCCCCTTGAGGGGGGGGGGGAGGGAGAGCCAAGGCCGACCCCCTTGAGGGGGGGGGGAAGGGAGAGCCAAGGCCGACCCCCTTGAGGGGGGGGGAAGGGAGAGCCAAGGCCGACCCCCTTGAGGGGGGGGAAGGGAGAGCCAAGGCCGACCCCCTTGAGGGGGGGGAAGGAAGAGCCAAGGCCGACCCCCTTGAGGGGGGGGAAGGGAGAGCCAAGGCCGACCCCCTTGAAGGGGGGAAGGGAGAGCCAAGGCCGACCCCCTTGAAGGGGGGAAGGGAGAGCCAAGGCCGATCCCCTTGGGGGGGGGGGAAGGGAGAGCCAAGGCCGGTCCCCTTGAGGGGGGGAAGGGAGAGCCAAGGCCGATCCCCTTAAGGGGGGGTGAGCCTAGGCCGACCCCCTTGAGGGGGGGGGGGGAGGGAGAGCCAAGGCCGACCCCCTTGAGGGGGGGGGGGAGGGAGAGCCAAGGCCGACCCCCTTGAGGAGGGGGGAGGGAGAGCCAAGGCCGACCCCCTTGAGGAGGGGGGGAGGGAGAGCCAAGGCCGACCCCCTTGAGGGGGAGGGAGAGCCAAGGCCGACCCCCTTGAGGGGGGGAGGGAAAAACCAAGGCCGGCCCCCTTGAGGGGGGGGGGGGGGGAGAGCCAAGGCCGACCCCCTTGAGGGCGGGAGGGAGAGCCAAGGCCGACCCCCTTGAGGGGGGGGGAGGGAGAGCCAAGGCCGACCCCCTTGAGGGGGGGAGGGAGCGCCAAGGCCGACCCCCTTGAGGGGGGGAGGGAGCGCCAAGGCCGACCCCCTTGAGGGGGAGGGAAAAACCAAGGCTGGCCCTCTTGAAGGGGGAGGGAAAAACCAAGGCTGGCCCCCTTGAGGGGGGGAGGGAGAGTCAAGGTCGGCCCCCTTGAGAGCAGAGGGAGTGACAAGGTCGGCGCCCGTAAAGGGAGGCGAGTACGTTGCAGTTGACTTTGCTGGAACATTGCAGAGTTGAATGATGCAACATAGACATTGTATGTCAAACACTTAATTCCTTTAATCTGGAAAATCTAATAGTTTTGCAATTCTATACTATCAAACACCTAAGGCAGTATCACCGCACGTTTTAGAAAAAGTTAATCTGGAGGCAAAAAGGTAACATTCATTGTTAACAAAATTATAAAACAAAAAAAAAAGGTGAAGACAGAGCACATGCCAGACATTGCTTAATGCAGCTTGTATTACATGGGTGGAGCCCTATGGTCGGGTCATGGCTGAATACAGGGTAAGTTGTGCTAGTTCTCACAAAAACGTGACACTGGCTGCGGGGGCCCGGAGACCGCCAAACTTAGTTTGGGTTTACAGACAGTCGTTTTACTTTACGTATATTGTGCAACTGCGATACACGTGGACATAGAAGTGCAAGTCCTAGAGGGACAGAGCTGGGAGCCAGGACTACTGCATGCGGCAGGGGTTAGTCCGTCAGCTCCCATGCTTCACACATCTGTATACCGTGTAGATTGCTCCCGCACCTTCACAGGATCTTCCAGCCTTTGTTCAGTGCACCTGTCAGGCACTCCCTGGTACTTAGCTTTCCTCCCCTCGTGCACACACCCTGAGAATACAACCGGTTCTACTCCTTCTCGGAGGTCTGCCCTGCGGTGTGCGAGTGAAACCCATCACTGATCTACAGGAATACAGAGAACAATCGGCAACTGTGCCAGCCACAGGGCCAACCGTCTCCCTGCCCACTACACCATTGCACACACTGTCTGCCACACACGATATCCAACCCTCCTCGTATACCGCTACATACAGTGTATACAGAGCACACCGCCAGCATCCTCCTCTTATAACCGCTATATACCGTGTATACAGAGCACAACGCCAGCATCCTCCTCTTATACCGCTATACAACGTGTATATAGAGCATACCGCCATATACCGTGTATACAGAGCACACCGCCAGCATCCTCCTCTTATACCGCTATACAACGTGTATATAGAGCATACCGCCATATAACGTGTATACCGAGCACACCACCAGTAACCACTGATACCGCTATATAACGTGCATACAGAGCACACCGCCAGCATCCTATTATACCACTATACGTGTATACAGAGCACACCACCAGCATCCTATTATACCGCTATACGTGTATACAGAGCACACCACCAGCATCCTCCACTTATACCGCTATATACCGTGTATACAGAGCACAACGCCAGCATCCTCCTCTTATACCGCTATACAACGTGTATATAGAGCATACCGCCATATACCGTGTATACAGAGCACACCGCCAGCATCCTCCTCTTATACCGCTATACAACGTGTATATAGAGCATACCGCCATATAACGTGTATACAGAGCACACCACCAGTAACCTATGATACCGCTATATAACGTGCATACAGAGCACACCGCCAGCATCCTATTATACCACTATACGTGTATACAGAGCACACCACCAGCATCCTATTATACCGCTATACGTGTATACAGAGCACACCACCAGCATCCTCCACTTATACCGCTATATAACGTGTATACAGAGCACACCACCAGCATCCTCCACTTATACCGCTATATAACGTGTAGACAGAGCACACCACCAGCATCCTCCACTTATACCGCTATATACCGTGTATACAGAGCACAACGCCAGCATCCTCCTCTAACCGCCGTATAACGTGTATACAGAGCACACCACCAGTAACTTCCTCTGATACCGCTATATAACGTGCATACAGAACACACCGCCAGCATCCTATTATACCACTATACGTGTATACAGAGCACACCACCAGCATCCTCCTCTTATACCGCTATATAACGTGTATACAGAGCATACCGCCAGCATCCTCCTCGTATATCGCTGTATAACGTGTAGAGCACAACGCCAGCATCCTATGATAACGCTATGTAACGTGTACAGAGCACACCGCCAGCATCCTCCTCTTATACTGCCATATAACATATATACAGAGCACACCGCCAGTATCCTCCTCTTGTACTACTATATTCAATGTACATACAGTATACCACCAGCACTTTCATCAAATTCAGCTATATAACATAGATAGAAAGTAAAATGTCAGCATCCTCCTCGCATATACACTGAACATACTACCAGCATATTTCTCATACACCGCTATATCAAATGTATAGACGATATATCAACAGCATGCTCCTCATATACTGCTATATACCATGTAAGTACAGCATACCATCAGCATTCTCATCAATTACAGCTATATAAGCCATTTATACAGAATACCATCAGGCAGCCTCCTGTTATACTGCTACATGCCACATATGCAAGAGAATATCTCAAGTATCTGCCGCATATAGTCTGTATACATGCTGTAACGTAGTTTACGAGAAAGATGCTGGGGGTATAATCTGTATGTGTGGTATATACAGTATATGAGGCGTATGCCTGGTGGTATAGTGTATGGATATGCAGGTCATATAGCAGTATACTGCATATACATGGTATGCAGGTAGTATATGAGTAGAATGCTGGCGTTATTTTTGTATACAATATATAGTAATACATGAAGATACTGACGGTATACTTTTACACATAGTATATAGCCGTCCATGAGGTGGATGCATGGCGGTACGCTCTGTACACGTTATATAGCAGCATACGTGCTGGCACACCGCGAGGTGAGTTACTAGCGATAAGACCATCCTGATTGGGATGGCTTTTACGCTCTTTTGATCAAAAAACAGTGTCATCCATTACTTTTTTTTTTTTATAAGTATAACTATTATTTATCCACTTGCTTCAGAGTAATCAATTATCGTTATTCTAGGTTTGGTCTCTCAATGCCCGCATTGTGAACGTGCACTTACACCAACAAGTACTATGGTCCTGTTTTTTGTACTGTATATACATGGTATAAAGTAGTATTATATGAGGAGGATGCCTGGTGGGATACTCTGTGAACAAGGTAAAAGTACTTTACCACCGGGCATCCTCCTCATATACTACTTTATATCATGTACATACAGAATACCGCCAGTATACTCCTCTTATACTACTATATAACATACAGTATACAGCCAGTATCCTCCTCATATACCGCTAAATAAAATGCATATACAATATATCACCAGGCATCCACTTTCCTTTATACTATGTGTACACAGTATATTGCCAGGATCCTCCTCATATACTACTATATACAGTACCACCAGCATCCCCCTCATACCTGTTATACACTGCCCCCCCCCCCAAAAAAAAAAAAACATTTATATGGATGTTGGTGGCCTGCTGGAGGTCATTTTAAGGGCCCTAGCACTGCTCCCCCTTTTTTGAGCAGTGTACATCATGTTACTACCAGGTCTCCTCCCCATATACACGTTATATACAGCATACTGCCAGGTATCCTCCCCATATACACGTTATATACAGCATACTGCCAGGTATCCTCCCCATATACACGTTATATACAGCATACTGCCAGGTATCCTCCCCATATACACGTTATATACAGCATACTGCCAGGTATCCTCCCCATATACACGTTATATACAGCATACTGCCAGGTATCCTCCCCATATACACGTTATATACAGCATACTGCCAGGTATCCTCCCCATATACACGTTATATACAGCATACTGCCAGGTATCCTCCCCATATACACGTTATATACAGCATACTGCCAGGTATCCTCCCCATATACACGTTATATACAGCATACTGCCAGGTATCCTCCCCATATACACGTTATATACAGCATACTGCCAGGTATCCTCCCCATATACACGTTATATACAGCATACTGCCAGGTACCCTCCCCATATACACATTATATACAGCATACTGCCAGGTATCCTCCCCATATACACGTTATATACAGCATACTGCCAGGTATCCTCCCCATATACATGTTATATACAGCATACTGCCAGGTATCCTCCCCATATACACGTTATATACAGCATACTGCCAGGTATCCTCCCCATATACACGTTATATACAGCATACTGCCAGGTACCCTCCCCATATACACGTTATATACAGCATACTGCCAGGTACCCTCCCCATATACACATTATATACAGCATACTGCCAGGTATCCTCCCCATATACACGTTATATACAGCATACTGCCAGGTACCCTCCCCATATACACGTTATATACAGCATACTGCCAGGTACCCTCCCCATATACACGTTATATACAGCATACTGCCAGGTATCCTCCCCATATACATGTTATATACAGCATACTGCCAGGTATCCTCCCCATATACATGTTATATACAGCATACTGCCAGGTATCCTCCCCATATACACGTTATATACAGCATACTGCCAGGTCCCCTCCCCATATACATGTTATATACAGCATAGTGCCAGGTCTCCTCCCCATATACATGTTATATACAGCATAGTGCCAGGTCTCCTCCCCATATACACGTTATATACAGCATAGTGCCAGGTCTCCTCCCCATATACATGTTATATACAGCATAGTGCCAGGTCTCCTCCCCATATACATGTTATATACAGCATAGTGCCAGGTCTCCTCCCCATATACATGTTATATACAGCATACTGCCAGGTCTCCTCCCCATATACACGTTATATACAGCATACTGCCAGGTACCCTCCCCATATACACGTTATATACAGCATACTGCCAGGTACCCTCCCCATATACATGTTATATACAGCATACTGCCAGGTACCCTCCCCATATACATGTTATATACAGCATACTGCCAGGTCTCCTCCCCATATACATGTTATATACAGCATACTGCCAGGTCTCCTCCCCATATACATGTTATATACAGCATAGTGCCAGGTCTCCTCCCCATATACACGTTATATACAGCATACTGCCAGGTACCCTCCCCATATACATGTTATATACAGCATAGTGCCAGGTCTCCTCCCCATATACATGTTATATACAGCATAGTGCCAGGTCTCCTCCCCATATACATGTTATATACAGCATAGTGCCAGGTCTCCTCCCCATATACATGTTATATACAGCATACTGCCAGGTCTCCTCCCCATATACACGTTATATACAGCATACTGCCAGGTACCCTCCCCATATACACGTTATATACAGCATACTGCCAGGTACCCTCCCCATATACACGTTATATACAGCATACTGCCAGGTACCCTCCCCATATACATGTTATATACAGCATAGTGCCAGGTCTCCTCCCCATATACACGTTATATACAGCATACTGCCAGGTACCCTCCCCATATACATGTTATATACAGCATACTGCCAGGTACCCTCCCCATATACTACTCTAGTATGTATACACCGTATACTGCCAGGATCATACATCGCTATACACCATGTACTCACTATATCACTGTCACACACAACTAAATCATACATACAGTTTACACCCAACATGCTGGGCACTGACTACTACACCCAGCGTCCTCCTCAGACACTGCTCTATAGTATACTGCCAGCTCCGACCACACACATCATGAGCACACAGTCTACCGCCATCCTCCTCACACACCACGGTTACATGTCACACACAACAAGGACAATTCTGGAGTCTTTTTAATCAAAGCTAAAATGGACAGTTGCTCATAGAAACCACAGACTGGACTACCTGCCCATAGCAACTATTCTCACTAACTGGCTGAGGAAGGAAGGCCAAGGTATACACAAAATACTAAATATATGACATGCCCAGACGTAGACCTGGGAGAAGCCATAACAGTATGAGACATGAGCAGCAGGTTACAGCAAAAGTTACAGCATATTTTTTTTTTTTTAGGGGTCCAGCTTATATAATGGATCTCTAACTTACCACCCCAGGCCTGACTATATACTTATCCTCCCCCACTACAGGGGGAAATGCTGACACCCTGACCCTGAACAAATCCTCTTTCCGTGCTTTGTGTCCAAAGCATATCTGCCCATGTCTTGTCCCCAAGTAAAGGCTATTTTTACAGGAGGGGAAAAAAAGTTTTGTTTTTTTTTTTTAAAAAAAAGGAACTCTACCTGCCCTCCACACGCAGTGCGGGGGTCTGTCACCCTCCACATGCAGTGCAGGGGATCTGTCACCCTCCACCTGCCCTCCACACGCAGTGCGGGGGATCTGTCACCTTCTACCTGCCCTCCACACGCAGTGCGGGGGTCTGTCACCCTCCACATGCAGTGCAGGGGATCTGTCACCCTCTACCTGCCCTCCACACGCAGTGCGGGGTCTGTCACCCTCCACCTGCAGTGCGGGGGATCTGTCACCCTCTACCTGCCCTCCACACGCAGTGCGGGGTCTGTCACCCTCCACCTGCAGTGCGGGGGTTCTGTCACCCTCCACCTGCCCTCCACACGCAGTGCGGGGGATCTGTCACCTTCTACCTGCCCTCCACACGCAGTGCGGGGTCTGTCACCCTCTACCTGCCATTATACTACAAATATCCTCATGTACCACTTTCCAGTATTGCAGGGGGGGGGGGGGAATCTGTCACCCTCTACCTGCCCTCCACATGCAATGCAGGGTCTGTCACCCTCCACATGCAGTGCAGGGGATCTGTCACCCTCTACCTGCCCTCCACACGCAGTGCGGGGTCTGTCACCCTCTACCTGCCCTCCACATCCAGTGAGGGATCTGTCACCCTCTACCTGCCCTCCTCTTCCTGCCCTCCACAAGCAGTGCGGGGTCCGTCGCCCTCCACACGCAGTGCGGGGTCCGTCGCCCTCCACACGCAGTGCGGGGTCCGTCGCCCTCCACACGCAGTGCGGGGTCCGTCGCCCTCCACACGCAGTGCGGGGTCCGTCGCCCTCCACACGCAGTGCGGGGTCCGTCACCCTCCACACGCAGTGCGGGGTCCGTCACCCTCCACACGCAGTGCGGGGTCTGTCACCCTCCACACGCAGTGCGGGGGTTCTGTCACCCTCCACCTGCAGTGCGGGGGTTCTGTCACCCTCCACCTGCAGTGCGGGGGTTCTGTCACCCTCTACCTGCCCTCCACATGCAGTGCGGGGTCTGTCACCCTCCACCTGCAGTGCGGGGGTTCTGTCACCCTCTACCTGCCCTCCACATGCAGTGCGGGGTCTGTCACCCTCCACCTGCAGTGCGGGGGTTCTGTCACTCTCTACCTGCCCTCCACATGCAGTGCGGGGTCTGTCACCCTCCACCTGCAGTGCAGGGGTTCTGTCACTCTCTACCTGCCCTCCACATGCAGTGCGGGGTCTGTCACCCTCCACCTGCAGTGCGGGGGTTCTGTCACTCTCTACCTGCCCTCCACATGCAGTGCGGGGTCTGTCACCCTCCACCTGCAGTGCGGGGGTTCTGTCACTCTCTACCTGCCCTCCACATGCAGTGCGGGGTCTGTCACCCTCCACCTGCAGTGCGGGGGTTCTGTCACCCTCCACCTGCCCTCCACACGCAGTGTGGGGGATCTGTCACCTTCTACCTGCCCTCCACACGCAGTGCGGGGTCTGTCACCCTCTACCTGCCATTATACTACAAATATCCTCATGTACCACTGTCCAGTATTGCAGCTCATTAACGCCGTCATGTTGGGCCCCAAAGCAGGGCCTCATAAGCTTCATAGTTGACGTGATGTCCGACTACTCAGATTTGGATTCTTCATGCCTAAAACGGTCTACTTACATGCAGGAGGCTTCTCCATTAGAATAAATCGTACATTTAGCTCCATTTTGACAGGGTCTGTAGATATCAGGACACTGGACACCTGGGAAAAACAGAAAATAACTTCAGAGAAAAAAAAAGAAAACACCAATAAACTAAGTATCGAGCACGAGCCAGAAAATATTTATCACACAAAAAAAAAAAAAAAAAAAAAAAGAAGAAGAAAGTGTACCTTTTTTCCTTTTTTTTGGGGGGGGGTGGGGGGGGGGATTGGGAACATGTATAAAAAAAACCAATCTGACAAAATAAAACTGTCTTTAATGAGACACAAATGTGGATTTTACACACATTTCAATGATCAAATGTAATTATTCTCAATAGACAACAACAACTAGCGTTGTGACTGAAACCAATCGGGCATGCTAAAAATTGGCGGTCACACTGGCCCTAATGTGGTGATCAGCATATCTAAACTGGAGGCATTCAGCTGCCAAAATACTTCATTGCACCCTCCCCACGAGAAAAAAAAAAAAAAACATGCAAAATTCTGCAATAAACTCTTCTGTATTAACATATCCAAACGGCAGTGGTCACGATTACGATCATTAAAATACAAAGACTTCCAGCAGGCACCACTAGGGGGCGCTTACTGCACTCTGTTTTGCCATGGCATTCAATATAACTATTCAAAAAAGCTCCCTCTAGTGGTGACTGGAGACAGACAATTATAGAATTTAAAAATAAACAGTCCACTAATGGACAACCCCTCGCCAAGTCACTTTAGCGCCCCATATAAAAAAAAAAGCAAATCAATAATCACCTCCCACAGTGGTGCAGTTCTTGATGCTTTTCTCAGCAACAACGTGACTTGGCCGCTGCAGCCAATCAGCGACCGCAGATCGGCTGCAGCATTTAATTTTTGGTAGTTTTTGGAAGAGAAACTCCAGGTTGAAGTTGAAGAGTGTTGAGATTTGGAGTAGGATCTAAGCTCAGTTCCTTTTCCAAAAAAAAAAAAAAACTCCACATACAACCCTCTCTGTGCACATAGCTGTAATAATGGGTCTGCGAAGACAAATTTGTCCACATCTCCATCATTATGACACGTTCTGCCCAAGCATCAGTAGACAGTGTTCAGACATCGCGACTGGGTGACTAATCTGGAGAATATCCAAAAATGTATGTGTAACCATAGAGGATGGAAAGCAGCAATAATCCTAAAAGGACAAAAGGGCTTTCCCCAAAATGGACCATTGTCACCTGTGCACAGAAGTGATCAACACCTGATCACTTGGGGTCCTACTGGTGAAGCCTCCACTGATCCAAGAATGAGGTTACCATGTTCCCAGTCTGAGGGGAGCAGTGGTAACATGTGGTGTACCCTAATATGTATTGGGAGGGGGGGCTTTACAAATTGAACCTGGCAGGATCGACCAACAGTAATGCATTTGCATCTCCCAACTCTCCCCAGACAGATGACGTTGGGGGAGAGAAGGATCCGGCCAACATCATGACTGATCCTTTTGTTCTCCAGGAAATAAACAGTGTCCAGAGGAGTCTGGTAAAAGCTCCTACATAGAGAACACTGGAGCGATCGGCTGAGAGTTACATAGTATGGGGGAGTTTTGAGAGATCCACGGAACACTCGGCCAAGCATTACTGAGTATGGGCAAGTCAGGAAAGATCTGCGGAGAGCTCGGCCAAGCATTACTGAGGTTGGGGGCAGTCAGGAGAGATCCAAGGAGTATTCGGCTGAGCATTACTGAGTATGAGGGAGTCGGAAAAGATCCGAGGAGCACTCAGCCGAGCATTACAGACTATGGGCGAGTCGGTTAAGATCTCTGGAGAGCTCAGCCGAGCATTACTGAGGTTGCGGGAGTCGGGAGAGATCCGAGGAGCACTCGGCCGAGCATGAGGGAATCGGGAGAGATCCGAGGAGCACTAGGCCGAACATTACTGAGCATGAGGGAATCGGGAGAGATCCGAGGAGCACTAGGCCGAACATTACTGAGCATGAGGGAATCGGGAGAGATCCGAGGAGCACTAGGCCGAACATTACTGAGCATGAGGGAATCGGGAGAGATCCGAGGAGCACTAGGCCGAACATTACTGAGCATGAGGGAATCGGGAGAGATCCGAGGAGCACTAGGCCGAACATTACTGAGCATGAGGGAATCGGGAGAGATCCGAGGAGCACTAGGCCGAACATTACTGAGCATGAGGGAATCGGGAGAGATCCGAGGAGCACTAGGCCGAACATTACTGAGCATGAGGGAATCGGGAGAGATCCGAGGAGCACTAGGCCGAACATTACTGAGCATGAGGGAATCGGGAGAGATCCGAGGAGCACTAGGCCGAACATTACTGAGCATGAGGGAATCGGGAGAGATCCGAGGAGCACTAGGCCGAACATTACTGAGCATGAGGGAATCGGGAGAGATCCGAGGAGCACTCGGCCAAGCATTACTGAGTATGAAGAGATGTGTTGCAGTAAAGGACTGATGGAGCTAGCTGAAAATTAGGACCCCCCCCCCCCGATGATGGTGGTGGGGGATGGGGGTGATGATGACGTTTAAGAGATTAAAACAACAAGTTTCATCAAGTCCTTAAGTTGTGACCTACAAAATCGGCAGCCAGTAAAATAAAAAATTTACTATATAAACCACATCACACCCAAAATAATGACAACCAATCTATTTTAAAGCAGTTTGTCAGCACTAATAAAACGGCAGCAGTCGTGCTGGGACAGGGTTAATGGGACAATACAGTAATAATGTCTCTGTTTTGTTTTCGGGTGGGGAACCGTGGGAATGTTACACCTCCTCAGATTATTTACGGGGATACAAAAATTACGGGTGGGGTTTCGTTTTGTGGTTTGTGTTAACCTGAAACCTTAGACACATACCTAGCATCGAGACGGGACAAAGGCTGCGTCAAGCCTATTGTGATCCTATTAGGCAGGGGTGGCGTTACTCTATCTATAGGGGTTTTCTGACACGGGGTTGTGCTTTTAGGACTGGCCTCCAGCACAAGCAAAACAAAAATCTTACTACACGAGAGACATCCAACACCGCGGCCCGCTTACTGGCAGAACAAGCCGCCAGTAATACAGACTGTCAACACAATCAACATTTGCGCCACACGACACGAAGGTAAAAAGTAAATAATGTTACCAAATTTTGTGGGAAAGTTAGGTGTTGATTCTTTATGGGTTTTACATTTCTATTTTGTTTAATGTTCTTAAAAAAAAAAAAAATCCCAAAATTCACATATTTGCATTTTTATTGCATTTTTATCACATAAAACACACAAAAATAAAAAGAAAGACACAAAAAAATAAAATGAGGTGATGAGTAAGTGATGTTGTAAAAGGAGTCAACGAGATGAAAGCTAGAAGCAAGAGGTATAGGTGTGAACACGTTTAGGTGCGCTCATGTGTGACACAAAGTTGACGAGATAAATATAAGGCAGAACTGCATTCAAGTTTTTCATCCATCTAAAAACATATGCAGAAAATTTAAAAGGGATTATCAGAGCTTTGAACCACCATGTCCTTCGGCCATGATTAGATTACATACAGGGTATCACACTGTTTGGATTTTCATCAGTAACCAGGTAAAGAGTCCAACATCAAGTGTTCAATATCTTCACAGCGCTCCTAGAGGGCAAATAAAGCATTACACAGCTTTTATTAAAATCAGGGTAGTCCTGAGCAAGACACTATCCATACAGTGTCTTAAAGGGAATCTGTTAGTAAGATCACTCCCCCCAGCCTTCAACTGCATTGAAGTCTTTGAAATGCAAACCTATCTACCCCTTTTACATCTTCTATGTGTTGCTGCATTCCTGACTAATTTGCATTTTCTTTCAGATGCAAACAAAATGTCAAGTGCACTAGGAGTGACAGAAGCACCCGAGAAACAAGTTTTTATTTCTTCATCCAGAACCAGGCTCTTTAGCTTCAATGACCATGTGATGTCAGGCACCAGGCAAAGAAATCAGGCCAAAGAGGACAGTGCTAGGTGGGGCGACAACCTCAGGAGGCAGATACTTGAGAAATGCTCTGAACACGTAATGTATCATTTACCTGAATATGAATATAATTACTCGGGAATGCAGCAACAAATAGAAGATATAAAAGGTGCCACTGGCTTTACATTTCAAAGACCTACATGCCATATATGTGGTTATGGGAGTGGGGTTGATCTTACTGACAGATTTCCCTTAAAAAAAAAAAAAATCACATCAATTTCCATTACAACAATCTAAAAGGGAAACCAAAAAAAAAGCTTGGTTGCCAAAAAAAAAAGCACAAGATACAAATTTAAAGTAGATTTTTATGTATTCGCCCCTATCAGTGGCCAAATACTTTTGACGGCCATCGGGAGTACACTGGACCTAACAAAGGGTTGTCTCTATGGGAAGTAGGACGTAAAAGTACCCAGACTAATGTCGGCCAACCGAAAGCCGATATCTACAGATTAGGCAGGAAATCTAATGTGTATGGAGGTGTCCCCTACTCACCCGACAAATGTCAGAGCGGTAAGGATCCAGAATGTCTGAATTCAGACTGACAATCCTTTTGCTTTCTGAGAGATAAGCCACTGGCAGAGATGTCTGCCAGCGGCTCGCTCATAGAGAACACAGGAGCACTCGGCAAAGTGAGTGGATCGTCAGGCGAGAGATACCTGCAGGAAGAATTAACAACACTTATCGAAAGTGTTTGGGGGACTTTAGCCAATGTCAGAACCTCTACCTGGAGAACAAAAGGATTAAGTGTTTTAATTCCCAATGGCCGATCCTTATTTTCTAGAAATCATCTGATGCAAGTCCTCCATATAAATTACCGGTAATTGACCACTCCGAATGTGCATGGTGGCCTTAAGAGCAATTATCGGTTGAGTAGGTGCACCCAACTTGGCACCTGTTCTAGTAATGTAGCACATAAAATATAGACTGGTAGTTAAGTTACATTTCAACACTAGGAAGAGCAAATGAAAGCAGAAAATGCAACAAATCACATGTGTAACATGTGGAAGCCCTGTGGTTCTACTGATTATAGGGTTCCGTGGACAATTTGGTGAGGGATCCGAGTCCTTTGTAAACTGCTTCAGTCATTCCCGTCTAAAAAGGTACCAGTTGAGCAAGTCTCGAGTTTTGAACCATGGAGACAACGCTGGGGTAAGAGGAGTCAAATTCAGTAAGAGCCATGACCCTTTTAATGGATTTGGTGCATCTTTCAGCTGCCATTTGTCAGACAGGAGTTTTCTGCCACTTTGTGGTGCGAATTATCACGTATTATGTCAGGCAGTGCTATGCCTGACCTTACCCCGTCGCCGAAAAAGTACAGATGACACCAAAATTGTGTAGCACAAAAATTTTGCAATTCTTTCATCTGAGTTTTCTGGCACAAACTGTTTGACGAGTTGGGGCCTAAAAGGGTATAAGAAAAGAAAGAAATGAAAGGGGGGGGGTTTTCAAAAGAATCAAGGCTAAGACAAAAGAGGGCAAATGTTAGAAGTCAAACAGAAGGGAAAAAAAAATATAAAAGCCAGACATAAAAGCCAGACCTTGTCTGAATGCAAAGATGTAAGTGATCATAGGGGCCAAAAGGACTTAGGCGGAGGATGGAGGGAGACCATGCAAAGTTGCAGGTGGAGGAAACCGGCAAAATCTGAGCAATGAAATTAAAAATCTCAACTTTTCAACGGAAAAAAAAAAAAAAAAAAAAAAAAAATGAAATAAGGGGATATTTCACAAAATTAGAGACAGCAGTAAAGAGAGAATTGGGAAAAAAAACTAAGTTGTGATAAATGTCTACATTTGGCCTTGGTTAGTTACATTTCCTGAGGGCTGAGACAAGACAATCGCATTCATTGGCTTTTTCTCAAAATTTCAGGAACATTGAAGCGCTTTACATTTTACCTAATTTGGACAATTTCAAAATTCTAAAAATTACAAACATATGACAAAATGTGACCAAATCTACGCCATAAACGTGGCCAACTATATACAAAATTTAATTGAAATCATCTTGAATTTTTTTTTTTTTTTTACAAAGTATACGAGGCAAAGATTAATCTGGCATCTGACATTTCAGAAACTGAGAATCTGCCTTTATAGATTATTATAAATGAAAGGTGGCATTACCAGTGTGTGTCATGTAGATCAAAAGAACAGACTGTCAATCATTACATGTCTCACACTGGTAATGCCCCTTTCATTTACAATAAGCCTTGGAGGCAGATTCTCAGGGAGATCTATGTCCGGCCCATAGATCTTAACGGCTCATTTACATATTAAGAAAAACATGGTTTTCTCTGGAATAAGATATCGGGTTGCAGATACACTACTGCTCAAAAGTTTAGGGTCACTTAGAAATTTCCTTATTTTTGAAAGCAAAGCAGCTTTTTCCAATGAAGCCAACATTAAATGATTCAGAAATACACTATACATTGTTGATATGGTAAATGACTATTCTAGCTGCAAACGTTTGGTTTGTAATTCAATAACTTCATAGGAGTATAGAGGCCCATTTCCAACAACCATCACTCCAGTGTTCTTATGGTACTTTGTGTTTGCTAACTGTGTAAGAAGGCTAATGGATGGTTAGAATACCCTTGAAAACCCTTGTGCAAGTATGTTAGCACAGCTGAAAACAGTTTGGCTGATTAGAAAAGCTATAAACCTGACCTTCCTTTGAGCTAGTTGAGAATCTGAAGCATTACACCTGTTGGTTCCATTAAACTCTCAAAATGGCCAGAAAAAAAGAACTTTCATATGAAACTCGACAGTGAATTCTTGTTCTTAGAAATGAAGGCTATTCCATGCGTGAAATTGCCAAGAAACTGAAAATTTCCTACAACGGTGTGTACCACTCCCTTCAGAGAAGAGCACAAATAGGCTCTAACCAGAGTAGAAAGAGAAGTGGAAGGCCCCGCTGCACAAATGAGCAACAAGACAAGCACAATAGAATCTGCAGTTTGTGAAATTGACGCCTCACAGGTCCTCTACTGGCAGCTTCATTGAATAGTACATGCAACACGCCAGTGTCAACATCTACAGTGAAGAGGCGACTCCGGGATGCTGGCCTTCAGGGCAGAGTGACAAAGAAAAAGCCATATCTGAGACTGGCTAATAAAAGGAAGAGATTAATATGGGCAAAAGAACACAGATATTGAACAGAGGAAGATTGATAAAAAGTGTTATGGACAGACGCATCCAAGTTTGAGGTGTTTGGATCACACAGAAGAACATTTGCGAGATGCAGAACTGAACAGCTGCTGGAAGAGTGCCTGATGCCATCTGTCAAGCATGGTGGAGGTAATGTGATGGTCTGGGGTTGCTTTGGTGCTTCTAAAGTGGGAGATTTGTACAAGGTCACAGGGATTTTGAATAAGGAAGGCTATCATTCCATTTTGCAACGCCATGCCATTCCTTGTGGACATCGCTTGGTTGGAGCCAATTTCATCCTACAACAGGACAATGACCCAAAGCACACCTCCAAATTATGCAAGAACTATTTAGGGAAGAAGCAGGCAGCTGGTATTCTATCTGTAATGGAGTGGCCAGCGCAGTCACCAGATCTCAACCCCATTGAGCTGTTGTGGGAGCAGCTTGACCGTACGGTACGCAAAAAGTGGCCATCAAGCCAACCCAACTTGTGGGAGGGGCTTCTGGAAGCATGGGGTGAAATTTCTCCAGATTACCTCAGCAAATTAACTTCTAGAATGCCAAAGGTCTGCAACGCTGGAATTGCTGCACAGGGAGCATTCTTTGACGAAAGCAAAGTTTGAAGGAGAAAATAATTATTTCAAATAAAAATCTTTTCGAACCTTGTCAATGTCTGGACTAGATTATAAATTTGTTTGGCAACTCATTTGATTAATTTTAATTTTGAGTTTTCATGAAAAACACAAAATTGTCTGGGTGACCCCAAACTTTTGAACGGTAGTGTATGAAGGTATCATTTTATTCAGCTTCTTATGACCTACATGCCCATATAGACGTGTTAGGAGGGTTGATCCTACTGACAGATTCCCTTTAAGTCAACTGTGTCGATATGACATGTTTCCACCAAGAATGTAATCATCTTAATTTATGAACTGGTTAATGTCCCAGTATCAAAGACACCCATACATATTAGGGTCGGCTGATTCACTAGTGTGTATCCTGTCTGACAAATTCTTACCCTCCCCTCCCAAACTTATTGGGGATTTGGGGTTTTGGATATTCGCTTCTTTCTTTCACCATTTAAAAAAAACAAAAAACAAACCTCAAACACTTGATACACTCCACCAATGGGTCTACGAGATAGTTTAAAAGGTGATTTTCCGGGAATATCTTGTTCCTTCCCATCGGTTTACACTAGGTTAATACATGACAGTTTGCTTGTTTTAAACAGGGAGAGAGGATTGGGTGGTGAAATTCCAACCCCCGACATCTGTCGAGGTGCAAACGTGTCATGTTGAAAATTGTATCTGAAGTGCAGGTAGGATATTATAGAGTAGGAGATGCTGATCAGATTAATATGCATTTTTATGGGAAAACTTTTCCCCTTTAAAAATTCTGGCGTTTTATTAATTGAAATCCCTGATGCTTGTATGCACTAGTCCAGTGGGCAGTCCTATTCAGTGACCAAACCCTCCATTCCTCTGTCACCCGAAATCCCCTTGGTCAGTCCCGCCCCCTTCCAACCCACAGTCGCTATCCATTGGCTACGGAGTGGGCGGAGCTATGTGGAGTGGGCGTGACTTGATAAACACAAAGTAAAATAAATTTTGGCACTCAACTTTTGAATATACGAAGAATTTTTATTTGCAGTCAACGGTAAATGTTTCGGTCAAAACCGCTGACCTTCATCAATACACAGACTGCTCCTGGACTGTGTGTACAGAGCACACGAAATATGCTACAGGGCTTACTTTCTGTGTTTGTCCCAGAATGTGTAAAAAAAAATCCTAAAGGGGTCCTCAACCCAAATTGCGTCAGGTTGTTCTGATATGTGGTATAGGTTCTGTTAAAGATATGATCTATGACCAGAATGCTGTCCATTGATTCACCTAAAATTGGCTGCAATCAAATCAACACAGGAGGAGAAAGCCTCAAAGGAACCAGTAGGCGTATGCGGCTGTCGGTGGTGGATAGTTGCGCTGTCTGCCAGGAGAACGCAGCAACCACCGTTAGTTCGCAGGCCATACACAGATTATATATCTCAAATGCAATTCTAGGATGTATTAACAGAAGCATACAGTCTAGATCACGTGAAGTCATTATTTCCCTCTACTCCTCTTTGGTCAGACCTCATCTGGAATATTGTGTCCAGTTTTGGGCACCACATTTTAAAAAAAGACATCAACAAACTGGAGCAAGTTCAGAAAAGAGCGACCAGAATGGTGACCGGTCTGCAAACCCTGTCTTATGAGGAAAGGTTGCAGGATTTGGGAATGTTTAGTTTGCAAAAGAGAAGACTGAGAGGAGACTTAATAGCTGTCTACAAATATCTCAAGGGCTGTCACATTGTAGAAGGATCAACTTTATTGTCATTTGCACAAGGAAAGACTAGAAGCAATGGGATGAAACTGAATGGGAGGAGACACAGATTAGATATTAGAAAAAACTTTTTGACAGAGTGATCAATGAGTGGAACAAGCTGCCACGAGAAGTGGTGAGTTCTCCTTCAATGGAAGTCTTCAAACAGAGGCTGGACAGACATCTGACTGGGATGATTTAGCGAATCCTGCTTTGAGCAGGGGGTTGGACCAGATGGCCCAGGAGGTCCCTTCCAACTCTACGATTCTATGTATATATATATATATATATATATATATATATATATATATATATATACACACACACACACACACACATTATATATACACATATATTTTTTTATTATGTAAAAAGTATATAATTTTTTTGTTTATATTTCAGTGTTAAATAAATATCATATTTCAAGAGTTTTATTCAGTTCTTTGCCTTACAAAGCTAATAAATGAGTACTATAGATCAGATGCAGATGAGTTGGAAAATAATAAAAAAAAATTTGCATGGTCGGCTTTGAAGGGAACCTGTCACGTTGTGCATAGATAGAGAATATATATATATATATTATATACACATACATACATACATACATACATATACTAGCTGAAGAGCTCGGCGCTGCCCGGGCATAGTAACTAACTGTGGTTAGTTATAACAAATTATAATTATCCTCCATCCCATAGTCCAGTGCCCATATACCCATCATACATATCCTCCATCCCATAGTCAACCATTGTGACATCATAATGAGCGGCGGGGCTTGATACACACTTTTTCCCCCATTATGTAGATAGGGGCAAAATTGTTTGGTAAAATTTCACTTCACAACATAGCTTAGGACGCTCTCGGGGTCCAGACGTGTGACTGTGCCAAATTTTGTAGCTGTAACTGCGACGGTGCGGATGCCAATCCCGGACATACACACACACTTGAGCTTTATATATTAGATATCTATCTATCTATACACTGTGTTCCAAATTATTATGCAAAAAATATTTCCTCCTATTTTCTCTAAATTACCTATATGAATTGCAGTCATTGTTATTTTCCAGTCATCTAATATTCTAGTATAATTGCAATGTTTTTGAACAAACTGCCTATGAAAACAGTATATTTTTAAAAATAAGAAACTCAAAATGCATGTTCCAAATTATTATGCACAGCAGAGTTTTCAAACTTTTTATTTTGAACAAAAAAATGGTCACTTGTGAAATAATAAGCATTATCAGCTTATTACAAAATGAAATCAGACAGTTTTCAAGTCAAAACTTTCTTCTAGGTGATGTTACATTTGACCCCTTGTTGGAAAGAAGCTTCTGAACTCTCTCGTCCATTGAATTTGTCAGTTTTTGGATGGTTTGTGCTTCAATTGTTTTGCATGTGGACAGAATCCCCTCCCAGAGCTGTTGCTTAGATGTGAACTGCCTCCCGCCATCATAGACACTCCTTTTGATGATGCTCCAGAGGTTCTCAATGGGGTTGAGGTCAGAGGAAGATGGTGGCCACACCATAAGTTTGTCCTCTTTTATGCCCATAGCAGCCAGAGATGCAGATGTGTTATTTGCAGCATGAGACAGTGCATTATCAGGCATGAAAATGATCTTGCTGCGGAAAGCACGGTTCTTCCTCTTGAACCATGGCAGGAAGTGCTGTTTTAGAAACTCCACATAGATTATGGAGTTCATCTTTACCCCTTCAGGGATCCTAAAGGGGCCGACAATCTCTCTCCCCATGATTCCAGCCCAAAACATTACTCCACCTCCTCCTTGTTGGCGCCTTAGCCGTGTTTTCATGGGGTGTCCATCAACCAGCCATCCTCCACTCCATCCATCTGGACCATCAAGCGTTGCACGGCACTCATCGGGGAACAAAACAGTTTGGAAGTCAGTCTTCATGTATTGTTTGGCCCACTGGAGCCATTTCTGCTTGTGTGCAGTGGATAGAGGTGGTCGACAGGATGGCTTACGCACAGCTGCAAACCTCTGAAGGACCCTGCATCTTGTTGTTCGGGGGACGTTGGAGGCACCAGCAGCTTCAAAAACCTGTCTGCTGCTATGACAAGGCATTTTTGCAGCTGCTCTTTTAACCTGACGCAATTGCCTGTTGGAAAGAGTCCTCAATTTTTCCTTATCAGCACGCACACGTGTGTGCTGGGAATCAGCGACATACTTCTTGATTGTGCGATGATCACGATGAAGTGTCTTGGCAATGTTGAATGTAGTCATGCCTTGACCTAAACACTCCACAATTTGTTGCTTCTCAGCAGCCGACACATCCTTTTTCTTTCCCATTTTGGCAAAAAAATGTAGGCTGCTTAATAATGTGGAACAGCCTTCTTATGTAGTCTTGCCTTTATTTGGACACACCTGCCTAACTAATTTGCACAGGTATCTGCAATTGCTTTCAGTGATATAAAGAGCCCTGACACACATCACCATCAATGAGATTAAATGACAAACAAAAAAATTCTAACCTTATCACTCCTAAACTCTTTTTGCATAATAATTTGGAACACTGTGTGTATATATATATATATATATATATATATATATATATATATATATATATATTTATTTTTTTTTTTCACACACAATCTGCTTTTGTTCTTACGCTGCTTAAAAGGAAACAAATGCGATTGATTTATTTTCTACAATTTTACAAGCCAACTATTGTAGGATTTTTCCACTCAAGAGTCACAAAGTAACCTTCACCACTTGAACTTCTCTCTTTCTCTGAAGTTTTTTTTTCCCTCTCCTGGATCACATTACACACCCCCATGAAATGTACCCTCAGCACTATGGAATAATTATTAATTTATTTATTTTTTAAACTGTGAAAGTTATATAGATTAATGTGTGCAACGCTGAGAGGAACAGCACAGAGAGAAGGGTGGTGTCTTCAAAGAAAGGGAAGTGAAGGTCGTGGAAGAGGAGGAGGGTGAAAAAGGCAGACTTTTTTTAAAAAAAATCCCTAAAAATAAGCCTCACTTAAAGTGCAAAAAAATGGAAAAATAAAAGTAATTTTGGTAAAAAAAATTCTCAAAGTCTAAAAAAAAAAAACAAACAAAAAAAATCAACTTTTCATTTGGTCAGAACCTCCGAGATGGCCTCAGAAAAAAAAAAAAAAAAAAGGCGAAGTTAGCAGCTTTCTTTGTCTTTTGTTGTAATGATGCCAGAGCAGAAAAAAAAAATGAAAAAGAAAAGTCCTTTTTGCAGTGTTCTTCCCCTCTGTACAACGAGAAGCGCTGTGGTTTTCAGCATCTCTGGTTCTGCCTTTTTAATATGAGTTTGTGGGTTTCAGGCCGACCATTTATGCCATACGAAAAGTTTCTCTTTTACAGAATTAACCACGTAAACTTTTTCGCTCGTCTCGGCTTTAAGTTTCCGTGAAGAATTTCCAAATTCAACTACAAGGACAGAGAAAAAAAAAAAAAAAAAAAAAAGTCACGTCCCATTCCCGCCGCCTAAGATTCATTACATCAGAAGATTATACTAGTCTCGCTATAGGATTTAGCTTTTACAGGGTTATTTTTCTCCCCCCTTCTTGACCTTTGCCACCCCATCTTGTAGATGCAGCTTGCTGCAAAAGCTCCTATTCCATCTTGGAGATTTTTTTTTCCCCCTTCTCTCGCCCACATCTCTTTCAATGGGGTCTTTTCTTTCCCCCCAAACCCAAGGTCCTCATTAAAATGCCAGAAGGGGAGAAAAGGGAAAAAAAAAAAAGCCATATATAAAAAACCATCCCCTACTCCATGAGAAATTTGAGTCCTGCTCTCCCCTCCTCCTGCTTTCCCAGACAGGCTTTTATAGGGGAGGGAAACATTCCCATAGAAGAAGGACGTGTGTATTGTTCCCTATCAGACTATAGAGGGGGGTTGGAATTAATAAGGGAATACAGCTCGGAATTATTTAACTCTACGTCTGCCAGACATATCCCATCAGGAATTTCAAGGAATGTTTTACTGCGGTGAGGTCAAGAGAAACCTACATTCATGAAGTGTTTTTTTTTTTTTTTTAAGTTCCATAGATTTAAAAAAAAAAAAAAATGCACAGTTAGCGTTTTCTTTTTTTCCCCATCAGCATAACATACTTTTGAATAAGTTTATGTTAGTTGATCAGCGAGAAATTAGGATTTGCTTTGAAAGCATGGTTGTGGTTGTAGCCGCTTAATGTTCACCAAACGTATCCTGTAGTGTGAAAGTTTGCTAAGCAGTTCTAGCCCTCCAAAAATTGTCACAAAAAAACTTACAAGGATATGTGCACACATTATTATTTTTAAACAAGTGGATCCGCTCTAAAATCTGCAGCAAAAAAAAAAAAAAAAAAAAAAAAATCGCCCAGAATCAGCATGAACCCATTATTTTCGCTCTAAAAACGACTTGGGATTCAGGTTTCCGAAGAAGCCAAGCGGTTAAAAGTGACCCAAGTATTCAAGGGGTATCCGCTCTGAAGATGTTCTATACTTTACAATACTATTCTCCAAAAAGATGCCTGGATGTTTTTTGGGCATCTTTTAGCTTCATAAGACTAATAGATCACAGACTGAGTATGAGTCAACAGTGTGATGCAGCAGCAAAAAAGGCAAATGCAATTCTAGGATGTATTAACAGAAGCATACAGTCTAGATCACGTGAAGTCATTATTGCCCTCTACTCCTCTTTGGTCAGACCTCATCTGGAATATTGTGTCCAGTTTTGGGCGCCACATTTTAAAAAAGACATCAACAAACTGGAGCAAGTTCAGAAAAGAGCGACCAGAATGGTGACTGGTCTGCAAACCCTGTCTTATGAGGAAAGGTTGCAGGATTTGGGAATGTTTAGTTTGCAAAAGAGAAGACTGAGAAGAGACTTAATAGCTGTCTACAAATATCTAAAGGGCTGTCACATTGTAGAAGGATCAACTTTATTCTCATTTGCACAAGGAAAGACTAGAAGCAATGGGATGAAACTGAAGGGGAGGAGACACAGATTAGATATTAGAAAAAACTTTGACAGTTAGAGTGATCAATGAGTGGAACAAGCTGCCACAAGAGGTGGTGAGATCTCCTTCAATGGAAGTATTCAAACAGAGGCTGGACAGACATCTGACTGGGATGATTTAGCAAATCCTGCTTTGAGCAGGGGGTTGGACCAGATGGCCCAGGAGGTCTCTTCCAACTCTACGATTCTATGAAGACACTAGTCAAACTTAATTCTTGAATGCGCTAAAAAAAAAAAAAAAAATCATAAAAAATAAAATAAAAAAAAGGGAACACCAGTGCTCCTATTAGAGTTTTGCTCTTGAAAAACATATTGGTTTACCCAGCTTGAAACAGATAGTGTACACATCTTTACAGCCGCCATACACTTTAGACTAAAGTTGGCCACACCCGCCAACATTGACAGATTCCGCTAATGTTTATGGGGCCTCAGGTTGACGGATTGTCAGGAGAGACGTCGAACAGACATGTCCGATTTTGGACTGCCGATCACATTCTTCCTGAGACAAGCTGCCGGCCAGTCTGTGGCTCTCTCACAGAGAACACAGGAGCACTGGGCCGAAAGAGTGCCGAGCCAAAGCATCACTCTACAGACAGCCATCTCATGCGTATGGCCATCTGTAGAATAGCCATCACAGGGAGGATCTTAATATATATTTGCTAAAGATCCAGTGGATGATATAAATCTGTGACTGATAAGGACATCATTTTGGGTGTGATGAAAGATTAATGGGGTAATGAAGGAACAAGAGGTCAGAAGGGTTTAAAGGTAATGTAAGGAGCAAGGCTAGGCTTCAGAAGGTCAGAGGAAGGACGAATTTATTTATTGGTCATTAGCACAACAATAGTCAAGGAGTGACCAAAGAGTAATGGAAAACAAACTCCATAGACAAGTCTCCTAAGGGCCCCGTTACACGCTTCAATGTACCAGCGATTCCACCAACGATCCAACGTGGATGGGATCGCTCGGACATAGACTCACCAGCGATCGGGACCAGCAAGCAAGCTGGTATCCAAGGTAAACAGCGGGTAACCAAGAGCCGTGCGGCTCTTGGTTACCCGCTGTTTACCCTGGATACCAGCTCCCAGTGTCGCTGATTGTTGGTCTCTCGCTGTCACACGCAGCGACTGGTGACGTTGCAACGATATCGTTCACAATATCGGTGTGTGTAATGGGGCCACTACTTTCACACTTCAGTTTTTTGACGTCAGTCACAATACGTCGGCTTGACGGATCCGTCGCAGATTGTGAAAACCTGATGCGACGGATCTGTTTTTTTGCTGGATCCGACTGCCCCACATGGCAGTTTTATATACATTTGGAGCTGTGGATATTGGAGCATGCTCAGTTTAAAAAAAAATGGAATTCGTCGCTGGATTCCGTCATTTGACGGACGGATCCAGCGCCCTTAGGCTTCCATTCTAGCAAACAACGGACGGTGCCGAATCCTTCGCAGTCCGACTTTTCGACGGAGACAAAAAACGTTACTTTGTCCATCACCTCCGGTGGTCAGCCAAACAATGTCCGACGGACCAGGCGACTGACGGATGAAACGTACGGCCATCAGTCAGAATCCATCGCTAATACAAGTCTATGAGAAAAAACCTGATCCGGCGGCATCAGTTGCCGGATCCGTTTTTTTTCCAAATTTGCGACTGATGGCAAGAAACTGAAATTTGAAAGAGGGCTAAGGCAGCACTCCCTGTGTTAGTTCTTTTTCAGCCAACAATGACCAAGCCAAAGCATATTATCGGCCAAAAATAATCCAACATGGACAATCGTTTTTTGGCACGACGACCATGGCCCCCCCCCCCCATGCACATTAGCCAAAAGTCATCCAAACCTACTAATTTCTGCTAACCACCTAATATGTATGGGGGCTCTTGGCTGCTCTTCCCTGACAGATAATGTCGGGAGAGAAAGGATCCGGCCTGCTGATATTCAAGGGCAGATCTTTAACACAACGGGATTGTTTGGCCGACAGATAATTTAATTTGTACGGGGACCAGTTCTTTTAGGGTTTTTTTCTCTAAACCTTAGCATAAATAGGAACCTTCTGTCACAGGTATAGGTCATTAGAGATTTATGCCACTAACCTGCAAGAGTAAGGATTCCAAATCCCCATTAAAAGGTTCTTTACTCAATCCTAAAAAGGACTGAAAGGACCAATAAAAAAAATAAAGTACAATCATTTTCATGGCTCTCAAATTTAAACAGAACTATTTATAAGCTTCCCATATCCTAAATTCAGCGTGATGGGTGTAAACTGTATACATAATACAAGTCATCCATTAAGTTGAGGTATGGCAGGAAGTAGCAATCAGAGTAACCAACTTTTAGCATTTTGTCTTCTCGAAGAAGCAGTTCTGGAACGTGTTTCTACATTTATCTTCATGGAAAAGTACCAGCATTATAAATGAGGTTATTTTTTACCATCCGATTGCTTGGGTGAAATTCAGCAGTAAAGAAGAAATAATGGCATGTGAGACATGCAGATATAAGAACAATTTTTTTAAGTCAGCATTCAACTTTGCTGAAATCTAATTTTTGACTACATTAATCAACCTCCAATGTTTTGTTTTTTTAAAACTATGGGATAACCATGTACCCTACTGTACACCTATACAGTGACTAGTTAGAAGCTTCCATTGGAGGTATACATCAAAGAATACTCAGAATACCAGCAAACCTCTGACATTCCCAAAATCAAGATGTGAACACTGAAGTCAAATTCTGACGTCCCCCCCATGGTTCAAGTAAGACAGTGATGTCCGAACCCGGTATGAGTTTAACACCCTCATACATGCCTACAAGTCTGTGGAGTTCGTGTGAGGAGACCAGAGGCTAGTCTGGACATCTCAGCCCATACTTTAACCGGTTTCCTGAACTCTGCCTTCGGAACAAACTCTAAGGGTATGTGCACACGCTGCGGATTCCGCTGCGTTTCCGCAGCGGTTTTGGCCGCTGCGGACCCGCAGCAGTTTTAGCTGCGGTGTACAGTACCATTCTAATGAACGGTAAAAAAAAAAAAAAAAACGCTGTGTAGACGTTGCGGAAAAATCCGCACGGATTTGCTGCGGTTTCGAAACTGCAGAAAGAAGTGACATGTCAATTCTTTCTGCGGAATCCGCAGCAGGTTCCTATCTCCACCATTGTGGAGATGGTGAATCCGCAGGACCAAACCGCAGATAATCCTCAGGTCTTTTGACCTGCGGTTTATCTGCGGTTTTTGCAAAATCCGTGCGGATTAATCCGCAGCGGATTCCGCAGCGTCTGCACACGCCCTAACATGAATTCCAGCTCTGTAAATAAAGAAAAAAAAACAAAACAAAAAAAAAACACCGGATTGGACCACAAAATTTTCAACCTAGACGTCCACGTCACTGCCCTTTAGGCCCCGAGTACACAGGGCTCCATGCACAGCTATACAAGGTCCGTCATGTGCCATATGTCAGAAATATTCTTCCATAGAAGCAAACAATGAATCTGTACTACCGCTGTGTGCATGAGGCCTCCTTAGACTGAAATCCCATCAGTGCAAACTGGCTTTTATGAAATTATGATGGAAAAAAAATACAGGGCGGTGACCACTCTAATGAGCTTCTACCAGCGACGAGTCAACAGCTGACTCATGGCTAGATCAATGTAAAAACTCAGACTAAAGAACGTTCTCAAAGCAGTCATATACGATTGATGGCTGTCAGCCGATCAATCAGCCGGCAACCATCTTGGCCAGAGCTTCAGTGTTCCTTAAGAGCGGTCGTGAGGCATGTTTGGCGACTGCTTATTTCTGGGAGGCAATACATCCACCGGTTTAAAAACAAAACAAAAAAAAAACAGGACATGCTGGATCAATATTTGCCCGACATTTAAATCTTTGCCGATCCTATCAATATAGTCTTAAGGGCATGTCACACTAAGCGATATCGCTATAACTTGTGACGTAGCAGCGATATTGCTAGCGATATCGCTGTGTCTGATACTTACCTACGACCCGCTCCCCCGCTGGTTATCGCTGATCGTGCGAGAACATCCTGGACTGTTTCGCTTCCTGCGTCGCTCGTCGTCACAGCAGGAAGCGCCGCGTGGAGCCGGGTGGGAGGACGCAGGATCGCCTGGTGTGACAGGTAAGTAGCAATCCCCGTCCCCAGCGATGTCGCTGGTGAGATCTGCCTGTGTGGCAGCTCACTAGCGACCACTTAGCGATGTACCAGCGATCCTGACCGCGTCATATCGCTGGTCGGGATCGCTGGTACATCGCTAAGTGTGACAGTACCTTAAAGGACTTGGGTATTCTGGTTTCAAGTAAGCTGAGCAGCAATACTCAATGTCAAGCAGCAGCTGCAAAAGCAAACAATATTTTTTTGTGTATAAAAAGTTAAGATCCTGCTATCCCAAAGCATTGTTAGGCTAAGTGCACACGTTGCAGAAAATTTCTGCTCAAAAACCTGAATCCCTTCCCAGAAACCGCACCTATTTTTCCAGCGGCATTTTTTGCACGGTTTTGATGCGTTTTGATGGTTTCAAACCGCATGGAAGAAGCCAAAACCACGGAAAAAATCCGCAAAATTAGCATGCTGCGGTTTTTACCGCGATGCGGTTTTTTCGCGGTAAAAACGCATCAATGTGCACAAAAAGTGCAAAATGCACAGAAATGACTGGGAAGCTTATTTTTAGCAGTTTTATAGTGAAAACCGCGGTAAAAACCGCTAAAAAAAACGCTGTGTGTGAACACAGCCTTACTCCTTTGGTGAGGCCACATCTAGAATACGGGATCCAGTTTTGGGCTCCACGTTTTAAAAAGAATATTCAGAAATAAAAGTCAGTTCAAAGGCGGAAACTAGATTGTTACAAGGGACGGAAGGCCTCTCATATGATCGAAGGTTGAAGAAGTTGGACTTGTTTAGCTTAGGAAAAAAAGTCTCGGAGGAAATCGCATTTATATGTATAAATATGTGTGGTCAGCACAAAGGACTGGCACGTGATTTTTTTTCTTTCCAGAGACCATAGTAAGGACCAGAGGACACTCATTACGGATGGAGGGAAAGGTGATTCCGGCAGCTAAATAGGAAAGTGTTTTTTTTTTCACAGTTAAGCCCCCGTCACACACAGCGATCTCGCTGCGGAGTCACAAGTTTTGTGATGCAACAGTGATCTCACCAGCGAGATCGCTGTGTGACACTTATCATGCGTGTGGCAGGCGTGAGACCAGCGATCAGCGAGCTGGCGCTGGTAACTAAGGTACACATCCGGTTTCTCAGCAGCGCTTAGAAACTCGATATATACCTTGGTTACCAGTTCCCTGCACCAGCGCGCTGGTAACTAAGGTACACAGTGGGTAACTAAACGACGTGCGTCGCTTGTTACCCGCGTGTCGCTGATCACTGGTGAAGCTGCCTGTTTGACAGCTCACCAGCGATCATGTAGCGACACACCAGCGATCCTGACAAGTTCATATCGTTGTCAGGATCGCTGGTGAGTCGCTATGTGTGACGGGGCCCTTAGAGCAGTCAAGACTGTGGAATGCCGACCACAAGAGGTAGTAATGGCCGACACTCTAACAGCTTTTATAAAGGGTCAGGATGATTTCCTCAGTACACAGAACATTGTGGATTATAGTTAATTTAGTGACACTATATAATTGGTGGAGAAAGGTTGAACTTGATGGACCTGGGTCTTTTTTCAACCTATGTAACCATGTATGTTTATGGAAGGGGCCTAAAACTGAGCAGCCTTATTGCCTACACACGATGGCATCATCCTCATCATCATCATCTTGTGGGATAAACCATTTTTTAAGGTTTCAAAAATCCGATATAGCACAATGGAGTAAAGAAAAGCGATGTGTGCATGACGATCAGTCACTTTGTGCCTTCTCCCCAGACCGTTAACCCGAGACAGGCGGGTTGCATGGGATGCGCCATCTAACAAAGACTACAGTTGTTAGACAATGTATCCATGGCAACCAATTTAAACTGATCTGCAATTCAAATCAGGGCTGGCGCTATGAGAACAGCTGCCGTATTAGTCAGATTTTTCTGAAGGCAAAGAACTAGAAATCAGAAATACTAGGCCTTATATACTTCAGCGATTTATGCTCACTACCAAGTCATTCCTTTTTTTTTTTTTTTTTTTTATCATCTCACATTCCTTTACATATGGGTCAGCCTGCCTTTAGGTGATGAATGCTCTCTGAAGAAAAAAAAAAAATGAACCACCCAGATTAATTACATGAGGCGAGTCATCAGCCAAAATGATCATCTTCCCATGCCAAAAAAATTCTTTTAACACGGCATTAACGAGACTGGATAAATCTAACGCTCTATTCTGGGAATGTCATAAAAACCCATATAAAAGTGTGTATTTTAATTTATTTTCTATAATTTAAGGGGTTTATCCAGGTAAAATGTTATCTGTTGATTGGTGTGGTCCTGACTGTTGAGAAACGTAACGATCGGCAGAGCGGGACAATTTCATACCCAGTCGAAAGGCGCTCGACCTCTACACCATTCATTCTCTATGGGGCTTCCTAATTCTACACTCATTTTTTTTTATTTTTCACAGCATCCCCCTAGAAGAATGAATGTAGCCGTGATCGAACACCTGATCTGCCACATTATTTTGTAATGGCAATAAAAGTTCCCTGTTGTGGAGAAAAATTCCCCAATCTGCAGATCGGTGTGGGTCCCAGTCGTCAGACCGCCATCAGTCATCACCTATCCTGACAGGTGACAACTTGTTTGCATGGAGAACCCCTTTAACGCAAAATCTTTTCTTGCTGCTTATGCAAAGAAATATCTGGAAGTTTTTACAAGGCGGTAGGAAACACCTGAATTTTCTAGTGGAAACAGTTTCATGAAACGCTGCTAATTTTAGGGAGATTTTGGGGGAGTTTTTCATATCCTGAAGTAGCTTTCAAAGAGTTTTTGAAGCATTTGTTGAAGCCCTTCGATTGGATAGCTCATAGCTGGCAACAGATTCCATCAAGAGACCGTTCAAGACGCGACAAGGACTTTTTCCACCAAGTGTCCACCGTGCCATGACATCTTGTAGAGAGGAAAAAAAAAAAAAATGGGTTCAGCCGGAGCTAAAAGTTTTCCTACATGCCGATCAAATTATATATATATATATATATATATATATATATATATATATATATATATATATATATATATATTATATACACATACACACACTAATCTGTAGCTTTAACTGTATTCTCGCCCACATTTTGCATTCTTCTAGAGTGCATAGCTTTACACACACAAAAAAAAAAAAAATGCAAAAAAAAAAAAAAATAGGCCTATGTCTTTGGCTCAATGTGAATTGTTCTTTTCTGCTCAGCTGTAAACCACCAGTCTGGCATCACCCTCACCCCAGATCCGCCCTCCATCTCCAAGCCGCTTTACAAAAATCCTTCACTGCTTAGGAGGTATTGCACTGACCCAAGAGACTGGCGTCCTACACAACAGTAATATAGTAAATAAGTGTATATTAAATGCAAATTTTGCGTCATAAATCACTGGCGGGGCTATTACACAATGAGGACTGACTGTAACAGGAAGGCAGCTGTTACTCAATTCTCAGCAAGCCCTTCCCCGTACTGTGACAGTCGCTGTCACGTACTGATCTGGAGTGATTAAAAATTAAATATGATGACTGGATTTCCTGACACGCCGGCTCAGAGCAATTCGTCCCCACCGACGGCCTATTTCCTCTGCAGGCAGCAGGAGGGTGCTAGGTATATAGGAAGTGATAAGCAGCGTTGAGGCCCCAAGGCAGCGCACACACCTCAGCTACGAGACTTTTACCCAAGGACACAAGTAACGTGATCTACTGAGAAACCACTGAGAGGACCAGCCAAAGATCGTATGGGAAAACGGGCAACTACAATCCTCAAGTCAGCCCGAAAGGCCAGGATTTTTGTTAAATTCCATAGAAAGATCCCCATAAACATGACAGATAAATTAATAAGTATATCACCTAAGCAATAACAAGGAAACCTTGAAAACATGACCTTTCAGAGGTAACTGAAGTACAGAATAACTTTTGTAAAAGGATGTAGAAAAATAAAACATCATAGGAAAGCCTGGTGTTTGGGGTGGTCTTAAGAAGACATCCCTTACTGTATCAAAAAGCACAATTCCTAAGCACATAAGCCCAACAGTGGGCACAAATGCAGTATGCAACTAGCCTAATTCCCATCTTGGCCAAGAAAGACAGGAATAATGCTTTATTAAAGTAAAGTATCCAAGAGATCACCTTGATCTTAACTAGATTTTTTCCTAAAAGATCTTCTTTGAGCAGATCACCCTCTAAAAGAACAGGACTAGGGTCAGGGGATCTGTACCTACCCACACACGGATTTTTACTATGTAGGACATAAACCGGGTAGTCAGTACAATACAAGTGTCCTGTTAACGGCATTTAGCCCATCCACACTCAGGTGACTTGTTCTCAACCCTATCGTGTATCTTAACTGCTCATTCGTAGAAGACCATCGTTGGCTGAACCTGCCCGACCATCCATTGTGCGTTATTTTTTTGGCCAATGCTTGTTGGGAAATTCGGGGGGGGGGGGGGGGGGGTTGAGAATGGATTGGACATGTTGACTTTCAACTTGCCTTTCTTCCCAAGGTGTGTCTTCATTGAGAATACATGCCCGCTTATCCAGATGGCATTAAAATTTTAGGATGTTAATTCGGCAATCAAGATCTAGAAAAGCTAGACAACCAATGAAGCCGTTGTTCCAACTTCAAATGTGGTGATCATCAAGAATTTCAAGACCTCTGCCGACAGGTTAATTCATAAGAGTTTACAGAACAAGTATATGAAGGTATCTATTAACAAAATTAAGCTAATTTGAAAATCTGAAGATTTAGAAGCTGGAATAATGTAATTGTCTTGGACCAATGGCAATTTGTTCCACTAGTCCTGAAAAAATTATCGCGTCTGAGAGAGTCACTGTTTTGTTAGGCGAAAGAAACCTACTGGTGACCACCTGGTGGGCTAAATATATCAGGCAGGTGCTCCTAGGGAAGCTTTATACTATGAGGAGCCCACTAAACAGCATAGTGACTGCCACGGAGTAGAGGGATATTGGGGTTAACTGTGGACAAACCTAAATTTTTAGATTTTAAAGTCAAGTTAGCCATTTTAAACTTGAGATATAGGTCCAAGAAGGAGTCAGTCAATTAAAAGGTTTATTCATGCATGTTATTGGTGTTTTCAAAAGGGCTAGCAGGAAGCAAGATTGAGTTGCCCTAGCTGAGACCAAGAAGCGCAGCCATGGAAACTAATGTTTAACGGAGCGCTCAATGAACAAAATGAAAACGTGGGGCGCCCATGCTCATCAGATGAGCTGGCACCGGGCAACAGTATGGATCCCAGCCAAGATGGTCGAATACATTACTTTTTATTCTTGCAAAAGAAAGGTTGGGGGGAAATTAGGGGAGATGTTGCACAAAGCAAACTATCCTCTGGCACATTCTGATCAATGACCGAGACAACAGCCCATAGGGCGCTTTTCTGGGAGCCCCACCATACGCCTACAGAAATTACTAGCAGGAACCTCGCAACCGATCCTCTCAGGAAATAAGCCAGCTGCTTCTTGGCATAAAAGATCTGCTTTAAGGAACATGTGCTCATAAAAAGGCGGCATATTTTACCCAGATAGGGAGGACCCTTGCTATCGCCAGTATATGTGACTTAAAAAAGCAAGGAAATGTCTTAGTATAGACATATGTCTCATCAACACGGGTCCAACTTCTGTAATCCCTGATGTTACTATGTCTTTCATCGGTTATGTTTAGCCTTCAGTGGGCGACCAAAGGGTTCAAGCAGAGCCAATGTGGCACAGAAGTTTCTAAATGTGGCTGCTAACCATATTTCCTAGCAATATGCCACCAATCCCTATCCTCTCTAAGTTTTCCTCAGGCTGCGGAGTCAGTAAGCCAAACCTCCGACTCATCAATTTCCATGACACCGACTCCACCAAAATGGGCTCCAACTTAGACTCCACAGCCCTGGTTTTCCTCTTCGAGTTATATCTCAGTCTGGGAATGATGGAATGATGAATGACACCAAATATAGCTTCCTTACAGCCTCTAAAAAGGTGTGGAAACCCAGTTTTCCTATGATCGCGAAAACCGAGTCTCACCATTCATAAAAAAAACAAAAAATGGGGTCTTTAAATTTGCTACTCAGGAATACCAAAAATATTGGCGACAGACTCCGCTAAAGAAAGTCAATTGCAATGTACTTAGGTCACCCAACTTTAATAGAAATTTAAAATACTTTGAGAATTCAGAACAAGACTTTTACAACAGGTAGAAGAAAAATTAGCAAGTAACAGGTCTTCTATTTTCTCTGACCTAAAAGTCGCTGTTCTCCCAAATCTGGAACGGTTTTTATTGTGTTCCTGCTCCTTCCTGTTCCCAAGATATGACCTTCTCTTCCTTGTATATAAATCTAGTATTTTTAGCCATTTGGGCGTAATCCTTAAGAAGACTGCCTCCGAGAAATGTGGAGGACCACGCCCACATGGATAAACAGACTATCTTTGTATACAGGGAAGAATGGGTCATATCTTAGGAAAGGAAAGGAGCAGGAACAAAATAAAAACAGCTCCAGAATCAGGGGAACAGCAACTTTTATGTCAAGTAGAAAATATAACAAGTCACAGGTCTTCTATTTTTTTCTACCTGATATAAAATTCGCTGTTCTCCTGATTCCAGTGCGGTTTTTAACTTTGTTCCTGATCCTTTCCGTTCCCAAGATATGGCCCTTTCTTCCCTGTGTATATATCTAGTCTGTTTGTCCATGTGGGCGTGGTTCTCGACTCTTCTTGAGGATTACACCCAAATGGCTAAAAATACTAGATTTATATACAAGAGAAGGCCATATCGTGGGAACAGAAAGGCGTAGGAACAAAAGAAAAACAATGCTTGAAACAGGAGAACACAGGCATTTACACCAGGTTAAAAAAAAGTATTACATATTTATAGTAAGTGACAGGTCCTGTTTAAGGAATTTAGATTTCTACAAAAGTTGGGTAACTACTAATATCATTACTATTGACTTTTTGTCACTCAACTTTCATAGGTTTATTTTAAGAATATTAAAAAAAAAGTTTAATATATATTTCATTTTTTTTAACCTGCTGTTCTCCTGAATGTGGCGCCCTTTTTCTTTTGTTCCTGCGCCTCTCCATACCTGAGTTATGGCCTTATCTTCCCTGTAAAAATAGTTTTTTTGGTTTTTTTTTTTTTTAGGCAACTGGGCTTGGTCCTTATTAAAATAGACCAAATTGGAGAACACGCCCAATTGGCTAAAAAAAAAAAAAAAATAATACTTACACACTGGGAAGAGGAGGCCATATCTTAGGAATGGAAAGGCACAGGAACAAAAGAAAAAAAACAGCACCAGACTCAGGAGAACAGTGGTATTTACACCATGTAAAAGGTTTACGGAAAGTGAGAGGTTAAAGGAGTTAAAAAAAAAAAAAATTATAATTACGAGGCTTCACAAAATTAAAGTTTGTTAGGTGGCAACTTGCCAATGGCGAAGCATCTATTAGATATTAAACCTCAGCAGTAACAGCTTTATTAGCGGAGGTAGTTCTGCTTTTTTTTTAATATACCTGTTATATACCCGTCAGTCAGAACCTGGCAAAACAAATGTATAAAAAGCCAAAATAAAATATTATTACCCCTTTATTATATTTACCAACCAAAAGGGGAAGTACCATTGCCCAACTGTTTTTTTTTCCCTCCGATACAAAGTGGCCATTTTTTTTTTTTAGAAATGCAACTCAGCTAAAAATCTCAATATTCTGGATTATAAGATGTTCTAGAACATAAAAAGAAAAGTTAAATCCAGGAAGATCATGAAGATGTAATTCAAATAGTCATGAGCGAGCGTGCTGGGATAAGGTGCTCTATGAGCATGCACGTGTGCTAATAGAGTATCTTCGACGTGCTCGAATACTATGTTCGAGTCCCCGCAGTTGCATGTATTGCCTCTTTGTTTGCAACTATCGAACAGCTGTGAGACATGCAACTGTGGGTGTGGCGCCCCTGAGGCTCAGTCGCCACAGAGGTACTGAACTTTCTCCTAAGTTGTGGTGCCCCACCACCCAGGTAAGTTGGAGGCTCCTGACCACGCTCCAACACTCGCACCCCACACAATAGAGTAGTTCAGCAAAACCACATTGCGACTCCTTGCTTAGAGCGAAGCAGAGCACCTTTGGTGGTTCCCTGCTTGGAACACTAAACGTGCTGGGAGGTGGGTGGAGTTGAGAATACATAAAAGAGCGGGATGGTTTAGGATTATAGGTCAGTCAGAGGGAGAGTAGGAGAGAGGAAGCCACTCGGAGAGGAGTGGGGATCCCTGGAAGAGGGATGGAGGAAGGAGTGCTGCAGCTGCCTCAGTGACCTGAGCCAGCTGGCACAGGAAAGGAAAGAAGGAGAAAGACATTGAACTGAAGCCTGAGCTTCCATAGGAGAGAAAGACAAGTACGGAACATAGGAGTAAAAGGGAACACAGAGGACGTGGGTTAGAGGAAGAACCCTGCCTAGAAGTTCTAAGCGCAAGGCCGGGGCCCGGTCCCCGAGGTTGTATAGACACTAATGGTTCTGCAACAGACACCGGTGGAGTAGTGGGCTGTAAATGCACTACTCCCATCTAAGACTTGAGGGCACAACAGCAACACGGATAGAGAGCCGGGACTTAGGAATAGAGAGTCCCCGAAGTGGGCTACAGCTGTCTGCTGTGCAAGTAGAGTTCTTGGGAACATCTGTCAGGATGCCAGTGTAACTCAGTACTAGGAGATCTTAACACTTAAAGGCGCTATAGAGGAGATGTTCAGAAAAGGCACATAAGTTGGCGGAGCGTGGAAGGGAGCATTCCATCTTGCCTGGAGGTTGACTGAGTCCCTGACCCGGTGGACTCGGCACAGAAGCGGGCACTACAGACTGAGTAAAGCTTTGGAACTACATGCCCTGGTGTCCTCCATTCCTTCCTGCGTCCGTCCGCCTGGCACAGCTGCATCCCCTGCGCCGGACACTACACCATCTAAGTGTCTCTTCACATATCCTGCCCTGGGACAACAGCCCTGCCTGTGGAGGGTTATAACATCATTGCTGCACTACACCATCTGTTCCAGAGGAACTGTCTGCAGCGTCGGCTTAACACCTTCCTTGCCGAACACCACAGATGGCGTCACAAACTATTCCATTAACTACATTCCACCATTCACATCTTCCTATTACTTGGGCGCCCAGGGCCACGGTCCGGGTCACCGGTGCTTTGACACATCCCCCTGACACTGGCCCGGTACCGAGTACCCCACAGCCCTGGGAGGGCGACCCATGGGGACTTGAACATGAACGAGCGTGCTCGAATATTATAACAACTCATGGGTCATCTATGTCCAGTCGTCTGTTTTCGGTCCTGTTGGATTTCACAACTTTTAGACTAAGACTGCATGTGTTATAAGTTTAAGTTGCCCATTATCCTCGGTAGGGGCACAGCCTACAGCATGGTGCCCATGTGGCCAACGAAAAGAACTTCAGTAGAACAACCAACAATGAACTTCAATAGTGAGGCACAACAACAAACTGAGAAGAATGCCAGGGTCCTACAGCAGCCCATTAGTATTCTGTGCCAGTCAACACGAAAGTAGGACAGCATCTGGCAGCTGCCTTTGTCTCTCCACCAGGCAGAAAATAATGTGCAAATTGGCTATAGATGGAAACAGTTTTTAGCTTCGATCAGACATACGTGTCAATATTTTTCACAGTTAGAATACCTAAGGAAACGGTTGAGCATACAGACCCAGACTTATCAATCACCAAAGATGGATCAATCATGGCTAAAAGGGTTCTCAACTCGGGACAACCCCCTTGTCCATGAGCTCCAGGACATCAGACAAAAAAGAACCATCACCAAAAAGGGTCTCCATCCAAGAGGACTTCACATCACGTAATAAGCTGCAATACCACATAAAACCTGGGGCCTGCGGTGGCACAGTTTTTGTCAGCAAGAAGCCATTGTTTTTCGAATAGTGAGACTCCTAATAAATAAAAAAAAAAAAAAATTTCGATAGTGCCAACATATTCCACAGCACTTTGCAATTAAGTGTGGGACATGTACAGACGATAAAAACAAATTTAGTTTAACACATTTCAACAGTTACAGGAAGAGTGAGAGCCCTGCTCGCTCGCTCGCAAGCTTACAACCTATAAATGCTATATCTATTCTAGAGCCCCACCACCCCTAAATCCACCACACCCTATCACCAGTACTGGTGGAGGACTTAAAGGGTTATTCCCAAAATCACAAGTTAAACCCTATGTGTAACTTGATAGGAGATAACTTTGCTGATCACAGGGGGGTCAGGCCACTTGGACACCCAGCGATCACGAGATTGGGGCCCTGGAACCTCGAGACTGTGGCTCAGCAGCTCTTGAATGAAGCGAAGAGTGCATGCATGATCTCTACTCATTGGACACCCAGCGATCAAGAGATCGGAGCTCTGGAACCTCGAGACTGTGGCACGGATGCCCTTGAATGAAGCGAAGGTGCGCATGCGTGACCCCTATTCATTGGACACCTAGCGATCTCGAGATCGAAGCTCTGGCACCTCGAGACTGTGGCTCAGCAGCTTTTGAACGAAGCGAAGGTGCACATGCGTGACCTCTACTCATTAGACACTCAGTGATCACGAGATCGGAGCTTTGGAACCTCTAAAATGTGGCTCGGATGCCCTTGAATGAAGCGAAGGTGCGCAAGCATAACCTATACACTCATTGTCTACGGGACTGCCAGAGAAAGCATAACGTTGTACACAGACATGTGGCAGCGCCAATTAATAGAAGGCTGAGCATGCGCTCCTCCACTCCATTTAAGAATGGCCAAGAGTAGTGATGAGCGAACGTGCCCGAATAAGGTGCTATCCAAGCAAGGCTGGGTGCTAGCTAATCGAGTGTCCTCGGCATGCTTGAATAATATGATTGAGTCCCCGCGGCTGTTTGACAAGCAGCCATGGGGACTCTAACATGCTCAGATAACACCTTATGCGAACACGTTTGCGCATCACTATTAGAGAGTTCTGTTCTTGGGGTATTTGGGGGTCTCAGTGGTCATCAAGTCATCCCCCCATCCTGTGGATAACTTGTGATTTTGGGACCAGCTGTATACAGTGGGGAAAAAAAGTATTTAGTCAGTCAGCAATAGTGCAAGTTCCACCACTTCAAAAGATGAGAGGCGTCTGTAATTTACATCATAGGTAGACCTCAACTATGGGAGACAAACTGAGAAAAAAAAAATCCAGAAAATCACATTGTCTGTTTTTTTTTCATTTTATTTGCATATTATGGTGGAAAATAAGTATTTGGTCAGAAACAAACAATCAAGATTTCTGGCTCTCACAGACCTGTAACTTCTTCTTTAAGAGTCTCCTCTTTCCTCCACTCATTACCTGTAGTAATGGCACCTGTTTAAACTTGTTATCAGTATAAAAAGACACCTGTGCACACCCTCAAACAGTCTGACTCCAAACTCCACTATGGTGAAGACCAAAGAGCTGTCAAAGGACACCAGAAACAAAATTGTAGCCCTGCACCAGGCTTGGAAGACTGAATCTGCAATAGCCAACCAGCTTGGAGTGAAGAAATCAACTGTGGGAGCAATAATTAGAAAATGGAAGACATACAAGACCACTGATAATCTCCCTCGATCTGGTGCTCCACGCAAACCCGTGGGGTCAGAATGATCACAAGAACGGTGAGCAAAAATCCCAGAACCACGCGGGGGGACCTAGTGAATGAACTGCAGAGAGCTGGGACCAATGTAACAAGGCCTACCATAAGTAACACACTACGCCACCATGGACTCAGATCCTGCAGTGCCAGACGTGTCCCACTGCTTAAGCCTGTACATGTCCGGGCCCGTCTGAAGTTTGCTAGAGAGCATTTGGATGATCCAGAGGAGTTTTGGGAGAATGTCCTATGGTCTGATGAAACCAAACTGGAACTGTTTGGTAGAAACACAACTTGTCGTGTTTGGAGGAAAAAGAATACTGAGTTGCATCCATCAAACACCATACCTACTGTAAGGCATGGTGGTGGAAACATCATGCTTTGGGGCTGTTTCTCTGCAACGGGGCCAGGACGACTGATCCGGGTACATGAAAGAATGAATGGGGCCATGTATCATGAGATTTTGAGTGCAAACCTCCTTCCATCAGCAAGGGCATTGAAGATGAAACGTGGCTGGGTCTTTCAACATGACAATGATCCAAAGCACACCGCCAGGGCAACGAAGGAGTGGCTTCGTAAGAAGCATTTCAAGGTCCTGGAGTGGCCTAGCCAGTCTCCAGATCTCAACCCTATAGAAAACCTTTGGAGGGAGTTGAAAGTCCGTGTTGCCAAGCGAAAAGCCAAAAACATCACTGCTCTAGAGGAGATCTGCATGGAGGAATGGGCCAACATACCAACAACAGTGTGTGGCAACCTTGTGAAGACTTACAGAAAACGTTTGACCTCTGTCATTGCCAACAAAGGATATATCACAAAGTATCGAGATGAAATTTTGTTTCTGACCAAATACTTATTTTCCACCATAAAATGCAAATAAAATGAAAAAAAAAAACAGACTGTGATTTTCTGGATTTTTTTTTCTCAGTTTGTCTCCCATAGTTGAGGTCTACCTATGATGTAAATTACAGACGCCTCTCATCTTTTGAAGTGGTGGAACTTGCACTATTGCTGACTGACTAAATACATTTTTCCCCACTGTAATGGGATTTCTGCATCTTCTATCTGTACTGCCCTACGAACTATGTGAGCACTACTCTCACTTTCGTGATTTATCCTGTAAAAAAACACAGCAGGTTCGACAGGTGGAGATTTAACAAGCTAGATTACTAATTTATGAGAATTGCAAAATATCTCAAGTTACTCTGACAAGATAAAAAAAATTACAAGTTGAAAAACAAAAAAAAAAAGCAGAACATTTTACAACATATATAAAATTCCCCACTGCTGAAGGAAAAAATTTTTGCCTTTTTTAACTCTGTTTCAAAACTTCTGCTATTTTTTTTTCTTTTACAAGCCTGCCCATAAAGATAAAGTAACGTCACAGCGTCTTCAGTTTAGTTCTCCTCCAGAAAACATAAGTAAATGTTACATCGGAATGTGGCAAAATGTAAAAGTTACATAAAATACAATTAAAAAACGCTTTTACTTTGCCTCCTGTACATTGTTTACAACTTATAGGAACTCATATGATACAGACAAACTATCCTGTTATGTCACCTGCCCGACAGCGGATTTCAGCTACACTGATGTCTGTTTTCGAGGGCAATCAGCAACATTCCAGAACTTGTAAGAAAGAACATAAGACACAAACTTAAATAGGTTGCCCTCTACTTAAGCCATCAATATCAGGGTCCGTTACCCCCAGCAGATCGGCTGTACGCAGCTCCGGACTGACGTAAGCCGCGTAAGGAGCCAGAACATTGGGAGCTCTGTTCACTGTGTAGTAGATATGGATGTGAGCTTAATACCAGCACATAAGCAGATTGCAAAAGATTATTCCACCCACACAAAGGGCCAACACACTGTGCATGCACCGATCCTCAGCACGTCGTCAATCAACCGACCAGACCACTTAAGACAGTCCAGAAACGCCAAGGATTGACCAGAACACTTAAGACCGTCTGGAGACGCCAAGCGGTCACTCAGGCCTTCATCAATCTACTTTTAAAAAGTTACCAGGCACTCCAATTGGGGAAAAGATAAAACTGTCAAAGGACCTTACAGGTGACAAATAGCGGTCGAAATGGGATAGAGGGGTAAAATTCTGCCAACAGACGCCCTTTACATGTATTTCAATGGTAAAACAGGTTTGGTTTGACCACAGGGACCGCCTTAATGTTATCGAGGGTCAGGGTACTGTGAGCCAGAGTTGACCAGCCATGTAACATTACTCTCCACAGCCCACATTCATGGAGTGCAAGAGTACGCTCTATATGGCTGGGTTCACAAAAGCATAAAATATATACACACGTCTCATTGAATAAAACTGGTCAGAGCATTAACCACTTTTTTTTTTTTTTTTTTTACCGTCAGTGCTCGGATAGAAAATACGCTTGTGAGAACCTACCCTGTTTAGAAATTACTAAGGGGGAGCTGTACACCTTATCTGGAGCTAGCTATTGCTAGGGCATTGTACACTCGGACAGTGGGTAGTGTACTAGTTAAGATTAGACATTCCATAAACAAGGTGCAGCTCTGGAGAAGAAGCTTTTGAAGCTATATTAAGATAAGGTCACAATCGGAATGTAGCATAGACACAGAAGCTCATCTGGACTTGAGGTCAGATGTAAGGGAAAGAATAAATAAAGTGAACTTAAAGGGGTTGTCCAGCCTGTGGGTACAAGTCTACAGTCACTCTAGACATGTGAATCCTCAAAGCGCGTGCAGTACAAGGATTCTCCGGCGTCGGGAGCTTGACTGCAAGTATGTAATTTGCATACATGCGGTCACGTGCCGACTAGACATGTGCAGCTTCACTCAATGCAAGTGCATTGTGCAAGGCTGGACAAGTCTAGTCTGAATGTGGCTGGAAGTATGTAAATCACATACTTGCGGAGGTATGACCGCCCGCTTCCGGGCAGTGAGCGAGCTGTGAGGATTCACAGAAGACTTGTACCATAAGGCCAGACAACCCCTACTGGACATTGCCCCATATAGAGTAAAAACACATACCTCTTGGACCAGTGCCACTCCAGTCTTCGTACACCACCTAAATTGGGTGTTGGTCAAAAACTCTCATACCAACGCTTCATAAACATGTACAGGCTCAGAGTGACGTCTCTTTTTGGGGGAAAATCTGGTGACTTCCCATACAAACTAGATGGCTAGCTGGGCCACTCAAAGTCATAGTTTTTCCAACATGTAGACACATTTCTAGTCTATGATCAATTTGCCCTAAAATAAGGCTAAGGCCAACACGGGTCAAAAGATTCTTAAGGCCCATTTACATTTAGCGATGCACCAGCGATCCCGACCACAATATGACCCGGTCAGGATCGCTGGTGCATCGCTAAATGGTCGCTAGTGAGCTGCCAAACAGGCAGATTTCACTACCGACGCAGCGATGCAGTAGCGGTCATTACTTGCCTTTCAGACACGGCGACCATGTCGTCCTCCGTCCGCGTCCACACGTCGCTCGTCGGCGCCAGCAGGAAGCGCCCGACGAGAAATGGAGTTGCACGATCTCACGCGATCAGCGACAGACAGCGGGGGAGCCGGTCAGAGGTAAGTATCACACATAGCGATATCGCTAGCAATATCGCTGCTGCGTCACAAAACTGTTGACGCTTTAGCGATATTGCTAGCGATATGGCTATGTGTAAAACCCCCTTTAAGCCTTACATCAATTGTCCATGAACAAAGTACAATTTAAATCAACAGATCTTTAAAAACAAGTTCTACAACTGGATGTGTTTAAAAAAAAAAAAAAAACACATTCCCATGGTGAGATAACGTTATAAATGTGCCCCTGCTGTGTACTGTGTAATAGCTGTGTCCAACCATGCATAGCTGCTCCAGTTCGTGGTCTGCACAGACCACAGCTCCTACCCAGTGGAGGACGCAAATGAGTATTCAGACAGTACAGCATGGGATCACAAAAGATTCTGTGAGGTAATACACTTCCATGCCCTTTGAAAAATGCATTTTACCTCACAGAAAAAAAAAAAAAAAAATCAACTGCGATCCCATGCCATCCTGTCTGTTCACTCTTTTGTGTCCTCAACATGGAGCAACGCTCCGAGGTTGGACACAGTCATTACACAGTATTATTTTTCTTCTTTTTTTTTGTAACACATCCAATTGTAGAACTTACCGTACTTATTTGCATTCCAACATCTATTAAAATGTACTTTGTTCTTGGGACAATCCTTTTAAAGCCCCCGTTACACACTGCGATATCGCTAGCAATATCGCTGTAAAGTCACCGATTTTGTGACGTTGCAGCAATATTGCTAGCGATATCGCTGCATGTGATACTTACCTCCGACCGGCTCCCCCGCTGGTTATTGCTGATCGCGCGAGAAGCTCCTGGACCGTTTCTCGTCGGCCACTTCCTGCTGCGCTTCCTGTGGCGCCGACGAGCGACGCGTGGAGCCGGGCGGGAGGACGCAGGATCGCCGCGTCTGACAGGTAAGTAGCGACCCCCGACCCCTGCGATGTCGCTGGTGAGATCTGCCTGTGTGGCAGCTCACTAGTGGCCACTTAGCGATGCACCAGCGATCCTGACCGCGTCATATCGCTAGTCGGGATCGCTGGTGCATCGCTAGGTGTAACGGTACCCTTAGTTCCCATTACCTCAAACAGGTCAATATGAACGGGTTTGGCCAACAGTCTAATGGGGGCTCCAGACTCTCCGTTAACATTGAGGCAGATAAGAATTCAGGATGTTGGATCCTTTTATTCTTTTAAGAGATAAGCCACCACCAGAGTGATGTCTGGCAGTGGTTCCCACACAGAACCCAGGAGCACTTGGGCAGAGAAAGCAAGCCCTCCTGTATATGGGAGAGTTGGGCAAGACAGCTGCTGGCCAAACAATCGTTCAGTTAATAGCTATGGCTGAGTGGCCAAAGTGTATGGGAGCCTTTACACACGACAAGGCTCTACATGGTGGTGGTGGGGGGAACCTACGGGTCCATGTTGTGTGTCAATACCGCCAAATACAGGACAACGATCTTACCTTCGCAAATATAAATGTTGGGTGTCCACTGTTAAACAAGACCTAACATTTCTCACCCAAAACTTTAGTAGATAAGTTTTCATAGCAGAAAAGCAAATATTGCCACAATTTTTGGACTTGGGAGGATTAGTATGGCGTTCACAAACAAGATCTCCAGCAATCGTCTCGTACCTAAAGTTAGAACAAATCTCAGTACAAGGAAAAGGGCAAACGATTCTCCTTGCTGATTGGCGTTTCCTGCTGTGGGTCAAGATAGGCTTTCTCCATACAAAGACCAGAAAATGGACAACTGCAACCATAATAAAAAAATTGACAATGAATAATTGTTTTAGCTAAGAAACTAGCCAGGAGTGGGTGATCGCTCCATCAAAGATCTTTGTATTGCCATGAAGAGCTTCACTTCTTGCCACATATTGGCCATTACTCGCCCGATGCAATGGAACACGCATGGTCAGATTGTACAACAGTGATGGCCAATACCAACTAAAATGTGTGTAACTTCTTCCAACATGATCATTCACCAGACAAAGGTTCAACTATGGGCGACGGCCGGTGTCACACTTGCAAGTGTGATGCGAGAAACTCGCACGAGTCTCTCGCACCTTTCGCTCCACATACATGTATTAAAAAAATAATAAAAAAAATAATAGTTGATCACTTGACACATCTCAGACTTTTTTCTTCCCTTTTTAAATTTCAGCAGAATGGAATCAGATGTTGAGAACTTTTTGCCAACTTTATACAATTCACAATCAGTTTAGTCAAGCGCGAGGGCGCCGGACCCACAGAGCGCCAGGGCGCCGGACCCACAGAGCGCCAGGGCGCCGGACCCACAGAGCGCCAGGGCGCCGGACCCACAGAGCGCCAGGGCGCCGGACCCACAGGGCGCCGGACCCACAGAGCGCCAGGGCGCCGGACCCACAGAGCGCCGGACCCACAGAGCGCGAGGGCGCCGGACCCACAGAGCACCAGGGCGCCGGACCCACAGAGCGCCGGACCCACAGAGCGCCAGGGCGCCGGACCCACAGAGCGCCAGGGCGCCGGACCCACAGAGAGCGAGGGCGCCTGCGGAGTCGGGAAGGACTTCCTACAGAGCAGTGGAACAGGGACTTAGCGCTAACCTGCTTTTATTTCCAGGATTATAAATGACCATTTCAGCCTTGTCTGCCTATGCAAACCATGAGTGATAAGCTTAATGTATGTGGTCATTTAAGTAAACGACAAATATAAGATAAGAAACTCTGGGAAAAGAAAAGCAGCAGCCACAGAGTCACAAGAAGTATCTGCTCCGTGATTTATCAGCACCCTAATAAGTTTATTAGGAAAATCACTAATGGCTGCACAAACAGGGGCAGGAATGCCAGGGGAGCAATAGGACCAGACCAAAGGCAAAAAATCATCAGAATCAGTGCTCTAATTGTTCCATCTCCCGTCACTCTAGACGTAAAAATAAATGAACGGTTACAGTTAAATCGCGAAGGAAATGAGCGAAAAGGATCATTTTTGGATAATACATGTGCAGAAAGTATCCCAATGGAAAGGCGAGGGCACGACTAACAAAACCAAGGGCGACCGGAAGCGGTGATGGTACCCATCAAGTCCAGAGCACAAAGAGGATGGAACTAAAGATGCAGGCCACAAAGACAAGAAAAAAACTTGAATTTAAAAAAGAATAAAAAAAGTATTTTACTATTGATGATCGGGTCCTAACCTTTCGTCAAAGACGATGGGGAATCAGGTCGATATGAGGTGGAGACATAAAGAAAAAAAAAAAAAAAAAAAAAAAGAGTAGGTGTGACTGCGACCAAGGCACACCGGCCAGTATTAATCGCTTCTCTAGACTGGGCCTTGACGAGTGATCATAATAGATAGCCAACAGTTTTCAAAAGGCTAATAAGACTAGGAATGATGGAGAAGTATCACACAATGGGTCCATAAAACAAAGATGGCCAAAAAAAAAATTACACCAAGACTGATGAAGCAGAGTTGGTGGATTCCACAAAATAGGCATACACATGAGAAAAAGGGGGCAGAGATGGAGAAGAAGAAAAAAGGAGGCAGAGATGGAGAAGAAGAAAAAAAAAGGGAGGCAGAGATGGAGAAGAAGAAGAAAAAAGGAGGCAGAGATGGAGAAGAAAAAAAAAAGGAGGCAGAGATGGAGAAGAAAAAAAAAAGGAGGCAGAGATGGAGAAGAAAAAAAAAAGGAGGCAGAGATGGAGAAGAAAAAAAAAAGGAGGCAGAGATGGAGAAGAAAAAAAAAAAAGGAGGAAGAGATGGAGAAAAAGAAAAAAAAGGGGGCAGAGATGGAGAAGAAGGGACGAGGAGTACAAGAATAAAGCCAAGTGGGCACGTCCAGACTAGAATGATGGAGGGCAGGCTGAGGGGGTCAGGGAAAGTGAGCTGCTCATTATTCTGGTACCCTCTTGGTCTTTTCTCAAAGAAGAGACACAGAATCAGAGGAGGAGAGAAAGGGAAAGTGTGAGACTAGACTACAGGAGGCAAGCAAGAGTGAGACAAGAGGGGGAGCCATGGGGGGTGCATACTGATGGATGCAGACAGTGCTGGTGGAAGGGGGGTAGTGAAGATAAGAGGGTTCCAGGAGGAGCGGGCAACTTTAAAAGGTCAAAGGGCACAAAGATGAGGTAGCCACAGGCAAAATAGTTAAAGTTAGCAACAGAGAGGAACCTGGTGGAATGGGGGGGGGGGGGAGAAGAGGGCAACAAGTAGACAGATTGAGGAGACACCTTGAGGGGCCGGTGACAATAAAAGGCGGACGTAGACGATGGAGGAGTGATCCGATCAGGTTCACAAAGAGGCCTCAGAGCCACCAACCAAAAACAAATGATCGTCGTCACCCAACGGTGGAAACTTCTTTAAAAATGTAGCTAAAAAGATCAGGAACCTGGAGTTTTGTTGCTGTACAAAATCTATAAGGATCATCGTCTAGAGAGGGAAAACAGTGACAAAGTTGGCACAAGAGACCAGGACGGCAGAGGATGGCAGCTGGGTAGCGGGGAAAGTGGGGGTGCGGTGATAAAAATGCCAAGGGAGGGGGAAACCCGAGAGCAAAAACTCTGCAAAGAAAATTGGGGTCAGAGAGGAGGCAGAGACTCAGAAGATAGACAGGCGGGCAGACAAGTATGGAGCAGCTGAGAGAGAACAAATAGGTGAGAGATGTGGCGGAGCGAGTGGGAGAAGAGAGCGGCAGGAGGTAGCAGACATTTGTGGGGGCAGTTTGGGAAGCGTCTGCCCCCCTCCCCCTTATCCCAATTGTTATCACACAAGAAAAGTCCCTTCTCTCCCTGACTAGCTGAGCCCTCCTCCCCCTCTCCTTCCCTCTGCCCTGAGGGAGAAAGAGAGGAGGGAGAGAGGACTAGAATGGGGGGGGGGGGATGGGTGGGAAAATTCAGAAAATGGGATTGAAGAGGGAAAGAAAAAAAAAAAGTTACTACCAACTGAGGAGCTGCCTCATGTACAGAGCACAAAGGATCACACACATCCAGCTGCATCCGAGCCCAGACTAAAGTCCAAAAGAAAAAAAAAAAAAAACAGGAATGGAATTATTATCCGCCTTCCCACTCCTCACCCAAAGGTATCAACACTTCCATTAGCGGATTGCAGCGATTTATCCTAAAAACCGTCCCATTGTCTCATTAGAGATTCACAACAATAGTCTTCAAAAAGGAGCAGAGATACAGCAGAGCCCCCGGGGCACAAGCAGAGCCCCCGGGGCACAAGCAGAGCCCCCGGGGCACAAGCAGAGCGCTGGGCACAAGCAGAGCGCTGGGCACAAGCAGAGCCCCAGAGACAAGCAGAGCCCCAGAGACAAGCAGAGCCCCCGGGGCACAAGCAGAGCCCCGGGGCACAAGCAGAGCCCCGGGGCACAAGCAGAGCCCCAGAGACAAGCAGAGCCCCAGAGACAAGCAGAGCCCCCGGGGCACAAGCAGAGCCCCCGGGGCACAAGCAGAGCCCCAGAGACAAGCAGAGCCCCAGAGACAAGCAGAGCCCCAGAGACAAGCAGAGCCCCGGGGCACAAGCAGAGCGCCGGGCACAAGCAGAGCCCCAGAGACAAGCAGAGCCCCGGGCACAAGCAGAGCCCCGGGCACAAGCAGAGCCCCGGGCACAAGCAGAGCCCCGGAGAAGGTTTTCTGATTTGACAAGGGACAAAAACAAAACTCACCACGAAATCTCAACCTGCTACAAACAATGGAGTTTCGGCTCGAATTCGCCCAGAACTCCTCTACACTATTCCATAAGGGGTAGACGTGGCTACAGATACAAAAAAAAAACAACACTACGGCCATGGGGTCATTCCCCGACCTCTGAGCGCACATCGTAATCGACCATTGCCCCAACAGACGCACCGAATAATACGACAGTCGCCTCCTACAAGCAGTTTGTCTATGGCCAGCACAACTTTTTTTGGGGGGGTACCAAATTCCAAAATCTGCTCCGCTACCGCATTATACAAGTCCAAAAGTCACGATATAAACGCGTTATAAACAAAAGCATATAAAATACTGCAATCATCTGCAACGTAGAACAGAAAGGGAACGAGCGGTCCTCCAAACTGGATCCAGAGTTATAAGCGCCAACACCAAAGGGTTAAAGTAGAATAGCCATAAAATAAATTATTATTAATATATCATAAACACAGGAGGGGCCACAATGATCCAACCTGCTGTCGCAGAACTAGAACTCCCAGGATGTCCTGACAGCTAAAAGCCCCCGGCGCGTGCTGGGAGTTGTAGTACCATCGGCTGGCAGTGATCCAGTGCGGCTATTTGGCACCTGTTCTAGGGGTAATGGCAGAGAGGATAATGGGGGCAGTGATGGGACGCAGGCATCGCACCCTGACACATGGGATATACATCCCGCTCCGTATATACAGCGCTTAATGACTTCCTGCCCGCGGCCGTCATCTGTGCGAGACCCTGGATGAGGGCATCCGTGCAGCAATGATGTATGCGCCCATTGTGCAGAGTCAGCACAGCGAAATGTTTTTGCTTTTTTTTTTTCTTTATTTGTGCCTAAAATTTTAATCAACGACAATCACGCAGAAAGTGGCAGAGCGACGCAGCGGAGACGTACTCGCAACATGATCACATGCGACAACAACACGGGGAGCAGCCGGACATACCAACACATGATGCTGCCGAATACGTGGCCCCTCCAGCAAACAACAGGTTAATACACACCTGCGCCATAGACACCTCCGCCTCGGCTCAGCAGCACCGCAAAGACCCACAAGAATCCATATATCCCCGGGCGCCCCATACTGCAATCCGCCCCCGGGGAGCCCTCCTGACCCGGAGCTCTTCTCCCGTCCGGTGACTGAGCCACACTAAACTGTGGGAGTGCTAGAATCTGCCGAGCGGAGACAGAACCACGCCCCCAACCAATCAGAGAGCGACGAGGGAAGACCTCTACCCAATCGCCTCGTAAAGAGAGACCGTTCAGACCACGCCTCCTTTGCGTTCCTAACTTGCGCTGGAGTGGGCGGAGCTTACAAATCACTGCCAGATTCGATTGTCCAATGAAAGCGTTTTAGATGCTGCTTCGGAATGCGGTCGATAATGGGGGGAGGGGATAGCGTCTCCTAGCAACGCGTGAGGAGGGAGCTGAGATTCCAGCGCAGCAGCACCACGTGGGGTGGCCGGTCTGTCTGCGCTGCGGCGCTGTTGTCCGCGGTTATCAGCTGTGCGCGGGCACCGGCCTCTCCCGCCATGGCTGATGCCAGCAGAAGCTTGATGATAGTGTAATGTGGCCGGAATATTGGGCTTAGGAGCCGGTTTAGGAGTGTAGTCTCTGCAAGTCAGCATCGCTAGGGTTAAATATTAATCTGCACCAGATTCCGGTGTAATATTGACCTGACCGGTTATGTCATCGCTCCGCAGGACGGATTTACCATTATTACCAGAGGTCAAGCTGCACTGGGGTGTGCAGTCTGCAGCAGAGGGTTTAAGCTTTCTACATGATGATGCTGCATCGCCCCATTTCTGGCTACATAGAACCTAATGGTGAACTTTAATTTTTTTTCTGTATCGGGGGGCGATTGGAGAAAGAGACAGAATTCTGCCATTATTCTTAATGATGGCACCGTTCAGGGGAGCGAGCCCCAAAGTGCGGCGTCCCCCCACCGCGGAAGAGAGGGTCTCTACAGATAGAACCACAGTAGGCCACTGTCGCCAACCCTAAAACAGGACGCAAAGACCAATGTTACCAAACGGACTTCTGTAAAAGACCAAAATATTACTGCTACACAATGTCCACTACACAGCGAGGGCGGAATATGGAACTATATAGTATAATTATAGTAACAATGCCCCCCCTCAGAAAAAAGGAATAATGGCCCTGAAAGCCCCAATCAAAGCTAATAATGCACCCATTTAGAACAAAAAATGTCCTGAGTGCCCCCACCAGCCCCCTATATATAGTTACATAATTACATAGGTTGAAAAAGACCTAGGTCCATCAAGTTCAGCTTTATTTCACCCTCCACCATACACTCACTGTATGATGCTCCCACAGCTCCGTATAACTGTATGTTGCCCCCACAGCTCCCCTATACACTGTATGCCCCACAGCTCCCCTATACACTGTATGTTGCCCCCACAGCTCCGTATACACTGTATGCCCCCACAGCTCCGTATACACTGTATGATGCCCCCACAGCTCCGTATACACTGTATGATGCTCCCACAGCTCCGTATACACTGTATGATGCTCCCACAGCTCCCCTATACACTGTATGATGCTCCCACAGCTCCCCTATACACTGTATGATGCTCCCACAGCTCCGTATACACTGTATGATGCTCCCACAGCTCCGTATAACTGTATGTTGCCCCCACAGCTCCGTATACACTGTATGATGCCCCCACAGCTCCCCTATACACTGTATGATGCTCCCACAGCTCCGTATAACTGTATGTTGCCCCCACAGCTCCCCTATACACTGTATGATGCCCCCACAGCTCCCCTATACACTGTATGCCCCCACAGCTCCCCTATACACTGTATGTTGCCCCCACAGCTCCGTATACACTGTATGATGCCCCCACAGCTCCCCTATACACTGTATGATGCTCCCACAGCTCCCCTATACACTGTATGTTGCCCCCACAGCTCCGTATACACTGTATGATGCCCCCACAGCTCCCCTATACACTGTATGCCCCCACAGCTCCCCTATACACTGTATGATGCCCCCACAGCTCCGTATACACTGTATGATGCTCCCACAGCTCCCCTATACACTGTATGTTGCCCCCACAGCTCCCCTATACACTGTATGATGCTCCCACAGCTCCGTATACACTGTATGTTGCCCCCACAGCTTCCTATACACTGTATGATGCCCCCACAGCTCCCCTATACACTGTATGATGCCCCCACAGCTCCGTATACACTGTATGATGGCCCCCACAGCTCCGTATACACTGTATGATGCCCCCACAGCTCCCCTATACACTGTATGTTGCCCCCACAGCTCCGTATACACTGTATGATGCCCCCACAGCTCCCCTATACACTGTATGCCCCCACAGCTCCCCTATACACTGTATGATGCCCCCACAGCTCCGTATACACTGTATGATGCTCCCACAGCTCCCCTATACACTGTATGTTGCCCCCACAGCTCCCCTATACACTGTATGATGCTCCCACAGCTCCGTATACACTGTATGTTGCCCCCACAGCTTCCTATACACTGTATGATGCCCCCACAGCTCCCCTATACACTGTATGATGCCCCCACAGCTCCGTATACACTGTATGATGGCCCCCACAGCTCCGTATACACTGTATGATGCCCCCACAGCTCCCCTATACACTGTATGTTGCCCCCACAGCTCCGTATACACTGTATGATGCCCCCACAGCTCCCCTATACACTGTATGCCCCCACAGCTCCCCTATACACTGTATGATGCCCCCACAGCTCCGTATACACTGTATGATGCTCCCACAGCTCCCCTATACACTGTATGATGCTCCCACAGCTCCGTATACACTGTATGTTGCCCCCACAGCTTCCTATACACTGTATGATGCCCCCACAGCTCCGTATACACTGTATGATGCTCCCACAGCTCCGTATACACTGTATGTTGCCCCCACAGCTCCCCTATACACTGTATGCCCCCACAGCTCCCCTATACACTGTATGTTGCCCCCACAGCTCCGTATACACTGTATGATGCCCCCACAGCTCCCCTATACACTGTATGATGCTCCCACAGCTCCCCTATACACTGTATGTTGCCCCCACAGCTCCCCTATACACTGTATGTTGCTCCCACAGCTCCGTATACACTGTATGTTGCCCCCACAGCTTCCTATACACTGTATGATGCCCCCACAGCTCCCCTATACACTGTATGATGCTCCTACAGCTCCGTATACACTGTATGTTGCCCCCACAGCTTCCTATACACTGTATGATGCTCCCACAGCTCCCCTATACACTGTATGTTGCCCCCACAGCTCCCCTATACACTGTATGATGCTCCCACAGCTCCGTATACACTGTATGTTGCCCCCACAGCTCCCTATACACTGTATGATGCTCCCACAGCTCCGTATACACTGTATGTTGCCCCAACAGCTCCCCTATACACTGTATGATGCCCCCACAGCTCCGTATACACTGTATGTTGCCCCCACAGCTTCCTATACACTGTATGATGCCCCCACAGCTCCCCTATACACTGTATGATGCTCCCACAGCTTCCTATACACTGTATGATGCTCCCACAGCTCCCTATACACTGTATGATGCCCCCACAGCTTCCTATACACTGTATGATGGCCCCCACAGCTCCCCTATACTCTGTATGATGCTCCCACAGCTCCGCATAACTGTATGATGCTCCCACAGCTCCCTATACACTGTATGATGGCCCCCACAGCTCCCCTATACTCTGTATGATGCTCCCACAGCTCCGCATAACTGTATGATGCCCCAACAGCTTCCTATACACTGATGCTCCCACAGCTCCGTATACACTGTATGTTGCCCCCACAGCTCCGTACACACTGTATGATGCTCCGATATCTCCGTATACACTGTATGTTGCCCCCAAAGCTCCCCTATACACTGTATGATGCTCCCACAACTCCGTATACACTGTATGATGCCCCCACTGCTCCCCTATACACTGTATGATGCTCCCACTGCTCCCCTATACACTGTATGATGCTCCCACAGCTCCCCTATACACTGATGCTCCCACAGCTCCGTATACACTGTATGTTGCCCCCACAGCTCCGTATACACTGTATGATGCCCCCACTGCTCCCCTATACACTGTATGATGCTCCCACTGCTCCCCTATACTCTGTATGATGCCCCAACAGCTTCCTATACACTGATGCTCCCACAGCTCCGTATACACTGTATGTTGCCCCCACAGCTCCGTACACACTGTATGATGCTCCGATATCTCCGTATACACTGTATGTTGCCCCCAAAGCTCCCCTATACACTGTATGATGCTCCCACAGCTCCGTATACACTGTATGATGCCCCCACTGCTCCCCTATACACTGTATGATGCTCCCACTGCTCCCCTATACACTGTATGATGCTCCCACAGCTCCCCTATACACTGTGGCCCCCACAGCTCCCCTATACACTGATGCTCCCACAGCTCCGTATACACTGCATGATGGCCCCCACAGCTCCCCTATACACTGTATGTTGCTCCCACAGCTCCCCTATACACTGTATGATGCTCCCACAGATCCGTATACACTGTATGATGGCCCCCACAGCTTCCTATACACTGTATGATGGCCCCCACAGCTCCCCTATACACTGTATGTTGCCCCCACAGCTCCATATACACTGTATGATGGCCCCCACAGCTCCCCTATACACTGTATGATGCTCCCACAGCTCCGTATACACTGTATGATGCCCCCACAGCTCCCCTATACACTGTATGTTGCCCCCACTGCTCCGTATGCACTGTATGATGTTCTCACAGCTCCGTATACACTGTATGATGCCCCCACTGCTCCCCTATACACTCTATGATGCTCCCACAGCTCCCCTATACACTGTATGATGGCCCCCACAGCTCCCCTATACACTGATGCTCCCACAGCTCCGTATACACTGTATGATGGCCCCCACAGCTCCGTATACACTGTATGTTGCCCCCACAGCTCCGTATGCACTGTATGATGGCCCCAACCGCTCCCCTATACACTGTATGATGGCCCCCACAGCTCCCCTATACACTGTATGATGCTCCCATAGCTCCGTATACACTGTATGATGGCCCCCACAGCTCCCCTATACACTGTATGTTGCCCCCACAGCTCCGTATACACTGTATGATGGCCCCCACAGCTCCGTATACACTGTATGATGCCCCCACTGCTCCCCTATACACTATGATGCTCCCACAGCTCCCCTATACACTGTATGATGCTCCCACAGCTCCGTATACACTGTATGATGCCCCCACTGCTCCCCTATACACTATGATGCTCCCACAGCTCCCCTATACACTGTATGATGCTCCCACAGCTCCCCTATACGCTGTATGATGCTCCCACAGCTCCGTATACACTGTATGATGGCCCCCACAGCTCCGTATACACTGTATGATGCCCCCACAGCTCCCCTATACACTGTATGTTGCCCCCACAGCTCCGTATACACTGTATGATGGCCCCCACAGCTCCCCTATACACTGTATGTTGCCCCCACAGCTCCGTATACACTGTATGATGGCCCCCCAGCTCCGTATACACTGTATGATGGCCCCTACAGCTCCCCTATACACTGTATGATGCTCCCACAGCTCCGTATACACTGTATGATGGCCCCCACAGCTCCCCTATACACTATATGTTGCCCCCACAGCTCCGTATACACTGCATGATGCTCTCACAGCTCCATATACACTGATGCTTCCACAGCTCCGTATACACTGTATGATGGCCCCCAAAGCTCCCCTATACACTGTATGTGGCCCCCCAGCTCCGTATGCACTGTATGATGCTCCCACAGCTCCCTATACACTGATGCTCCCACAGCTCCGTATACACTGTATGATTGTCCCCCACAGCTCCCCTATACACTGTATGTTGCCCCCACAGCTCCGTATACACTGTATGATGGCCCCCCAGCTCCGTATACACTGTAGGATGGCCCCAACAGCTCCCCTATACACTGTATGATGCTCCCATAGCTCCGTATACACTGTATGATGGCCCCCACAGCTCCCCTATACACTGTATGTTGCCCCCACAGCTCCCTATACACTGTATGATGGCCCCCACAGCTCCCCTATACTCTGTATGATGCTCCCACAGCTCCGTATAACTGTATGATGCCCCAACAGCTCCCTATACACTGTATGATGCTCCCACAGCTCCCTATACACTGTATGATGCTCCCATAGCTCCGTATACACTGTATGATGCCCCCACAGCTCCCTATACACTGTATGATGCTCCCATAGCTCCGTATACACTGTATGATGCTCCCACAGCTCCCTATACACTGATGCTCCCACAGCTCCATATACACTGTATGATGGCCCCCACAGCTCCCCTATACACTGTATGTTGCCCCCACAGCTCCGTATACACTGTATGATGGCCCCACAGCTCCCCTATACACTGTATGTTGCCCCCACAGCTCCGTATACACTGTATGATGCTCCCACAGCTCCCTATACACTGTATGATGCTCCCACAGCTCTGTATACACTGTATGATGCCCCCACAGCTCCCCTATACACTGTATGTTGCCCCCACAGCTCCGTATACACTGTATGATGCTCCCACAGCTCCCTATACACTGTATGATGCTCCCACAGCTCCGTATACACTGTATGTTGCCCCAACAGCTCCCCTATACACTGTATGATGCCCCCACAGCTCCGTATACACTGTATGTTGCCCCCACAGCTTCCTATACACTGTATGATGCCCCCACAGCTCCCCTATACACTGTATGATGCTCCCACAGCTTCCTATACACTGTATGATGCTCCCACAGCTTCCTATACACTGTATGATGCTCCCACAGCTCCCTATACACTGTATGATGCCCCCACAGCTCCCTATACACTGTATGATGGCCCCCACAGCTCCCCTATACTCTGTATGATGCTCCCACAGCTCCGCATAACTGTATGATGCCCCAACAGCTTCCTATACACTGATGCTCCCACAGCTCCGTATACACTGCATGATGGCCCCCACAGCTCCCCTATACACTGTATGTTGCTCCCACAGCTCCCCTATACACTGTATGATGCTCCCACAGATCCGTATACACTGTATGATGGCCCCCACAGCTTCCTATACACTGTATGATGGCCCCCACAGCTCCCCTATACACTGTATGTTGCCCCCACAGCTCCATATACACTGTATGATGGCCCCCACAGCTCCCCTATACACTGTATGATGCTCCCACAGCTCCGTATACACTGTATGATGCCCCCACAGCTCCCCTATACACTGTATGTTGCCCCCACTGCTCCGTATGCACTGTATGATGTTCTCACAGCTCCGTATACACTGTATGATGCCCCCACTGCTCCCCTATACACTCTATGATGCTCCCACAGCTCCCCTATACACTGTATGATGGCCCCCACAGCTCCCCTATACACTGATGCTCCCACAGCTCCGTATACACTGTATGATGGCCCCCACAGCTCCGTATACACTGTATGTTGCCCCCACAGCTCCGTATGCACTGTATGATGGCCCCAACCGCTCCCCTATACACTGTATGATGGCCCCCACAGCTCCCCTATACACTGTATGATGCTCCCATAGCTCCGTATACACTGTATGATGGCCCCCACAGCTCCCCTATACACTGTATGTTGCCCCCACAGCTCCGTATACACTGTATGATGGCCCCCACAGCTCCGTATACACTGTATGATGCCCCCACTGCTCCCCTATACACTATGATGCTCCCACAGCTCCCCTATACACTGTATGATGCTCCCACAGCTCCGTATACACTGTATGATGCCCCCACTGCTCCCCTATACACTATGATGCTCCCACAGCTCCCCTATACACTGTATGATGCTCCCACAGCTCCCCTATACGCTGTATGATGCTCCCACAGCTCCGTATACACTGTATGATGGCCCCCACAGCTCCGTATACACTGTATGATGCCCCCACAGCTCCCCTATACACTGTATGTTGCCCCCACAGCTCCGTATACACTGTATGATGGCCCCCACAGCTCCCCTATACACTGTATGTTGCCCCCACAGCTCCGTATACACTGTATGATGGCCCCCCAGCTCCGTATACACTGTATGATGGCCCCTACAGCTCCCCTATACACTGTATGATGCTCCCACAGCTCCGTATACACTGTATGATGGCCCCCACAGCTCCCCTATACACTATATGTTGCCCCCACAGCTCCGTATACACTGCATGATGCTCTCACAGCTCCATATACACTGATGCTTCCACAGCTCCGTATACACTGTATGATGGCCCCCAAAGCTCCCCTATACACTGTATGTGGCCCCCCAGCTCCGTATGCACTGTATGATGCTCCCACAGCTCCCTATACACTGATGCTCCCACAGCTCCGTATACACTGTATGATTGTCCCCCACAGCTCCCCTATACACTGTATGTTGCCCCCACAGCTCCGTATACACTGTATGATGGCCCCCCAGCTCCGTATACACTGTAGGATGGCCCCAACAGCTCCCCTATACACTGTATGATGCTCCCATAGCTCCGTATACACTGTATGATGGCCCCCACAGCTCCCCTATACACTGTATGTTGCCCCCACAGCTCCCTATACACTGTATGATGGCCCCCACAGCTCCCCTATACTCTGTATGATGCTCCCACAGCTCCGTATAACTGTATGATGCCCCAACAGCTCCCTATACACTGTATGATGCTCCCACAGCTCCCTATACACTGTATGATGCTCCCATAGCTCCGTATACACTGTATGATGCCCCCACAGCTCCCTATACACTGTATGATGCTCCCATAGCTCCGTATACACTGTATGATGCTCCCACAGCTCCCTATACACTGATGCTCCCACAGCTCCATATACACTGTATGATGGCCCCCACAGCTCCCCTATACACTGTATGTTGCCCCCACAGCTCCGTATACACTGTATGATGGCCCCACAGCTCCCCTATACACTGTATGTTGCCCCCACAGCTCCGTATACACTGTATGATGCTCCCACAGCTCCCTATACACTGTATGATGCTCCCACAGCTCTGTATACACTGTATGATGCCCCCACAGCTCCCCTATACACTGTATGTTGCCCCCACAGCTCCGTATACACTGTATGATGCTCCCACAGCTCCCTATACACTGTATGATGCTCCCACAGCTCCGTATACACTGTATGTTGCCCCAACAGCTCCCCTATACACTGTATGATGCCCCCACAGCTCCGTATACACTGTATGTTGCCCCCACAGCTTCCTATACACTGTATGATGCCCCCACAGCTCCCCTATACACTGTATGATGCTCCCACAGCTTCCTATACACTGTATGATGCTCCCACAGCTTCCTATACACTGTATGATGCTCCCACAGCTCCCTATACACTGTATGATGCCCCCACAGCTCCCTATACACTGTATGATGGCCCCCACAGCTCCCCTATACTCTGTATGATGCTCCCACAGCTCCGCATAACTGTATGATGCCCCAACAGCTTCCTATACACTGATGCTCCCACAGCTCCATATACACTGTATGTTGCCCCCACAGCTCCGTATACACTGTATGATGGCCCCCACAGCTCCGTATACACTGTATGTTGCCCCCACAGCTCCGTACACACTGTATGATGCTCCGATATCTCCATATACACTGTATGTTGCCCCCAAAGCTCCCCTATACACTGTATGATGCTCCCACAGCTCCGTATACACTGTATGATGCCCCCACTGCTCCCCTATACACTGTATGATGCTCCCACTGCTCCCCTATACACTGTATGATGCTCCCACAGCTCCCCTATACACTGTGGCCCCCACAGCTCCCCTATACACTGATGCTCCCACAGCTCCGTATACACTGCATGATGGCCCCCACAGCTCCCCTATACACTGTATGTTGCTCCCACAGCTCCCCTATACACTGTATGATGCTCCCACAGATCCGTATACACTGTATGATGGCCCCCACAGCTTCCTATACACTGTATGATGGCCCCCACAGCTCCCCTATACACTGTATGTTGCCCCCACAGCTCCATATACACTGTATGATGGCCCCCACAGCTCCCCTATACACTGTATGATGCTCCCACAGCTCCCCTATACACTGTATGATGTTCCCACAGCTCCGTATACACTGTATGATGCCCCCACAGCTCCCCTATACACTGTATGTTGCCCCCACTGCTCCATATGCACTGTATGATGTTCTCACAGCTCCGTATACACTGTATGATGCCCCCACTGCTCCCCTATACACTCTATGATGCTCCCACAGCTCCCCTATACACTGTATGATGGCCCCCACAGCTCCCCTATACACTGATGCTCCCACAGCTCCGTATACACTGTATGATGGCCCCCACAGCTCCGTATACACTGTATGTTGCCCCCACAGCTCCGTATGCACTGTATGATGGCCCCCACAGCTCCCCTATACACTGTATGATGCTCCCATAGCTCCGTATACACTGTATGATGGCCCCCACAGCTCCCCTATACACTGTATGTTGCCCCCACAGCTCCGTATACACTGTATGATGGCCCCCACAGCTCCGTATACACTGTATGATGCCCCCACTGCTCCCCTATACACTATGATGCTCCCACAGCTCCCCTATACACTGTATGATGCTCCCACAGCTCCGTATACACTGTATGATGCCCCCACTGCTCCCCTATACACTATGATGCTCCCACAGCTCCCCTATACACTGTATGATGCTCCCACAGCTCCCCTATACGCTGTATGATGCTCCCACAGCTCCGTATACGCTGTATGATGGCCCCCACAGCTCCGTATACACTGTATGATGCCCCCACAGCTCCCCTATACACTGTATGTTGCCCCCACAGCTCCGTATACACTGTATGATGGCCCCCACAGCTCCCCTATACACTGTATGTTGCCCCCACAGCTCCGTATACACTGTATGATGGCCCCCCAGCTCCGTATACACTGTATGATGGCCCCTACAGCTCCCCTATACACTGTATGATGCTCCCACAGCTCCGTATACACTGTATGATGGCCCCCACAGCTCCCCTATACACTATATGTTGCCCCCACAGCTCCGTATACACTGCATGATGCTCTCACAGCTCCATATACACTGATGCTTCCACAGCTCCGTATACACTGTATGATGGCCCCCACAGCTCCCCTATACACTGTATGTGGCCCCCCAGCTCCGTATGCACTGTATGATGCTCCCACAGCTCCCTATACACTGATGCTCCCACAGCTCCGTATACACTGTATGATGGCCCCCACAGCTCCCCTATACACTGTATGTTGCCCCCACAGCTCCCTATACACTGTATGATGGCCCCCCAGCTCCGTATACACTGTAGGATGGCCCCAACAGCTCCCCTATACACTGTATGATGCTCCCATAGCTCCGTATACACTGTATGATGGCCCCCACAGCTCCCCTATACACTGTATGTTGCCCGCACAGCTCCCTATACACTGTATGATGGCCCCCACAGCTCCCCTATACTCTGTATGATGCTCCCACAGCTCCGTATAACTGTATGATGCCCCAACAGCTCCCTATACACTGTATGATGCTCCCACAGCTCCCTATACACTGTATGATGCTCCCATAGCTCCGTATACACTGTATGATGCCCCCACAGCTCCCTATACACTGTATGATGCTCCCATAGCTCCGTATACACTGTATGATGCTCCCACAGCTCCCTATACACTGATGCTCCCACAGCTCCATATACACTGTATGATGGCCCCCACAGCTCCCCTATACACTGTATGTTGCCCCCACAGCTCCGTATACACTGTATGATGGCCCCCCAGCTCCGTACACACTGTATGATGCTCCCATAGCTCCGTATACACTGTATGTTGCCCCCACAGCTCCCCTATACACTGTATGATGGCCCCCACAGCTCCCCTATACACTGTATGATGCTCCCACAGCTCTGTATACACTGTATGATGCCCCCACTGCTCCCCTATACACTGTATGATGCTCCCACTGCTCCCCTATACACTGTATGATGCTCCCACAGCTCCCCTATACACTGTATGATGGCCCCCACAGCTCCCCTATACACTGTATGATGCTCCCACAGATCCGTATACACTGTATGATGGCCCCCACAGCTCCCCTATACACTGTATGTTGCTCCCACAGCTCCCCTATACACTGTATGATGCTCCCACAGATCCGTATACACTGTATGATGGCCCCCACAGCTTCCTATACACTGTATGATGGCCCCCACAGCTCCCCTATACACTGTATGTTGCCCCCACAGCTCCGTATACACTGTATGATGGCCCCCACAGCTGCCCTATACACTGTATGATGCTCCCACAGCTCCCCTATACACTGTATGATGTTCCCACAGCTCCGTATACACTGTATGATGCCCCCACAGCTCCCCTATACACTGTATGTTGCCCCCACTGCTCCGTATGCACTGTATGATGTTCTCACAGCTCCGTATACACTGTATGATGCCCCCACTGCTCCCCTATACACTGTATGATGCTCCCACAGCTCCCCTATACACTGTATGATGGCCCCCACAGCTCCCCTATACACTGATGCTCCCACAGCTCCGTATACACTGTATGATGGCCCCCACAGCTCCGTATACACTGTATGTTGCCCCCACAGCTCCGTATGCACTGTATGATGGCCCCAACCGCTCCCCTATACACTGTATGATGGCCCCCACAGCTCCCCTATACACTGTATGATGCTCCCATAGCTCCGTATACACTGTATGATGGCCCCCACAGCTCCGTATACACTGTATGATGGCCCCCACAGCTCCGCATACACTGTATGATGCCCCCACTGCTCCCCTATACACTATGATGCTCCCACAGCTCCCCTATACACTGTATGATGCTCCCACAGCTCCGTATACACTGTATGATGCCCCCACTGCTCCCCTATACACTATGATGCTCCCACAGCTCCCCTATACACTGTATGATGCTCCCACAGCTCCCCTATACGCTGTATGATGCTCCCACAGCTCCGTATACACTGTATGATGCCCCCACAGCTCCCCTATACACTGTATGTTGCCCCCACAGCTCCGTATACACTGTATGATGGCCCCCACAGCTCCCCTATACACTGTATGTTGCCCCCACAGCTCCGTATACACTGTATGATGGCCCCCCAGCTCCATATACACTGTATGATGGCCCCTACAGCTCCCCTATACACTGTATGATGCTCCCACAGCTCCGTATACACTGTATGATGGCCCCCACAGCTCCCCTATACACTGTATGTTGCCCCCACAGCTCCGTATACACTGCATGATGCTCTCACAGCTCCATATACACTGATGCTTCCACAGCTCCGTATACACTGTATGATGGCCCCCACAGCTCCCCTATACACTGTATGTGGCCCCCCAGCTCCGTATGCACTGTATGATGCTCCCACAGCTCCCTATACACTGATGCTCCCACAGCTCCATATACACTGTATGATGGCCCCCACAGCTCCCCTATACACTGTATGTTGCCCCCACAGCTCCGTATACACTGATGGCCCCCCAGCTCCGTATACACTGTAGGATGGACCCTACAGCTCCCCTATACACTGTATGATGCTCCCATAGCTCCGTATACACTGTATGATGGCCCCCACAGCTCCCCTATACACTGTATGTTGCCCCCACAGCTCCGTATACACTGTATAATGGCCCCCACAGCTCCCCTATACACTGTATGTTGCCCCCACAGCTCCGTATACACTGTATGATGGCCCCCCAGCTCCGTTTACACTGTATGATGGCCCCTACAGCTCCCCTATACACTGTATGATGCTCCCATAGCTCCGTATACACTGTATGATGGCCCCCACAGCTCCCCTATACACTGTATGTTGCCCCCACAGCTCCGTACACACTGTATGTTGCCCCCACAGCTCCGTATACACTGTATGATGGCCCCCCAGCTCCGTATACACTGTATGATGGCCCCTACAGCTCCCCTATACACTGTATGATGCTCCCACAGCTCCGTATACACTGTATGATGGCCCCCCAGCTCCGTATACACTGTATGATGGCCCCTACAGCTCCCCTATACACTGTATGATGCTCCCACAGCTCCGTACACACTGTATGTTGCCCCCACAGCTCCGTATACACTGTATGTTGCCCCCACAGCTCCGTATACATTGATGGCCCCAACAGCTCCCCTATACACTGTATGTTGCCCCCACAGCTCCCTATACACTGTATGTTGCCCCCACAGCTCCGTATACACTGTATGATGCTCCCACAGCTCCGTATACATTGTATGTTGCCCCCACAGCTCCGTATACACTGTATGATGCTCCCACAGCTCCCTATACACTGTATGTTGCCCCCACAGCTCCGTATACACTGTATGATGGCCCCCACAGCTCCCCTATACACTGTATGATGCTCCCACAGCTCTGTATACACTGTATGATGCTCCCACAGCTCCGTATACACTGTATGATGGCCCCCACAGCTCCCCTATACACTGTATGTTGCCCCTACAGCTCCGTATACACTGTATGGTGCTCCCACAGCTTCCTATACACTGTATGATGGCCCCCACAACTCCCCTATACACTGTATGATGGCCCCCACAGCTCCCCTATACACTGTATGATGGCCCCCACTGCTCCCCTATACACTGTATGATGCTCCCACAGCTCCCTATACACTGTATGATGCTCCCACAGCTCCCCTATACACTGTATGTTGCCCCCACAACTCCGTATACACTGTATGATGCTCCCACAGCTCCGTATACACTGACTGATGGCCCCCACAGCTCCCCTATACATTGTATGTTGCCCCCACAGCTCCGTATACACTGTATGATGGCCCCCACAGCTCCCCTATACACTGTATTATGCTCCCACAGCTCCCTATACACTGTATGATGGCCCCCACAGCTCCCCTATACACTGTATGTTGCCCCCACAGCTCCGTATACACTGTATGATGGCCCCCACAGCTCCCCTATACACTGTATGATGGCCCCTACAGCTCCCCTATACACTGTATGATGCTCCCACAGCTCCCCTATACACTGTATGTTGCCCCCACAGCTCCCCTATACACTGTAAGATGCCCCCACAGCTTCCTATACACTGTATGATGCCCCCACAGCTCCCCTATACACTGTATGATGCTCCCACAGCTCCCTATACACTGTATGATGGCCCCCACAGCACCCCTATACACTGTATGTTGCCCCCACAGCTCCGTATACACTGTATGATGGCTCCCATAGCTCCCTATACACTGTATGATGCTCCCACAGCTCCCCTATACACTGTATGATGCTCCCACAGCTCCGTATACACTGTATGATGCTCCCACAGCTTCCTATACACTGTATGATGGCCCCCACAGCTCCCCTATACACTGTATGATGGCCCCCACAGCTCCCCTATACACTGTATGATGGCTCCCACAGCTCCCTATACACTGTATGATGCTCCCACAGCTCCCCTATACCCTGTATGATGCTCCCACAGCTTCCTATACACTGTATGATGCCCCCACAGCTCCGTATACACTGTATGATGCCCCCACAGCTCCCTATACACTGTATGATGCCCCCACAGCTTCCTATACACTGTATGATGGCCCCCACAGCTCCCCTATACACTGTATGTTGCCCCCACAGCTCCGTATACACTGCATGATGCCGCCACAGCTCCCCTATACACTTTATGATGCTCCCACAGCTCCCTATACACTGTATGATGCTCCCACAGCTCCCCTATACACTGTATGATGCTCCCACCGCTCCGTATACACTGTATGATGCCCCCACAGCTTCCTATACACTGTATGATGCCCCCACAGCTCCCCTATACACTGTATGATGCCCCCACAGCTTCCTATACACTGTATGATGCTCCCTCAGCTTCCTATACACTGTATGATGGCCCCCACAGCTCCCCTATGCACTGTATGTTGCCCCCACAGCTCCGTATACACTGTATGATGGCCCCCACAGCTCCCCTATACACTGTATGTTGCCCCCACAGCTTCCTATACACTGTATGATGCCCCCACAGCTCCCTATACACTGTATGATGCTCCCACAGCTCCCTATACACTGTATGATGCTCCCACAGCTCCGTACACACTGAATGTTGCCCCCACAGCTCCCTATACACTGTATGATGCTCCCACAGCTCCCTATACACTGTATGATGCTCCCACAGCTTCCTATACACTGTATGATGCTCCCACAGCTTCCTATACACTGTATGATGCCCCCACAGCTCCCCTATACACTGTATGTTGCCCCCACAGCTCCGTATACACTGTATGATGCCCCCCACAGCTCCCCTATACACTGTATGTTGCCCCCACAGCTCCGTATACACTGTATGTTGCCCCCACAGCTTCCTATACACTGTATGATGCCCCCACAGCTCCCTATACACTGTATGATACTCCCACAGCTCCCTATACACTGTATGATGCCCCCACAGCTTCCTATACACTGTATGATGCTCCCACAGCTTCCTATACACTGTATGATGGCCCCCACAGCTCCGTATACACTGTATGTTGCCCCCACAGCTTCCTATACACTGTATGATGCCCCCACAGCTCCCTATACACTGTATGATGCTCCCACAGCTTCCTATACACTGTATGATGCCCCCACAGCTCCCTATATACTGTATGATGCTCCCACAGCTCTTTATACACTGTATGATGCTCCCACAGCTCCCCTATACACTGTATGTTGCCCCCACAGCTCCCCTATACACTGTATGTTGCCCCCACAGCTCCCTATACACTGTATGTTGCCCCCACAGCTCCGTATACACTGTATGATGGCCCCCACTGCTCCGTATACACTGTATGATGGCCCCCACAGCTCCGTATACACTGTATGTTGCCCCCACAGCTTCCTATACACTGTATGATGCCCCCACAGCTCCCTATACACTGTATGATGCTCCCACAGCTCCCTATACACTGTATGATGCTCCCACAGCTCCCTATACACTGTATAATGCTCCCACAGCTCCCTATACACTGTATGATGCCCCCACAGCTTCCTATACACTGTATGTTGCCCCCACAGCTCCCCTATACACTGTATGTTGCCCCCACAGCTCCCCTATACAATGTATGATGCTCCCACAGCTCCGTATACGCTGTATGATGCCCCCACAGCTTCCTATACACTGTATGTTGCCCCCACAGCTCCCCTATGCATTGTATGTTGCCCCCACAGCTCCCCTATACAATGTATGATGCTTCCTCAGCTCCATATACACTGTATGATGCTCCCACAGCTCCCTATACACTGTATGATGCTCCCACAGCTCCCTATATACTGTATGATGCCCCCACAGCTTCCTATACACTGTATGATGCTCCTACAGCTTCCTATACACTGTATGATGGCCCCCACAGCTCCGTATACACTGTATGTTGCCCCCACAGCTTCCTATACACTGTATGATGCCCCCACAGCTCCCTATACACTGTATGATGCTCCCACAGCTTCCTATACACTGTATGATGCCCCCACAGCTCCCTATACACTGTATGATGCTCCCACAGCTCCCTATACACTGTATGATGCTCCCACAGCTCCCCTATACACTGTATGTTGCCCCCACAGCTCCCCTATACACTGTATGTTGCCCCCACAGCTCCCTATACACTGTATGTTGCCTCCACAGCTCCGTATACACTGTATGATGGCCCCCACAGCTCCGTATACACTGTATGATGGCCCCCACAGCTCCGTATACACTGTATGTTGCCCCCACAGCTTCCTATACACTGTATGATGCCCCCACAGCTCCCTATACACTGTATGATGCTCCCACAGCTCCCTATACACTGTATGATGCTCCCACAGCTCCCTATACACTGTATGATGCTCCCACAGCTCCGTATACACTGTATGATGCCCCCACAGCTTCCTATACACTGTATGTTGCCCCCACAGCTCCCCTATACACTGTATGTTGCCCCCACAGCTCCCCTATACAATGTATGATGCTCCCACAGCTCCCTATACACTGTATGATGCTCCCATAGCTCCCCTATACACTGTATGTTGCCCCCACAGCTCCGCTATACACTGTATGTTGCCCCCACAGCTCCCTATACACTGTATGTTGCCTCCACAGCTCCGTATACACTGTATGATGGCCCCCACAGCTTCCTATACACTGTATGTTGCCTCCACAGCTCCGTATACACTGTATGATGGCCCCCACAGCTTCCTATACACTGTATGTTGCCCCCACAGCTCCCCTATACACTGTATGTTGCCCCCACAGCTCCCTATACACTGTATGATGCTCCCACAGCTCCCTATACACTGTATGATGCTCCCACAGCTCCCCTATACACTGTATGTTGCCCCCACAGCTCCCCTATACACTGTATGTTGCCCCCACAGCTCCCTATACACTGTATGTTGCCTCCACAGCTCCGTATACACTGTATGATGGCCCCCACAGCTCCGTATACACTGTATGATGGCCCCCACAGCTCCGTATACACTGTATGTTGCCCCCACAGCTTCCTATACACTGTATGATGCCCCCACAGCTCCCTATACACTGTATGATGCTCCCACAGCTCCCTATACACTGTATGATGCTCCCACAGCTCCCTATACACTGTATGATGCTCCCACAGCTCCGTATACACTGTATGATGCCCCCACAGCTTCCTATACACTGTATGTTGCCCCCACAGCTCCCCTATACACTGTATGTTGCCCCCACAGCTCCCCTATACAATGTATGATGCTCCCTCAGCTCCATATACACTGTATGATGCTCCCACAGCTCCGTATACACTGTATGATGCCCCCACAGCTCCGTATACACTGTATGATGCCCCCACAGCTTCCTATACACTGTATGTTGCCCCCACAGCTCCCCTATACACTGTATGTTGCCCCCACAGCTCCCTATACAATGTATGATGCCCCCACAGCTCTGTATACACTGTATGATGCTCCCACAGCTCCGTATACACTGTATGATGCCCCCACAGCTCCGTATACACTGTATGATGGCCCCCACAGCTCCCTATACACTGATGGCCCAGGGGCGGACACAGACTGCAGAGGGCCCCTGTGCAAGAAATCTTCCCAGCCCCCCCCCCCCATACTGCAACAAATTTAAGGGGAACCTTTCACCCCCCGCAGGCGTTTTTAAGTAAAAGAGCCACCTTGTGCAGCACTAATGCTGCATATTGTCAAGGTGGCTGTTTTATTTAGGGTACCTTGCAGAGACTGCGGGGCTGGGAATCTCGGGCGCAGATAACTACTGCACATGCCCAAAATTCCTGCCCCGCAGTGTGAATAAACCATAAGCGACTGCGGGGCCGGATCTCTGGCCGCCGACGTCATGACAGAGGACGGGCGACAGTAATCAAGAAGACATAGTACAGCGCAGACGCCATGATTTGAAAATAAAGATTTGGAGGCAGAGACACAATGCAGGAATACATGAGTGATGGATGTGAGGCGTCTCAGATGGGGAAACACCTGCCCCCCTGACAAATATCAGGTATGTCTGACCAATTTTAAAAACCATTATTTCTGCGGTGCAAGGTACCCTAAATAAAAGAACCACCTTGACAATATGCAGCATTAGTGCTGCACAAGGTGGCTCTTTTACTTAAAAACGCCTGCGGGGGGTGACAGGTTCCCTTTAAGTAAACATATAGGTTGTATGAGCACGGGACTATGGGATGGAGGGTGTATGATGGGTATATGGGTACGGGACTATGGGATGAAGGATGTATGATGGGTATATGGGCACGGGACTATGGGATGAAGGATAATCATTATAATTTGTTATAACTAACCACCGCTAGTTACTATGCCCGGGCAGCGCCGGGCTCTTCAGGTAATATATTTATAAACAGCATAGAATGAATTGAATTACAATGCAAAGAAGCAGTGTTATCACTCCCCAGTCTGCAAATGTTGGCTGTAATCCTGCTGTATGGAGGCAGAATGGGGTTTTAGGCCTGTAGTATAATGATCCCTGGCTTTAACTGATCAGCTTCCGCATATACAGTACAGACTAAAAGTTTGGACACACTTTCTCATTCAAAGAGTTTTCTTTATTTTCATGACTATGAAAATTGTAGATTCACTCTGAAGGCATCAAAACTATGAATTACCACATGTGGAATTATATAATTAACAAAAAAGTGTGAAACAACTGAAAATATGTCTTATATTCTAGGTTCTTCAAAGTAGCCACCTTTTGCTTTGATTACTGCTTTGCACACTCTTGGAATTCTCTTGATGAGCTTCAAGAGGTAGTCACCAGAAATGGTTTTCACTTCACAGGTGTGCCCTGTCAGGTTTAATAAGTGGGATTTCTTGCCTTATAAATGGGGTTGGGACCATCAGTTGTGTTGTGCAGAAGTCTGGTGGATACACAGCTGATAGTCCTACTGAATAGAGTGTTAGAATTTGTATTATGGCAAGGAAAAAGCAGCTAAGTAAAGAAAAACGAGCGACCATCATCACTTTAAGAAATGAAGGTCAGTGAGTCCGAAAAATTGGGAAAACTTTGAAAGTGTCCCCAAGTGCAGTGGCAAAAACCATCAAGTGCTACAAAGAAACTGGCTCACATGAGGATCGCCCCAGGAAAGGAAGACGAAGAGTCACCTCTGCTGCTGAGGATAAGTTCATCCGAGTCACCAGTCTCAGAAATCGCAGGTTAACAGCAGCTCAGATTAGAGACCAGGTCAATGCCACACAGAGTTCTAGCAGCAGACACATCTCTACTGTACAACTGTTAAGAGGAGACTTTGTGCAGCAGGCCTTCATGGTAAAATAGCTGCTAGGAAACCACTGCTAAGGACAGGCAACAAGCAGAAGAGACTTGTTTGGGCTAAAGAACACAAGGAATGGACATTAGACCAGTGGAAATCTGGGTTTTGGTCTGATAAGTACAAATTTGAGATCTTTGATTCCAACCACCGTGTCTTTGTGCAACGCAGAAAAGGTGAACAGATGGACTTTACATGCCTGGTTTCCACCATGAAGCATGGAGGAGGAGGTGTGATGATGTGGGGGTGCTTTGCTGGTGACACTGTTGGGGATTTATTCAAAATTGAAGGCATACTGAACCAGCATGGCTACCACAGCATCTTGCAGCGGCATGCTATTCCATCCGGTTTGCGTTTAGTTGGACCATCATTTATTTTTCAACAGGACAATGACCCCAAACACACCTTCAGGCTGTGTAAGGGCTATTTGACCAAGACAGAGAGTGATGGGGTGCTACGCCAGATGACCTGGCCTACACAGTCACCAGACCTGAACTCAATCGAGATGGTTTGGGGTGAGCTGGACTGCAGAGTGAAGGCAAAAGGGCCAACAAGTGCTAAGCATCTCTGGGAACTCCTTCAAGACTGTTGGAAGACCATTTCCGGTGACTACCACTTGAAGCTCATCAAGGGAATGCCAAGAGTGTGCAAAGCAGTAATCAAAGCAAAAGGTGGCTACTTTGAAGAACCTAGAATATAAGACATATTTCCAGTTGTTTCACACTTTTTGTTAATTATATAATTCCACATGTGGTAGTTCATAGTTTTGATGCCTTCAGAGTGAATCTACAATTTTTATAGTCATGAAAATAAAGAAAACTCTTTCAATGAGAAGGTGTGTCCAAACTTTTGGTCTGTACTGTATACATATATAGGGTAAGTAAAAGTCTTCACCATAGCGTATAGCATCAAGAACACAATCTGTCAAAGGACACTGTCCATTGTGTTGGAGGAAGACACGATGATGGATCTGAAGCATTCCCTGAAGTGCCTCCTTGGTTTCGACACAATCTCCTCCCTAAATTACCTCATTTCCGGTCAGCTTCCAGCACGTCACTTCCGGTGGAACGTCACGTTCAAATTTTAAAGTGCTCCTTGGGGCTCCGCCGTGTACTCCTGTGTCCGCGGGAAAAGTAAGCTCCCAGCCAGGGCAGTGAGGCAGGCTCTCTCTCAAAATCGGGACTGTCCCACTGGGAGGTATGAATGCTCCCCACCATACACCTTGTACATGTATGGCTCCACACACCACATACACACACGATTTCACTTTTTATGCCTCGTACACATGGCTCTGCTCTGTGCACCTCGCACACGGCTCCACTCAGTACACACACGGCTCTATTCCGTAAAACTCGTACACATGCCTCTGCTCTGTACACCTTGTACACACGTGGCCACACTCCGTAAATCTTGTACACACATGGCTCCGCTCCGTAAAGCTTGTACACTTACGGCTTTGCTCCATACACCTTGTACACACGCAGTTCCACTCCGTACACCTCGCACACACGCGGCTCCGCTCCGTACACACACAGCTCCGCTCCATACACCTTGTACACACACACAGCTCCGCTCCGTGCACATCTCTACTCCGTACACCTCGTACACATGCGGCTCTGCTCCGTACACGTGCGGCTCTGCTTCGTACACCTCGTACACGTGCAGCTCTGCTCCGTACACCTCATACACACGCGCGGCTTCGCTCTGTACACCTCGCATACGTGCAGCTCTGCTCCATACACACACGGCTCCGCTCCGTACACACACGGCTCAGCTCCGTACACGTGCGGCTCTGCTCCGTACACCTCGTAGGCGTGCAGCTCTTCTCCGTACACGTGCGGCTCTGCTTCATACACCTCGTACACGTGCGGCTCTGCTCCGTACACCTCGTACACGTGTGGCTCCGCTCCGTACACCTCATAACATGCGCGGCTTCGCTCTGTACACCCCGCACACGTGCGGCTCTGCTTCATACACACACGACTCCGCTCTGTACACACACGGCTCTGCTCCGTACACACACGGCTCAGCTCTGTACACGTCGTACATGTGCGGCTCTGCTCCGTACACCTCGTACACGTGCGGCTCTGCTTCGCACACCTCGTACACGTGCGGCTCTGCTCCGTACACCTCATACACATGTGGCTCCGCTCCGTACACCTCATACACACGCGCGGCTCCGCTCTGTACACCTCATACACACGCGCGGCTCAGCTCTGTACACCTCGCACACGTGCTGCTCTGCTCCATACACACACAGCTCCGCTCCGTACACGTCGTACACGTGCGGCTCCGCTCCGTGTACCTTGCACACACACGGCTCCGCTCCGTACACCTTGTACACACAGCTCCACTCCTTACACCTCGCACACACACGGCTCTGCTCCGTACACCTCGTACACACTCACAGCTCTGCTACATCCACCCTGTAAACTCCCCTGACCCCACACATAAACTTACTTCCCCTCATCCAGCATGATGACAACCAGCACAGCAGAGTCCTGCATAAAACAAGGGCTAGGGCTGTGCACACAGGACCTGTGATGAGGTCACAGGAGGGGAGGAGTGAGGGGTCACATGATCAGGGCAGGGGCCCTGACTAGTTCCCTCCTGTGACCTCATCAATTATAAGCCTCTTGCAGGACCGCAGCACCAGCGTGCAGAAGAGGCTAAATTGTAGGTGCTACGGGTAGAGGAGCGCATAATGCCGCCCCCTGCTGCCTGCCGCTTGAGCAGCTGGCTCAACTCAAATCTTTAAAGCTGCGCCCCTGCAAGCGGTGCTGGAGGCTGGAGGGGCCCCCTCTCCCCCAGGGCCCCCGTTCAATGCACGGGCTGCACGGGCGGTAGGTCCGCCCCTGTGATGGCCCCCACAGCTCCGTATACACTGTATGATGGCCCCCACAGCTCCCTATACTCTGCATGCTGGCCCCCAGCTCCCTATAAACTGTATAATGACCCCACAGCCCCCTATGTACTGTTTGATGGCCCCTACATCTCCCTATACACACTATGATGGCCCCCATAGCTCCCTATACTCTGTATGATGGCCCTCACAGCTCCATATACACTGCATGATGGCCCCAGAGTGCCCTATACTGTGTGATGGCCCCCACATACAGTATACACTGTACTTTTGGACCCCACAGACTCTTATATACTGTATTATAACCCTCACAGCCCTTTATATACTGTATTATGGTCCCCACAACCCCATTTCTACTCTATTGTGGCCCCACAGCCCCTTAAATACCGTATTCTGGCCCTGCAGCCCCACATATACTGTGTTATGGCCCCCACTGCCCCTTATATACTGTGCAATGGCTCCACGACCACATATATACTGTGCTATGGCCCCCACAGCCCAATATATACTGTGCTATGGCCCCCACAGACCCTTATATACTGTATTATGACCCTAAAAGCCCCATAAATACTATATTATGACTCCCAGAGCCACTTATATATTGTTTTATGGTTCCTACAACCCCATTTATACTGTATTATGGGCCCAACAGTATCTTATATACTGTATTATGTTCCCCACAGCTTCTTATATACAGTATCATGGCCGACAGCCCCATATATACTGTGTTATGGCCCCCACAGCCCCATACTGTATATACTGTGTTATGGCCCCCACAGCCCCATATATACCGTGTTATGGCCCCCACAGCCCCATATATACTGTGTTAAGGCCCCCACAGCCCCATATATACTGTGTTATGGCTCCTACAGCACCTTATACCATATTATGACCCCAACAGCCCCAATTATACTGTATTATGGCTACAACAGCCCAATATATACTGTATTACGGCCCTCATCCACTTATACACTGAATTATGCCCCCCCACAGCTCTTTATATATAGCATGATGGCCTCCACATCTCCTTATATACTGTATAATGGGCTCCACAACCCCTTCTATACTTTATGATGGCCTGCACAGCCCCTGATATACTGTATGATGTCCCCCACGGCTCCCTATATACTGCATGAGGACCCTCCCACAGCTCCCTATACACACTATGATGGCGCCCACAGCTTCCTATACACTGTATGATGGACTCACTGCTCCCTATACTCTGTATGATGGCCCCCAGCTCCTTATACACTGTATGATGACCCCACAGCTCCCTATAAACCGTTTGATGGCTCCCACATCTCCCTATACACACTATGATGGCCCCCACAGCTCCATATACACTGTATGATGGCCCACAGTTCCCTATATACTGTGTGATGCCCCCACATATATACTGTATTATGGCCCTCACAGCCCCTTATATTCTGTATTATGGTCCCCACAACCCCATTTTTACTGTATTATGGTCCCCACAACCCCATTTTTACTGTATTATGGTCCCCACAACCCCATTTTTACTCTATTATGGCCCCACAGCCCCTTATATAAAGTATTTTGGCCCTACAGCCCCCATATGTACTGTGTTATGGCCCCCCCAGACCCTTATATACTTATATACTGTATTATGTCCCTACAACCCCACATATACTGTGTTACGGCCCCCCCCTGCCCCTGGCAGAACGCACCAAATAATAAAGATGGTAATAAGGTGCGTTCGCAGCCCGGGGTCCACCGTGCAGGGGTGGTAACCTGCTGCTCAGTAATGGTGGATGCTATATGGCGGTATACTCTAAGAACACAAGCGGGTTCTCCCGGTGTGTACAGGGGCGGACTCTGTTGCTTCATAGAGCCGCACTACCGCTGAACATAAACGCCGGAGCCTGTTTGTGCTCACAGAGCTCGGCTAAAAGAGCGCACAGTTTACGGCCACAGAACTCTACCCCAAGGACACGGGGTTAGAGTCCTTCTAGGCCCACTGAACGCGCGGTGTCGCTGCTGCGAGCGCCGCTATAGACGCTGGCTATGGAGCACGTGCACTGAGGCGCACCGAGTCCCTGGTGAGGCCTGAAGCCTGACTCAACCTCATACCTACCTACGCCTAAGCCTGGGCGCTAGCAGGCTAGGCTGCACAACACATGCGTACCAAGGGTAGGGGTTTCTTAATGAGTCATTCACCAGAGACATTCATACGTGCATACATCACTCACTCCACATAGTCTGTAAATACAGTCTATCCTAGCGCATGGGCGAGCAGCCATGCAAACCTTTTATAGCCACGGGCGTCCGGGACCTTCTTGGCTTCTCGGATGGGCCAATCCGAACACGAGCAGGACCTGAGCACGTGACCCTCGATCTCCAGTGGGAGATCACTCCACGGGCATGCTCAGTGGCCTGACATGAGGACTTAGTCCCTGGAGAATCTCGCTGCTGAGCAGCATGCATTGTCATAGCTGTGCCAGAGGTGGCAGCAGCAAGCAAACCCACTGAGTTGGCCTGGGCAGAGCGACAGGACTGATGAATCTGCTGAGCAAGCTCCACTGTGGCTGAAGAAGAATGGGGGTCTGCTGGGTGCAAGGCTCTGTATTCCTGCTGTGCAGTGGCAGGAACCTGACGCCTAACACACAGCCCATGATATACTGTATGATGTTGTCCACAGCTCCCTATATACTGCATGATGGCCTCCACAGCCCCTATATACTGTATGATGTCCCCTATATCCTGTATTATGGCCCTCACCGCACCCTATAGCCTGTATTATGCCCCCCTCCAGACTTCTATTTAATTTATGGTCTCACAGCCGTTTATACACAGTATTATGGCTCATACAGATCCCTATTAGTATGATGGCTCGGAAGAAGCTGGATGCGAAGCGTGCGTTGGGGTGAGGAGGGACCCTGTGGTCTTCATTTGGCAGCCATCTTCTGTATCATATCACTTCGGGTAATATGTACTATTTACTTTTTACATGATCATGTGATTTGTTAGCTTGTATCTGGCCGGATAACATGGATATGATGTTTGCTCACTAAAATTCTTTGATCAAAGTACTGGCAGCCGTCCTCTGTGCCATATTGCTTCTGGTTAAATGTTCAATTTTTCTGTACATGCTTATATGCTTAGTTAGCTTTTTTCTAGCCAGATAACATGGACATTATATTTGCCTACTAATCTTTTTGATCAACGCACTAGATTTAATATATGTCTGCCTCCGATCTGGGCCTTTAATTGTGTATATTATAGATTATCTCCCAGTTTCCCTCCTGGTTAGGGCGCCCTTGTATTTTATGTTAGTATATTGCTTTATACCTGTATCCCCTCTTTTAAAACTTGACTAAATAAAGCATTGGAATTTTATTTACTCTCTGGATCTCTTCGTTCGGCGATTTGTGATGTAAGTCCCAATATTGTGATTATTTATTATGGACCCCACAGCTCCTTATATATAGAATGGTGGCCCCCACAATCAGATAATTTAAAAAACAATAAAAATTACCCTCGCATTATTATGATTCCTGGTACTGCACCTTCGTCTCCTCTTTTGACTTCTATGAGGGGGCCTGCAATTTTGTCATCGCGCCACCTGCATGGGTACGCTGAAGTCTCGTAACCTGCAGGTCTATAGCTGAAAGCTTTTGTCTTGCTGCTCTATCATGGGATTGAGCTGTGTTGGTGTCAGGGGCTGGTTGGCAATTTTAAGCCTAGGGGGCAATTAGAAAGCACTGGCTCACAACTTGTGGTGCCCTATCTTTAGCCTGCTTATCTCTGGCTGCTGCAATAAAGCAGCAGAGATAGCAGGTTTTAAAAATAGGTGTCACTGGTACATAGATATCGGAACAGAACAGAGCTTACTACAGAAATACAAGAGCAGAACTGAGCTTGCTACATAGATACGGGTGCAGAAACAAGCTTACTACATAGATACTGAAACAGAACAGTGCTTAGTACATAGATTCAGAAACAGCCTTAGGGAATTTAATTCTTTTCTTTTATTAAAAAAAACTGTGATCGTATTACCAATTTTAGTATATACTGCAATATCAAAGTATTGCAGTACATAGTGAAATAGATGTATTCCTAGGAGCCTGAACCTCAGGCAAGGCTTCATGAAAGGACCAATATGGCAGAAATGGAGCAACACTTCAGCAACCCTGAAGTGAAGCCTATCATGTGTGTGAGCTGATGTGGGTTGGTGAGCTCATGCACTGGCCATTGTGTTATTTAAATACCACTGTCAGCGATTGACAGTGGCATTTAAATAGTTAAGCAGCAGCGATTGAGGCAAGCTCTGATCGCTGCTGTTACAGCGGATCACAGCCAGCATCTGCAGGGCATCTGCGGGTTCAGCTCCTGAACCCGCTCCATACATAACTTGACTGTGATGTACAGTTACACCATTGTGCACTAATGAGTTCATTTCACTTGTCTGCTCCTAAAACCAGAAAAAACAAATAGAATTCTCTAGCAAAGATGTTAAATACCCTTTAGAGATTTATTACCCCCTTAAGGTTCCCTTGATTCTTAATTTTTGCTCTGTTGTTTTTTTCTATGCCTTATTTCAAGATCCATAACATTTTTTCCATGCAGGTAACTGTGTGAGAGCTTGTTTTTTGAGGGACGAGTTTTATTCTTGAATAACACCATCCATTTTATCATGTAATGTACTGGGAAGCAGGGAAAAAAATTCCAAGTGTATGAAATGGCAAAAAATAACCTCAATTCCGCAATTGTTGTTTGGATTTTTTATTTACAGTGTTCACTTACTGGTAAAAAAAAATGACCTGACAATATGATTCTGCAGGTCAGTACGATTACTGACATACCAAATATGGATAGTTTTTGTTTTACTTACCATAAGTGGTGAAAAAAAATTCAGAAATCTGTAAAAAAAAAAAAAAAAAAAAAAAATTCCCTTGTGACACCATTTTCCGAGAGCCATATATTTTGGTAAATGGGACTTTTACAAATGCAGCAATATCAAATGTGTTTTTTATTTGTTGATTTTTAATGGGGAAAAATTATTATTTGAACTTTTATATATATTTTTTTCATATTTATAAATATATATTTTTTACTGTATTTGTTAGTGCAATTAATCTGTGATCAGCAGATCGCTTGTGCTATATGCAGTAATGCTACAGTTTTGCTGAACATATCAAAAATCACAGTCACCTATGAACGCCAGCAATGGACTGGATTTCACAGGAGTACCGTCATGACAGGCATGGAGGTCTTCAGAAACCTCTGGCTGTCATGGCAACCAAGGCTGACGTTACCACCCGGCACACCTGGGCAAGTGTCGGGGCCCTGAGCAAGCAGGGGGCACACTTTCCATCAGGGACACCGACATGCTATGGGGCCTGTTAGTCGGGGGAACCCGGTACCAGAGCCCGCGAGTGGGCCCTCCGCTTGCTCAGGGCCCCGGCACTTGCAATACTTACCACTCCTTGTTCATGCACAGCTTCAGTGTCTTTTGGGCTTCCTGACTCAGTGATGTCTCAGGGCAGAGAGCACAATGACGTCACTAGTGTGCACTCTCTGCTCTGAGCAGCCACAGTGCAGAGCCGAAAGATGGCCGCTGAGGAGTTCGGACATGTGGCCAGCAAGGAGAGGCGAGTATTTTATTTTTTTATGTTTGGAGCAATATATGGGGCCCATACCGTATGTAATATTATATGGGGCCCATTACGTATGAAGTGTTATATGGGACCCATTCTGTAGGGAGCATGATATGGGGCCAATTCTGTATGGAGCATTATATGGGGCTCATTCTGTATGGAGTAATATATGGGGCCCATTCTGTATGAAGCATTATATGGGGCCCATTCTGTATGGAATAATATATGGGGCCCACTCTCTATGGTGCATTATATGGGGCCCATTCTGTATGAAGCATTATATGGGGCCCATTCTGTAAAGAGAATTATATGAGACATTGGGGCCCATTATACTGTATGGACCATTATATGGAGCCCGTTATTCTATTTAGAGCATTATATGGTGTTAGGCTGGCAGAAAGCACCAAATAATAAAAATGATAATGTGGTGTGTTCGCAGCCTGGGGTCCACCGTGCAGAGATATAGAACTGCTACTCAGTAATGGCGGACACTGACTGGCAGTATAGCAAATACACACAGGTTAACTTCACCAGGTGAACTAGAAGGCAAACACTGTTGCTTCACAGGCCGCAATACGATGAATAGTATGAACGCTAGGGTTTTGTCACAGGAGCCTACCCGAATGGCACGGGGTTAGAGACCTTCTAGACCCCCTAGCATTCAGCACTGCCACTGCGGTGACTGAGTAACCAAACTGAAGATAAAGCACTTAATGTGCATACAGTGCTGTCGAGGCAGACGCCACTAACCACACTAAGCTTTGGGAAGGAAAGAGCACTATTTTGCGCATGGTGCAGCTACTAGTGGATGCTGCTGTCGACGCATTAACAATCGTGCCTTGTGCTGGATGGCACAATATGGCGCTAAGTGTGGTGCAGAGACTTGATAGCACAGTAGCTCAAGACAATGCCACTAATAGGTCCTGACTCTTTACTCCAATTCCCTATGCACAAGCACAACCAGAGGGAGGGGATCATAATGAGTCAGTCGCAGTTTCAAGTATCTATCTTCACACACACAACTAACCATAAGAGTCTATACTAGCGCATGGCCGAGCGGTCATGCGACTCTTTTATAGCGGCGTCTTTCCGGGACCTTCCTAGTGGACCAATCCGAGCAGGAACGGGACCTGCTCATGTGACCTCCGACCTCCAATGAGAGGTCGTCCCATGGGCATGCTCAGTAGGCAAAAGACAGGACTTAGTCCCAGGAGCGTCTGCTTGCTGCTGACTCAAGCATGGTGTTATAGCAGAGCCTGAAGGAGCAACCAGACGCCTAGCATCAGCCTGGGCAAGACGCCAGGACCGATGTCTCTGCTGAGCAGGAATCTCTGTGGCCGCAGAGGAATGGCTTGAGATTCCCCTTGTGCAGTGGGGGAAACTCGATGCCTAACATTACCCCCCCTCCTAGGGCCCCCTCCCCCCTGAGCCTCGCTATGCTCAAAGGCCGCAACAAGTAGCGGAGCGCGGATGTTCTCCACAGGCTCCCAGGTCCGATCCTCTGGTCCATGACCCTTCCAATCCACCAGATAATACTTTTTTCCCCGTATCATCCTGCATCCCATGATGGCATTCACCTCGAACTCATCCAAGGGCAAGCCCGATGTCCCGGCAGATGACTCGGAGAACCGGGACATGTGGATGGGCTTAAGGAGAGACACGTGGAAGGTATCGGTGATACCCAGGCGTGGAGGAAGGGCCAGCCGGTAGACCACAGGGCTAACCTGTTCGAGGACCTTGAATGGACCTATGTAGCAAGGCGCGAACTTAGTGAACTCGACCCGCAGCTTCATGTTACGAGCGGAGAGCCACACTAAGTCGCCAGGGGCGAAGGTCGGAGCAGGGCGCCGGTGTGCGTCCGCAGAGACCCTCATTCTCTCCTTAGAGGCCCGGATGGCATCCTGGGTGCGGTCCCAAATATCACGTGCCTCCACCACCCAATCTGCCACCCTAGAGTCGGTGGATGACACGGGCATGGGCACAGGGACGTGTGGATGCTGGCCGTAATTAAGGAGGAATGGGGTCTGGCGGGTGGATCGGCCACAGCGTTGTTCAAAGCAAACTCCGCCCATGGTAGCAAGGATGCCCAGTAATCCTGCCTTGCTGAGACAAAATGTCGTAGATATGTGACCAAGATCTGGTTGGCCCTCTCTACCAACCCGTTCGTCTCAGGATGATAGGCCGAGGAGAGATTTAGCTCAATGCTGAGTAGACTACAGAGCTCTCTCCAGAACCGAGACACAAACTGGGGACCCCGGTCACTGACTATCTTGTCTGGCATGCCACGTAGGCGAAAGATATGCCTAATGAACAACGCTGCCAGGCCCCGTTCAGAAGATTGCCGCGAGAGGGGCACCATGTTCACCATTTTAGAGACATGGTCGGTGACAACCTAAATAACCGTGCTGTCACTGGACTTGGGCAGACCCACAATGAAGTCCATGCCGACCATCTCCCAGGGCCTGTCCGCCACCGGCAGGGGGTAAAGTAGCCAAGCGGGCCGCTGCCGAGAGGACCTATTCTGGGCGCAAGAGACGCACGCCCGAATATAGTCCCTTTTGTCACGGGCCATATGCGGCCACCAGTACATTCTCGCCAGGAGCTCAGTTGTCCGCTTCGTCCCAAAGTGTCCACCCACCCTGGACGCCTGAGCCCAAGAGAGAACCTACGGTCGCAGACGGGCAGGGACAAAAGTCTTGCCCGGGGGCACCGTCTCTAGGGCGACCGGAGCCACGGTCCTCAGGCTCTCGGAATGGACGATCAGCCAAGGCTCTGTCTCCTCCTCCTTAGATGACACTTCGTCCCCCTCACGGATGCGTATCAGGTTATAGGTCCCCCGCAGATCTAATTTGGTGAAAACTCTCGCTCCCCGTAATCTATCGAACAGTTCCGATATCAGGGGCAGAGGATACTTGTTTTTAATGGTGATGGCGTTAAGACCCCTGTAATCGATGCAGGGACGCAGTTCTCCATTCTTCTTCTGGACCAAGAAGAATCCCGCCTCGCTGGTGACACTGACTTCCTAATGAATCCTCTTGCCAGATTCTCCCTGATGTATTGAGACATGGCCTCTGTCTCCGGGAGAGAAAAGGGGTAGACTCGACTGCGAGGAGGCTCAGCACCCGGCAAGAGGTCAATAGGACAGTCAAAGGGGCGATGTGTTGGAAGGATTTCCGCCGCCTTTTTGGAAAACATGTCTGCATACTGTCGATAGAGTTTGGGGAGCAAGGAAAGAACTGCAGGGACCTCGGTGGAGGCAACCTGGACGCACTCTCTCAGACATCTACCCTCACATGATTTACTCCAACCAAGAATTTTCCCCGAGGACCACTCTGTATGGGGGGAATGATGCCGCAACCAGGGGACCCCTAGAAGGATCTGGTCAATACCCTTGGGCATGACGAGGAGGGATATCATCTCCTGCTGAGAAGGAGACACCGAGAGTATCAATGGGGCGGTCTGGTGGGTTATCTGTGAGGGCACAGCCGCCGCACAGCGCCAGCACAGCCCACACAAGCCCCGCACAGCACCGGCACAGCCCCCACAGGCCCCACACAGCATCGGCAGAGCTCGCAGAGCCCAGAACAGCCCCACACACACACACAGCCCTACAGACCCCCGCACCCATTCTCCACGCACACATAGTCTCCACACACATACATTCTCTGCCCATTACTCGCATTTCCCATAGACTTACATTGGACTCACTACTTGTTACGAGTACTCGAGTATTAGGAGCTACTTGTAACAAGTACAGCGAGTCCGAGTGTTTCACTACTCGCTCATCCCTAGTCACAAGAATACTGATGGGTGCAAAGAACAGTGCATTTGGCAGGTCAATATCCGAGGGCGAAACTCTGCTCCACATGCGGCTGTTAGAGGCAGTTGATGGCTGATTATTACAGCCGGAAAAGGGGAAAGCTCAGCTTGCGAGTCATCATCAAAGGCAGGGAGCTGACATATGTTCCCTTTATGTCATATGTTGATAAGGGGTTAAATTTGATCAGTGGCGTAATCCGATGATCCACGGTGCAAGATTTGGCCAAGGCCCCCCTCATACTGGCATATATCTTTATATATGTCCTCCATCCAGGTATTATATATATACCCTCCTTCCAGGTATATATGTCCCTTGTCCTGATTATATATATATATATGCGCAGTGATGGCTTTCTTCTGGCGACTCAACAATGCTGCCCATTTTTCTTCAAGTGCCTCCTTATTGTGCATCTTGAAACAGCCACACCGCTGGTTTTCAGAGAGTCCAGTATTTCAGCTGATGTTATTTGTGGGGGGGTTGCATCCTGAACAATTTTCCTGGCCGTTGTGAACAAAATTTTTGTTGGTCTACCTGACTGTGGTTTTGTTTTTACAGAGCCCCTGATTTTCCATTTGTTAATCACAGTTTGAACACTGCTGACTGGCATTATCAGTTCCTTGGATGTCTTTTTGTATCCCTTTCCTGTTTTATACAGTTCAACTACCTTTTCCCGTAGATCCGTTGACAATTCTTTTGCTTTCCCCATGACTCACAATCCAGAAACGTCAGTTTGGATGAAAGATGCAAGAGTCTTTTTTCTAGATTTTTCTAGTAGAAACCACTTCAGGAAATTGTCCTTCTATGGGGAGATTTTGGAGGAGTTTTTCATTTTCTAAAGAAATTTCAGAAGATTTTTTTTTCTGATGCCTTTTTTTTGCAGCCTCTTGTTTGGACAGTGCCTACTTTGGAGCAGATTCCATCAGGAGATAATTTAAAGAAACTCCCCATTTTTACTTTACTTTTTTTCCACTGGACATTTTTCAAAACCTGTAGGAGAAAAAAAAAATCAAAAGACTGAATCTGTGAACAGCAAAGTGGTTTTACAATGGAAATCAATAAGAAGGCACTTTTAAAGGGGTTGTCTGGACTTTACTGTCTGATCGCTGGGGGTGTGACACTCGGCACCCCCACTGATCATCTGCTACTGGTGTCCTCGGCGGCCAGAGCTGTTCACTTACAAAGCTGCTCCATCGACTGCATAGTGGCCGCGGTGGGGTACTGCACATCAATCACCTGTTCAAATCAATGAGATGGATGTGCAGTGACCTGGCCATGGCCACTGTTTCTTTCAATGGGCCACCAATGTTAAGATCGCAGACAACCACTTTAAGTGTTTTTTGAGCAATTTTCAGTGTTTTTTTTTAGCAGACCCCCTCCAAAAATTTCTGTATGCCCATAGCCTACAACCCCTTCTGACCTCAGCCATCACCTCACTTCCATCATTTGTGAGGGCAGAAAATCTGGACTTCTGATGAGACAAACTTTAAAATGCAGATAAGCAAATTGATTTACAAAACCCCGGTCCATTCACGAACAGCAAACAGTGGTTTTGAAATAAAGTCCAGTATAAAAAACAAATCTGAACTGAGAAAAGTAAGTTAATGTGTATGCACAATGTAAGTGCATATTAACACATGACCATTAACCAGAGAAAACAAAAAGCAAAAAACACAAATATCCTGAACTAAAAGTAAAAAATATACTGCAATAATGCATAAAGGTAATAATAATAAGGGTATTTAGTAAACATAATTTTGATCAAAATAATGTACAAGCCATCCCGCCACGTCACGGCAACCCTTGTGGGACAGTCCCTACTCTAGTATTTAAAACCTTTTCACTTGCCAAGTGGCGTGACTGTGAATAAGGGTCGAGCGGCTGAACCACTAGTAACAGCTTAGGCCAGACTGGATGGCTTTCCCAGCCATTTTTTCCATAGCAGCACCACTCACAATTCAAGCTCCCCCTTTGATGGGACTCCCAGCATGCGGACCTCTCCTATCTCCCATTACTCACATAACAACTAGTCATTTGATTCTAAGGTCACTTTCACACTTTCAGTTATTTGGTCAGTATTTTACATCACCTTTTTTAAGCCAAAACCAGGAGTGGATGATAAATCTAGAAGTGGTAACATGTTTCTATTATACAGGTTCTTCTCACTAAATTAGAATATCGTTAAAATTAATTTATTTCAGTTCTTCAATAGAAAAAGACAAACTCATATATTATATAGAGTCATTACAGAGTGATCTATTTCCCGTGTTTATTTCTGTTAATGTTGATGATTATGGCTTACAGCCAATGAAAACCCAAAAGTCATTATCTCAGTAAGTTAGAATAATTAACAAAAACCACCTGCAAAGGCTTCCTAAGCATTCAAAAAGGTCCCTTAGTGTTAAGGACGGCGAACGCACTAAATATTAAATAACATAAAGTGCATTCGCCGCCCGGGGTCCACCGTGCAGAAGGTGTAAACACTGCTGCTAGATAATGGCGGACATACAATATGGCGGTATTACTCACGCGGGTTAGGCGTCACCCGGGGTGCGCTGAGCGATCTCTGATTATTCACAGAGACGCCTAAGTGTTAAACACAAAAGGCTGAGCCTGTTAACGTCACAGGTCTCAGAGGAGTGCACGCACGGTATATGGTCACAGGAGCTGGGCCCTAGGCAGTGGGTCTGTGTCCGTCTAGACCTACCGTGCGCGCGGCGTCGCTACTGCTGACGCCAAGAGGAGCTGCAGACTGCAGCGCGGCGACAGACACTGCCGCTAATCAACAATGCCCGGATGCAGGCGCACTGTCGGACGCTAGCACTGTCGAGGATGCTAATGTGGCTAGTAGCATGCCACTGGCTGGCGCTGACTCTAAACATAAGTCCCTATACACACTTGTAATATCAGAGGGAGGGGATCTTAATGAGTCATTTGCAGTCCATACATCCATCATCATTCACACAGTAAGCAACTAGAGACTATACTATAAACCACAGCAAAAAAGTATGAAAAAAATAAGAACAATCTTTATTTAATCACATTAAAGTAGAATATCAAACATTCATAAATACATTTGAGGTGAAAATAAGAAAAAGACAGTCCTGATGACAGAGAAGGTAATCACCCCTACCTATAATCAGAGTGACAATGGGCCATAAGACCACATACATAAATGAAGTCATAACGCATAAAAAATGCTTAAATATTAAACTCAACAATCAGTAACTGGCCCCAAAAAGTGTGACATGCGGTAACAAATACCATAGATGACAGCAGCATGTACTTCCAAAAGAGGGTTAATCGGTTAGTACCAAAATCATGCCCAGTACCCGGCTGCCATAGTCACTCACCCATAATATTGCTGTGAAGGAGGGGAGACAGCCCACTCAACCCTGACGCGCGTTTCGCCACGGCTTTCTCACTTCCCCTTGAGAAAGCCGTGGCGAAACGCGCGTCGGGGTTGAGTGGGCTGTCTCCCCTCCTTCACAGCAATATTATGGGTGAGTGACTATGGCAGCCGGGTACTGGGCATGATTTTGGTACTAACCGATTAACCCTCTTATGGAAGTACATGCTGCTGTCATCTATGGTATTTGTTACCGCATGTCACACTTTTTGGGGCCAGTTACTGATTGTTGAGTTTAATATTTAAGCATTTTTATGCGTTATGACTTCATTTATGTATGTGGTCTTATGGCCCATTGTCACTCTGATTATAGGTAGGGGTGATTACCTTCTCTGTCATCAGGACTGTCTTTTTCTTATTTTCACCTCAAATGTATTTATGAATGTTTGATATTCTCTTTTAATGTGATTAACCCCTTCACCCCCAAGGGTGGTTTGCACGTTCATGACCGGGCCAATTTTTACAATTCTGACCACTGTACCTTTATGAGGTCATAACTCTGGAACGCTTCCATGGATCCCGGTGATTCTGACATTGTTTTCTCGTGACATATTGTACTTCATGTTAGTGGTAAAATTTCATTCAAATAACTTGCGTTTATTTGTGAGAAAAACGGAAATTTGGCGAAAATTTTGAAAATTTCGCAATTTTCCAACTTTGAATTTTTATGCCCTTAAATCACAGAGATACGGCACACAAAAAACTTGATAACTAACATTTCCCACATGTTTACTTTACATCAGCACAATTTTGGAACCAAAATTTTTTTTTGTTAGGAAGTTATAAGGGTTAAAAGTTGACCAGCAATTTCTCATTTTTACAACACCATTTTATTTTTAGGACCACATCACATTTGAGGGGTCTATATGATAGAAAATACCCAAAAGTGACACCATTCTAAAAACTGCACCCCTTAAGGTGCTCAAAACCACATTCAAGAAGTTTATTAACCCTTTAGGTGCGTCACAGGAATTTTTTTGAATATTTAAAAAAAATGAACATCTAACTTTTTTTCATAAAAAAAATAATTCAGGTTCAATTTTTTTTATTTTACCAAGGGTAACAGGAGAAATTGGACTGCAAAAGTTATTGTGCAATTTGTCCTGAGTACGCAGATACCTGATATGTGGGGGGGAACGACTGTTTCGGCGCATGGCAGAGCTCAGAATGGAAGGAGCGCCGTTTGACTTTTTCAATGCAAAATTGGCTGGAATTCAGATTGGACGCCATGTCACGTTTGGAGAGTCCCTGATGTACCTAAACAGTGGAAACCCCCTACAAGTGACCCCATTTTGGAAACTAGACCCCCCAACGAACTTATCTAGATATGTGGTGAGAACTTTGAACCCACAAGGGCTTTACAAAAGTTTATAACGTACAGCGGTACAATTAAAAAATCATATTTTTTCCACAAAAATGATCTTTTCACCCCAATTTTTATTTTCCCAAGGGTAACAGGACCCTAAAAGTTATTGTGCAATTTGTCCTGAGTACGCTGATACCCCACATGTGGGGGTAAACCACTATTTGGGTGCATGGCAGAGCTCGGAAGGGAAGCAGCGCCATTTGACGTTTTTGGCTGGAATTGAGATCGGACACCATGTCGCGTTTGGAAAACCCCTGATGTACCAAAACAGTGGAAACCCCCCACAAATGACACCATTTTGGAAACTAGACCCCCTAAGGAACTTATCTAGATGTGTGGTGAGAACTTTGAACCCCCATGGGCTTCACAGAAGTTTATAACATAAAGCCATACAATTAAAAAATCATATTTTTTCCACAAAAATGATCTTTTCACCCTCAATTCTTATTTTTCCAAGGGTAACAGGACCCTAAAAGTTATTGTGCAATTTGTCCTGAGTACGCTGATACCCCACATGTGGGGGTAAACCACTATTTGGGCGCATGGCAGAGCTCGGAAGGGAAGCAGCGCCATTTGACGTTTTTGGCTGGAATTGAGATCGGACACCATGTCGCGTTTGGAAAACTCCTGGTGTACCAAAACAGTGGAAACCCCCCACAAATGACACCATTTTGTAAACTAGACCCCCCAAGGAACTTATCTAGATGTGTGGTGAGCACTTTGAACCCCCCAGTGCTTCACAGAAGTTTATAACGCCCGGGCGTGAAAATAAAAAATTCGTATTTTTTCCACAAACATGATCTTTTAGTCACCATTTTTTTATTTTCCCAAGGGTACCAGGAGAAATTGGACCTTAAAAGTTGTTGTCCAATTTGTCCTGAGTATGCTGATACCCCATATGTGGGCGAAAACTACTGTATGGGCACACGTCGGGGCTCGGAAGGGAAGTAGTGACGTTTTGGAATGCAGACTTTGATGGAATGGTCTGCGGGTGTCATGTTGCCTTTGGAGAGCCCCTAATGTACCTAAACAGTGGAAACCCCCCACAAATGACACCATTTTGTAAACTAGACCCCCCCAAGGAGCTTATCTAGATGTGTGGTGAGCACTTTGAACCCCCCAGTGCTTCACAGAAGTTTATAACGCCCGGGCGTGAAAATAAAAAATTCGTATTTTTTCCACAAACATGATCTTTTAGTCACCATTTTTTTATTTTCCCAAGGGTACCAGGAGAAATTGGACCTTAAAAGTTGTTGTCCAATTTGTCCTGAGTATGCTGATACCCCATATGTGGGAGAAAACTACTGTATGGGCACACGTCGCGGCTCGGAAGGGAAGTAGTGACGTTTTGGAATGCAGACTTTGATGGAATGGTCTGCGGGTGTCATGTGCGTTTGGAGAGCCCCTGATGTACCTAAACTATTGAAACTCCCCACAAGTGACCCCATTTTGGACACTAGACCCCCCACGGAACTTATCTAGATGTGTGGTGAGCACTTTGAACCCCCAAGTGCTTCACAGAAGTTTATAACACTCGGACGTGAAAATAAAAAAATCATTTTTTTCCACAAAAATGATATTTTTGCCCCCAATTTTTTATTTTCCTAAGGGTAACAGGAGAAATTGGACCCCAAAAATTGTTTTGCAATTTGTCCTGAGTAGGCTGATACCCTACATGTGGGGGTAAAACACTGTTTGGGCGCATGGCAGAGCTTGGAAGGGAAGGAGCACCATTTGACTTTTTCAACTCAGAATTGGCTGGAATTGAGATCAGATGCCATGTTGCATTTAGAGAGCCCCTGATGTGCCCAAACAGTGGAAATCCCCAATTCTAACTCCAACCCGAACCCCAACATGCCCCTAGCCCTAACCCTAACCCTAGCCCTAACCCTAGCCCTAACCCTAACCCTAGCCCTAACCCTACCCCAACACACCCCTAGCCCTAACCCTAGCCCTAACCCTAATGGAAAAATGGAAATAAATACATTTTTTTTATTTTATTATTTTTCCCTAACTAAGGGGGTGATAACGGGGGGTTTGATTTACTATTTATGGCGGTTTTTATTTTTGGCAGCTGTCGCACGCTAAAAGACGCTTTTTATTGTAAAAATAGTTTTTGCATCACCACATATTGAGAGCTATAATTTTTCCGTATTTTGACACACCGGGTCATGTGAGGTCTTATTTTTTGCGGGACGAGTTGACGTTTTTATTGGTACCATTTTCGGGCACGTGAAATTTTTTGATCGCTTTTTATTCCGATTTTTGGGACGCAGAATGAAGAAAAACCAGCGTTTCATGAATTTCTTTCGGGGGGGTGCGTTTACACCGTTCCGCGTGCGGTAAAATTGATAAAGCGGTTTTATTCTTCGGGTCAGTACGGTTACAGCGATACCTCATTTAGGTCGTTTTTTTATGTTTTTGTCGGTTTTATGCAATGAAAACTATTTTATATAAAAAATAATTATTTTTGCATCGCTTTATTCTGCGAGCTATAACTTTTTTAATTTTTCGCTGATGATGCTGTGTGGCAGCTCGTTTTTTGCGGGACAAGATGACGTTTTCAGCGGTACCATGGATATTTATATGCGTCTTTTTGATCGCGCGTTATTACACTTTTTGTTTGGCAGTATGATAATAAATCATTATTTTTTGCTTCGTTTTTTATTTTTATTTTTTAAGGGGTTCGCTAAAGGGGTTAACTAATGGGACAGTTTTATAGGGCGGGTCGTTACGGACGCGGCGATACCTAATATGTGTACTTTTATTGTTTTTTTTGTTTATTATTTCCAAAAAATGGATTTATTGGGGGAATATTTTATTTTTTTTTTCTAATTTATTTGGCGATTTTTTTTAATTATTTTTACACTTTTTTTTATTTTTTATTTTACTTTATTAAATAGTCCCAGGTGGGACATCACTGTCCTGTGACAGATCGCTGATCTGTCACATCACAGATCACTGTGACAGATCAGCGATCTGACACAGGCACTGCAGAAGGCTTCATCATGCCTGCACTTTGCAGGCACTGAGGAAGCCAGCTTCCTCAGGCCCCCGAAGGCCCCTGTCGCCATCTTGGATTCGGGGGCCTGGAGGAAAGGAGTCCCCCGCAGCAGCGCTGCACATTGCGCTGCCGTGGGGGGCTCAGGGAAGCACGGAGGGAGCCCCCTCCCTGCCGATGCTTCCCTTTAACTCCCGGTACACTGCGATCATGTTTGATCGCGGTGTGCAAGGGGTTAACGTGTCGGGGGCGGTCCGTGACCGCCCCTGACACATTGTGCCGGGTGTCAGCTGTGATAATCAGCTGACACCCGGCCGCGATCAGCGGCGCTCACCACGTGGGCGCCGCTGATCGCGCCCGACGTACTATCCCGTCCATGGGCATAGGGGCCCAGGTCCCATGGACGGGATATACCGTCGGATGTCAGGAAGGGGTTAAATAAAGATTGTTCTTATTTTTTTCATACTTTTTTGTTGTGGTTTATGGTTACTCAATTTCCATCTTCTATTTGCATGTGATTGTGAGTACTCCACGATTGATGGTTAGTCCTTACTATTTGGTGGGGGAACTATTACGGTTTTTCTAACTGGTTCCTGGCCACTTTTGACTAACATGACAGTTTTGAACTTTTTTTCAATAGAGACTATACTAGCACATGGCCGAGCGGCCATGCGAACCTTTTATAGCCGGGACCTTCCGGAAGCTTCTAGATCCCTGAGATGGACCAATCAGGTCACGAGAAGGACCTGGGCATGTGACTCCTGATCTCCAATGGGAGATTGTCTCGTGAGCATGCCCAGTATAGCGACGGTGGGACTTAGCCTCTGGAGTGATTTGCTGCTGAGCAGCCTGCATTGCTATTGCTGACCCATAGGTGGCAGCAACTGCCAGACCCACAGAGCAGGACTGGGCAGAGCGTCTGGGACGCCGGGACTGCTGAGCAATCTCCTCTGCGGTCGATAGATATTGGGAGACCGCAGAATGTGAGGCTCTGGATTCCTGTTGAGCCGCTGCAGGAATCCGACGCTTAACACTTAGTCTGTTTCAGTAGGGTCCACAATCATGGGGAAGACTGCTGACTTGACAGATGTCCAGAAGGCAGCCACTGACACACTCCACAAGGAGGGTAAGCCACAAAAGGTCATTGCTAAAGAAGCTGGCTGTTCACATAGTGCTGTATCCAAGCATATTAATGGAAAGTTGAGTAGAAAAAGGAGCACAAGCAACCGGGATAACTGCAGCCTTGAAAGGATTGTTAAGAAAAGGCCATTCAAAAATTTGGGGGAGATTCACAAGGAGTGGATAGCTGCTGGAGTCATTGCTTCAAGAGCCACCACACACAGACGTATCCAGGACATGGGCTACAAGTCCTTGTGTCAAGCCACTCATGACCAATAGACAATGCCAAAAGCGTCTTACCTGGGCCAAGGAGGAAAAGAACTGGACTGTTGTCAGTGGTCCAAGGTGATGTTTTCAGAGGAAAGTAAATTTTGCATTTCATTTGGAAAATGAATGTCCCAGAGTCTGGAGGAAAAGTGGAGAGGCCACAATCCAAGCTGCTTGAGGTCTAGTGTGAAGTTTCCACAATCAGTGATGGTTTGGGGAGCCATGTCATCTGCTGGTGTAGATCCACTGTGTTTTATCAAGACCGAAGTCAGCGCAGCCGTCTACCAGGAAATTTTAGAGCACTTCATGTTTCCCTCTGCCGACAAGCTTTTTGGAGATGGAAATTTCAAGCTCCAGCAGGACTTGGCACCTGTCCACACTGCCAAAAGTACCAATACCTGGTGTACACACAACAGTATCACTGTGCTTGATTGGCCAGAAAACTCGCCTGACCTTAACCCCATAGAGAATCTATGTGGTATTGTCAAGAGGAAGATGCAGACAAGCTGAAGGCTGGGAGCAAAGCAACCTGGGCTTCCATAACACCTCAGCAATGCAAGAGGCTGGTCGCCTCCATGATGAGGAGTTCCACAGTCACCTGGCCTTGCAGCCCGATCTAGGCTGGGGGGTAAATCGACAGATGTGTGGTTACGGCACAGTGGCTTAAATTCCACCAAGGACAACATCTGCAAGGAGTTTGAATGTTCTCCCCATGTTTGCGTGGGTTTCCTCCCACATTCCAAAGACATACTGATAGGGAATTTAGATTGTGAGCCCCATTGGGGACAGTGATGATAATGTCTGTAAAGCGCTGTGGAATTACTGGCGCTATATAAATGAGTAAAATAAATAAAATAAATGCCACGCTGCATTGATGCAGTAATTGATGCAAAAGGAGCCCCAACCAAGTATTGAGTGCATTTACTGTACATACATTTCAGTAGGTCAACATTTCGGATTTAAAAATAATTTTTCAAGCTGGTGTTATAAAGTATTCTAATTTATTGAGATAATGACCAAGAAAAAAGCAGACAGCTGCAGCCTGGTATTCTCAGGCTGGACACTCCAGGTTGGACATTGCGGATGTACGCAGCGCCCAACCCGAAGCGTTTACTGACCGTGGGAACATACCCCAATATATCTGCAAACAAGGAATCACTTTTTTTTTCCTTCCCAGAAGCCAACTTTCAATTAGCTTTATTTCAAGTGACAAAAAAAGCATGCTATGAAAAAACGCATCAAAAACGCAGGTGACCTGCCAGTGACTTCAGATGCAGATTTGGTGCAGATTTCACCTGCGTGAAATCCTAAACAAACACTGAGACATTCCTGATCGTGGGAACAAACCCTAACAAAATAAACACAAAATAGATCACTCGGTGTGTAATGACTCTATATAATATATGAGTCTCATTATTTGTATTGAAGAACTGAAATCAATTAACTTCTTGATGATATTCTAATTGAGTGAGAAGCATCTGTACTTTGCCTCTGATTGTTCCTCTCTTTATTTTGCCTTACAAATACTGATGTAACATATTGACGTGCGCTGTGGGCTGGTGCTGTGCCCGCTAGTATAGGACATTTTCTGTGATAAAGATCTTGCTGATCGAAACGCGTCGCTTGTTCCCTGAGCTGCCTCACATGAGCATGCCACTGTTTAAATGTTTTTAATGGAAAAATAAAAATCCATGTTTTATGGGAGCTGGAGCACTTTTTTTTTCTTCACAGGCTCACCTTAGCCATGCTGTTTAAAAGGGATGTCCACACTTAGGGCTCAAGTCTGCAGTCACTCTATGTTACTGCAAGCGTTTGAATCCTCACAGCGCACAAAGTACATGCTGTCAGAATTCTTCCCTGCTGGTGCCAAAAGTGGGCAGGCGTAAGTGATTAACATACATGCGATCACATACCGACTAGAAGTGCCTGGTCTCGCTCAATACAACTGAATTGAGCATTCCGACATGTCTTGTCGGAATATGTCCAGAAGTATGCAAATCACCTACTTGTGGTCACATAACTGCCCGCTCCTGGCACCGACACCAGAAAATGCTGACAGTGCGCACTGTACACTCTGTCAAGATTCACAAGTCTGCAGTTGCATAGAATGACTGAAGACTTGAGCCCCAAGCCTGGACAACCCCTTTAAGGGTGTATTCAAATGTTACCTGGACCCGTAGAAACATTGGTGCAAAGCAAAACAACCGTCACCCTCCAAGCTCTCTGCTTCCCCCTGCTTACCATTTTATGTCTTGTGATTTGGAATAAAGGACTATTTTATGGAATGGTGAGCCCCGCTTTTTCCTTTCATTTTATGGCACTTCACCTGTAAAAATTGCCTGGCCAAATGTTTTGACATTTTTTTTACTCAAATTTTGTGACATTTTTCACGGTTAAAGAGAGAAATAAAGAGCATTTTATGAACCACATACGAAAGTTTAAAGAGTTTTGATAAAAATAAATGCAATGAATACTGTGGTGCCCCTGAGGATTCAGTCGCCACAGAGGTACTGCACCTCCTCCTGAGGTGTGGTACCCCACCATCCAGGTAAGGTGGAGACACCTGACCACACTCCAACACCTGCACCCCACACCATAAAGTAGTGTAGCAAAGCACCCTTGGTGGCTCCCTGCTTGGAACATGAAACGTGCTGAGAGGTGGGTGGAGTTTAGTTTACATAAAAGAGTGGGAAGAGTTGAGTGAGTCGTTCAGTCAGTCATTCATTCAGTCAGTGAGTGAAGATGTAGAAGGACAGAGTGTGAGACAGAGAAGATCCCCGGGAGAGGGATGGAAGAAGGAAGTGCTGCAGCAGGCCACAGTGATCTGGGTCTGCTGGCACAGGAAAGAGACAGAGAAAGGAAGCTTGATTCTCCATTGGGAAGAAGGATTAGCACGGAACGTGAGGAGAATAAGAGAACAAGGACTAGGGTTAGAAGAGAACCCTTCTCAAGTTCTAAGCGCAAGGCCGGGGCCCGGTCGCCGAGGTTGTACGGATACTAATGGTCCTGCAGCAGACACCGGAGGAATAGAAGTAGTGACCACTTTATTCCCACACAAGACTTGGGGGTACAACAGCAACATACGAGAGAGCCGGGACTTAGTAGCAAGGAGTCCCCGAAGCAGGCTACAGCTGTCTGCCTTACAAGTAGAGTTCATAGGAACATCTGACAGAAGGAACTCCAGTGTAACTCAGTACTAGGAGTACTTCATTCAAAGGCGCTAAAACAGGAGACGTTCAGAGAAGGCACATGTTGGCGGAGTGTTGGAAAGGAGTACTTCATCTTCCCTGGAAGTTGGCTGAGCTCCTGACCCGGAGGACACGGCACGGATGCTGGCACCTGTATCTGCAACAGACTGTGAGTAAAGCTTTGGAACTACATGCCCTGGTGGCCTTCACTTATTCCTGCGCCAACCCGCCCAGCACTGCTACATCCCTTGCGTCTGACACTGCACCATCTAAGTGTCACTTCACCTACACTGCCCTGGGACTACAGCCCTGCTTGTGGAGGGCTATAACATCACTGCTGCACCACACCATCTGCCACACCATCTGTCCCAGAGGATCTGTCTGCAGCGTCGGCTTACATCTCCATTGCCGAACACCACAGGTGGCATCACGAATCACTTATAAACTTTCACCATCATAAGCACACTGAACATTCTCCTTTTACAATGGGTGCCCAGGGCCACGGGCCGGGTCCCAGCTGCCGTGACATCTCCCATTGAAGCTCATTGGGCCCGGTACCGAGTACCCCACGGCCCTGGGAGGGCGACCCAATACCACAATACAAAAAAAGAATAGTTACTTTAAAAAAAAAACAAATAGGGAATCGTGCCCATATCTCTTCAAAAGTAATTTTAACTTTAATTTCCAAATAACTCACTAAGGGCTGGAGTCATTATTGCATTTCTGGCTTTTTTTTATCTCGTTTTTGTTGTTTTTAATTTATGCCCTATTCTTCTTTTAATTTCTACCTTTTTAACATCTATCTAATATATAAAGCTCAAGTGTGTGTATGTATGTATGTGTGTATGTCCGGGATTGGCATCCGCACCGTCACAGCTACAGCCACAAAATTTGGCACAGTCACACATCTGGACCCTGAGAGTGTCCTAGGCTATGTTGTGAGGCGAAATTTTAACCCCGCGTGTTCCAATGCACCAAACAATTTTGCCCCTATCTACATAATGGGGAAAAGTGTGTGTATATCAAGCCCCGCCCCTCATTATGATGTCATAATGGTTACCATGGCGACGCTGATGTCATCATAGCTTGCAACCTATGATGACATCAACGTCATAATGGTTGACTATGGGAAGGAGGATGTGTGATGGGTATATGGGCACTGGACTATGGGATGGAGGATATGTATGATGGGTATATGGGCACGGGACTATGGGATGGAGGATAATTATAATTTGCTATAACTAACCACAGTTAGTTACTATGCTCTTCAGCTATTTTTTTATATATTTGTCTGTTTATTCACTTGTTTAAGTTCATCATTTTTTGCTTGGTTTTTGTCCAAGGCTATGTGCACACGTTCCGGAATTGCCGTGGGAATTCCGGAATTCCATTCCGCGGGAAATATGCGAGAAAAACGCATTTTAATTCCTGCAAATTTCCCGCGGCAAAACTAGCGATTTGCAAGCGTTATTAGCTTGCAGAACACTAGCATTTTCCAAGCGATCTGTAGCATCGCTTGGAAAACTGATTGACAGGTTGGTCACACTCATCAAACATAGTGTTTGACTAGTGTGACCAACTTTTTACTATTGAGGCTGCCTATGCGGCATCAGTAGTCAAAAGATCTAATGTTAAAAATAATTAAAAAAATAAAAAATTGTGTTTTTCTCACCTTCCGGTGTCCCGCGCAGCACTCCCGATCATCGAGATGCTCCTGGCAGGTCCCGTTCCCAGTGATGCATTGCAACAATGACCTTTGATGATGTCGTGGTCTCGCGAGACCGCTACGGTGTGGTGAGACCGCGATGTAATCAAAGGTCATTGTCGCAATGCATCACTGGGAACAGGACTTGCCGGGAGCATCGCGGAAGCCTGGTGACGCTGAGAGGGACATCGGAAGGTGAGAATATGACGATTTTTTAAATTTAATTCTATTTTTCACAGGGATATGGTACCCACAGCCCGGAGGACAGTCTCCTCTCCTCCAAACCGTGGGTACCATCTGCAAATGTTCTGCTTACTTTTCGCATGGTGGGCACAGCCACATGCGGAAAGTAAGCAGAACAATGAATTCCTATGTGTGTGGATTTTCCCGCGATTCCGCACAAAGAATGAGCATGCTGCGTATTTTTCAGCGATGCAATTCCGCGGCGGAAAAATCCGCAGCATTAGCACAGCATGTGCGGAATGCCATAGGATTGCATGGGATGCTTTTTTTTGCGTTTCCGCGGCAAAATCACGCGTTTAAAATCGCCGGGAATTGCGAAAAAAATGTTACGTGTGAACACAGCCTTATATTTGTTTTGCTTGTCAATTGCAATTTTTTTTTCACATATATCAATAGTGCACATAAAAATAAGGAACTTTGTAATACAGTGGGGAAAAAGGTATTTAGTCAGCCACCAATTGTGCAAGTTCTCCCAGTTAAAAAGAAGAGAGAGGCCTGTAATTGACATCATAGGTAGACCACAACTATGAGAGTCAAACTGAGAAAACAAATCTAGAAAATCACCTTGTATGATTTGGCAAGATTTATTTTGCAAATTATGGTGGAAAATAAGTATTTGGTCACCTAAAAACATGCAATCTCAAAACAGTCACACTCCAAACTCCACTATGGTGAAGACCAAAAAGCTGTCGAAGGACACCAGAAACAAAATTGTAGCCCTGCACCAGGCTGGGAAGACTGGATCTGCAATAGGGAAGCAGTTTGGTGTGATGAAATTAACTGTGGGAGGAAGAATAAGAAAGTGGAAGACATACAAGACCACTGATAATCTCTCTCAATCTGTGGCTCCACACAAGATCTCACCCCGTGGAGTCAAAATGATCACAAGAACGTTGAGAACCACACGAGTGGACCTAGTGAATAACCTGCAGAGAGCTGAGGCCACCGTAACAAAGGCTACCATCAGTAACACACTACTCCGCCAGTGACTCAGATCCTGCAGTGCCAGACGTGTCCCCCTGCTTAAGCCAGTACATGTCCGGGCCGGTCTGAAGTTTGCTACAGAGCATTTGGATTATCCAGAAGAGTATTGGGTGAATGTCATATGGTCTGATGAAACCAAAGTAGAACTGTTTGGTAGAAACAAAACTTGTTGTGTTTGGAGGAGACAGAATGCTGAGTTGCATCCAAAGAACACCATACCTAGTGTGAAGCATGGGGGGCAACATCATGCTTCTTATTATTGCTCCTACAGTTGATTTCATCACACCAAGCTGCTTGCCTATTGCAGATTCAGTCTTCCCAGCCTGGTGCAGGGCTACAATTTAGTTTCTGGTGTCCGACAGCTCTTTGGTCTTCACCATAGTGGAGTTTGGTGTGTGACTGTTTGAGGTTGTGGACAGCTGTCTTATCCTGATAACAAGTTCAAACAGGTGCCATTACTACAGGTATTGAGTGGAGGACAGAGGAGCCTCTTAAAGAAAAAGTTACAGGTCTGTGAGAGCCAGAAATCTTGCATGTTTTTAGGTGACCAAATAATTATTTTCCACCATAACTTGCAAAATAAATCTTTCCAAATCTGACAAGGTGATTTTCTGGATTTGTTTTCTCATTTGACTCTCATAGTTGTGGTCTACCTATGATGTCAATTACAGGCCTCTCTCATCTTTTTAAGTGGAAGAACTTGCACAATTGGTGGCTGACTAAATACTTTTCCTCCCCACTGTATATCTTATCATAGAAATCTGCTTCTTTCTCCTCTTGGACTGATCAGTCTCAAAATTCTCAATTCTGTCTTTAGTGAGTACAGACTTTCCCATTACTGAGAAGGGAGATGACAGTTGGTTCTCACAAAGTTCTATGGAGAACTGTAACTGTCATTCCAGGAGAACTTGCAGCAGAATGTCTGTATTCCGCTAGCTCCTCTCTCTGCATAGAATTTTAAAAGCACCAACTGTCATCTCTGATCTCAGTAATGGAAAAATGTGACTTCACTGAATACAGATTTTATACCTCTTATATTTGAGAATGAAAGATCAGTCCACAAAGAGAAAGAAGAAGAGTTATTTGATAAGATATATTACAAAGTTGCTTATTTTCATGAGTACTATTGATTTATGACATAAAAATTAAAGCAATTGTTACTTTTTAAAGATTTTTCCCATCGCAGACATTTAGGACATGCATATTTGGCCAATTTCTGAACATCCATAGAAATAAATTGAGGGAGATGCGCATGCACAGCCATCTCTCTACAGCTGTGTGAGACGAGCCCCAGTCTTCAAATGGCCTGTGGTCCCGGCCCTCTATCAGTCATTTATGTCATATTCTGTGAGCGTAGACCCATCAGATGTAAAAAAAAAAAAAAAAACAAGACATGGAACACACCTGGGAAAGCTGGTGAAGCCAAACGGAAAAGGGAAAAGCAAGACAAGTCTTTCTTCTCAGGTCTTGTGGATGCAGAGTTTTTTTCCTGAGTTTTTTAAGCAGAAACTTAGTGGAAACTCCAAGATTTTCAGAAGTTTTGAGTTTTTGAGGAGGATTTGGAGAGAGCTGACGACTCATCAAAGCCTGTATGCCAGAAAAGTGTCATAAAAAGCTAAAAAGCTAAAAAGCTTTTGGGATTGGGAAGTTGAAAAATGTTTGCTCAAAATTTTTTGTGACTTATGAGTCAGTGAAATAGCACAAAAAGAGGACTTACAAATCCTCCAATAATACAACAAAACAGCAAAAAAGCAGAGAGGTTTACCCGTTCAGGCCTCCAAACAAATGCAGTGGACCCATATAATTGAGATGGCAACACAGGTGCAAGAATACCGATGAGACAACCGCTCACAACCTACCAATACATGGAGGGGGCGGTTGCTTGGTATATTGGTGCACAATAAAAACTTGTATGCGGTGCTGGTCACACTGTGGCAATGCACTGCATCCAGGTTAACAGCCTAGTAGTGACACCCGTCTATTAGATCAGGCGGACTGCCCAGCGCTATCAAAATGCACGCCATTTGAACAGACACCACAGTTTACAAGGCCAAATGGGCCCAACTGCACCCTGAATAAAAAGTGCAAAAAAGAAAACACATAAAAAATGTGAGGTATTAGCTGATATTTTGACTGAAATACGTGAGCCCGTAACCTTCACCAAAGGTCCCCACGTTTACGGGTTGCCATCTTAATTATATGGGTCCACTGCATTTGTTTGGACTTATGAGTCAGCAAAAACGCAGGTATAAATATTTGCGGATTTGCTGAGTTTTTGTTTTGCATTTTTACCAGCATCCTATGGTGTTTCCAATGCTGTCACCTGTGTGACAGTGTGGGACACATTGGTGCGGAGGTTCTTATCGGTGGTAACACAACCGCCAGCAATACCGTTGGTCAGAGTGCTTCGCTATCATGCTGTCAGATGTCAGCGTGACCCGAAGCTGTGACTGCAAACTGCTGTAATGCTACCGCCGGTAAGACTGTTGGTCAAAGCACTGTGGGGTCATGCCATCTGAGGTCAGCATGACCCCACAGCTGTGACTGCGACCTGCAGTAACGCTACCGTAGACTGTCGGTCAGAGCTCTGAGGAGTAACGCTGTCAGATGTCAGCGAGACCCTGCAGCAGTGACTGTCACTCGCAGCCGTGACCTGGGTAAAAAGCTTACAGCAGGTCAGCAGGCGTGGGCTGATGAGACTACGGCTCCCATCGGGCTACGTCTGCTGTCACTGTTGAAAAAAAAGTAAAATAATTACACACATATTCACATAAAAATAAAGACCCATTATACTTACCTAACACCAAATCCCTGATGCAGTCGTCTCCTAGAAATAATGTCAAATAATAAACATATACTCACCTGTCCACCGTAGTCCAGGTAATCCACAGTGTCCCATGGCTATCTCAAGTGTAGAACAGTCAGATCGGGAGATGTGACCACTATACCCAGCTGCCGATGATACACTAACACAGGAGGTAATCGCTCCTGCAGTGTATCACTGAGCTGCCGTGAATGTTCACCAGAGTTCATCAGCTGATCAGCTCCGGTGCTCTCACTTACGGCACTGCTGCCTAAGAACTTTCTCACACAGCAGTGGTGCTGCAAGGGAGATCACCGGAGCTGATGAACTCCAGTGAACTCTCACGGCAGCTCATTGATACATTGCGGGAGAGATTACCTCTTGTCAGTGTATCGCCAGCTGTCTTCAAGAGTAGTTACATCAGTGACTGCTCTCAAAGTGATTAGGATCGTTGTGGAACAATATGGATTATCTTCTCTGCGGACAGGTGAGGTATATTGTGGTTTTATTATTTTATTTTTGTTGCAGGAGACGTTGGCTTTGGTGAATTAGGAATTTGGTGAGCATTTTTAATTAAGATTCATTAAAGGTGTCTGTGTCATTATTTCAAATATAAGACTTTATTCTGGGTGTCTGTGTTTTTATATACTATCACTATGGGGTTACTAATTGATAGGTCTCTTATAGACACCTCTCCATTACTAACCTGTGGACTTGATGTCACCTGACAATACAAAGATGACATCAACCCCACAAATATGAACCCCACTTGCCATCGCTACAGGGCACTGGGAAGAGCGAGGCCAAGCGTCAGATTTGGCGCATCTTATAGATACACCTTTTCTGGGCCGGATGAGAGCTGGTGTTTTTAGTCTGGGAGGGGCCAATATCGATGGCCCCTTCCTAGGCTATTAATATCAGCCCACAGTTGTCTGCCTAGCCTTTGTTGGTTAGATTTTTATAGGGGGACCCTAGGTCAATTGTTTTCGGGGATCCCACTGTAAACTAGCTACTAAAGGCTAAGTGAACAGCTGTGAGCTGATATTAATAGCCTGGAAACTTTTATAGCTATTGGCTCCTTCCCAGAATATTAACATCTGCCCTCAGCAGTCGTCTTTCCCTCTGCTGGTTATTAAAAATATGCGAGAGCCCATGCAATTTTTTTCTTTAAATTTAACAGTTGCTGTCTGGTTGCAGCCTATTTCAACACCAGGTTTCATACTTGATCATCACATCTCATAAAAAAACCCTAGCTGGGCAACTCTTTAATATACCAAACCTGCACATCGCATGCACCCCCTGGAGTGGCCATACAGAGAAAGGAGCGGTGGATAGTGTAGTGGGCAATATTAGCATATAGTGCAAATCAAACCCGTCCCTTTATCCCTATGAACACTAAATCCCTCATGATAGATGGTATAATAAGTATCAGAAAAATGAGTCAAAGGGCATATAATAATCAAAATGAGGGTACCACTATAAGTTGATCATATACATATACATATTAAAAGAACAGTATTATCACATCAGAAAATCCCCTGATATTATGACAGCCCACAGTAAATAAATATATATAATAGAGGGACATATACAAGGGAATAAAGACAAAAGTACAAATAATACATATATATATATATAGCAACGTAACCAACAAATAAGTGCCCCGACGTCCATCAAATGAACTGTTGCTGATACATAGTTCTTTTATCTTCAAGGCAGCCAGCATAAAGGTCCACATCTTCATGGCGTGAAAAAATGCCAAAAAGAGATCTTCAAAAGCCAGAATGGAAAAAATTTCATTTATACGAACTAGTGAAAATAAAAAGATAAAAATTAAAACCAACCCATAACAATAAAAGAAACAAGAGAAAACAAAGGAAACAAAGATCCTTAAAGGAATGGTGAAAATGATAACTTTTCATTTAGACCCCTCGGAACCATTGTGCCCAAGGTGACAATCCACCGGCACTCTAGCTGCGCCAGAGTGCACTTCAGATTGCTACCTCTAATCCCACAATGGACCCAATCAATCCCCCTTACATGCAGTCCTGATGGATCAGAATTATGACATAACCTAAAATGCCTGGGGATTGTCTGCAGGCCAGGGATGTCAGCAGCATCTTTCTGGTGTTGAAGTAATTGTACTTCTGTGTGTATTCACAGCTTTCCTACCTCATCATATGGATCATAAGACCCGTGAAAAAGCGTGGCTCACAAAACTAAATGAGGTATTTGTTGGAGACCAGAGTGTGGCTGTTAATTCAAGAGAAACAGAGGATTCAATTTTAAAGCTAAAACAACTTTTAAATAAGAAAACTAGATTGTGGAATAGATCTTTTTTGGAGCGATATGTAGATAAGGGCCTGGTACGTAGGGGACTCCGGGTACAAGTTTTTCCCTCTTTTTCCACTGAGGATGAAGTTTTTAAGAAACAATGGGAGGAACTATCCTCAAACTGTTCAAGAGGCATTATGGGCCTCTTGATCAAATCAAATGACAAAATACTTAAGTAACTAGAGATTGAAATTGGTTCTCTCCAGATTAGCTTAAAGGACAAATTGACGGCTGAAGCCCTTGCTAAACTGAATAAGGATCTGGAGGATGACTTTACGAGATGGGAGAAGGATATTGTGACCTCAAAAACGAAAAAATATCAAAGAGATGTGGCTGATTATTCTAATGATCGAGTATATAAATGGAGGAAAAAACAAGTGCCATCTAGGGGGGCCTCCAAGATCCACTGTAACTCGTTCTCATCAGCATCTTCTGTAGATGAGGATGGGCCGGCTGGGCCCTCCTTCCCATCTCTTTGAATGAAAGGTTAGGCAATGTGAAATCAGGCCCAAGAAAGGGTAAAGGGCAATATAAAAGAAAACTCACTCCACCACAGTCACTGGAGAAGAAATCCAAAAACAGTTTAGAGGTAATAAATCTATCTAACCATATCCTCTCATAATCTCAATTAGAAGTCTTAAGTAAGGGTTTATCATTTGTTCCTACTAATTCTTTTGACTTCTTCTCAGCAATGAAGGACTTGCAACTCTTTCTAAGGAAAGTGGTTTTGCGCAAAATACATCTTAAACCAGAGGGCTGTGAGGAGTTACCCACCATCCAAGAACAAGAAGCTTTAACCATTCTATTGGAACTGGACACCGATATGCCTCCTTATAACACAGGTACCTTTCCTGCATATATCCTCCCCAAATCGACCACGTTCCCCTCCTTTTCTATTTTACCACAGGTGGACATTTTCAATAAATTGGTCATTGAGGACTTTAGGAAACTATCTAGAAATAGAAGAGGACAGAATCTTACGTTTGTACAACGTAAAGCAATAAAACAACTTAGCAGTCTAAAGGATATTGTGATTAAACCGGCAGATAAGGGGGGGAACGTGGTCATTTGGCCATCAGGGATGTATGAAAGGGAGGAACTCCGACAGCTGAGAGACCGTGAGGCATATACTCAGTTGTCTGGTAATCCGACTGAAAAGTTCCAGGGCGAACTGTTTAGAATCTTGGATGAGGCATTAACACAGGGAATTATTCCTAAGAAAATATTTAACGGACTGTTGGTTGAATACCCGGTTATCCCAACATTTTACATATTACCGAAGGTACACAAAGATCCTTCAGTACCCCAGGGTGTCCGATTGTCTATGGCATCGGACGGTTATGCGACCCTATTTGTAAATTTATAGATCACTACTTACAACCATTAGTTGAGTCACTTCCCTCCCATGTCAGAGACACTACGGACGTCCTGAGGAAGATTGATGGCCTGTACATAGATCCAGATATGCTCCTAGCTACTACAGACGTCAAATCGCTCTATACTAGCATTTGACTTTCAGATGGCTTGATGGCGGTGGAGTACTTCTTGGGCATGAGTAATTATGAACCTGCTCTGCGCTCACTGATCCTGGAACTTTTGGAGTTTGTGTTGACACACAACTATTTTACTTTCAAGGACCGGTACTACTTACAACAATGGGGTACTGCGATGGGTGCGGCCTATGCGCCGTCGTACGCAAACCTCTTTTTGGGGTTCTGGGAACGTGAGGTTTTCAGTGATGGCGCGCAGGCCGCATCCCATGCGCAGTGCTGGTACCGGTTCATAGATGACATCCTATTGATTTGGCAGGGGTCCGAGGCTGGCCTTCTGGACTTCATCTGTGGACTTAACCAGAATACAATCAATATTAAACTAACGCATAAGATTGATGCTAAAGTTATGGAATTTCTGGATATTAAGATTATGGTTGATGGGGAGGGGAGAGTCCAGACTGACATTTTTCGAAAAGACACCGCTGTTAATGCTTTATTGCATGCGACTTCTGCCCATACCCCCTCAACCATATGAGCAATACCTACGAGGCAGTTTCTACGTATGAGGAGAGTGTGTTCCACGGATGCGGCCTTTGAGGGTCAGTCTCGTGACCTTAGCTCCAGGTTCAGTGAGTGTGGATATAGTAATAGGTGTTGTCAAGATTCATGCTGGATCAGGACTGATATAAAGCACAGTTAACCTTTTTTTTCCCCTAAGCTGTGCTTAAGGTTGGTTTTTGCCCCCGGTGGCCATTAGGATTATTGCACTGTGGTGTCGTTTGTTCTAAGTTTTCCCCTGTTGGTGGTGAGCGTCATTGCACTCTAGTTTCTTTAGTTAAGTGCACATGATTATAATGCAGTTGTGATTGCTGGGTCTGCTATAAAAGAGTCACAGGTGTTGCAATCAGTGTTGGTGATAGTGTTTATTCCAACCATCCTTGGTGGAGGAAGGAGCTGGAGAGCGTTCTTTGCAGCACTGTCTTAGCCTGGTGTGAAAGGAGTCATAGGAGATTTCCTTGTAGCTCTGGCAGAGCTTGGTGGCAGCTATTCAGGAGGAGAGTGGCATGCTGGTGGTGGACTCTGTTGCCAGGAGCAAGAGCAACAGAGTAAAGCTAAGTTGTGTTTCCCCGTTTGTGTTTTCTCCTTAGTGTGTATTAGTACAGCGGTGGGGCCAGTGCCTGCGCCACCCAGCTCCCTAGCAAGGGATAGGTGTAGGGTGTGCTAGGGCGACAGGGTCCTGATCAGCGCCCGATGCGGAGCTGGCATAGGGAACGTTAGGAGTGTTAGGGACACTGACTCAGAGGAGTGCAGGAGGTCTCCACATCCCCTTTTCCTATTGCAGGGCCCACCGTTGTAACTGTTTCCCTACCCCTTGTCTTGTTGTTTTAGTTACCGGCCTGCAAGCCATGTCACACAGGACAGTATCACGTGCCGCGTCCTATTGTTTTAGTTACCGGCCTGCGAGCCGTGTCACACAGGACGGGTCCACGTGACATTATCACCAACCTAACTTTTTTTCTGCTGAGCCATGGACCCAGTTCAGACCTTTGCCCAATTGCTGCAGACCCTTACTAATGAGATTAGGGGGCTGCGCGGAGGGTTGGGGCTGCAGCTGCGGCTGTTGGTGGGCTCTGGGGGCTTGGTCCAGGAACAGGCTCAGCCAGAACCCAAGATATCCCTCCCTGACAGATTTTCTGGAGGGAGAGATCAATTCTTGGTGTTTCAACAAGCCTGTAAATTGTATTTCAGGCTGCGCCCTCATTCATCAGGGAGTGAAGAGCAACGGGTGGGAATCATTATGTCCATTCTTAAAGGGGATCCCCAATCCTGGGCCTTCTCCCTACCGGACGATTCTCCATCTTTATAGTCCGTGGACGAGTTTTTTGCGGCTTTGGCGCTTATGTATGAGGATCCTGATGGCGTCGCCCTGGCAGAATCTCGAATCCGTAGGTGTAAACAGGGAGCCCGGGTCGCTGAGGAGTACTATTCAGAGTTTAGGAGATGGGCCACTAATACTCAGTGGAATGACCCTGCACTTAGGAGTCAATTTGTGCAGGGTTTGCCTCCAAAGTTGCAGAATACTCTGGTGCAGTACGCCGCCCCCAGGTCGCTGGAGGCCACCATGTCCCTTGCCATCTGGGTGGATAGACGCCTTAGGGAAAGACATATACAAAAAGTGCCCCCTGATGTCCTCGCTAGGGAGGAGGACCCACCAGTGCGGACGGAGGAACCCAGACAGCCCGGTGTTGTTGATACAAAAAAGGGTGTGTCTGCGGCTTGTCTTGGTGGGGGGTATGTTTTTCCTGTGGGAAGCCTGGCCATTTTATGAGAGCCTGCCCAGTTCATGCCAAGTCTCCTGACGAACCCATGCAAGTAGGAGGAGCTAGTTTGTTTTCGGAGCTGCCTACGGTTCGGGGAGTGGTGTTGGCATGTTTGTACTGTGGGCAGACAGGTCATGTCCTGAAGGCTTTCCCATTGCGCGCCAAATTATCTGTGCCATCTGAGAAGCCGCATTCCCCTGGTCGGTTGGAGGGAGGCGACCAGGGAGTATACATTTCCTCCATTTTGCCCTCCCAAAGTACCATGTCAGCAGAGGTCTTGGCTGGCGGGGTACCGGAGGTGATACCGGTGTTTGTGGACAGCAGAGCAGGAGTCAGTCTGGTGGATGATTGCTATGTCCAGACTCATGGTCTGAGGTGTAGGACGCTAGCCCAGCCTATAAGCGTCCGAGCCATAAACTCTGTTCCACTGAGCCAGGGGAGCTTGACCAAGGTCGTAGAGAATATCCATCTGCGTATAGGACATCATGAGGAGTCCTTGTCATGCTACGTCTTGGAGGGAATGCCAGTATCTATTGTTTTACGCCTCCCTTGGCTGAAGAGACACAACCCGGTAATAGATTGGCGGGCGAGGGAAGTGGTCAGCTGGGGGCACTCGTGTGAGGGATGCTGCCTAGGAACTACTGTCTCCGCCATCTCTCTTCAACGGACCTCTTCCTCTCCGGTGAGGGCAGGGTGATGTGCTGCAGGAGAGTAGGGGAAAGTCTCTGTTATGCCGCGCTCACCAGGAGGCGGGGCTTCGGCCCCGACGTCACTCCCTCCGGTACAGCGGTCCCTCAGGGGTCCCCGTCGGGTGCGCACGCGCAACTCTCGTCCCCGGGTCTCCTCCTCCATGCCACGTTTGCGCTTGCGCGCTCCTGTCAGTGCTGTATAGGGCTCGGTCCTCTCTATGGTATTGGTGGACCCGACCCGGAACCACTAGTGGTCATGTGCTTTCTGGCTAGGTCCTGACCCGGAACCAGTAGTAGTCATGTGCTATATCAGACGACCTCCCCCTAGGGGAGGTGCCTGATTATTGTTGTGCTTCCTGGCTGGGTCAGCTGTGTCCCAGCCTGGCTGTGCGCTGTTCTCAGGTCCTCTGCTCTGTCTGCTATTCTGTGGTGCTCCTAGCACTTGCTCTGAACCCTTATTGCTTCATGCTCAGTTGTGCCTCCTGGCACATCCTCTCGTATCCTGTCCCTTGTTTCTTGCTCCGCCGTGCCTCCTGGCATTCACTCTATTCCTGTGTTCTGTTACTTGCTACACGCCTTATGTGCCCACGTGTACCCGTCTAGCACTACCTTTTACTCAGCGCACTCCCGTGTACTCTCCTGTGTTCCCTAGTATCCTGCACCGTCCAGTCACACAGTCTCGTATCTCCTGTGAGCCGGCCGCCTGGTGCCAGCAGTCGTGGTATCGTATCCCCTGGGGCTTGCTCCTGACACTCCCTGTATAGGGGGTGGTCCTCACTAGGCTAGCTCGCCCTGGGAGGGTTGGTGCCGCGACCCAGAGGGTCCACTCCAGGAGTCGCTAACACTCTAACACTCTAACAGTATAATCAGGCCATGGACCCCGCTGGTACTGCGGCTTCCGTCCAAAAGGAGCTGACGTTCCTCCGGGAAAACCAGATTAGGATTATGGCATTTCTCAAGTCCATGGAGTCCGGTTTATCTGCCTCTCAGTCTTCTGAGCCTGGGAATGCTGCCCAGTTGGCTAGTCTCCAGCAGGAACTTGCGCAGCAACGCGACTCCCAGGCTCAGATTCTCAACTATATAGCGTCGGTAGATAATCGGCTCCTTTCCATACAATCTGCCCAGGCCATGCTTCCACACTCGCTTCCGCGCCTATGCAAGCCACCCCGGTATAGTGGTGACCCTGTGTTGTGTCGCGGATTCTTGAACCAGTGTCGTTTGCATTTTGAGTTTTTGCCGCAGCATTACCCCACCGATCGTGCTAAAATAGCATTTATTGTTTCTCACTTAGAGGGTAAGGCGCTTGCGTGGGTGAATCCCCTTTGGGAGCGTGATGACCCACTCGTCGCTCAGCTTTCCATCTTTTTGGACACTTTCCGTAAGGTGTTCGACGAGCCGGGTCGCCTTGCTTCCACCACCGAGTCCCTCTTTAATCTTCGTCAAGGTTCTCTATCGGTTGGACAATACGCGATATGTTTTCGCACTTTGTCCTCTGAGCTAGGTTGGAATAATGATGCCCTCGTAGGGGCCTTTTGGCGTGGTCTGTCCGGTCGGATCAAAGACGAACTGGCGGGCCGAGATACCCCTACCAATTTGGAGGATCTTATCTCTCTCGCGACCCGCATTGATTTGCGCTTCCAGGAGCGCACCCGCGAGTCAGCCAGAGAGAGAGGGTCCTCTCGCCTCTCTTCGTCCACTCGCATTTTTTTCATCCGTTACCCGAGTTATCTGCGGCAGATCCGGTACCTGAGCCTATGCAGGTGGATCGCCTCCAGATAGCTCAACGGCGTCGTGTGAAAAGGCAGGCACAAGGGCTCTGTTTCTATTGTGGGGATGCCTCCCACTTTCTACGCTCATGTCCCAAGAGACCGGGGAAGTCTCTCCGCCTGGGACTGTTAAGTGAGGTCTCCCCAAGTGTATGTGATTCCTCTCTACCCCTGACCGTGCCTGTCTCCCTGAATTTTGGTTTCGAGACTTTTACTGTGAAAGCTATTGTGGACTCTGGCGCAGTGGGTAACTTTATTAGTCTCGAGGCAGTTAAGAAGTTTCGCATCCCTGTCAGATCCCTGGAGTCTCCTAGGTCAGTAGTTCCGGTCGACGATAAGCCCTTGCAGGACACCGTTAACCAGGTCACTGAGGAAGTTGAGTTGCAGATTGGCACATGTCATCGGGAGCGGATCTCCTTCTACGTATTGCCGACTTCGCCTCATACCCTTCTTCTTGGCCTTCCTTGGTTACGTATTCATGGGCCGACCCTGGACTGGCAATCTGGTGATATTCTCCGTTGGGGACCGTCCTGTCAAAAGAGTTGCCTGCTGTTCATTCATCCTAAGAACCCTGCTTGCTCGTCTTCGACGGTTATAGGTCCGCCGTCCACCATCCCGTCTGTGACTTGTGACATTGTCGAGAAGGAGGCTGAGAGTCAGTCTCCACATCCGTCAAGCATCCCGTCTGTGACTTGTGACATTGTCGAGAAGGAGGCTGAGAGTCAGTCTCCACATCCGTCAAGCATCCCGTCTGTGACTTGTGACATTGTCGAGAAGGAGGCTGAGAGTCAGTCTCCACATCCTTCAAGCAACCGGTCTGTGACTTGTGACATTATCAACAGGGGGGCTGAGAGTCAGTCTCCACCTCCGTCAAGTGACCGTCCCAAGGTAATTACCGTGGCTTCCGTCAAGTTGACGCCCCAGCGTCCAGGGGAGACCTTTGTGTCTAAAGGTAACCGTAAAGGTGTGTTATCCTGGGGACATTCTTCTCCGGCTGCCGGTCATGTTGGTGCCAAGAGGACACTCTCCCGTTTATCCCACGATTACTGGTGGCCATCTATTGCTCAGGACGTCAAAGACTTCGTGGCTGCTTGCCCATCGTGTGCCAAGAAGAGACTTCCCAAGCAACCATCCTACGACAGCTCGCCTCCTAAGGATGAATTGACTTCCAATGACTGCACCACCACTTCGGCCTCCAAGCATGTCTGTGTGCCTCTGCCGGTTCGACCTGTCTCGGGGATACCTGCCTCCGACTCTCTGTCCGTGGAGTTCTCCAGGGTATGGCAGGAGACCGAATTTTCTCGTATTGAGACTCTGGATCTCATTGGTCCTCATGCAGTTAGGAAGTGTCTGGATCCCGCTCCTAGTGTCAAGGTGCTATTTTCCAGTTCTAGAGAGAGGGGGCTTAAAGGAGGGGGTACTGTTATGCCGCGCTCACCAGGAGGCGGGGCTTCGGCCCCGACGTCACTCCTTCCGGTACGGCGGTCCCTCAGGGGTCCCCGTCGGGTGCGCACGCGCAACTCTCGTCCCCGGGTCTCCCCCTCCATGCCACGTTTGCGCTTGCGCGCTCCTGTCAGTGCTGTATAGGGCTCGGTCCTCTCTATGGTATTGGAGGACCCGACCCGGAACCACTAGTGGTCATGTGCTTTCTGGCTAGGTCCTGACCCGGAACCAGTAGTAGTCATGTGCTATATCAGACGACCTCCCCCTAGGGGAGGTGCCTGATTATTGTTGTGCTTCCTGGCTGGGTCAGCTGTGTCCCAGCCTGGCTGTGCGCTGTTCTCAGGTCCTCTGCTCTGTCTGCTATTCTGTGGTGCTCCTAGCACTTGCTCTGAACCCTTGTTGCTTCATGCTCAGTTGTGCCTCCTGGCACATCCTCTCGTATCCTGTCCCTTGTTTCTTGCTCCGCCGTGCCTCCTGGCATTCACTCTATTCCTGTGTTCTGTTACTTGCTACACGCCTTATGTGCCACGTGTACCCGTCTAGCACTACCCTGTACTCAGCGCACTCCCATGTACTCTCCTGTGTTCCCTAGTATCCTGCACCCTCCAGTCACACAGTCTCGTATCTCCTGTGAGCCGGCCGCCTAGTGCCAGCAGTCGTGGTATCGTATCCCCTGGGGCTTGCTCCTGACGCTCCCTGTATAGGGGGTGGTCCTCACTAGGCTAGCTCGCCCTGGGAGGGTTGGTGCCGCGACCCAGAGGGTCCACTCCAGGAGTCGCTAACACTCTAACACTCTAACAGTCTCAACCCTCGCCATTGGCCAACCCTGGGAGGCGCAGACCCCGTGGTGGAAGGGGTTGGAGGGTGGTATACCCCTTGGTGAGGTGCGGGGGTGTGAGTGTGGTGACACAGGGGGACGCCTCTGTTGTTAATCCCAGAAAGAGTTCTCCAAGTGGTGACAAAAGAACAAGTGGCAATAAACGTTCAGACCTGTGTGTGAACGAGCGTGTATGGGTGGCCACCAAAAAACATCCAGTGGAAGTGTGTTGTGGAGTGTTACCAGCTCATACCAAACATACACATACACAACCCGTTCCCCAGGTCAGAGCTTCGGAGATGTGTGTTGCCTCCAAAACATACGTTGCAAATACCAGCGGACTCGTTTCTCATCAACCTGACATGCAGGTAGTTGCTGGGGTCAACTCTGGGTCTGGGCACCCCACTGTAGATGGTTCCCTGATGGGGAGCGGTCATGAGGGTCCAGAGGCCCCTAATTAAGAGGAGGGTACTGTCATGATCCATGCTGGATAAGGACTGATATAAAGCACAGGTAACCTTTTTTTCCCTTAGCTGTGCTTAAGGTTGGTTTTTGCCCCACGGTGGCCATTAAGATTATTGCACTGTGGTGTCGTTTGTTCTAAGTTTTCCCCCGGTGGTGGTGAGCGTCATTGCACTCTACTTTAGTTTCTTTAGTTAAGTGCACATGATTATAATGCAGGTGTGATTGCTGACTCTGCTATAAAAGAGTCACAGGTGTTGCAATCAGTGTTGGTGTTAGTGTTCATTTCAACCATCTTTGCAGCACTGTCTTAGCCTGGTGTGAAAGGCGTCATAGGAGATTTCCTTGTAGCTCTGGCAGAGCTTGGTGGCAGCTATTCAGGAGGAGAGATGCATGCTGGTGGTGGACTCTGTTGCCAGGAGCAAGTGCAGCAGAGTAAAGCTAAGTTGTGTTTCCCCGATTGTGTTTTCTCCTTAGTGTGTATTAGTACAGCGGTGGGGCCAGTACCTGCGCCATCCAGCTCCCTAGCAAGGGATAGGTGTAGGGTGTGCTATGGTGACAGGGTCCTGATCGGCGCCCGGTGCGGAACCGGCATAGGGAACGTTAGGAGCGTTAGGGACACTGACTCAGGGGAGTGCAGGAGGTCTCCACGTCCCCTTTCCCTATCGCAGGGCCCACCGTTGTAACTGTTTCCCTACCCCTTGTCTTGTTGTTTTAGTTACCGGCCTGCGAGCCGTGTCACACAGGACAGTATCACGTGCCACGTCCTGTTGTTTTAGTTACCGGCCTGCGAGCCATGTCACACAGGACGGGTCCACGTGACAGGTGTATTAAGAGAGGTTTACCCCAGGCCCGGAGTACTCCACATAGCCAACTCCTCGGTGGGTCTGAGCGCAGGACAAGTTATGATCAACCACTGAGGTATATTGCAACTTTTAACAACCAGTGGTCGGATATGTGCCAGATCCTGCAAAAACACTGGCCATTGCTCAAAGCAGACACCTCTTTGAGTCGTATTTTACTTGATTATCCCCTTATGACAGCAAGGAGGGGGAAAAATTTGAGAGACCTTTTAGTTAAAAGCCATTACGTAGCAGCTACCCCTACCCCCTTTGGGGTACAAAAACAACGATGGGGCTGCTACCCTTGCGGCTCATGCCATGCTTGCAGTAACATCATACGGGCCTCTTCATTTACGGGTTCTGATGGTGGCAAAGAATATCGTATTCTTACCTACATCTCCTGCAGTTCACGGTATGTCATATACTATGCGACATGCCCATGTAACTTGATTTATGTGGGCTTGACATCCTGTGAACTGCGGGTCAGGACCCGTGAGCATGTCAGGGATATACAGGCAGCGAAAGATGCTGCTGTCATCCCTGGTCTGCAGACAATCCCCAGGCATTTTAGGTTATGTCATAATTCTGATCCATCAGGACTGCGTTAAGGGGGATTGATCGGGTCCATTGTGGGATTAGAGGTGGCAATCTGAAGCGCACTCTGGCGCAGCTAGATTCCCGGTGGATTGTCACCATGGGCACAATGGTTCCGAGGGGTCTAAATGAAAAGTTATCTTTTTCACCATTCCTTTAAGGATCTTTGTTTCCTTTGTTTTCTCTTGTTTCTTTTATTGTTATGGATTGGTTTTAATTTTTATCTTTTTATTTTCACTAGTTCGTATATATGAATTTTTTACCATTCTGGCTTTTGAAGATCTCTTTTTGTCATTTTTTCACGCCATGAAGATGTGGACCTTTATGCTGGCTGCCTTGAAGATAAAAGAACTATGTATCATCAACAGTTCATTTGATGGACGTCGGGGCACTTATTTGTTGGTTACGTTGCTATATATATATGTATTATTTGTACTTTTGTCTTTATTCCCTTGTATATGTCCCTCTAGTATATATATTTATTTACTGTGGGCTGTTATAATATCAGGGGATATTCTGATGTGATAATACTGTTCTTTTAATATGTATATGTATATGATCAACTTATAGTGGTACCCTCATTTTGATTATCATATGCCCTTTGACTCATTTTTCTGATACTTATTATACCATCTGTCATGAGGGATTTAGTGTTCATAGGGATAAAGGACGGGTTTGATTTGCTCTATGTGCTAATATTGCCCACTACACTATCCACCGATCCTTTCTCTGTATGGCCACTCCAGGGGGTGCATGCGCTGTGCACGCGCCTGCCGCGCCGTGAAAGGCATCCTAACGGTGCCGGCGCTCGTCAGGTTTCCGTGGTTACATGGATGCTATGACGCGCGTCGACTTCCGGGATGGCCGGAAATGATGCAGCGGGGATACCGCGCTCACCGCGCATGCGCCGCCATGACAACCACGCACATCAGGCATTAATCATTCTATGCCTGTATAAAAGGTCTTCGGCCCATAATAGAGGCCACACAGCCCCCCCGAGGAAGCCCTTAGAGCGAAACACGTCGGGGGTGGAGCCAGCGCCACTCAACCCCCCCACATGGGTAAGACTTATATCTATTGCGTACTTACACCGCTAGTATGATCATCGGGCATAGCTGCAGTATATAGGACAGACAGGGTGGTTACCTTCTTGCATTTGGGAGGGTGTATTAGTGTGTGTGGGGACTTTTTTCTCCCAGTTTGATATAACATGATATTTGCACACTAGTCTTGTATGACTTTGGCATTTTGATTACGCACAGGCGTTTTACTATTAAGCATTTGCTTATAGCCCTGTAATTTTTGTCCTGTGCTAGACCCTGCTTTTTTGATCATCTTGTTTGTGCGATGTTTTTTGGCAATATGTGTTGAGTGGTTGTGCTGCTCAGTCTTTCACCTTATATATACAGTCATATGTAAAAGTTTGGGCACCCCTATTAATGTTAACCTTTTTTCTTTAGAACAATTTTGGTTTTTGCAACAGCTATTTCAGTTTCATATATCTAATAACTGATGGACTCAGTTATATTTCTGGATTCAAATGAGGTTTATTGTACTAACAGAAAATGTGCAATCTGCATTTAAACAAAATTTGACCCGTGCAAAAGTATGGGCACCCTTATCATTTACTTGATTTGAACACTCCTAACTACTTTTTACTGACTTCCTGAAGCACTAAATTGGTTTTGTAACCTCATTGAGCTTTGAACTTCATAGCCAGGTGTATCAAATCATGAGAAAAGGTATTTAAAGTGGCCACTTGCAAATAGTTCTCCTATTTGATTCTCCTATGAAGAGTGGCATCATGGGCTCCTCAAAACAACTCTCAAATGATCTGAAAACCAAGATTATTCAACATAGCTTTTCAGGGGAAGGATACAAAAAGTTGTCTCAGAGATTTAACCAGTCAGTTTCCACTGTGAGGAACATAGTAAGGAAATGGAAGAACACAGGTACAGTTCTTGTTAAGCCCAGAAGTGGCAGGCCAAGAAAAATATCAGAAAGGCAGAGAAGAAGAATGGTGAGAACAGTCAAGGACAATCCACAGACCACCTCCAAAGACCTGCAGCATCATCTTGCTGCAGATGGTGTCACTGTGCATCGGTCAACAATACAGTGCATGCATAACGCCTTTTTGTATGACCAAACAACTCAATCTTTGTTTCATCAGTACACAGGACCTTCTTCCAAAATGTAACTGGCTTGTCCAAATGTGCTTTTGCATACCTCAGGCGACTCTGTTTGTGGCGTGCTTGCAGAAACGGCTTCTTTCGCATCACTCTCCCATACAGCTTCTCCTTGTGCAAAGTGCGCTGTATTGTTGACCGATGCACAGTGACACCATCTGCAGCAAGATGATGCTGCAGGTCTTTGGAGGTGGTCTGTGGATTGTCCTTGACTGTTCTCACCATTCTTCTTCTCTGCCTTTCTGATATTTTTCTTGGCCTGCCACTTCTGGGCTTAACAAGAACTGTACCTGTGTTCTTCCATTTCCTTACTATGTTCCTCACAGTGGAAACTGACTGGTTAAATCTCTGAGACAACTTTTTGTATCCTTCCCCTGAAAAGCTATGTTGAATAATCTTTGTTTTCAGATCATTTGAGAGTTGTTTTGAGGAGCCCATGATGCCACTCTTCATAGGAGAATCAAATAGGAGAACTACTTGCAAGTGGCCACCTTAAATACCTTTTCTCATGATTTGATACACCTGGCTATGAAGTTCAAAGCTCAATGAGGTTACAAAACCAATTTAGTGCTTCAGGAAGTCAGTAAAAAGTAGTTAGGAGTGTTCAAATCAAGAAAATGATAAGGGTGCCCATACTTTTGCACCGGTCAAATTTTGTTTAAATGCAGATTGCACATTTTCTGTTAGTACAATAAACCTCATTTGAATCCAGAAATATAACTGAGTCCATCAGTTATTAGATATATGAAACTGAAATAGCTGTTGCAAAAACCAAAATTGTTATAAAGAAAAAAGGTTAACATTATTAGGGGTGCCCAAACTTTTACATATGACTGTACTCACTGGTTTTGTATTTGCATGTGCTTTTATAGATTAATTAAAATTATATTATTCTTTTGCGCAAAATAACTGTTCGTGTGATATATAGAAAGAGTCTTTTTTGAGGTTTGGGCATTTTTGTGAACTCATTGTATTTTGTAGGTTTGGTTGCAGCCTATGTACATCCCTTCTGTTAATGCTCCTACATAGGATGGTGACAATGTGAGTGTGTTTTTGTTTGTGTTTATGTGTTTGTGTTTACTTATTTGCTTAGTGATGACTGTGTCTGGCTGACTTTTCATTAATAAGCCTAGAGCTAGGTGTCAATGACACATGCTGACACCAAGCCCTAATCCCATTACACTGATGCCACTGCATCAGAATGAAAAAGGTGGTGTTGAACCAAGAAATTACATCACAAACTTTTTTTTTGAATATCTTTATTTAGCTCAAAAAAGCCCTCATTGCAGTACAAAAATGCATACAAAAAAACACAGCAAAAATGCACCAAAAACACGCATTTTTTTCCGCAGCATTTTTCCTGCCAAGAGATGCAGAAACCTTGCAGAAATTTCTGCAAGCAAATACTCAACGTGCGCACATAGCCTAAGGGTAAGTGTACACATTGCGTATTTGAAGCAGATTTTTCTGCAACAAAAACTAGAATGATGGCAGAAAAAATACTGCTTAAAATACAGGTGTTTTTGTGTTTTGTTTTTTTTTTAACCTGCATTTTTCCCTATTCTTTTGAATAGGTGAAAAACCTTGAAAGAACTGACATGTTGGAAATTTTAACGCCTTCCTGATATTTGACATACTATCCCGTCCACGTGACCCAGGCCCGTATGACGGTGGATGGGATAATACGTCATCGCGATATCATCTGTGCTCACGGGGGGAGCGCAGCTGATCGCAGCTGGGTGTCAGCTGATTATCACAGCTTACACCCGACGCTATGTGCCAGGAGCGGTCACGGACCGATCTCGGCACATTAACCCCCGGCACACTGCGATCAAACATGTTCGCAGTGTATCAGGGGCATAGGGAAACATGTGTGACGTGCTCGCGTTGTTCCGAGGGCCTCCTACAGACAGTCCTCCGGATCCAAGATGGCCACAGGGGCCAGCAGGGAGGTGGCTTTCTCAGTGCCTGCTGAGAGTAGGCGCTGAGAAGCCGCCTGCAGTGCCTGTCAGATCGCTGATCTGACACAGTGCACTGCAAAGTGTCAGATCAGTGACCTAACACGATATAGTAATGTCCCACACTGGGACAATAGAATAAAGTAAAAAAAAAAAAAAAGTGTAAAAATAATTTTTTTTAAATTCCTAAATAATAATAATAAAAAAATCCCTAATAAATTATTTTTTTTGTAAATGATAAAAAGAATAAAGGTACACCTATTTAGTATCACCGCATCCGTAACAACCCGCACTATAAAACTGTTCCACTAGTTAACCCCTTTAGTGAACCCCTTAAAAAAAGGCAAAAAACAATGCTTTATCATCATACCACTGATCAAAAAGTGCAATAACACGCGATCAAAAAGATGGATATAAATAAACATGGTACCGCTGAAAACATTATCTTGTCCCGCAAAAAATGAGCAGCCATACAGCGTCATCAGCCAAAAAAATAAAAAAGTTATAGCTCGCAGAATAAAGCGATACAAAAATAGTTATTTTTTTATATAAAATTGATTTTATTGTATAAAAGCGCCAAAAAATAAAAAAAGTTATAAATGAGGTATCGCTGTAATCGTTCTTACCCGAAGAATAAAACTGCTTTATCAATTCTACCACAAGCGGAACGGTGTAAACACCCCCCCAAAGAAATTCATGAAATGCTGGCTTTTGTTCATTCTGTGTCCCAAAAATCGGATTAAATAGTGATAAAAAAAAGTCATGTGCCCGAAAATGGTACCAATAAAAACGTCAACTCATCCCGCAAAAAAAAAGACCTCACATGACTCTGTGGGCCAAAATATGGAAAAATTATAGCTCTCAAAATGTGGTGGTGCAAAAACTATTTTTTGCAATAAAAAGCGTCTTTTAGCGTGTGACAGCTGCCAAACATAAAAACCTGCTACAAATAGTAAATCAAACCCCCCTCTTTATCACCCCCTTAGTTAGGGAAAAATAATAAAATAAAAAAAAGTATTTATTTCCATTTTCCCATGATTGTGACCTCACCACAGGTCCTTGCAGTACATTAGAGGTATAGTAATATCCATTATGCTTTACATTACAGAGACAAGCCATCTCTGAGACACATCTCCCATCGACTATACAACCCTTAGCCATGCCACATACCTCCCCCCTCTGCCTAAAGCCATGGGGCTTGGCACTTTCACCTACCAGACAAGGGATTCTTGAGAGGGCATCGGCATTCCCATGTAGATCCCGGCCCTATGCTCTACATGGAAGCTGAAGTCTTGCAGGGCTAATTACCAGTGGGTGACCCTAGCATTCTTACCCTTTGTTTCCCTCATCCATCTGAGTGGAGCATGGTCGGATATTAGCCTAAACTTCCGTCCCACCAGGTAGTACCATAAGGTATCCACTGCCATTTTATGGCTAGACACTCCTTCTCTACAACTGAGTAACTTCTTTCACAAGAAGACAACTTCCTACTGAGGTAGAGAACAGGATGCTCCTCCCCACGTATCTCCTGGAAAAGGACTGCTCCTACCCCGACATCTGAGGCATCTGTCTGAAGGATAAATTCATGTTTAAAGTCCGGGGCCAAGAGAACAGGTTGTTTACATAGAGCCTCTTACTGTTGTGAGTTCATTTTCCCCTTCGTCACTGAGGTCTGGTGAACTCCCTATTCTGGTAAAGGAAGGTAATGAGCCTGTTTTGTTTTTGTTTGCCTTGCTTTTCTGGATTCTGCCATTCCCTGCTGGGGTGAGCTGAATCTCCTTTTGCCGGTAGCTCTGTTTTCAGAATATTCCTGAGTACTGACATAGCTTTTTGAAGCTTAGCGTCTTCAGGGCCATTTTCACTGTCAGTTTGTTGGCTCTTATTTTCATAGGGTTTTTCACGGATTGCAGACAGCAGCCTTCCTGTCCTTTCCTATTTAGTTAGCTTGGGCCCCGTCTTTGCTCAGTCTATCTTTCTGTCTGTGTTAGTGTTCTTTCTTCTTGCCTCACCGTCATTATATGTTGGGGGCTGCCTTTTGCTTTGGGGTCTGCTCTGGGGAAGTTTAGATTTCCCTTTCTGTCTTTAGGTTATATAGTCCTCCGGCTGTGATCGAGGGGTCAAGGGCATCGTAGGAACCCCCCACGGCTACTGCTAGTTGTGCTGATAGGTTCAGGGGTCTGCAATCCGATAGCTGCCAACTTCTCTGGTTTTCTGGACTTAGCTAGCATTTCTGTTTTTGCCTCCTACGGTGACTCATTCATAACAGAATCACCCACCATACCGCAGATCCTAGGGTACTCAATAGCAGGAAAGAATTGTGTTTAAAAAAAAAAAAAAAAAAGAGTGTGTATATTCTTTCCTCTATATCTCTGAGGCCGTAGGGGGAATTTTTTTTTCTCTCAATGGAGATAAAGCAATTGTCTGATCATGTGGAGCAGCTCACTGCGGAAGTGCGGGGAATTTCCGCCTACCTTGCTCGTTCGCATGCTGTTGAACCAAAGATCCCTACACCTGATGTATTTTTTGGGGATTGATCTAAATTTTTGAGTTTCAAAAATAATTGTAAATTATTTTTTGCCTTGAAGCCTAACTCGTCAGGGAGCTCCGCGCAGCAGGTTAAAATTGTCAGCTCTTTGCTGCGTGGCGATCCCCAGGATTGGGCGTTTTCTTTGAAACCAGATGATCCTATTCTGACTAATGTGAACGCATTCTTTCAAGCCTTGGGGTTGTTGTATGACGAACCTAATTCTATTGATCAGGCTGAAAAGACCCTGCTGGCATTGAACCAGGGTCGAGATTCTGCAGAGTTGTACTGTCAAAAGTTCTGAAAGTGGGCGGTCCTTACTACCTGGAATGATAATGCCTTGGCTGCTCTCTTTCGGAAGGGTTTGTCAGAAGCCGTAAAAGATACTCTGGTGGGATTTCCTGTTCCCTCTGGTCTGGACGATTCTATGTCATTAGCCATTCAGGTTGATCGGCGTTTTTCGTGAACGCAGGATTGCACGAGAGGTGTTGCCACCGGTTGAACAGACGTCTGAACCTATGCAATGTGATAGAGTTTTGTCTAGGGCGCAACGTCAGGAGTTCAGAAGGCGTAATAAGCTGTTTTTTCTGTGGAGATGCCTCGCATATTATTTCTGTTTGTCCTAAACGAGAGAAACGCTTTGCACACACGTTTTCTGTTGGTGGTGTTCTACCTAAGTTTCTTCTGGCAATTACTCTGATCTGCTCTCTGTCCACATTTTCCGCCAAGGCTTTTGTGGATTCAGGAGCAGCGCTAAACCTAATGGACTTGGGTTTTGCTAAACGTTGTGGATTTCCGATGACACCTCTGCAGATGCCTATCCCTTTGAGGGGGATTGATGCTACTCCTTTGGCGAAAAATAAACCTCAGTTTTGGACCCAGGTGGTCATGCGGGTCGCCCCAGACCATCAAGAAAATTACAGATTTTTGGTGTTGCATGGTCTGCATGATGCCGTTATTCTGGGGTTTCCCTGGTTGCAAATTCATAATCCAGTTTTGGATTGGAAGTCTGTCTGTGGTGAGTTGGGGTTGTCGGTGTGCCTTTAGTAAGGCTCCGGTTTTTTCCACCTCTCCTCAGTCGCATGATGTTCCTGACTATTTGGCGGACTTTTATGATGTATTTAGTGAAAATGAGTCTGCATCTTTGCCTCCTCATAGGAGTTATGACTGTGCAATTGAACTGAGCCCGGGGTGTAAATTTCCCAAGGGTCGGCTCTTCAATTTATCTGTACCCGAGCACGAGGCTATGGAGAAGGGTGATATTAGACCATCCTCTTCACCCTTAGGTGCCGTTTTTTTTTTGTGGCCAAAAAGGATGGTTCTTTAAGGCCTTGTATTGATTATCGTGCCCTCAACAAAATTACTATTAAATATCAGTATCCGTTACCCCTGATTTCGGATCTATTCTCTAGAGTTAGAGGTGCTTGCTGGTTTACCAAGCTTGACCTCAGGGGGGCGTATAATCTTATCCGCATTAAGCAGGGGGATGAATGGAAGACGGCGTTTAATACTCCGGAAGGACATTTTGAGTACCTGTGATGCCTTTTGGGCTCACTAATGCCCCTTCTGTCTTCCAGTGCTTCATGAACGATATTTTCCGAGACTTTGTCGATAAATTTTTGATTATCTATCTGGATGATATTTTGATCTTCTCCAAGGATTGGGATTCTCATGTGTTCCGGATCTTAAGGGAGAATTCCCTGTATGTCAAAGGATCGAAATGCCTTTTTGCAGTACAGAGGATTAAATTTTTGGGATTTATTTTGTCTCCGTCAACTATTGAAATGGACCCGGCCAAGGTACAGGCCATTTATGATTGGGTTCAGCCCACTTCTTTGAAGGCCCTCCAGAAGTTTTTGGGTTTTGCTAATTTTTATCGGAAATTTATAGCAAAATTTTCTAGTATTGCCAAGCCATTGACTGATCTGACTAAGAAGGGTGCTGATGTGTTGAATTGGTCTCCGGAGGCTGTTGCTTCCTTTCAGGAGCGGAAGCGAAGATTTACCTCCGCCCTGGTTTTGCGGTAACCTGATGTCTCACTCCCGTTCCAGGTAGAGGTGGATGCTTCTGAGATTGGTGCAGGAGCTGTTTAGTCCCAAAAGGATCCTGTAACATCTAAAATGAATCCCTGTGCTTTCTATTCCCAAAAGTTCTCTCCATCTGAACGTAACTATGATGTGGGGAATCGGGAACTGTTGGCCATGAAATGGGCATTTGAGGAGTGGAGACTGTTATGATTGAGTCACCGTAGGAGGCAAAAATAGAAATGCTAGTTAAGTCCAGAAAACCAGAGAAGTTGGCAGCTATCGGATTGCAGACCCCTGAACCTATCAACACAACTAGCAGTAGCCGTGGGGGGCTCCTACGATGCCCTAGGCCCTTCGATCACAGCCGGAGGACTACATAGCCTAAAGACAGAAAGGGAAATCTAAACTGCCCCAGAGCAGACCCCAAAGCAAAAGGCAGCCCCCCACATATAATGACGGTGAAGCAAGAAGAAAGAACAAAACAGAGACAGAAAGATAGACTGAGCAAAGATGGGGCCCACGCTAGCTTAGATAGGAAAGGACAGGAAGGCTGCTGTCTGCAATCCGTGAAAAACCCTATGAAAATAAGAGCCAACCAACTGACAGTAAAAAAGGCCCTGAAGACGCTAGGCTTCAAAAAAGCTGTGTCAGTACTCAGGAATATTCTGAAGACAGAGCAACAGGCAAAAGGAGATTCAGCTCACCCCAGCAGGGAATGGCAGAATCCAGAAAAGCAAGGAAAACAAAACACTAATGCAAAAAGGCAAAGCAGAAATCTTAGCTTTAGATGAGCAGGAATGAGACTGGTTTCCTAGAAGTCCACAGAGAAATCACCCGCAGGCCAGAAGGGCGTTGGCAGCCTTATATCCAGTCATTAACTCCACTCAGCCAGTCATCATCATCAGCCCCAGGTGTTTGACAATCAGGCTCACTACCTTTCTTCACCAGAAGAGGGAGTTCCTCGGGCCTCAGTAGTGAAGGGGAAAATGAACTCACAAAAGTATCTCCCCCTTGAGGAGGGGTCACCGAACCCTCAACCACACCACCAGGGAGATCAGGGTGAGCCCGATGAAAGGCATGCACCAATCTTTTGGCATGAATATCAGAGGCAGAGACCCAGGAATTATCCTCCTGACCATAACCCTTCCACTTAACCAAATACTGGAGTCTCCGTCTAGCCAGACGGGAATCCAGTACTTTCTCTACCTCATATTCCATGTTACCTTCAACCAATACAGGGTCTGGAGGTGCAACCCCCGGAACAACAGGTTCAACAAACCTCTTCAACAAAGATTTATGGAACACATTATGGATTTTAAATGTGACAGGAAGAGACAAACGAAAAGAGACCGGATTAATAATCTCCAAAATCTTGTAAGGTCCAATAAATCTAGGCTTAAACTTAGGAGAAGCCACCTTCATAGTAATATTTTTTGATGATAACCACACCATATCACCAACCTTAAATTGGAGACCAATGGTCCTATGTCGGTTGGAAAACCGCTGGGCCTTTTCCTGGGAGAGAGATAACTTATCCACCACTTGGTCCCAGATCTGGTGCATTCTCTCCACCACAGTGTCAACCCCTGGGCAGGCAGAGGGCTCCACCTGCCCTGAAGAAAATCGAGGATGAAACCCAAAGTTACAAAAAAAAGGAGACATCAAAGTGGCAGAACTAGCTCTATTATTTAAAGCAAATTCGGCCAAGGGCAAAAATGAAACCCAATCATCCTGATCAGCAGAAATAAAACATCTCAAATATGACTCCAAGGTCTGGTTTGTTCTCTCTGTCTGCCCATTGGTCAGAGGGTGAAAAGCAGAGGAGAAGGACAACTGAATTCCCAGCTTGGAACAGAAAGTTCTCCAAAATCTAGACACAAACTGGACTCCTCTGTCAGATACAATGTTCTCAGAAATCCCGTGCAAGCGAACCACCTGTTGTAAAAACAGGGGCACCAATTCAGAGGAAGACGGCAACTTAGGGAGTGGTACAAGATGAACCATCTTAGAGAACCTATCACAAATCACCCAAATAACAGTCATCCTTTGAGAGACAGGCATATCAGAGATGAAATCCATTGAAATATGGGTCCATGGCCTCTTGGGGACAGGCAAAGGCATCAACAACCCACTAGAGCGAGAACACGATTTAGACCGGGAGCACGTCCCACAGGACTGCACAAAATTCCTGACATAACGAGACAAGGAGGGCCACCAAAAAGACCGACTCACCAGATCTCTAGTACCAAAAATACCTGGATGACCAGCCAAAGCAGAGCAATGAACTTCAGACATCACTCTCTTCTTCCACTGGTCAGGAACATACAACTTTCCACTGGAACAACGCTCAGGTTTGTCCTCCTGGAACTCTTCCAGAGCACGTCTCAAATCGGGCGAGATGGCAGAAAGAACTACCCCTTCGTCTAAGATGGTAGCAGGCTTGGTCACCACAAGAGAATCAGCAAAGAAGCTCCTAGAGAGGGCGTCAGCCTTGACATTCTTAGTTCCAGGAAGAAAAGAAACCACAAAATCAAAACGTGTAAAAAACAAGGCCCACCTAGCCTGTCTAGGGTTCAAGCGCTTAGCCGACTCTAGGTAAATCAAATTCTTGTTGTCAGTGAGGACCATGACTTGATGCTTAGCTCCCTCCAACCAATGTCTCCACTCCTCAAATGCCCATTTCATGGCTAACAGTTCCCGATTCCCCACATCATAGTTACGTTCAGATGGAGAGAACTTTCGGGAAAAGAAAGCACAGGGATTCATTTTAGATGTTACAGGATCCTTTTGGGACAAAACAGCTCCTGCACCAATCTCAGAAGCATCCACCTCTACCTGGAACGGAAGTGAGACATCAGGTTGCCGCAAAACCGGGGCGGAGGTGAATCTTCGCTTCAGCTCCTGAAAGGAAGAAACAGCCTCTGGAGACCAATTTAACACATCAGCACCCTTCTTAGTCAAATCAGTCAATGGCTTGGCAATACTAGAAAATTTTGCTATAAATTTCCGATAAAAATTAGCAAAACCCAAAAACTTCTGGAGGGCCTTCAAAGAAGTGGGCTGAACCCAATCGTAAATGGCCTGTACCTTGGCCGGGTCCATTTCAATAGTTGACAGGGACAAAATAAATCCCAAAAAAGAAATCCTCTGTACTCCAAAAAGGCATTTAGATCCTTTGACATACAGGGAATTCTCCCTCAAGATCCGGAACACAGTCCGAATATGTTCCACATGAGAATCCTAATCCTTGGAGAAGATCAAAATATCATCCAGATAGATAATCAAAAATTTATCGACAAAATCTCGGAAAATATCGTTCATGAAGCACTGGAAGACAGAAGGGGCATTAGTGAGCCCAAAAGGCATCACCAGGTACTCAAAATGTCCCTCCGGAGTATTTAACGCCGTCTTCCATTCATCCCAATGCTTAATGCGAGTAAGATTATGCGCCCCCCTAAGGTCAAGCTTGGTAAACCAGCAAGCACCTTTAACTCTGGAGAATAGATCAGAAATCAGGGGTAACGGATACTGATATTTAACAGTAATTTTGTTGAGAGCACGATAATCAATACAAGGTCTTAATGATCCATCCTTTTTGGCTACAAAAAAAAAACCGGCACCTAAGGGTGACGAGGATGGTCTAATATGACCCTTCTCCAACGCCTCCTTAATATAGGATCGCATAGCCTCGTGCTCGGGTACAGATAAATTGAAGAGCCGACCCTTGGGAAATTTACACCCCGGGCTCAGTTCAATAGCACATTCATAACTCCTATGAGGAGGCAGAGACGCAGACTCATTCTCACTAAATACATCATAAAAGTCCGCCAAATAATCAGGAACATCATGCGACTGAGGAGAGGTGGAAAACACCGGAGCCTCACTAAAGGCCCTCCGACAACCCCAACTCACCACAGACACAGATTTCCAATCCAAAACTGGATTATGAATTTGTAACCAGGGAAACCCCAGAACAATAGTATCATGCAGATTATGTAACACCAAAAACCTGCAATTTTCTTGATGGTCTGGGGCGACCCGCATTACCACCTGGGTCCAAAACTGAGGTTTATTTTTAGCCAAAGGAGTAGCATCAATCCCCCTCAAAGGGATAGGCGTCTGCAGAGGTGTCATCGGAAATCCACAACGTTTAGCAAAATCCAAGTCCATTAGGTTTAGAGCTGCTCCTGAATCCACAAAAGCCTTGGCGGAAAATGTGGACAGGGAGCAGATCAGAGTAATAGCCAGAAGAAACTTAGGTTGAACACCACCAACAGAAAACGTGTGTGCAAAGTGTTTCTCGCGTTTAGGACAGACAGAAATAATATGCGAGGCATCTCCACAGAAAAAACACAACTTATTACGCCTTCTGAACTCCTGACGCTGCTCTCTGGAAAAAACTCTATCACATTGCATAGGTTCAGACATCTGTTCAACAGGTGGCAACACCTCTAGTGCAGCTCTGCGTTCGCGTAAACGCCGATCAACCTGAATGGCTAAAGACATAGAATCGTCAAGACCAGAGGGAACAGGAAATCCCACCATAGTATCTTTTACGGCTTCTGACAACCCCTTCCGAAAGAGAGCAGCCAAGGCATTATCATTCCAGGTAGTAAGTACTGCCCACTTTCGGAATTTTTGACAGTACAATTCTGCAGAATCACGACCCTGGTTCAATGCCAGCAGGGTCTTTTCAGCCTGATCAATGGCATTAGGTTCGTCATACAACAACTCCAAGGCCTGAAAAAATGCGTTCACATTAGTCAGAATAGGATCATCTGGTTTCAAAGAAAACGCCCAATCCTGGGGATCGCCACGCAGCAAAGAGATGACAATTTTAACCTGCTGCGCGGAGCTCCCTGACGAGTTAGGCTTCAAGGCAAAAAATAATTTACAATTATTTTTGAAATTCAAAAATTTAGACCGATCCCCAAAAAATACATCAGATGTAGGAATCTTTGGTTCAGCAGCATGTGAATGAGCAAGGTAGGCGGAAATTCCCCGCACTTCCGCAGCGAGCTGCTCCACACGATCAGACAATTGCTTTATCTCCATTGAGAGAAAAAAAAAAAATTCCCCCTACGGCCTTCAGAGATATAGAGGAAAAAATATACACACCTTTTTTTTTTTTTTTATACAATTCTTTCCTGCTATTGAGTACCCTAGAATCTGCGGTATGGTGGGTGATTCTGTTATGATTGAGTCACCGTAGGAGGCAAAAATAGAAATGCTAGCTAAGTCAAGAAAACCAGAGAAGTTGGCAGCTATCGGATTACAGACCCCTGAACCTATCAACACAACTAGCAGTAGCCGTGGGGGGCTCCTACGATGCCCTAGGCCCCTCGATCACAGCCGGAGGACTACATAGCCTAAAGACAGAAAGGGAAATCTAAACTGCCCCAGAGCAGACCCCAAAGCAAAAGGCAGCCCCCCACATTTAATGACGGTGAAGCAAGAAGAAAGAACAAAACACAGACAGAAAGATAGACTGAGCAAAGATGGGGCCCACGCTAGCTTAGATAGGAAAGGACAGGAAGGCTGCTGTCTGCAATCCGTGAAAAACCCTATGAAAATAAGAGCCAACCAACTGACAGTAAAAAAGGCCCTGAAGACGCTAGGCTTCAAAAAAGCTATGTCAGTACTCAGGAATATTCTGAAGACAGAGCAACAGGCAAAAGGAGATTCAGCTCACCCCAGCAGGGAATGGCAGAATCCAGAAAAGCAAGGAAAACAAAACACTAATGCAAAAAAGGCAAAGCAGAAATCTTAGCTTTAGATGAGCAGGAATGAGACTGGTTTCCTAGAAGTCCACAGAGAAATCACCCGCAGGCCAGAAGGGCGTCGGCAGCCTTATATCCAGTCATTAACTCCACTCAGCCAGTCATCATCATCAGCCCCAGGTGTTTGACAATCAGGCTCACTACCTTTCTTCACCAGAAGAGGGAGTTCCTCGGGCCTCAGTAGTGAAGGGGAAAATGAACTCACAACAGGAGACATTGGTTGGAGGGAGCTAAACATCAAGTTGTGGTCCTCACTAACCACAAGAATTTGATTTACCTAGAGTCGGCTAAATGCTTGAACCCTAGACAGGCTAGGTGGGCCTTGTTTTTTACACGTTTTGATTTTGTGGTCTCTTTTCTTCCTGGAACTAAGAATGTCAAGGCAGATGCCCTCTCTAGGAGCTTCTTTGCTGATTCTCCTGTGGTGACCAAGCCTGCTACCATCTTAGGCGAAGGGGTAGTTCTTTCTGCCATCTCGCCCGATTTGAGACTTGCTCTGCAAGAGTTCCAGGAGGACAAACCTGAGCGTTGTCCCAGTGGAAAGTTGTATGTTCCTGACCAGTGGAAGAAGAGAGTGATGTCTGAGGTTCATTGCTCTGCATTGGCTGGTCATCCAGGTATTTTTGGTACTAGAGATCTGGTGAGTCGCTCTTTTTGGTGGCCCACCTTGTCTCAGGATGTCAGGAATTTTGTGCAGTCCTGTGGGACTTGCTCCCGGTCTAAATCTTGTTCTCGCTCTTGTGGGTTGTTGATGCCTTTGCCGGTCCCCAGGAGGCCATGGACCCATATTTCAATGGATTTCATCTCTGATATGCCGGTCTCTCAAAGAATGACTGTTATTTGGGTGATTTGTGATAGGTTCTCTAAGATGGTTCATCTTGTACCACTCCCTAAGTTGCCATCTTCCTCTGAGTTGGTGCCCCTGTTTTTGCAACAGGTGGTTCGCTTGCACGGGATTCCTGAGAACATTGTATTTGACAGAGGAGTTCAATTTGTGTCTAGATTTTGGAGGACTTTCTGTTCCAAGCTGGGAATTCAGTTGTCCTTCTCCTCTGCTTTTCACTCTCAGACCAATGGGCAGACAGAGAGAACAAACCAGACCTTGGAGTCGTATTTGAGATGTTTTATTTCCGCTGATCAGGATGATTGGGTTTCATTTTTGGCCTTGGCCGAATTTGCTTTAAATAATAGAGCTAGTTCTGCCACTTTGATGTCACCTTTTTTTTTGTAACTTTAGGTTTCATCCTCGATTTTCTTCAGGGCAGGTGGAGCCTTCTGCCTGCCCAGGTGTTGACACTGTGGTGGAGAGAATGCACCAGATCTGGGACCAAGTGGTGGATAAGTTATCTCTCTCCCAGGAAAAGGCCCTGCGGTTTTCCAATCGACATAGGACCATTGGTCCCCAGTTTAAGATTGGTGATATGGTGTGGTTATCATCAAAAAATATTGCTATGAAGGTGGCTTCTCCTAAGTTTAAGCCTAGATTTATTGGACCTTACAAGATTTTGGAGATTATTAATCCGGTCTCTTTTCGTTTGGCTCTTCCTGTCACATTTAAGATCCATAATGTGTTCCATAAGTCCTTGTTGAAGAGGTTTGTTGAACCAGTTGTTCCTGGGGTGGCACCTCCGGACCCTGTATTGGTTGAAGGTAACATGGAATATGAGGTAGAGAAAATACTGGATTCCCGTCTGGCTAGACGGAGACTCCAGTATTTGGTTAAGTGGAAGGGTTATGGTCAGGAGGATAATTCCTGGGTCTCTGCCTCTGATATTCATGCCAAAAGATTGGTGCGTGCCTTTCATCGGGCTCACCCTGATCGCCCTGGTGGCGTGGTTGAGGGTTCGGTGACCCCTCCTCAAGGGGGAGGTACTGTTGTGAGTTCATTTTCCCCTTCGTCACTGAGGTCTGGTGAACTCCCTATTCTGGTAAAGGAAGGTAATGAGCCTGATTATCAGGCACCTGAGCCTAATGATGATGACTGGCTGAGTGGAGTCATGGACTGGATATAAGGCTGCCGACGCCCTTCTGCCCTGCGGGTGATTTCTCTGTGGACTTCTTTGAGACCAGTCTGATTCCTGCTCCTCTAAAGCTAAGTTTTCTGCTTTGCCTGTTAGCATTTGTGTTTTGTTTTTGTTTGCCTTGCTTTTCTGGATTCTGCCATTCCCTGCTGGGGTGAGATGAATCTCCTTTTGCCGGTAGCTCTGTCTTCAGAATATTCCTGAGTACTGACATAGCTTTTGAAGCTTAGCGTCTTCAGGGCCTTTTTCACTGTCAGTTTGTTGGCTCTTATTTTCATAGGGTTTTTCACGGATTGCAGACAGCAGCCTTCCTGTTCTTTCCTATCTAGTTAGCTTGGGCCCCGTCTTTGCTCAGTCTATCTTTCTGTCTGTGTTAGTGTTCTTTCTCCTTGCCTCACCGTCATTATATGTTGGGGGCTGCCTTTTTCTTTGGGGTCTGCTCTGGGGCAGTTTAGATTTCCCTTTCTGTCTTTAGGTTATATAGTCCTCCCGCTGTGATCGAGGGGTCTAGGGCATCGTAGGAACCCCCCACGGCTACTGCTAGTTGTGCTGATAGGTTCAGGGGTATGCAATCCGATAGCTGCCAACCTCTCTGGTTTTCTGGACTTAGCTAACATTTCTGTTTTTGCCTCCTACGGTGACTCATTCATAACATCTTACATTTCTTGGAAGCCTGACTCTGCCTCTTCGGACCATCTGACCATTACTGACTTTGTCCCCTTTAGAAGATCAGTTAGATGCGCAGCCATCATGGCGAAGTTTGGGATGAACCTTCTGTAATATCCCACGATCCCCAGGAAGGATTTAACTTGCTTTTTGGACAGAGGTCTCGGCCATGTTTGAATTGCCTCCACTTTATTGATTTGGGGTTTGATCTCGCCATGCCCCACTACATATCCCAGGTACTTGGCTTCTTCTTTCCCCAAGGCACACTTCTTTGGGTTTATCATAAACCCCGCCTCCCTTAGAGCATCAAACACTGCTTGGACCTTTTCCAGGTGAGTCTCCCAATCCGGGGTAAAGATGACGATATCATCCAGGTACGCGGCAGCGTATAGCTTATGAGGCGCAAGGATTCTATCCATATCCCTCTGGAAGGTCGCTGGAGCTCCCTGCAGGCCAAACGGCATCTGGACATACTGGAAGCACCCATCTGGGGTAGAAAATGCAGTTTTCACCTTGGCTTCCTGTGACATGGGGATCTGCCAATAGGTGGTTATGTACCTGGCAGGTCCAAGTCTCTCGATGAGCTCATCAACGCATGGCATGGGATATAGGTTGAACTTGGGGACCTCATTCAGCTTCCGGTAGTCATTGCAGAACCTCCAATCACCATCAGGTTTTGGAACCAGGACCATCGGGCTCGACCAGCCGCTCTTGAATTCCTCAATGACCCCGAGCTTTAACATATGCTGCACCTCCTTGGAGATTACTTCTCGATGGGCCTCAGGAATTCGATAAGGCTTCATGTTCACCTGCACATGTGGCTCGGTTAGAACTTCGCGCTCCACGACCTTCGTGCACCCCAGCAACTCTGAAAACAGGTCCCTGTTTTTCTGGAGTAACTCCCGGCACTGCTGTTTCTGGGCCTTCGAGAGCATCTCTGCTATGGTAACCACTCCAACCTCACCTTCTAGGTTGCCCAGCAAGCACGGAGTTATCGCTAGCTCTCTATCTTGCCACGGCTTGATGAGGTTGACATGGTAAACCTGGTATGGTTTCCGTCTTCCGGGTTGGTGGATCTTATAATTTACGTCCCCAAGCTTCTCCACGACCTCATATGGCCCTTGCCATTTGGCCAAGAACTTGCACTCTACTGTCGGAACCAGCACGAGAACTCGGTCTCCCGGATTGAACTGCCTCACTCTGGCAGTCCGGTTGTAAACCCTGGCCTGAGCTTCTTGTGCCTGGTGGAGGTGTTCCTTTACGATGGGCATCACCTTTGCAGTCCTCTGCTGCATCAGTGCCATGTGCTTAATGATGCTTCTGTGGGGCGTGACTTCGGCTTCCTAGGTTTCCATGGCTATATCTAGGAGACCTCACGGATGTCAGCCATACAGTAGCTCGAAGGGCGAGAACCACGTGGAGGCCTGGGGAACTTCATGGATAGAAAACAGTAGATACGGTAGGAGATAATCCCAATCTCTACAGTCTTTCTCTACGGCTTTTCTTAGCATGCTCTTCCACGTCTTGTTAAATCTTTCAACAAGGCCATCTGACTGCGGATGATACACTGAAGTCCTCAGCTGGGAGATTTTCAGAACCTTGCACAACTCCCTCATCACCTTGCTCATAAAAGGTTTCCCCTGGTCGGTCAGGATCTCCTTCGGCAAACCTGTCTGGGAAAACACATGGACCAACTCACGGACTATACTCTTCGCGGAGGAATTTCTCAGGGGAATTGCCTCAGGATAGCGTGCGGCATAGTCCAGGATGACTAATATATACTGATGGCCCCGGGCTGACTTAACTAAGGGACCGACCAAGTCCATGGCAATTCTTTCAAATGGCACCTGAATAATGGGCAATAGCACTAGGGGGCTCCAGAAATTAGGGGTGGGGGCAGTTAACTGACATGAAGGGCAGGACCTGCAATAGTTTACTATTTCCTGATGACACCCAGGCCAATAGAACCTCTGCACAACCCGTTCCTGCATTTTTTCCACCCCCAGGTGTCTCCCCCAAGATGTGTGAATTGGCCAATGTCCAACACTTTCCGTCTATAGGGGCTTGGTGCTCTCCTAACTCCGCCCTTATTTTCGTGACCCGGTATAACAACTCCCCACTCATCATAAAATAGGGGAACCTTGTGTCTGAATATACAAAAAAGTTTAGTGTCTGCTCACCTCCTTCTGGAGAGCACAGATACTGCTGTGTGGCAAGTTTTCAGAACTTAGAAAAAATAAGTCCAGCGCTGTAAGTCCATAAAATACATTTTCTTTATTCCATCACTCCCCATAGTATAAAAGCAATTATGTCATAGTCGGAAAAAAAAAACCTTGTGTCTGCTCCCGGCTCTTGTGCAACCCCATTAATGACTGTGACATTGTTGAAGGCTTCTCTCAGCATTGGGTCCCTATGTTGGGCAGTCCCAAAATTCTCACCGGCCATCCCTAACTCCGGAATGTCAGATACAGAGGACACTTCCTCCTCATCCCCCACAAGGAAACATAAAGGAAACCAGTCTGCCTCTGGTGGTGGCGATACCTTATTAGGGTGCATTGGTTCCCTGCTCTTGCTAGCAATCTCAGAACCCTTACCCCACAGCTCCCAAAACAGAGAGAAATCCCGGCCCATAATTATTGGATGCAACAAGTCCCGAACGACGCCAACTTCATGGGACTCGGTGCCATGCGTGCGCCGTTTCAATGTTCACACTGGCCATAGGGTAGTCCTTTGCATCACCATGAATGCACCGAACGCCGACCTTTTTACCCGGGAGTAGGTTGAGAGGAAAAGTGGCCCTTACAAGGGTCACCAAGCTCCCGGAGTCCAGAAGCACCATTGCTGCTCGACCATTCACCTTCACGGGACACGTTTGTGGTCCCTCGTTAGGTGGCGAGTTCACACTGCAGGCTGGATATGCATAGTATGAACTACGGCGTCCCATGCTGCAGTCCATCTGCTCGGTGGTCTGGGGACAACGGGCAGCTATATGTCCTGGCCCCTGGCATCTCCAACAGATAATATCACCCGTGGGAACCTTGGGCACCGCCTCCCCCACCCCTTTTGACCTTGAATGCCCCACCTCATTTTGGGACTCCGCCCCCCCCGCTGGGACCCCCAATACGGAATGGGCTGCTTCCCCAAGGAGCCTTCCATCCCCTGGTATCTCTCGACCAGCCCGACCAGTTCATCGGCATCTTGGGGATCACCCTGGGCAACCCAAGTCTGTGGGGGTCTTGGCAGGGAATGCACAAACCGATCCATCACCACTCTCTCTACCATCTGCGCAGGCGTAGAAGACTTGAGCTGCAGCAATTTCTGGACCAGGTGCAACAGGTTGAACATTTGGGAGTGAGGCAGTTTGTCCCAGTGATAGGCCCAGCGGTAAACTCGCTGTGCCCTAACAGTCATTGTCACCCCCAAACGTGCGAGAATCTCAGCTTTTAGTTTGGGATACTCCTTGGTATCTTGCAAAGACAAATCATAATACGCCTTCTGGGGCTCCCCGTCAGGTATGGGGCCAGTACCTCTGCCCACTGCTCTGGCTGAAGTTTTTTCCTCTCAGTCACCCTCTCAAACACTGTCAGGAAGGCCTCAACATCATCCTCAGGGGTCATTTTTTGTAACTCGCGTCTTACCGCCTTCCTGACGTGGGTGTCATTAGCCAGACCAGGGGTTGGGGCGCTCGTCCTGCCCTGGATGGCGGTTGCCAGAAGCTGCATCTGCTGCCGTTGCTCCTGCTGGCTCTGCTGTAACAACAGCCTGTTGGTCTCCTGTTGCTGTGAGTGGGACGACCAGGTGTTTCAGCAGGTCCTCCATTATTCCAGGTAGTGTTTGCTGCCTTTCTGCAAACTTGACCCAGGACATGCAGCGACTGTCTCAAGTCTCTGCTGGGAACACTGCCCGCACGTCTAGCACCAATTGTAGTGATTTCACTCGCTTAGGTGCAACGGGTGGCAATCAGGAGGCACGTTCCATGTAAAGTTCATAGGGTTTATTGCTTCATAAACCAAAACAGCACATCACCAAAAGAAACAGCCTTCAGCTCAAGAGGAAAAAAAACATAAATGTCCATTCATTCAGGCTCAGTCCTGGAGCCTCAGCACACACACAGGAGGCTTGTCCCTCCCCACATACAACTCTGTGTTTCAGGAGCAGTCTACTTTATAAGGGTATAGCCACACCCACGAACCCAGCAGCTGACTAGTCACGTGATTGTGAGCTCACTGAAGCGATGGCAGGGAGACTACGGTACACAAGATGAGGTGCAAGCAACAAATGGTTAATTTATTTACCAGCAAGGAATGCAGTGTTAGGAAAGAGTAAACATGGGTATTCAATGACATAAAACAATTTACAACAGTGATATTCTCTAGCTGGGCCATACAAATGGCACGGTGCACCAACTATTAGAGATCAGTGTATTTCTCAAAAAAGCAAAACAATATAATAAAATACAGTATGCTGCTACTCTAACTTTAGCCTGACTGGCCGCTTCTACACCAGCCGCATGGCTACTGTGCTCTGTCTATTGCACCCTATCCTAAGCCCTAAACATGTGCACACACGCTGCTGGACTTCTGCCCATGTATCTTTTAACCGCTAAACAGAGTCCTCAGCCCCGGGGCACCCCGTATCCAGACGAGAAAACTCACCAAAATGAGGACTGAACCCATAGTTGATCAAGAAAGGGGACATACCAGTGGATTGACTCACCCGACTATTGAAAGCAAATTCAGCCAACGGCAGTACATCACACCAGTCATTCTGTCTAGCAGAAGTCAGACATCTGAGGATCTGTTCCAGAGACTGACTAGTGCGTTCCGTCTGACCATTACTCTCAGGATGGTATGCAGATGAAAAGGACAGAGATATCCCTAATTTTTTGCAGAAAGCATGCCAAAACTTAGCCACAAACTGCACACCACGATCAGACACCACATTCAGGGGTACCCCATGCAAGCGGACCACATTCTGCACAAACAATCTGGATAAGGTCTCAGCAGAAGGTAATGCGGACAGGGGTACAAAATGAGCCTGCTTTGAAAATCTGTCCACCACTACCCATACCACCGTATTACCCTTGGAAGAGGGAAGATTGGTAATAAAATCCATGGACAGATGGGTCCACGGTCTTTCGGGAACTTCCAAGAGCATCAGCTCCCCCGCCGGCCAGCTATGGGAACTTTTAGATCGAGCGCAAACCCCACAACCAGAAATGAACTTCTTTATATCAGAACCAAGAGTAGGCCACCAGAAGATCCTAGCCACCGCCAGTCGCCTGTCTGATATACCAGGGTGAGCACACAACTTGGATTCGTGGAACTCTTGCAAGAGTTTAAGGAGAAGTTGCTCTGGGACAAACAACTTGCCCCCTGGCTTGGCCGCAGGAGCCAGCGACTGGGCCCCCTCAATTTCCCGTTCCAATTCAGACGAGATCCCTGCTAACACAACCCCAGGGTGCAGGATGGAGGACGGTGGCTCAGGGGCAGACACAGGGTGAAAACTACGAGATAAGGCGTCAGCCTTGACATTCTTTGACCCTGAACGGAATGTAATAGTAAACTGGAAACGAGAAAAAAAAAGTGACCAATGGGCCTGTCTGGGCGCTAATCTTTTAGCAGACTCAATGTATGACAAATTTTTGTGATCAGTGATCACAGTAACCGGGTGACTGGCCCCCTCCAAAAAGGGCCTCCATTCCTCAAACGCCAACTTGACAGCAAGAAGCTCTCTATTGCCTACATCATAATTTCTTTCAGCAGCAGAGAACTTCCTGGAAAAGAAAGCACATGGCCTGAGGTTGGTTAGAGTGGCAGACCCTTGGGATAACACTGCCCCCACCCCCACCTTGGAGGCATCCACCTCCACCAGAAATGGTTTGGAAGGATCTGTCTGTACCAAGACAGGAGCAGACATAAAACATTTTTTCAGCGTCGCAAAGGCCTCTTTTGCGAGTGAGGACCAATTTCTCACATCCGCACCTTTGCATGTTAGATCCGTGAGAGGTTTGACCACTTGCAAAAACCCCCGGATAAATTTGCGGTAATAATTGGCAAACCCCAAGAAGCGCTGAAGACCCTTAAGATCTCGGGGTTGCACCCAATCTGCAATGGCCTGCACCTTCTTGGGGTCCATGCGAAAACCCTCACCAGATACAATTAATCCCAAAAAAGACAATTCTTGCACACAGAATACACATTTCTCCAATTTGGCATGCATATGATTTTCTCTCAGTCTTTGGAGAACAGTTCGTACATGTTCCAAATGAGAATGCTTGTCAGAGGAGTATATCAAAATATCATCTAAGTAGATAACAACAAAGCGACCAATGAGATCCGAGAATACCACGTTGATGAAATTCTGAAATATGGCGGGGGCGTTGGTAAGACCAAACGGCATGACTAAATTTTCAAACAGTCCCTCGGTCGTGAGGAACGCGGTTTTCCATTCATCCCCCTCTCGGACCCTTATCAAATTATATGCCCCCCGAAGATCCAGTTTAGAAAACCACTTTGCCCCTGATAGTTGGTTACACAAATCGGGAATCAACAGAAGGGGGTACGTATTCCATACCGTAATCTGATTAAGTTCCCGAAAATCGAGACAGGAACGTAACCCGTCATCTTTTTCCTTTACAAAAAAGAAATCTGCCGCCACAGGTGAGACTGAAGGACGTATGTGTCCTTTGCGCAGACTTTCAGCAATGTACTCCTTCATAGCCAAGCGCTCAGGACCGGACAAATTAAACAGACGGGCTTTAGGTAATTTAGGATCTATGTGGCGGTAACATCTCGGCCTCGCTTTCGGAGAATACATCTTCGAAGTCCTTCAGGCATTCCGGAATACCTTCCAGCTCGACAGATGATACAGACACAGATTTAACAGGTTCAACCAGCAGTGCGGATTTATCACATAACTTAAAATCATTAAACCCCCATTGGACAATCTCCCCCGTTTTCGAGTTAATAACTGGGTTATGACGTTGTAACCAGGGCATGCCCAACACCAACCCTGCAGGTAGATTGTCCAGAACAAAACAACTTAGGTTTTCCACATGAGTAGCGCCCACTCTGAGCGAAAACAAGTCAGACATAAAGAGAATTCCCTCCTTAGTGAGGGGAGAGGAGTCAATGGCCATCACCTTGATCGGAACCTTGAGCCTAACTGTCCCTATCTTACAGTGTGTGACCAATTGGGAGTCAATGAGGTTAATCGATGATCCTCAGTCCACAAAGGCTGTAGAGGAAAAAGAACTACCGTCCACAAACAGTTCCACATGCAGTAGCACTTTAGAAAATGAGGAAAAGGGTACCTGAGGGTCTGAGTAGTCTCCCCGTTGACTACCCAGACCTAGTCGTTTCCCGCCGACCAGGTTGAAGACGGGCAATCAGGACACTCCCTTTTCCAATGTCCCGTTTTACCGCAGTAAAAGCATAACTGTTTGTCCTTCCGGCGTTTCCTCTCCGTATCCTTCAGGGAGAGGGCGCCTACATCCATGAGCTCTGGGGCAGTCTCTTTTCCACTGGGGAGCAATGGAGTTTCCACCTGCATCACTCCTCTGGCCCGCAGCCTGCGGTCCATCCGGACGGCCTGGGTCATGGCGTCCTCGAGAGAGTTAGGTGGGGGATGTAACGCCAAGGCATCCTGCAGCCGCTCGGCCAAGCCTCTGCGAAAGAGTCCTCGGAGTGCGTCGTCGTTCCAAGAGACCTCTGCGGCCCAGCAGCGGAATTCAGTACAAAACCACTCAGCTGAGTGTTTCCCCTGACAGACGCTCATCACCATGTCCTTTGCCAGTCGCACTCGGTCAGGCTCATTATAAATGTGCCCGAGGGCCTCAAAGAATGCATTCACAGACACTCAGGGGCAGTGGGAGGAAGGGAGAAAGCCCAAGCTTGTGGGGACCCTCTTAACAGAGACATAATGACCCCAACCTTCTGACTTTCATCCCCAGAGGAACATGGTTTCAAACTAAAAAAAAGTTTGCACCCCTCCATGAAGACCCTGAACTCCTTTTTGTTCCCAGAAAAAAAATCAGGCAGTTTAACAGGTGGTTCTGGGGACACCAAAGCAACATCACTCGCCCCAGCCCCCAGAGACCCAGCAGCTAGAGCTCCCCGCACTGTCTCAGAAACCTGCTGCTGAGAACGAGCCAGAGCTTGCTGCTCCAGAGATAAACCCGGAAACATCTGACTCAGACTTTTCATCTGGTCAGCCAGAGACTGTATGGGATCCATAACTCTCTGTATAAAAAACCCCCAAAAAACTTAATGGTCAGTTATAATGTCAGGGTCCTGACAGCACCGGCGTACAGCCTCCGCTAAGCAGGGACTCACCCGCACCGTAGGGACCCCTGGGGACAAGAACAGCCGGAAAATAAAGATGCACAGGACCTGAATGTAGAAGTTTAGCAAGCCGACACAGGACCTACGGTCATGTGAATGGTCATGTGACTGCAAGGGGGCGGGGCTTAGCATCCTGCTTTCAAAGAAGGTAGAAAACTCAAAGTCGGGCAAAGCGGGGGTCATGCACAGTACAGGCAAGCGAGGTACAGGAGGGATAAACAGACGGGAGGTCAGACAAAGCCAAAGGTCATACACAAGATATCAGTAAAGTACCAGGGATGAGACAGAACGGATAGTCAGGGCCAAGCAGAGATCAAAACCAAACAGACGTAGAAGATGCCAGGCAGAATCCAAAGCAAAATCCAGAGAACACACCGAGTCATACACATAGAATCATGCAACCAGAACACAGCACTAACACACTCAGGGGTCACAACACAATGCCAAGGGCGAAAGTATAACTGACGGGGGATGGGAGCTTCCTGAGGCTATAAGAAGCCTCCCCAGAACCAAGGAAAGGCCACCATAATAGGTCCCAGGTGTGCAGGTGAGTTTCTGCACTGAGGTCAGAACATTAACCCCAGCAGTCCCGGTCACCCAGCACTGGTATCATGACAGTTCCTTCTTTGTATATCTTCGTTGCTCCTCGCAGTAACACAGGAAAAACCACCTTTGTTATCCCTGGGAGGGTACACAATCCCACAGGTTCAGTCAGTTCTAAGATGCACGTTTTTCTCCTCACAGAATCCAGCACGCCAGCTTCCTTCAGACTCCAAGCTCGGAACACTCCCTGGAAACACAGCCCCTCCCCTCTCCTAGCAGGCAGAACAAACCAAAAACAGTCTTATTGCAGGGAGATCGGAATGTCCAATTGCTCTAGCCAAGGGGGTTCTGTCTCTTAAAGTGGCAGTTTGTCTCTACTGTCCATAGAAATGCCACCCCCTTACATCAGGTCCTTGCAGTACATTAGAGGTATAGTAATATCCATTATGCCTTACATTACGGAGACAAGCCATCTCTGAGACACATGTCTCCCATCGACTATACAACCCTCAGCCACACCACACAGTGTACTCAGGACAAATTGCACAATAACTTTTGGGGTCCTGTTTCCCTTGGGAAAATAAAAATTGGGGGTGAAAAGATCATTTTTGTGGAAAATATATGATTTTTTAATTGTACCGCTGTACGTTATAAACTTATGTGAAGCCCTTGGGGGTTCAAAGTTCTCACCACACATCTAGATAAGTTCCTTGGGGGGTCTTGTTCCCAAAATGGGATCACTTGTGAGGGGTTTCCACTGTTTAGGCACATCAGGGGCTCTTCAAACGCAGCATGGCGTCCGATCTCAATTCCAGCCAATTGAAAAAGTCAAATGGTGCTCCTTCCCTTCCGAGCTCTGCCATGCGCCGAAACAGTGGTTCCCCCCCACATATCAGGTATCAGTGTACTCAGGACAAATTTCACAATAACTTTTGCAGTCCAATTTCTTCTGTTACCCTTGGTAAAATAAAAAAAAATTGGACCTGAAGTAATTTTTTTGTGAAAAAATGTTAAATGTTCATTTTTTTTTAAACATTCCAAAAATTCCTGTGAAGCACCTGAAGGGTTAATAAACTTCTTGAATGTGGTTTTGAGCACCTTGAGGGGTGAAGTTTTTAGAATGGTGTCACTTTTGGGTATTTTCTATAATATAGACCCCTCAAAGTGACTTCAAATTTGATGTGGTCCCTAATAAAACAGGATGTTGTAAAAATGAGAAATCGCTGGTCAAATTTTAACCCTTATAACTTCCTAACAAAAAAAAATGTTGGTTCCAAAATTGTGCTGATGTAAAGTAAACATTTGGGAAATGTTTCTTATTAAGTTTTTTGTGTGACATATCTCTGTGATTTAAGGGCATACAAATTCAAAGTTGGAAAAATGTGACATTTCAAAATTTTCGCCAAATTTTCTTTTTTTTCCCAAATAAACGCAAATTATATCAATGAAATTTTTCCACTAACATGAAGTACAATATGTCACGAGAAAACATCGTCAGAATCACCGGGATCCATGGAAGCGTTCCAGAGTTATTACCTCATAAAGGGACAGTGGTCAGAATTGTAAAAAATTGGCCCGGTCATTAACGTGCAAACCACCCTTGGGAGTAAAGGGGTTAAAAATGTGTTTTTGTTGCACATTTTCCTCCACTCATTATTTTTCCCTACTCATTCATTGCTGTAGTTTTAAATCTGGTTCAAATCTACAAGCACAAAATAAACAACATGTGCATGTGACTTTAGGATTCTTGTTCACTTTTCTAGCACTAGGAAACCCTTATTGTTTTGTCACAAAACTGCGCAGAAAAAACGCAGCAAAAATGGCAATATGTGCACATACCCTTAATGGTTTAAATTTGAAAGGAAAAATGAATCACCAATATTATAGAAATCTCATTCAGTTTGCTACTGTAAAGCATCAGCGGTTTTCTGCGACAAAAAAAAGAGGAGAAAAAAAGCTGCAAAAGTGTGAACAACGTCTTATAGCCCAAACACATGAGCCATGTGTATGTTGTTCACGTGCCATCCATTACTTTGGCAGTTCGTATTATACGCAATATCATATACGTTCTTATACGAGGGGGAGGTCTATAGTGTTAAAGTACTGTCACACTTAGCGATGTACCAGCGATCCCAACAACGATATGACGCGGTCAGGATCGCTGGTACATCGCTAAGTGGTCGCTAGTGAGCTGCCACACAGGCAGATCTCACAGCGACATCGCAGCGGACGGGGGTCGCTACTTACCTGTCAGACGCGGTGATCCGGACGTCCTCTTGCCCGCGTCCACGCGTTGCTCGTCGGCGCCACAGGAAGCCTATCAGGAAGCTGACGACGAGAAACGGCCCAGGATGTTCTCGCGCGATCAGCGATAATCAGCAGGGGAGTCGGTCAGAGGTAAGTATCAGACATAGCAATAGCGCTAGCAATATCGCTATAACGTCACAAAAACCAGTGACATTATAGCGATATTGCTAGCGATATCGCTTAGTGTGATGGGGCCTTTAGTTTCACATTTCAACTGGGTTCATTTTAGACTTTGTGATGATGCAAACCTTTTTTTTTTAAAGTTGAAATTAAAAAGAAAATTCTATCTTTGGAGTTTGAGAAATCAACATTTGGGGATAAGGGTTTTCTGACCACACAGGATGGGGCCAGTTTTCTGACAGTTTTAGAACTGAGTGCTTCCGCAATTGACACATAGTTGCATGGCTGCAATCTGATTTACTGCCCTTATTGTGGAGGGCCATATAGTGTGTTTAGAGCCCCATGGACTAGAGGACCGCAAGGCGCATTCAGCACATTGATGGTAATAAACTGGTGCCATACACGCTTTTGGCTTTGACATTTTTCCACATTCCTGCATATGGTATGCAGAGCAAATGCTCAATTTTTAGCCCATTACGGTTTAACCACCGCTATAAAGATCACATTTATGGCTCCCAGCTCAGCTGTCACTTATCAGCAGACACGTACAGACCCCTAAGGGAAAAAAAATACAGTGTGATGTAACGTCCCACACTATCTGTTCTGTGGATGGGGAGTACTCACTTGGCTGGTCCTTGAGGCATATGCTGGGACACTTAGGGTTAAAAAAAGTCCATTCGGTTTATTAAGTACAACATAAACAGCTCCTCAGAAACTTAGTAACATGCAGCCAGTACACAGTCCGCTACACATTCGCCTCTCTAGAAAAACAGTCTATTTCTGACCCCGGTCAACATAACACGGATCCCTGTCCGTTACCTGTTTGTGTTGGCCACACAGGTTCCCGAATGCCTCTTATCCTCAGAGGTATCCCACAAACGTTTCTCACTGAGAGAGTCCGTATCACTCATGGTTATCAGACCGTCCACTCCGGAGGTATCTCACAGGCATCCTTCCCCTGGCTCAGACTAGTCAGCACTATCACATGGCTAGTCAGGTGATTGTGACATCACTGCAGGTCCTCAAACACACAATCACATACAGGCTTCATCTTGCGTTTTCAGACACACACCCCTTGGGTGGGTATGTAGTTGACTGGTTCGACCCATCTCTCCAAGTCACCTGGAAGCCTCCCAATGTATAGCAAAAAACCCTCAGCAGTAGATCTACTGAGCAAAACACGCCCAGGCTTCCATCACAGGGCCACACACCTCTGCAATACATATGGCCCATCAATCACATGACCAGTTGCCATGCCACATAGTGTAAAAATGCTGGCAGTTTGGTTGGCAAAATCCTTGGCACAATAAACATGGCAGTTTACAGAAATATATTTACAGACTCCAATGCTGGTGGACAAAGTTTCTCAATATTAGGAAAAATCGAAGCCTTCGAAATGTGGTCATGGAGAAGGATATTATCAATACCATGGGTGGCAAGAAGAACATATAAATCAATTTTGGAACAAATCAAGCCAGACATGTCACACACAGCATGGATCACCAAGCTACGACTTGCATACTTTCATCATTCAACGAGAGCAATCACTGGAGAAGGACATCATGATCAGAGAAATAGAAGGAACAAGGCGAAGAGGAAGACCAGCAACCCGATGGCTTTACACTGTCAAAATAATACTGGAGAAGACCCTGGTGGAGCTATCTAGGTTTGCACAAGATCGATCTTGCTACAGATTGCTTGTCCATCGAGTCACCATGGCTCGAGACCGAGCTGAAGGCCACAAAAAAAAAAGCTCCAACATGTCTGTATCAGCATTACAGCAGACAGTAACAGTGTCACAACGGGCTGCAGAATGTTCTTTAATTGGGTTATCTCTAGTGATGAGTGAACGTGCTCGGATAAGGTTTTATCCGAGTATCTCGGGCGTGCTCGAGTAATATGTTCGAGTCCCCGCGGCTGCATGTTTTGTGGCTGTTAGACAGCCGCAGGTACTCAAACATATTATCTGAGCACACCCAAGATACTCAGATAACACCTTATCCGAGCATGTTCCCTCATCACTACTAGTTATCTCATGATTGTAAATGGATTAACTTGCGAAGAACTTGTAAAAAATAAAGAGACTTTGTGGTTTACTTCTTACTGAAAATCTTCTTTGTTCTTATGAATGGGAGGATTTTTAATTTTATTGTTTAAAGCTCATTGACTGGGTCACAAGCCACCTTCACAGTGGCTGGTTTCTTTGGAAAGTTGTGCTTGCTTGCAAGTTGTTTGCTATACTGCTTGCAAGGTGTACTTGGAAGATGTCTGGATCTTTGGATTTGGGCAGCTTTAAATCCCTGTGCAAAGCTGTCTGTGCTAACAGCATCAAAGTGCGCATATTTAAGAAGATGGAAGTTATGCCCTTTCCATATGTGCTGTGATGTGATGCATTATTTGATAGAGATGTGTTCTGCCCAGCAACAGGTAGTGAGTAGGTATGGATAGAATTAAGAGTTGGGACTAGCCCAGAGGAGGGCTATGTAGCAAGATCAAAGAGTACTTTTTAGTTGTGAGTCAGATAGGGCCTAGGTTGCAGCTAGACCAAACCTTTGGTCTGAGTACTCAGAAGAGACGCTTGAGTTGGGTGTTCCCAAAGTGAGTGGAGACCGAGGCAGTGGATAGTGTGATCCTATGCAGAGAAAAGAAAAGTGATAGAAGGATAGGGTGATTTACTGGAGATGCGTCCTGGGACAGGACACCTAGCAGTACAGCCCCGAGTTTACAACTCAGAGAGGTAACAGGCCATGATGGAACAAGGAACGTGAGACAACGAGAGTGCCTCGGGCGGGAGTTCCAAGTCATCAGCAAGCAGGCAAGCTTAGTACCGGCCATAGTGGTAAATTAGTTCCCTTAAGGTAAAAGAGGATGCGGAACTGTGGGTTGAAGTGCAGGACTCTCACTTACTGGACTGTAGTACTCTGCTGGGTTGTAGTGAAGACACAGTAACTTGAGGCAAGTAAGTTTGGAAGAACTAGAGAGACCATGTGTAAAGATGCTTCAGGTTGTAAAGGGAACATTCGTGAAGCTATGCACCCGCTATCTATTGTACGTAGTTTCCACTAAGTTAAGTAAAAGGCTGTTTATTTTGGACTGAAATGTTCAACATCCAGTCCTGGCCAGCTGAAGTTAGCGGCATCATGTGGCCTACAAGGGTGTAGCGCCCCCACACACAAAGTCTACACACCCAGCCAGGATCCTCAACTTCGGGTAGTGTGCCAGGGCATTGAGTAAAAATATTGGAAATATTACAGAGGCCCAAAGATGAGGGGGGCAGGCAATCCTGAGCTTGTTGATTTATTATCTAGCAGCTCAGGGCCAACAGTTGAGGGGATGGAGAGAGACAGAAGACACGGGTTTGGTGTGGCGGATATTGACTCGGGTACTGGGGAGAGACTTACTGGTTCAAAGACTGGAGGCAGGTAGTTTAAGGAAGCTGGGACTGTCATACCCCGCTCTAGCCCTAGTACACAAGGTGTGGGAGGAGATTAAAAGGATTAGGGGAGTGGAGGCCCTGAGGAATTATTCCCCTATATGGCAAAATGAAAAACTGCCGGAGTTTGACAAAATAGGGGAATTTAAAAACTGGACGAGGAAAGGAATTCAATACATGGCCCAATTGTAGTGACTTTTGAGAAACTACAGGAGGAATATGAGTTATCTGAGATCTGTAGATGCCAGTATAGACAGCTCTGTCACGCTTACATAGCGCAGAGTAAGACGGTTTCTATGAGGGACAAAAAAGACATATTGGTGGACTATGTGTGTAGTGATGGGGAAGAAAAAGAAGTTATGTCAGGTATTTATAAGGACTTAATGCACACATTTTTAATCTATTACCTGATTAAGGCTAAAGAGGAGTGGGAAGACGAATTGGGGCCGATAGAAGAGAGGATAAGTGGGAGCCGATTATGGATTACATACCCCGATTGTCACTGAGTGAGCCAGTTAGACTCTCACAAATATATGTGCTCCATAGAGTATAGAGGAACACCTGCAAGACTAGGGCAGGACTGAGACAGACTTCTGGATGCCCTCGTTGTCAGCGTGATTGGGCTGGGCTCTTACACATGTTGTGGCAGTGCTCCAGACTGGACTCATACTGGACAGCGGTTATTAACACTATAGAGGGAGTGTATGACTGTAGAATTGAGGTGGATCCTGTGGTTTGTATTTTAGGTTATGTGGAGGAGATTCAGATTCAAAATCAGTTCAAATAGGCGATAGCTGGTTTGTTATACATTGCACATAAATTAATAGCCAGGCATTGGATAAATGAAGAACCGCCGACGATACAAGAATTTTTTAGACAATCAGACTTTATTGTAAATATGGAAAAAGATATTTATGCCAAAACAAAAAGGGAAAAAACGTTCAATGCATTTTGTACACCGTGGGTGGAGAGATGATGATCCCGAAAGGAGGATGTACTTGAGTATTTGTTGCTGATGTTTCTAGTTTCTATAAGGGGGGGTATGAGCTGTAATTAAAAATATATGAACTTGTAATGTCTGGACTCTGTTTCTTTGTTTGAATCTCGTTAATAAAAATTTATCTGATTAAAAAAAAGGCTCATAGAACGTTAGAGTCAGGGTCATTGCGTCTAACTTCCTGCTCAATGCAGGACTCACTAAACCATCTCAGACAGATGTCTATCCAGCCTCTGTTTGAAGACGCCCATTGAAGGGAACTCACCACCTCTCACAGCTGCCTGTTCCCGTCATTGATCACCCTCATTGTCAGAAAGTTTTTTCTATCATCTAATCTGTATCTTCTCCCATTCAGTCTCATTCCAATGCTTCTTGTGTATCCTTGTGCAAATGAAAATAAGGATGACTCCTCTGCACTGTGACAGCCCTTCAGATATTTGTAGACAGCTATTAAGTGTCCCCATAGAGAAGAAAGTGGATAGGCACAATCCGTCCCGTGCAAAGAATATCCTTTATTGTGGCATCAAGTTACCAACAGCAGGCAGATAAAATCATGGAGCAAGTACTTGCTGTACTTGCTCCATGATTTTATCTGCCTGCTGTTGGTAACTTGATGCCACAATAAAGGATATTCTTTGCACGGGACGGATTGTGCCTATCCACTTTCTTCTCTATGGATATACAGACTATTTTCCTTGGAAGTGGCACCCGTATTCCCTGATGTGTGTGCAGCTTCATTAACCCGAAGTCATACAGCTGTGCCTTTGTCCTGCTTTTTTTCATCTATGGTAAGCTATTAAGTGTCCACTTAGCCTTTTTTTTGCAAGCTAAACATTCCCAGTGCATTTAAATATTCTTCGTAGGACATAGATTACAATCCTTGTAGGACATAGTTTACAGTCCGCTCACGTCCTGGTAGCTCTTCTCTGAACTTGCTCCAATTATTCAATGTCTTTTTTTAAAGTGTGTGCCCAGAACTGGACACAGTATTCCAGATGAGGCTTGACCAAAGAAGAGTAGTGGGGGATAATTACTTCACATAGTCTAGACTCTATGCTTCTCTTAACACATCATGTGCAGCCTGTGATCTATTATTACACCCAAGTCTTTTTCACACCTGCTGTTGCTTAATTCTTTTTCTTCCATGCTATAGATTTTCATTTTTCTTGCCCATATGTAGAATCTTCCATTTATCCCTGTTAAATACCATTCTATTAGTCAATGCCCTTTCTTCAAGCTTATCTAGATCCTTCTGAATCCTTTCTCTGTCTTCTCTAGTGTTAAGCGCCCATCACACATAGTGATCTCGCTAGCGAGATCGCTGCTGAGTCACAAGTTTTGTTATGCAACAGCGATCTCACCAGCGAGATCGCTGTGTGTGTGACAGCGATCAGTGACCGACCCCCCTGCCGGTATCGCTGATCGCTGTGGAAACCTCTGGACATTTTTGGAGTCGCTTGTCTCCTGCTGGCCAGCACGCATCGCTGCATGTGACAGGCGGGAGACCAGTGACCAGGAGCTGGTAACTAGGGTAAACGCAGGGTTTCTAAGTGACGCACACCCCTTAGAAACCTGATGTGTACCTTAGTTACCAGCTCCCTGCATCAGCGCGCTGGTAACTAACGTACACAGCGATGCTGCGCGCTTGGTGTCGCTGGTGCTGATCGCTGGTGAAGCTGTCTGTTTGACAGCTCACCAGCGATCACATAGCGACTTACCAGTGATCCTGACATGTTGATATCGTGGTCGGGATCGCTGGTGAGTCGCTATGTGTGACTGGGCCTTAGTTATCCTTCCAAGCTTTGCATTGTCTGCAGATTTGATTAGTTTACCTTCAGTTACCTTATCTAGATCATTTCTAAAAATGTTGAACAGCACTGGGGCCAAGACAGAGCCTTGTGGTACATCACTTGAAACACTCTTCCAATTGGGTGTGCAACCATTCATGACCACTCTTTGAGTACGATCACTGAGCCAGTTATGAATCCACCTAACTGTAGCCTTGTCAATCCCATGCTTGGTCATTTTTTCAATAAGAATAGTATGACATGGAAACTGGCCAAACGCAAATCTAGAGAATAATGAGTCAGGAAAGTTACGAAGAGATAATTATTCACCTATTCCCTTTTTGAGGTTGTCTCGTTGTTCCTCTCCAGTGCTCCTTTTGTCATTTTAATTTGTGCCAAATTCGGTGACGCTGACATACACTGATCTAACATTTATCACCTATCCCTCTATTACATTTACTGTATGTAGAGTTGAATACCCCTTTTACAATTTCCCTGTTCTCTCATTAAAAATCGCTACATATCAAAATACCATTGGTCACAAGAGAAATGTTCGTCATGGGTAATCACAATTTGCTATATTTTTGAGACATAAATATTTAGGAAATACGGCTTGCTAGCCCGGAACATAAAATGTGTTACTTGCTGTTATTGCTTTGTCTATTTGGTGGTGTTATGTCCCCGATTTATTCTCATATCTTCTTTGAACCTTCAGTGTTTTTCGAGACTTTCTTTATGTTTCCCATTAGTTCTTATGCGTTCTTCACTTTATCTCGGTGTCTGCTTATTGACGGATGTTCTTGTGTTGGATTCTGTTTTCCGTTTCCCGTAGAGTCCTTAGCGCTAACTAAACAGGGTTTCTCAATCTTGAGTATGTGTACCGTGCCTCTCGTGGTTATTTTCAGCAAATTCAACACATTCTTTTCACTGTTCTCCTCATTCCAAAGTGTCCTACCGTTAAAAACAGCAAACATGAGAAGATGGAAAGAACAGCGAGAACGCATTGACTATCTTAAGAAATATATGATGGGACCTGAGATACAGCCTGTAAAGGATTCTTACCTGGCAAGGTGCATTTTATTATCTTCTGGACCATTTGCTTCATTGTATACAAGCTCCAGAGCTGCATTCACAATTCTTCTATTTGACATTGGATGCAGCAATCCTGACACACACAAACTTAACGGTTCGCATTTTGCTAAGTGCACACTGCATCCATGCATTGAGCCGAACATGTCCCACAGGAAAAGTTTAAGGTGTATACTTTTATATTTCCATGGACTCCCATTTACCAGAGGAAGGCCAAAAGTATGTCCTTTTGGCCTCTGTCTGACTGATATGCCTCTGTATACCTTTAACCCCTTCTTGATGTGTGATATAAGTATGTCATATTTCGGGTGCCTATGTATTGAGTAGGCTCAGGAGCTGTTACACAGCCGGCATCTTGTAACAGCAGCAACCAGAGCTAGCTCTGTTTCCTGCTGTCTAACCATTTAAATGCCGCTGACAATCACTGACAGTGGCATTTAAATGGTACACATGTACCAGCTACAATTACTCCCTCCACGATGCTCCAACGAGCTGTTATGCTTGCTGAAGACCCCCATGGCTGACAGGCTAGTTTCACATTAGCGTTTACGGCCGCAGCGTCGGGCTGCGCACGGCCGCCGCTAAGTCCCGCCCCCTGCTGCACCTCCGCCGGTAGCTCCACCTACGAGCGCATGACGCTGCATGAGCGCGGGTATGCGTTTGGCGGTGCATGCATCCTTTTGACGCTGCGCCGACCGCACCAAATTGCTACAGGTTGCGTTTGGCGCTGGTCGGCGCACCGTCAAAAGGACGCATGCGCTGCCAAATGCATACCTGCGCTCGGCCTGTGTCCCCAGTGCTAAAGATAGGGGATGCAGGACGCATGCAGCGTCATGCGCCCGTAGGCGGAGCTACTGGCGGAGGCGCGACAGGGGGCGGGGCTTAGCTGCGGCTGTGCGCAGCCCGACGCTGCGGCCGTAAACGCTAATGTGGAACTAGCCTAAGCAGTCTTCCTATGAAGCCTAGCCTAGAACCTCATTTTCCCTGCAGTGCAGTAGTAGTCTATAGTAGTATTGCAGTATATAGTGAAAACGGTCAACGAACAAATTTTCAAGGCCCTAAAAACTTCAATCAGACATTTCATTAAAAATAAAAAATAAGCATACTTGGTATCTCCACATTCATAAAAGACCGATCTATCAAAATATAAAATTAATTAATTTCTAAACAGAGTACAGGCAAAAAAAAAAAATTAAATGCCAAAATTGATTTTTTTCGGTCACCGCACCTCCCTAAAAAAGTGCAGGAAAAAGCGATCCAAATGTTATATACATTCCAATATAGTATCAATAAAAACATCAGCTCACCAGCCATTAAAAAAGCTACAAGGTCTCAAAAAATAGCGACACAAACCAAATTTTATTTTTTTACAATTTCCAATTTTTTTCTCTACTTAGAAAAAAAACAAAAAAACTATGCAAAGTGGGTATCTCTGGAGTCATGGTTTCCTGGACAGTAGTGTTGCTAGATCACTGTTATCACACACCGTAAAAGAAAAAACAAAACAAAGCAATGGCTGAATTGTTTTTTTTTAACCATTTCCTGTAGACTTATGAATTTTTCACTTTGTGCACAATGAAGATTTTCTAATGCTGGGAGCGGTAATTATGTGACCATAAGTAAATGATTTGCATACTCCCTGACACATTCCGACTAGACTTGCAATGAGTGAGTCCTCACAAGTCTAGTCAGCACATGACTGCATATAGGCAAATCATCACATACTTGTGGTCATGCGCTCAACACTCCCAGCATCGGAGAAGCCACACATACAGTGACTGCAGACTGCGGACAACTATTTTAAGTCAGTAAGGAATTCTGGGAGATTTCAGCTCTGAAACATACAGAATGGTAAAAGCAGAAATAGAGGATAACACAGTCTGTAACTTTGAGTAAATACAAGATAACTACTGTAACATATTTAGAAAGTTACTTAACTTCTTATACAGAATAATTCTGGATGTAAATTGTAAAATAATGGCCATCCCCTTTAAGTCTTGGTCTTAATAAGGACGCCAAATGACACATAGATTCTATAAATGGAGGTTCCCATTATCAGCATTATAAATAGAACTGAGTAGTTGTTCTTCCTCTAATCATATATTGACGATTAGTTCCACTTTTAAAGGGGTAATCTCATGAAGAATATTTATCAATGGTGGTCCGAACTTATCACACACCTTGTGAATAGGTGGTTTGTTTTTTTATGGGATTGCAGACATGGAAGTCATAGGGCTTTGTGTTATAGACAGTACCGCAGTGATGTTGTGGAAAAATCTGAATGACAGAGATAAAAATACCAATGCCATTGACTTCCCGCTCACATGATCCGATTCCCCTGTAAGCTCTGACATCACGATGCCAGTGCCTTATTGCTCCCTGCCCGGTTCACACACTGTTCTCACATTAGCAGACTCAGTTCCCAGACATCTGATGTTCATTTTCCCAAAACAGAATTTTCCATTCCCAAAACATACTCCAAGTGCCGCTCTTTGGTTTCCTGCCCATTGTGCAAGAAGTTCCCACTGCAATTCTGATATGTACAAAAAAATTTACCCCCCCTCCTCTCATCCCCCAAATCTACTATGTTATTACATGTTACTAATACTATAGTTTTCAATTTCTTTTTGTTTTATATAGATAAAGGTTAATCATCATATAATGAAAAGCTCTACATTTTCCTGCTATTTGGAATCCCTTGGTATCTGATTAGCCGCCAGAAGATCAGAGTAACAGAAGCTGAAAGACTGAAATACATTTTGTGGGAAAATCTTGCATTTTATTCATTGAAATTCCTGGTGTTTGTATATATATGAGTCCAGTGGGTGGTCCTACTCAGTGGCCGACAGTCTTTCCTGAATTCTGCACTTAGGCTAGGTTCACATTTGCGGATGGCCGAGATGCGTAAGGCTGCGGACTTCCCCCGTGAGGCTCCGCCCACTGCCGCACCTCCTCCGGTCATCTCCGCCTACGTCTGCATGCGGCCTGCATACCTATCTTTAACATTGGGTACGCAGGCCATGCGGATGTATGCGGATGCCTCCGCATGCGTCGTTTTGACTATGTGACCAGAGATACCACCTACTGCCCAAATGGAACACTGCAGAACCAACAAGAGAGAGAAGTGTTTTAATAAGGGTGAGTTTAGATGAAGCACCAGGTCAGGTGACATTCGTGATGCAGTTCCCCAAGATAAAAGGCTGGAGTGACAAGATGGGAGTGTTTTGGCGCCAACAAGAAAGAGTAGCAGGACGTGTGCTCAGAGGGATGCTGTGAATGAGACACCGGGATGCACTCAGGGGCCCAGACCAGCATTCTGTAATGCTGTAGATAAGCCACCGATGTAACCTGAAAGATAAGAAAAACAAGTTAGATTACACTCACCCGAGGATCCGGTCCAGTCCGATGGGTGTCCGGCGCCTCCCATCTCCTAGAGATGACGTCCTCCTTCTTACTTCTGACGCGGCTCCTGCGCAGGCGTACTTTCTCTGCCCTGTTGAGGGCAGAGTAAGTACTGCAGTATGCAGGTGCCAGACCTCTCTGACCTTTCCCGGCGCCTGCGCACTGCAGTACTTTACTCTGCCCTCAACAGGGCAGATAAAGTACGCCTGCGCAGGAGCCGCTGCAGAAGTAAGAAGGAGAACGTCATCTCTTGAAGATGGGAGGCGCCGGACCGGACCGAGACACCCATCGCACCCGCCCCCTCCGGTGAGTATAGTCTAACTTGTTTTCTTATCTTTCAGATTACATGGGGTCTTATCTGCAGCATTACAGAATGCTGTAGATAAGCCCCTGATGGTGGTGGCCGCATCTCATAGGCCGAAAATGAGGTGACAGATTCCCTTTAAGGACCTGTGATATTTGCCAGCTCTGTTGGAGATTCTGCATTGGGGCCCACGAGCGCCACTTCTATAATCCACGGCTTCAGCACAGGTGTATGTTGCTTACAGTTCTGTGTAATTTACCTTGTCACACCTTTATTTCAGGTTCCTGCTCTTTGGAGAACTTCCAGGATGTTTGAGGTTACTAGTATTTAAATACATTGACAAGGAAATTAATACCGGGGTGTACATTGCTTTGTTTGCTCTGCTGGAAGCTTGGATGAAGATTTAAGTGTTAGGGTGGCAGCTCTCTGCACAGGACTGACACACTTGTATGCCCAGGAGTCTTAAAGGGTTACTTCCAGAATTATTTTCTCAAAGCACAGTCATACTTGTTGTTAATATACAAACTAAGTTGAAACTAACTTTTCATTCTAGTAGCTTTGTGTTTCTTCATCTCTATCTGTCTTTCTGGGTATCCAGCCTTATACAGCTGAATGAGTGGTCGTAGTTGTATCTGCTAAAACTACATTTTCTGACAGTAGCTTGCTTCTCCTCGGTGCTGCATATCCCCCTTCCCATTTCTAGTGTGCTCCTGACTGACCTCATTCTGCATCATCATCAAATTAATTTAAGTGTAGAATTCACCTTTTGCTTCTGTGCACTATCTTCTCCTGTACAATCCCCTGCCTGGCTGATTTTATTTTCTTATCTTCTGCCATTTAGGGTACCGTTACACCTAGTGACTCACCAGCGATCCCGACCAGCAATATGATGCGGTCAGGATCGCTGGTGCATCGCTAGGTGGTCGCTAGTGAGCTGCCACACAGGCAGATCTCACCAGCGACATCGCTGGGGACGGGGATCGCTACTTACCTGTCAGACGCGGCGATCCTGATGTCCTCCCGCCCGGCTCCACGCGTCGCTCATCGGCGCCACAGGAAGTGCCGCAGGAAGTGACCGACGAGGAATGGTCCAGCAGCTTCTCGCACGATCAGCGATAACCAGCGTGGGAGCCGGTCGGAGGAAAGTATCACATGCAGCTATATCGCTAGCAATATCGCTGCAACGTCACAAAATCGGTGACTTTACAGCGATATTGCTAGCGATATCGCAGTGAGTAACGGGGGCTTTACAGTAGGATACATATATTGTGGTTTTATATCATTGTTAACTTCTTGTAGTTGAGCTCTGCTCTCCTCCACAATGGGAGTACAGAGCTGTTTTTTGCTGCCTGCTGTTGAGCGATCAGTTTTGTGATACTGCAAATGCTACTGTATTGATGCATATGGCGGAAGATAATTCTCTGTCATATGCATGAACAACGGTTTTTGGAGTTTCATATCACTGGTCTCTCAGTAGCAGGAAACAAACAAAGCATAGCTAATCTGAGCCTCTATTTTCAGAGCCCCAACCTACAGTGTATCACTTCTTTCAGTCCATGTATACAACTCCATCCTGTAGTACATTACTCCTCTCAGCCCCTCTATGTACAACCCTATCTTTCAGTACATCACTCCTTAATTAACAGCACACAGGCACACCCCAGCTTCTTGCTATGAACTCCAACACTGTAATGAAGGAGGCTCTGCCCCTTTCTATGACTTCACCCTCACAGTAGAAGCTCTATTCTAGAGCCATCCAGGCAGAGCTATTCTAGCAAAAAGCCAGCTGAGAGAGACTACATTGTGCATAACTTGACCAGGGTCACTGGGACTACATCAGAACTGCTCCAATGACAAATGAAGCATATATAGAGCCTAGAGGGGCATCCTTTGGGAGATGATATGTGCAATGTGTAGAAGAGTAAAAAAAGTTATTGTCACAAGCGTGTCACGCCAACCTGTCCAGACCCTCTTTGCCCTGCCGGTGAAAGTTCAGCTTCCTTGCTCTTAGGAGATGCTGTGCTGAATAGGAGTTCTTTGTTACTATTGGAGATTTGTCTTCCTGTGCTTTGTGCTATAGCTAAGTAGTTGAAGTTTGGAGTTGGAGTTGTGGTGGTCTGTAGGATAATGTTGTATGTGTGTGTTTATCTCCTGTTCCCTTTTCCCATTTAGTTTATTCCTCCCTGTCCCTATCCTCCTCCATTTGTTGGTTAGTGATTTTGTATGATAGAGGTTTTCTGTTATCCATGATTTGTGTTTGAGTCTGGTTTACCTTTCATTTCTGTCCCATGCCTCATGGGGTGGGGAGAGGACATACATACTGTTTATCACCAAGATTTACAATACATTAGAAATATTCACATTTTGGGTGTATGTCTCTAGTGTAGTACTTGCATGATGAAAAGATGTCAATAGAATACTCATACTTGCATAGTTACATAAGTAACCCATTCAGCCCCCAGTCTGTTTTCATCAGTGTTACTTTATGTGTTTGTTTTTTTTTTGTTTTTTTTGTGACACATTGTACTTTATGTTACTGGTAAATTTAGGTAAATATTTTTCATGTTTATTTGTGAAAACATCATAGGTGTGGGGGAAACTTTTTAAAAATTTCGCAATTTTAAATTTGTAATTTAAACCAGATAACTATTTTGTGTGATATAACTAAGAAATAACATTTTCCACATGTCTGCTTTACATCAGCATCATTTTTTAAATATAATTTTTTTGGTTGGAAAGTCAGGCGTGTTAAAAGTTGATCAAAAATTTCTCGTTTTTACACCAAAATTCACAAAACCAATTTTTTTAGGGACCACATTACATTTGAAGTGGCTTTGAGGGCTTACAATAGGGAAAATATGCATTTGATACACTGTCAATTTTGCAAGTTTTCCCACCTACAAAGAATGGAGAGGTCTGTAATTTTTATTGTAGGTACACTTCAACTGTGAGAGACAGAATCTTAAAAAGAAAAATCCAGAAAATCACATTGTATGATTTTTACATAATTAATTTGCATTTTATTGTATGAAATAAGTATTTAATACAATAGGAAAACAGAATTTAATATTTGGTACAGAAACCTTCATTTCTAATTACAGAGGTCAGACGTTTCCTGCAGTTCTTGACCAAGTTTCCACATGCGGCAGAAAGGATTTTGTCCCACTTCTCCATATAGATCTTCTCCAGATCTTCCAGGTTTCAGGGCTGTCGCTGGGCAACACTGAGTTTTAGCTCCCTCCAAAGATTTTCTATTGGGTTGGCCACTAGATTGGCCAGGACACTCAGAGACCTGGAAATATGCTTCTTACGGAGCTACTAATTAGTTGCCCTGATTGTGTGTTTCAGGTGATTGTCATGCTGGAAGACCCAGTCACGACTTATCTTAAATGCTTGTACTTAGGGAAGGAAGTTGCTGGCCAAAATTTGAGACACATGACCCCATGCATCCTCCCTTCAATATGGTGCAGTCGCCCTGACCCCTTTGCAGAAAAGCATCCCCAAAGTATGATGTTTCCCCCACCATACTTCATGTTTGGGATGGTGTTCTTGGGGTTGTACTCATCCTTCTTTTTCCTCCAAAAATGGAAAGTGGAGTTGACACCAAAAAGTTCAATTTTGGTCTCATATGACCACGTGACCATCTCTCATGCCAGTGTAAAGAGGTGGCAGGGACCCTCATGTACCTTCTCTATCCTGTTTGCTGTTCACCTGTGTCACATGTGGCATCCTGAAGTTTTATTAATATTTTACTAATGTGTATACTGTAATGCAAATGTATTTGTTATGTATTGCGCATAGGCTTAGGGATAGATTAGGAAGTAGTATAGGACTGTAGGGGGACTAAAATAGAGGGGGGCACATTAGAGACAAAGCATAGGATAGATGTAAGAGTAGTAAGGTATTGGCAGCATAGGAGTTAAGTAGATGGGAGGGGCACAGAGCAGAACAGCACAGAGCAGGGGATATAGGACAGATACTTCCTGGTTCTGTCAGACGCCCAGCCAGTCTGCCCAAGGGCTAAACGCATACAGTGAGACAGTTACAGGCTGTGGTGGATAAGTCTGTGGATGGCAGTAAGGGGCCCCCAGCTGACGAACAGTGTAAACGGGCACCAGCTCAACAAGATCATAGTCGGGGTCGAAGACTGGGGCAGGAGCAGCTGAAAAGGTGTTCCGGGCACCTTTCCTTATTTGAACCGGACAAGGGGCTGACAGGGAGCTGGTGATGCTGAAGGTACAGATGGGACATGGACTGTCCAAAGGGACTGCCCAGATGGCAGAGGAAGGGAAAGTACAGGAAACTTTGCCCTGTGTGAACTGTGCTGCTGATGTGATGGATGCCTTGCTGTTTAGTAAAGTTGAACTGTTGGAAAAGAACTGTGACTTTGTGGTGTTTCAAGTAACCTGGGAGTCAGAAGCTGGAGTAACAGAGGTAACTAACTGTATAGCAGTACCAGGACTTTGTTTATCTTTTCATGTACAAGGTCCCGGGGTGCTCACTGGCTGTTGCTTAATGGACTTGCCCATGACTACCACCCCGTGCCATCTTGTTACATCTCTTCTGGATCATGTAGATGGTCATTGGCATACTTAAAACGGGCCTGGACATGTTCTGGCAGGATTTTAATTTGTGACGGCTTAGTGTTTTACTGACGGTAATGTTTGAAGCTGTGGTCCCAGCTCTCTTCAGATCATTGACCAGGACATCCCATGTACTTCTGGGCTGATTCCTGACCTTTCTCAGAATCATCCTTACCCAATGAGGTGAGATCTTCCATTTTCTAATAAATGTGCCAACAGTTGTTTCCTTCTCACCAGGCTGCTTGTCTGTTGCCCTGTAGCCCATCCCAGCCTTGGGCAGGTCTACAATTTTGTCCTTGGTGTTCTGAGACAGCTCTTTGGTCTTGGCCATGGTGGAGATTGTGTGTGGACAGGTGTCTTTTATACAGGTAATGAGTTCAAACAGGTGCAATTAATACAGGTAATGAGTGCAGAATACAAGGGCTTCTTAAAGAAAAACTAACAGGTCTGTGAGAGCCAGAATTCTTGTTGGTAGGTGATCACATACTTATTTCATGCAATAAAATACAATTTGATTATTTAAAAATCATACAACATGATTTTCTAGTTTTTATTTTTAGATTCTGTCTCTCAAAGTTGATGTGTACTGTAGGTGTTTCACTCAGCTGTGGTTGAGGTAGGCACAGGAAGTGGTTTCAGTAAATCGTCCAGGCAAGTTTATTAAACTATATAAACCGCATAGTTTAAGCAAACAAAACAAGACAGCCTTTTCCGGCATAGAGTGAAAAAAATGAAAATAAACAGTTTATTTAGTAGTGCGGGTCCGCCCTCTCAGGTCAGTGTCCTTTAACAAACACACTGGATATCTCCACTCCTCCAGTCAGACTCTGAATGAAACACATGGTCTCTATTTTATCTACCATACCACGTCCCTGGGGTGGGATATGTGAGCAGTAAGTCCCACCCATCTCTTTGACTGCTTGTAAAACCCGGCCTTGATATACCCTATTAACTCTCTCAGCATATGATGGAGCCTGCTTTCCCATGCTTACATAACAGATGTTACCAACCTCGATGATACATATCTCTCCTCAAGGACCAGTCCTGTGGCCATCTTACATACTTCCACCTCTGCCCAAAGATGGGGGACTTGGCACCTTCCGCCATTAAACAGTGGACACTCGACATTAAGCCAGCTTTGCCATGCAGTTTCGCAGGTCTATGCTCTACATGGAAGCTAAAATCCTGAAGTGACAGGAACCACCTGGTTACTCGTGCATTGTTTCCCTTCTTACCCCTCATCTACTTCTGTGGGGCACAGTCTGACACTAGCCTGAATTTCCTGCTTAAGAGGTGGTGCCTTAAAGTGTCCAATGCCCAATTGATCAATTGATGGCTAAACATTCCTTCTTTACTATGGAGTAATTCTTTCTGTAGGTCGGCTTCGGATTTAAATAAAGTATGGGGTGCTCTTCCCCGTTCACCTCTTGTGATATGACAGCGCCCAGCCTGACATCTGATGTTTCCATCTGGACCATAAACTCCTTAGAGAAATCTATGCCACCAACACTGGCAGTTTACACAGGGCTAGCTTCAGTTCCTAGTAGGCTGTCTCAGCTTCTGGAGACCACTTAGCAATAGCCAACTTTGTCCCTTTAAGGAGATCCATCATAGGGGGGGCTATAATAGTGAAGTTAGGGATAAACCAGCGGTAATCGCCCACAATGCTCAGGAATGCTCTGACCTGCTTCTTTGAAAGGGGTTTTGGCCAATTCTGGATCGCGTCAACTTTATTTATTTGGGGCTTTATTTCTCCGCTGCCTATGACATAGCCCAAGAATATAGCTTACTCCATTCCCTTGGCACATTTCTTCTGTGTTTATGGAAAACCCCGCCTTCCGTAGAGCATCAAGTATCGCCTGGACTTTGTTCAGATGGCTTCCGCAATCCTGGCTGAAGATTGCAATATCATCCAGGTAGGTTACTGCGTACCTCTTGTTGGGAGTTAGGATCCAGTCCATGGCTCCCTGGAAGGTGGCTGGTGTTACTTGTAACACAAATAACATTCGTCAATACCCTTTTATGAGGTTGGTAATCCAGTAGAATCCAGTAGAGGCCTGTGGTACTTATCTCATGGAGAACAGAAGGTATGGCAGTAGACAGTCCCAGTCTCAGCTGTCCTTCTCTACGACCTTCTTCAATATGGCCTTCAAGGTTTTATTAAACCTTTCCACCAAGCTGTCCATATGTGGATGGTAGATTGAGGTCTGGAGTTGTGTAGTTTGCAGGGTTTTGCACAACTCACTCATTACTTTTTACATAAAGTTGGTCCCTTAGAATCTACGTAGGCAATCCCGTTGTAGAAAGCATGTGGGCCAACTCGCAGACTATACACTTAGCGAAGGTGTTTCCTAATAGTACGAGCTCCGAGTACCATGTAGTCCAGTACCACCAGAGGATGCCCTCTGGCTTACTTGACCAGGGTTCCCGCTCCGCAGTGTTGGATGTTGATCTCCATGAGTTCATTCATCCTCATTTTTCACAGTCTTTTACTAGGCATTGCTCCTACTAGCCAGTTTCCTACTCCACACTGATGAGGGGCAAAACCCCGAAACAGCTGTCTGCGGATGGATACCATGTTTTGGCATAGGTGGTTTCCTTCATTGGAGACTGTCCTTCCCGTGGTTGTTCCTTCCCGGTGAAAGACCTGGCTAGTCATTGCTTGCGTTGAGAAACATGTGATGGTGTCTCCGCTGCTCTTGATTTACATGTTTTTTGCATATTTCCCATAAGGGATGGGGGCATTGCTCTAGCATCACTGCGTTGAGAAACATGTGATGGTGTCTCCGCAGTGTTGGATGTTGATCTCCATGAGTTCATTCATCCTCATTTTTCACATTTTGTGTCTATAACCGATCCAGCCACAGGGTCATCTTTAGCGTCCCCATGGATACAGGGGACACCCACAATCTTGACACTAATCGGTCTGTATTGGGGAGGAATATTCAGGTTGTAACCATTTTTGAACCAGGTGTAGGAGGTTGAACATTTGGGACTGGGAATGTTTGCCACCACAATAGGCCCAGTGGTGCACCCGTTGCGCCCTGACAATCAGAGTTACTTTTAATGCATCAAGATCTCAGTCTTCAGCTTGGCATACTCTTTTGTGTCTTGCAAGCCAAGTCATAATAGGCCTTCTGCAGTTCTTCCATTAGATATGGCGTCAGAACCTCCGCCCACTGATTCGGAGGCAATTTCTCCCATTTTGCAACCTTTTCGAAAGCAGTCAGGAACGCCTCAACGTCATCACCTGGGGTCATCTTTTTCAAGGCTCTCCTTTCTGTCTTCCTCACGTCCGAGTCATCACCTGGACTTGGGGGTGGAGCAGTTGCCCTGCCATGAATCACCTCGATAAGGAGTCCATCTGCTGCCTGTGCTGCTGCTGTATTTGCTGATCTGCTGCTGCTGACCCAGTTGTTGCTGCTGGAGATTAGCCTTCACCAGTTGCATTATCAGCTTCTCCATTTTGTTGACTTTCGCTCGTGAATTTGCTTTCACCCAGGACAAGCAGTATCTTTGCGGCAGTCACACTTCCATTTGGTATTCGTGCCCTTGCTTCTAGCACCAATTGCACCAATTTGTGATAGCTAGGCGTCCTTTCCTAGGACCCATCTCTGAAAGGACACTTTGTCTCTTAGTCACTTGTAATCTGGATCTCACTATCCCTTCTCTTCAGTTTCCTTTCCTCTCACTTACGGTCACCCCACAATGCCGCACTGCTCATTGTCGACTCATTATGCACACCAGGCTCTCTGACAAGAACTTGTGACTTTCCCTGCAGCTTATCCCCTTCCACTCTGGGCTAGTCCCAGGCATTAACTCTAACTGTTCCTACAGTCAAACTACACATGTCATTAAAGCATTACACTATTGACATTACACAACAAAGTTCACATTACAATAAAGCAATCAGTGTATTCAGGGAAAGGAACACGACAGCAGTAGTCCACCTCATTACAGTATGATGACCCCATGGTGATCCCCTTCCACAGTATGAATCCCTGACTGCTCACCCATTTCCATACAGTATGGTGCCCCCACACACCGTATAATACCATCAAAGTTCTCCATACAGTATGACGACCCCATGGTGAGCCCCTCCCACAGTATGATTCCTCGACTGCTCACCCATCCCCATACAGTATGAAGCCCCCACGCATCGTATAGTACCATCAAAGTTCCCCATACAGAACGATGCCTCACACAGCTCCTTATACACAGTAAGATGGCTCAACAGGTCTCCTCTTCACAGCATAATGGCCCCAAGCCCCTAAATACACAGTATGATGGCCTTACTGGGGCATGTGCCTCTTAATGAATCAGAAGCTTCTGACTTCTACACACTTCCTCTTCAAGACTGGTGAGAAAGTTCCTGGTTATGATAAATCAGGGCCAATGTTTGCATACATCTTGGCGCATAATGTGAACTGCCGCTCTCCTTGGTAATTATACTGTACAGTGTTGAGTCATATCAGTTTGCACCTGTTCACATTGCCTCATTTTGTTAGGAGGTGCTGCTCAAATTAGGTTTTTTTCACAGCATAGATTTGGAAGTAGCGACTGCCTTCATTGGCTGAGCACTTCTCTTATCAATCTAAAGCTAAATTCACATGGACCGCTGACTTTATTAGACCACTCATGTCCTCAAATTGGAGATGTGACTGGCTCCATATGCAGCTCCGGGAGCAGGAGCTGCCCACTATTTGCATAATCTGGTCTCCAAACCAAAATCATGCTGTGACTTTTCTGTCTACCGACCTAAGGTCCATGTGTAAAAGTAGCTCATGAAAGTAGGACCTAGGCTAACTTTGGATCTCTGTGTTGTCCTTTTTCCAGAATGATAGAGCACGGTCTGAAAATATGTTCGAATGTACCCTTGGGCTGTTTTTAAGTAGTGCTGGATCCTACCTGCTCTTCAAACTTGAAGGCTTTGCCCGGGGAGAGGATTGTCTGTAAGAGTTATGGCCCCATCAAAGACAGGTCACTTTGGTATGGCTTGTGGGCACATACAATTCGGCCAATTTGTGCGCTAACTACGTCAATTTTATAATTATAGCCTGAACGTAATTCCAATTAAATTTCATATAATTTAATGTTTGTATATATCTCAGTGCAGATAGTGTACTTTATTCTCAGTGTATTTAAATAATTTCATAATCTGACAGAAAAAATCCCATTGACATAACAAAACAGGTTCCTTAAAGGTGTTGTCCAGGCTTGAAGCTCAAGTCTGCAGTCATTCTTTGATTGCAGACTTGTGAATCCACACAGCGTATACATCTGGATTCTTCAGTGCCAGTGCCGGAATTGTGTCGACTTGTGACTTCAAGCATGCGATTTGCATATTTACAGCCACATTCCGACTAGACGTGTCCAGCCACGCTCAATTCACTTGTATTGATTGAGGCACTGAACGTCTAGTCAGCATGTGACCGCATGTATGCAAATCCCTTACTTGCAGTCCCACGCCCGTCTTGCTCTTGGTGCCAGCACTGGAGAATCCTGACAGCGTGCAGTGTGCTGGCTGCTAGGATTTACAAATTTGCAGTCACATAGAGTGACTTTAGACTTGAACACCAAGCCTGGACAACACATTTAATTATATAGCTTTATACATTTCCAAACCCTTGAGAACATCACGTAAAATATGTTAATCTCACCATATGATCCGTCAACCTGTCCTTGCTATATAAGAAAAACACAACATATCAGCACTTATACTTTAATTGTGTTATGCGATTCCTTGTTTTAAGGTTCCCTTTTTCCATACACATATGAGTTAAATTGCTACATTTATATTTTCTTTTATTATCAGTTAAATAACAAAAAATAACAATTGCACCATTTTCATTTACACCATGTACTAATCGCCATAACTAATATGTTGACTGTATTGTATGGCTTGTTACAATAACAGTGATTTCAGAAAAGACAATATTATTTCCTAGTTTGTGACATTTACATTTAAAAGATCTATTGCAAAAATGTGATTTTAATTGTTGATAATTATTTTAATTGTTTTTCAGATTTTATCTACCCCTTAATGTAGTGGAGTAGAGATGTGTATCTATACGTACCAGTACATCATGCCCGTGAAGAAGAAAGATACCATTTAGATCTTTAGGCAGAGAAAATTATCTTATATCTTACGAATGCAGCCTGTGGCTCACTGTTACTGTTTCTGTTTCCTATGCTAGAGTTTCTGAGTTTGAATCCCAGGTAATTCCTGCTACTATAAAATTAATGAAAAATATATACGCTTATGCTGAGCATATTCACATGGCAGTAGTGATCTTGCCGAAGGCCACATTTAATATTTTTAGAAACAATCAGAGGAAAAGTATCATAGAAACACGTTTTGCATTTTTCACCCACTCCTGGTTTTGGCTTACAAATACTGATGTACTGATGTAAAATACTGATCAAATACTGAACGTGTGAACGTAGCCTAAAAGGAGAGATGAATATATAGAAGTCCTACTTTCGATCTGTTGAATTTTAAACTGCCTAGGCTTCTCCAGGAGATACCTATATCAGCAGTTTTTTTCATAGCGAATACAGAAGAGCTCAGTTGAGTGTTTCTGTGTATGGGGGACAGGGTCGGCGTTGGCGGCAGGCAGACCAGTCAGCTGCCTAGGGCCCCTGCTCCCCCAGGGGCCCCCAGCTAGCGGCATATCACACAGCCGCTATGGGGCCCATGAGGCAGGGGGGCTCGCCTGCCGCCAGAGCCAACTCCCCCTGCCGCCGCACTGAACTATACCGGCATCTGTTGGTACAGTTCAAAGAAATGATGGAGGAGAGAGCGTCAGCTGATGCTCCATCTCCCATCATTCCCCGCTCTGCCTCTGACACAGCGGGTGCACGATGACATCATCGCGCACTCAATTTGTACCAGGCAGTGCAGGCTGAGTCAGGAGCCGGGAGCAGCACGGGCACGAGGAGAGGTGAGGAGTGTTTTTTTATGTAACAGTGAGTACTGGACTATGGGGCCATTCTCGGGGGGGGGGGGGGGGGTTATATGCTATGTGTAGCTGTGCTATATACCATGTGAGGCTGTGCTATATATACCATGTGGGGCTGTGCTATATACCATGTGGGGGTGTAACATACATAGTAACACAGTTTTGAAGGCTGAAGGAAGACCTTATGTCCATCTAGTTCAGCCTATTTTTAGTGCAGCTGTTCTGCATTGCTGATCCTGGGGAAGGTAAAAAACCCACAGAGGAGAAGCCAATTTTCTCCATAGGGAAAAAAAATTCCTTCCCCTAAGCTGGGTCAACCATCTACCTATAATATTCTGTCATTCGTAACCTTCTATACAGTTACTCACAAGAAAAGCATCCATTCCTTTCATAAATTCATTCAGTGATTTGGCCATCACCACTTCCTCAGGAAGAGAATTCCAGAGCCTCACTGCTCTTACCGTGAAGAACCCTCTTCTATGCTGGTGCAGAAATTGTCTTTCCTCCAAACGAAGAGAATGCCCCCTTGTTCTTGTCACAGTCCCTGGTACAAACAGTTCATTGGAGAGATCTCTGTATTGCCCTCTGATATACTTACACATATATATTAAGTCTCCCTAAGTCTTCTCTTTTCTAGAGTAAATAGACCTAATCTTGATAACCTTTCTGGGTATTGTAGTGGTGCTGTGCTATATACCATGTGGTGCTGTGCTATATACCATGTGTGACTGTGCTATATACCATGTGGTGCTGTGCTATATACCATGTGGTGCTGTGCTATATATCATGTGGTGTTGTGCTATATACCATGTGGGGCTGTGCTATATACCATGTATACCATGTGGGGCTGTGCTATATACCATGTGGTGCTGTGCTATATAAAATTGTGGGGCTGTGCTATATGCCATGTGGGGCTGTGCAATATACCATGTGGTGCTGTGCTATATACCATATGGGCTCTGCTATATACTATGCGGCTGTGTCGTATACTATGTGGCTGTGCTATATACTATGTGGCTGTGTTATATACCATTGGGGGGTACATTATACATTATATTCTGTGGGGGAGGCTGTGTTATATAATATGGGGGCTACATTATATTCTATGGGGAGGTGGGCGGTATTCTATTCGGGGCTACATTATATTCTATGGGGGGTTGTATTATATTATGTTCTATGGGGGTGATTGCATCATACTCTATGCGGGGGCTATATTTTTCTATATGATGAGGCTACATTGTATTCTATGAGGGGGCTGCATTATATTCTATGGGGGCTAGATTATATTGTATGGGAGCTTCATTATACTTTATGAGGGGGCTACATTATATTCTATTGGGGCTGCATTATACTATATGAGGAGGGCTACATTGTATTCTATGGAGGGGCTACATAATACTATATAAGGGGCTGCATAATATTCTATGGGGGGCTGCATTATTCTCTATGAGGGGGCTGCCATATATTCTATGGAGGGGCTGCATTATACTGTATGAGGGGGGCTGCATTATATTATATTGGGGGTTACATTATATTTTGTGGGGTGGCTGCATTATACTATAAAAGGGGGCTGCATTATATTCTATGGGGGTTACATTATATTGTATGGCATGGCTGCATTATACTCTGTGGGGTGGCTGCATTATGCTCTATGGGGTGGCTGCATTATTCTGTATTGAGGACTATGGGGAATATATTATACTATATGAAGAACTATGGGGTCGATTATACTATGGTAAGTGAATTGTACTACTGTACATGGATGACTGCAGGTGTATTATACTATATAGAGCACTATGAGGAGTGTATTATACTATATGGAGGACTGAGGAGTGTATTATACTATATGGAGGACTATGGGGCACATTATATTATATGGAGGACTATTGGGTGTAAACTGTTGCTGTGCAGCTGATAACATGATACTGTATGGTGATCTGTTAGTGATCCATTTGTGATTGTTCTGTCCCCATCATTCTTTCTCAGACAGTGGAAAGAGGCCGGGAAACAAGTGTTGAACAACTTCAATATTGTCGATCACACTCATTTAGCGGCCTGAACTCAGTGCATGTACATACAATCGAAAAGCTTCTGTGTGATGTGCAGTATGTTAGCATTTGGGGCCCCATTTTAAACTTTGCCTAGGGCCCCACTTTGCCTAAAATCAGCCCTGATGGGGGAGTCAAGAGACAGCTGTTGGTTGAACAATTGAACAGTTAACTAATGTGTAGGAGGATCTTTACACAAGCATGGGCTGCATAAACTAACATAAATATTGGTACACCCCAGCCTTGCTGGGCCTTAACATTGGCCAGTGGGCAGAACTGCCATGTATGTAGTTTGGGTTTCCTTCTTACATTCTGTGCTTTGTTCATATTTTGCTAAGTGAGGTAAATCTAAAGATGCTGATATTAGATATGAGTGGAACACTTACAATACCTGTTTGATTCGGCAGAGTCAGAAAACACCTCACACTAGGAAATGTAGAAGTTAAAGTCTGGCTGAGACTGGAACAAGGCCTGAGGCCTATCACATGCTACATCAATCTTGTTTCTTTCGTTTTCCTGAAGTGATTGGAGGCACTACAGATCATTAGTCACTAACGACTTGTCACCTTGAAAATTCCATTCCATAAAAGTATTCAGTGTGAAAACCATAAATATCAGCATTCCCAGTTCATTTGTCATTCCTTAAAGGAATTTTTCATATTTTGCAATGTTTAAGCTGTGGTTAGAAAATAAGTCATTTGTTGTCTTCAAAGTCACCATTAGATAAGGTTTTCTAATGATGTCTAGTATTTTGCAAAATGATTTGGGCAAGCCTACATCCACACAGGATCTGTGGTTAATTCTCCCATGATTTTCAGAACAACCTCCCTGACAAATTCCTTCAAAAACTGAGTGCAAGTGACAAGAAGAATTGACGGCAAAGTGGGGTCACACCAAAAATTTGATTTCGATTTCTTCTTTGTTCTTTCATATTGCTAAATGACAAAAATAAACTATTAACACTTTTTTGTTTTTAAAACCATTTTTAATTTGCAGCATTTTTTTTCACATCTGCCCTAAACTTTTGCACAGGACAGCACTTTTGGAGCTCGTTATATACACACCAGAGGATCCTCTGCTGCTTTGGTGGGCTAGATCAACCTTTAGGCTTGTCATACAAATTAAACAGTGGCTGACTCCCTCCTCACACATGTAAGGAGGTGGCGGGGACCCTCATGTACCTTCTCACTCCTATGCACCGAGCATATGTGTCACATGCGGCACCCTGATGATTCACTAGTGTTTTATACTGTTATGTCATTTAGTAATGTCATTGTCATATGTTGTGTCCTAAATGTGCATGTACTTGTATATATTTAGTTTAGCTTGAATGAGTTAAACTGTTGAAAGGAGTTGAAAGAGGGATGGTGCAAAGCCTCTGAACTTAGAGAAAGGACTTCCTGCTCTTAGAGCAGAGCCCGGCCAGGCTTGCCCAGGGCAGAACATGCACCATAGTGAGGACAGAGGATTACCCGGTCGTGGGGATAAAGGCTGCCCTCGGTTGACGGGCAGTGTGGACAGACATTGGCTCTGCGGGATTGACCCCAGGAGAAATACGGGGTTCGGAACCAGGACAGGAGCTGGTGTCGTGCAGCCTACTAAAGTCGCAGGGAAAGCGCAGGAAACATTGTCTTGTTTGCGCCATGTTCAGTAAAGTTTTGCCGTTGGAACAGAACTTTGGCTTATGGTGACCTCGTCCCTTGCAACAGAGGTGAGCGTGTGCTGAAGGTAAGTGACTGTACCGCAGGACTGGAACTTCACCTGTCTTTGTAAGGGGGTGAAGAGGAAGAAGAGTCAAAAGGGGGTTACCTCTCCTGCTCCATGTCCGGAACCACATAGCCGGGCAGCAGGTTTGCCGGGGGGAAGACTTACTGACTTGGACCTACTGCACCATGTGACTGTAAGGGGCAGTGGGGGAAGGGAAGGGGCCGTGAACCAGAAGCTGTGCAGGCTGAGGGCATGAAAGCAGAGCGCGCCAAAGGCAGAGTAGCGCGCATCACGTAAGAGGCAGGCTGCAGCACCGTGCTCCAGGAGAGAGAGAACTTCCCGGCCAAGGACTGGGGCTGAAGGACGTGATATTGAAAGTGCTGTCTGTGAGTACGTGGACTCGATAGCCCCTGTGACCAAAGGAGGCTTCCTCCCTGACAGTGCAGAGACAGTGACCCGTGAGCACGGCCCCGGTGCCCGCGGTGACAGGCCAGAGCCCCTGAGTGTGGCCGAGAGACTTTTCAGTGTGCGCAGCATCGTTCCTGGGAGTCTGTTAGCTTTACAGACAGAGACTTAGAGCAGGGGAGACTCAGGTCCATAGCGTCTCCCTGCTTCCTGCTTTAACCCCGGAGTTCCTGGTTTCCAAGAGAGGAGAGACTTCAAGTGCTGCTGTTGACGGTGCCAGCGTTGGAGAAAAGGACCCTTCAAGCAAGACTTCACTGGACTGATAAGTTACAAGAATTCCTTTTAACCATTTCTACTCTAACTATTACTTAGCCTTACTTAGCCTTTTATGTACCGTTTTACTGTCTACCCTATCACTTTTAACCCCCACTGCTTCTCACTGCGTGGAGAGACTATCCCCTGTAAATAAACCTTTTAACTCTTGGTCTGTCTCTGATCCATGGTGACATCATCAGTATCTGCATATTATTACATCTTTTCATGTGCAAGGAGCCGGGGTGCTCACTGACTATGACTTAGTAAACTCGCCCACAACTACCACCCTGTGCCACCTTGTTACACACACATGCATGGTCGGCTCAGCTGAGCTTGCATGTGTTCTGCACAGGGAGAGGAAAGTAAGACTAGTATCGGCTTTATTCCCCTGGCATAATGAAATCCAGCAGCTGAATTTGTTTCTCTCTTGAGATCTGATGTCAGGGTAGACCAAAATACAATAGATGGTCAGCCAATCTTCCCAAAATTAGAGTTGTAGGCCAATATTCATCTCATAAGAATGACAACATTTATGGTCCATTTATATAAGCCAATAACAGAAGAACGAGCGTTCTGCAAAAGTACAAAATGCTGGTTTGTCCCATGCCATGATTTTTATTTTTGGCTTTAAAACTTACTTCTGGGCAGCAAATCGTCCTGCCTAAACAGGTAATGTGCTGCTAATAACATGATGTTCTATGAGCACAGAACAATTCTATTAAAAACCATTCTGTGCGCCTGTCTACTTTATTATTATTCAGTGGCCTTTGGCTCAATTTCAAGCTATGGCGACTTGATGGGTGAACGATCTGTAGGAAGATCAATCTTGTGCAAGCCTAGATAGGCCCACCAGGGTCTTCTTTGCTGTTATCTTGATAGTATCAAACCATCGGTTTGCTGGTCTTCCTCTTCGTCTTGTTTCTTGTATTCTTCTGACTATGATGTCCTTCTCCCAGTAAGTTACCGTTAATCCACTTGTCTGTAGCCATTTGTTGGTCATTTAATGGCCTGGATTAGCTTGTCTAAAGGGGCCTTAAGACCTTGTATTTCACTGATAATACTGATATTAGTGTGGGAAAGAAAGTGTTATCATGGGGACCCGATAGTAGAGTAGTTCTTCTAACTATAAAGACTCTGTAAAGACTCATTTATAGAGTTGAGCGACTTTGGTCTGATCGGGTTTCATGAAACAAAATTTGTTTCAGATGAAACTGGTCCGACTAGGGCAAAAAAAGTCGGAGTTTCGTCTGAAACCCGACCCCAATGCAAGTCAATGGGAAATAAAAGTCGGCATTGAGTGGATGAATGGGGTCGGGTTTCAGACGAAACTCCGACTTTTTTTGCCCTAGTTGAACCAGTTTCATCTGAAACAAATTTTGTTTCATGAAACCCGATCCAACCAAAGTCGCTCAACTCTACTCATTTACACTTGTCGATAACTGCTGTAAAACAACCGCCAATCGGCTGTGTACAAGCCAATGCGCTATATATGATCATGTGCATATAGAATATCACATTATTGGCAGTGCATTACCTGTGTATACAGGACGATGTGCTGCAGGGAACAATGATTTTAATGATGTCATCAATGGTCCAATCACCTGATGAACTAGCTCATTCGGCTGGTGATTTCCGGCATGTTTACATGTGCTCATAGTTGACGGACAATCTTTCCTGGTTATTGGTTTGTCTAAATGGGCTTTAGCTTCTGTCTCTAAAGTCCCCCTCTAGATTTGGACTTCATTTTGTGTATTTTTTGTGTATGCCATCAGAAGAACAAAATGTGTTTCTCTCAGAACTTCTACCCCGCTCGTAACCTTATACTTGCATAAAATACAGTGTAAACCTTCCCCAACAATCCAGGCAACACAAAGTGTTTTTCCTATAATTGATGTCATCCAATTACCATTGTTTTTAGTCACTCAGCTTTTTGGTCCGGTCATTAGTGGGAAATTGGGATAATTAAGGTCCTATTGTATTTAAGCTGAGAAGTTTAGATTTACATTTCTGTCTTGTTTCTCCCCATCCCCCTGTTGCTTTTGTTCTGTTTTTCAACATTCAAATTGAGTCAAGCCACTTGTAAATGAGGGGTGGTCTTCTCCAGGCCGAATAATGACCTCTATGGGTTCACTGTTGCCAAATGATGGTAATTTTCAGTGACAGGGTAAGGTTTTGAACATTTGTCTATTGACAGTTTTACTCTTGACAAGGTCACCATTGTGGTATTGACAACCTCAGTCCTTGTGTCCTGTGAGGTCGCAGGTTGCTTTTCTCAGTATCTGTGTTTGCTTTTCAATTCTGCACAGTCAATGGGGGTTTCCCACCATAAATGCCATCAATGTCCATTGGTGAAGGTCCGACTGCTGAGAACACTGCCGATAACTATAAAGAAGTGGCTCAGTAATGAAAATAAGACTACTTGCATTTTTTTTTCTGACCCAGACATACAGTGGAAATAAAAGTCTACACACCCTTGTTAAAAAGTCATGTTTTTCTCATGTAAAGAAAAATCACACAGAGAAAATAATTTCCGAACTTTATTCGCCTTTAATATTGCCTACAGTCTGTACCATTCAATTGACAAATGCAGAAATCTTTTGTTGCTGTACCCTTTGAATTTATGACAGCATTCAGTCTTTTTGGGTAGCAGTCTATCAGTATTGCACATTTAGAATAAGCAATCTATGGGAATTCTTCCTTGCAGTAGCACTCCAAATCTGTCAGAATTCTCTTGTCTCCTATGTTCAGCGCCCTCTTCAGGTCACACACATATTCTCATTTGGTTTCACGTCTGAGCATTGGCTGAGCCATTACAAAGCTTTGATGTTCTTCTTGTGAAGTTCTTCTTTTGTTGGTTTGGAGGTTATAGTCGTAGTCATGCTAAAAGGTGTAATTTCTCTTTCTCTTCTGATTTTTAACAGGCACTTGAAGGTTTTGTTGTAAAATTAAATGATATTTCAAACTGCTCATAATTCCCTCCCACTTGACTAAAACCCCAGTTCCAAAAACACCCCCAAAACATAATGCTAACTTTACCATGCTTCACTGTAGGTATGGTGTTTTTTTGGTGATGCACAGTATAGGCTTAGTGCCAAATATACATTTTGTAAATGTGGCCAAAAAGTTCAACCTTAGTCTCATTATAGTGTATAGAAGGCAATGCAGAGCTCATTATACTATATGGAAGACTATGTGGTGCCATTATAATGTATGGAAGGCAATGCAGGGCCCATTATACTGGATGTAGGACTATGTGGGGACATTATACTGTATGGAAGGCAATGCAGGGCCCATTATACTGGATGGAAGACTATGTGGGGACATTATACTGTATGGAAGGCAATGCGCGGCCCATTATACTGGATGGAGGACTATGTGGGGACATTATACTGTATGGAAGGCAATGCGTGGCCCATTATACTGGATGGAAGACTATGTGGGGACATTATACTGTATGGAAGGCAATGCGCGGCCCATTATACTGGATGGAAGACTATGTGGGGACATTATACTGTATGGAAGGCAATGCAGGGCCCATTATACTGGATGGAAGACTATGTGGGGACATTATACTGTTTGGAAGGCAATGCGCGGCCTATTATACTGTATGGAGGACTATGTGATGCCCATTATATTGTTTGGAGGCCTATGTAGGGTCCATTATACTGTGTGGGGGTCACAGTTGGGGAGTCATATTGTGATGGGGTTACCATTCTTTGCCAGGAGGGTTGAGGGGTGGGGTACAGTAGAATCGTCATGGACTGTCAGACCGGAGTAGCAGATAGCAGAGCTACGCAGGTCTGTCTGCGCCGCTCTGCCTCCACCTCCCGCCCTGCCTGCAGTGCACGCTGGTATCTAGGGTAAACATCGGGTTTCTAAGGGCCCCGCAGCCCTTAGAAACCTGATGTTTACATTGGTAACCAGCGTGCTCGCTGGTCCTGATCGCTGGAGGGGCTGTATGTGACAGCTCACCAGCGATCAGCTAACAATGTCCCAGCAATCCCATCCACGTCGGATGGTTGGTGGGATCGCTGGGACATCGTTATGTGCAATGGTACCCTAAGTTTGGTGAATGCCAGGAGAACGTTATTTGCCTGACTTTTTCTTCATGTTCTGTCACTAGCTTATTACTCCCAATCAACTTTCTGCTATTCACGTTGCTATTCTTTTGACCCTTTTCCATCCCCATATTTACCTTCCCTTGTTATTTCATGCTATTTAGGCCACACTTTTTTGTATGTTAGCGTTAGGCTGTCATTAGAGAGAAGTCGTAGAGGGAGGGAAACAAGCGCACTGTGACAAAACCTGTAGAGCAGCTGCCAGCTTTGTCTGGCATGAGTGGAAAAAGCACTCATGTGAAAAGTTATTTCATCTGCTCTTGTCCCATGGAGAAAAACAAACAAACAATTTAAGAATCCCTGCTGAAAAATGCTAGGACCACTACATGGAGAATGCAATCACGGCGTTAGGAACCCTACATCCCCAAATGCATTTCAATTATATGTTCAAATCTCCCAGTGAGCTAAGGGTCCATTTACACACACCGACTGGTGGCACGATATGACTGCCGTTTGGTAAGCTTTTTCCTATCAGTGCTCTTTTGAATGCCTGTTTACACAGGCAGACCAAACTAAATGGTGGGCACTGAGCATTTTATGCTACATCTATATTAGGCGCATAGGCTGCCATTTTTCTCGGCAGTGCGAGTCCTGTTTACACAGGATGAAGCACTGCCGAGAATGATCTTTTATAGTTTTGTAGCATGGTGCGGGGTGGCAGCTGTGTTTGAGGTACTCATCTCTTACCTGAAGGTGGGGTCCGGGCTGGGTGTGTGGGATTGTGGTGTGATGGCGCTACACCCGTGCAGGCCGCATGTAATTGATGTTGATGTTGCTGGTTAGCCAGGACCAGATGTTTGACAGTTCAAAGAGGGAGACTCCCAGTTCAAAATAAACTATTTACTGAATATTAACTTGGGCAGGTTTATATATATTAGATAGCAGTTGCATATGTCCTCAAATGTATCCCCTCTCCAGTCCATACTTAATGCAGCAGCCAGGGTCATCCATCTGGCTAATCGATACTCTGACACGTCCGCTCTTCGTCAATCGTTACACTGGCTGCCCGTTCATTATAGGATCCAATTCAAAGTACTTGTTCTCACCCACAAAGCTCTCCACAGTGCAGCGCCCCCCTACATCTCCTCCCTCATTTCTATCTGCCTAACCGACCGCTGCGCTCTGCAAACGACTTTTGACTAACCTCTGCACTAATCCGTACCTCCCACTCCCGACTCCAAGACTTCTCCCGCGCTGCGCCAATCCTCTGCAATCCTCTACCCCAAGAAATTAGGACTATCCACAATTTGCATAGTTTTAGGCGCTCCCTCAAAACACATTTGTTCAGAGCGGCCTATCACGTTCACTAATTACAGTCATTCTATGTGTAAGTTTGCGTGTGCAGCTCATTCACTATCTCCATCCATCCCTCACTCCCTCAAGATGGCTGGACCATCATTGTAAATGCATCATTGTAAATACACACCTGTACTCTGTATCTCCCCCACCTCATTGTAGATTGTAAGCTCTCACGAGCAGGGTCGGCTTACTTTGCTTTAATGTATTGTTAATGTTGTTACTTATGACTTGTGTTTTGAAACTGTTAAACTGTAAAGCGCTGCAGAATATGTTGGCGCTATATAAATAAAGATTATTATTATTATTATTATTAAATGTTTTCTTGATAATGGGTATTATTTTCCTCACACAAATTTAATTCCTTCGTTCTTCTCTCACTTTAATTGTCCTCTGTCTTCACGATTTCTCACTACTTCACCACAACCCAGTTCGACACTAAAGTTCAGTTAGCAAGAGTCCTTTACTCAACCCACAGTTCTGCGTCTTCTTTTTCCCTTAGGGGAGCTATGGTGTCTGTATGGCCGGCCATTATCTTTTCTTCTACTCATTCTCTAGAACTTCCGCCCCAGGCACTCTCTTCGTTTCATGTACTGTGTTCTGTCTAGGCCCATTACCTTTAGGGTGTATAAACTCTGAGCCTTACTGCTAAATGTTCTCTCCTAGGACCCATTTCTGATAAATTTCTCAGTCACTCTTCCTCGTTTCTGCTCCGGATCATGCTATCTCTTTCTTCTGGTCTCCTCTCACTTCTAGGGACACCCAAGGAATGCGGCACTGCTCACACTAGACCTTAAGTCTCTTCCCTGTGCACTCCAAGCCCACTCTTGGCTAGTTCCAAGCATTAACTCGTGCTATCCCTACTGTCAAGCAATTCACATTATCAACATCACTAACACACATCATAGTTCACATTACACAACATAACATTATAGGGAAAAAGGCATGAGGATCTATATCCAGAACAACCATCCAAATCAAACGTGAAATGTTTTGAAAAAACATGTAAAAACAGGAATATAAAATGAGAGCCTGACGCATTTCTGGCACAGCAAAAGCACACTTAGTCATAGGATGTCATATAAATCGTGATTTGTCCTGAGGTAGAAGCAGGTGTGCTTCGATACGCTTTGAATATAAACCGCATTTGAATTTCTACGTTCTCTCTCTGCATTTGATACCATTGGCAGCAATTTGCGCACGTCTTTTCCTTTTTACATTTTTTTTTCTTTTTCTCATTTTGTTTCCACTTACTATCACCTTGTAATTTTGGTCAGTCAGACTCTGTTTCAGCTTTTGTCTTTGTAATGAAGTTAGTACAAACTTTATGGTGACTGGTTCCTATATATATATATATATATATATACACTCACTGGCCACTTTATTAGGTACACCATGCTAGTAACGGGTTGGACCCCCTTTTGCCTTCAGAACTGCCTCAATTCTTCGTGGCAGAGATTCAACAAGGTGCTGGAAGCATTCCTCAGAGATTTTGGACCATATTGACATGATGGCATCACACAGTTGGCGCAGATTTGTCGGCTGCACATCCCTGATGCGAATCTCCCGTTCCACCACATCCCAAAGATGCTCTATTGGATTGAGATCTGGTGACTGAGGAGGCCATTTGAGTACAGTGAACTCATTGTCATGTTCAAGAAACCAATCTGAGATGATTCGAGCTTTATGACATGGCGCATTATCCTGCTGAAAGTAGCCATCAGATGTTGGGTACATTGTGGTCATAAAGGGATGGACATGGTCAGCAACAATACTCAGGTAGGCTGTGGCGTTGCAACGATGCTCAATTGGTACCAAGGGGCCCAAAGAGTGCCAAGAAAAAATTCCCCACACCATGACACCACCACCACCAGCCTGAACCGTTGATACAAGGCTGGATGGAGCCATGCTTTCATGTTGTTTACGCCAAATTCTGACCCTACCATCCGAATGTCGCAGCAGAAATCGAGACTCATCAGACCAGGCAACGTTTTTCCAATCTTCTACTGTCCAATTTCGATGAGCTTGTGCAAATTGTAGCCTCAGTTTCCTGTTCTTAGCTGAGAGGAGTGGTACCCAGTGTGGTCTTCTGCTGCTGTAGCCCATCTGCCTCAAAGTTCGACGCACTGTGCGTTCAGAGATGCTCTTCTGCCTACCTTGGTTGTAACGGGTGGCAATTTGAGTCACTGTTGCCTTTCTATCAGCTCGAACCAGGATGCCCATTCTCCTCTGACCTCTGGCATCAACAAGGCATTTCCGGCCACAGAACTGCCGCTCACTGGATTTTTTTTCTTTTTCGGACCATTCTCTGTAAACCCTAGAGATGGTTGTGTGTGAAAATCCCAGTAGATCAGCAGTTTCTGAAATTCTCAGACCAGCCCTTCTGGCACCAACAATCATGCCACGTTCAAAGGCACTCAAATCACCTTTCTTCCCCATACTGATGCTCGGTTTGAACTGCAGGAGATTGTCTTGACCATGTCTACATGCCTAAATGCACTGAGTTGCCGCCATGTGATTGGCTGATTAGAAATTAAGTCTTAACACACAGTTGGACAGGTGTACCTAATAAAGTGGCCAGTGAGTGTATATATACTGTGTGTATATGTATATATATATATATATATATATATATAGTGTCTATGTGATTCAATATGACATCCTATGACTAAGGGCTCTTCTGCTGCGCCAGAAACACATCAGGATTTTGTTTTTTATTCCTGTTTTTAAATGTTTTTTTCAATGAATTTCACGTTTTATTTGGATGGTCGTGCCGGATACAGATCCTCATTCTTTTTTTCCCTCTGAACTGGCTGCGTTCACCAGTGGGATTGGCACCCATTGTGGAAACTCCTACCTCCCAAGTCCAGACTTCAGCAAGGTGAGCTCCCAACTACAACCCCCATCTATCTTCCCCAACATAACATTATACTTGCTCTTCAAGGGGGAAACGCAAGCAATATGTCCATCTCCTTACAGTGTCACAGTTTGTAAGGTTGAAGGTAGACATAAGTCCATCGAGTTCAACCTATAACCCAACATGTTCATCCAGAACGAATATCACAATATTATGTAAGTAAGCATAGCAGACAAAAAGATGGGGGAGAAGGTAATATCCCAGTGTAAATAAAGTACGTCACATATAAAGTGCAAACATTTTAAGCAGAGATACTCATGGATCGCCCGCCAGTGCAGTGGGGATACTTGGTACCGAGCCGCTTCTTAAAGGGGAAGTGTCACAGCAGCCGTGACCTGGTCCGTGGCCCTGGGTGTCCAATAAAAGGGATAGCGAAAAAGGGATAATAAAGTGTTTGTGACGCCACCTGTGGTCAGGGGACCGATGCTGCTATGCAGATCCTCTGGGATGGTGACAGGGCAGCAGAGATGGTTGAGCTCCCCACAGGTAGAGCTGTATCCCAGGGCAGTTTGGATGTAGATGTTAAAGGTGTGGATGGTGAGTGTGGTGCACGGCAGGTGATGCAGGAATGATTCGGAAGACACAGCAGGGTGCAGTTTCCTTTACCATTTACTGAGCAATGCAGGTACAGTCCGGGGCTCAGGTTACAGATAGTTCTGGAGCCGGTCAGCCTGGAAGCAATTTGGGAATTTCCCTAGTCAGGTGGGTTGTGAGGCCTCCTTTGTAGTGCTATTCTCTGAAGTACTTGCTGCTGTAAACTCTATTCAAGTCCCTCTTTATGTCTGATGCTTAGGTAGAACTCCACTCGCATGACAGGCAGCTGGAGCCTGCTTCAGGGGTTGCTCCTGTCTGGCGTCTCCAGCTCACACGTGATGCTGTATCGTTGAATATCAGTAGGGGACAGGGGGTCTGCGGTCCTCTGCCCTCCGGATTCTGCTGCCGGGGCTTTGGTACCCACATAGCCTCGGGCTCCGGTGCCCAGTCACTGGCACTCAAGCCTGGGGTCAGCTCAGATGGAGTTCCTATCCCCAGCTCCTCTCCACACATCCTCTCTCAACCTTGTTCAGACTCTGACTCTCTCTACTAACTTCCTCCTCCTGACCAGAGAGAGCAGCTCCCCTGAAGTCGGGTTTAGAGCTCCCACTGCAGGCCTGGAGCAGGAACTGTGTTGTATGCTGGAACTACCTGGTAATGGGATTCCTTCTTTGCTTCCAGGCATGACATCACTCTCTCCCTGGAGGGAGGCAAGGCCATTGTGGCAACCAAACTCCTCTGGTGACACGCTCACCCACCAAGCACACCACGCGTGTTTCACAGTTGCTTTGTTTGACAAAGCAATTCTATTAATTCTATTTTTCCTGGCACATTTTTTTCTTTTTTGGTTTTGTTAAAGTTGTTAGTGCCCCATTGGACACAATATTCCCACCTGGATTTACAAAAGTATATACAGTATAATACATCCCATAGTCCAAAATGTTTAATGCACCCCATAGTCCATATAGTATAATGCTTTCCTTAATCCATACATTATAATGCACACTATTGTCGATGAAGTGTAATGCACACCATAGTCCATAGAGTATAATGCACACCATAGATATCCTTACAGAATAATGCACCCAGTAGTAGTTATAGTATAATGCACCTCTTAGTTCTTATAGTATAGTGCAACCCATAGTCCATATAGTATAATGCACCCCATAATCCATACAGTATAATGCACCCCATAGCTCAGATAGTATAATGCACCCCATAGCCCATATAGTATAATGCACCTCATAGACCATGTAGTGTAATGCACCCTATAGTTTATACAGTATAATGCACCCCATAGCCCATATAGTATAATGCACCCCATAGACCATATAGTGTAATGCACCCCATAGTCCATACAGTATAACGCACCCCATAGCCCATATAGTATAATGCAACCCATAGACCATATAGTGTAATGCACCCCATAGTCCATACAGTATAATGCACCCCATAGTAATCCATTCAGTATATTGCACCACATAGTCCTCAATTCAGTTTTATGATTATCACAATGTTCTAAAAAAAATAATAAAATACAATACTCACCTCTCCTTCTCGTTCCTCCACTGCTCCGGTCTCTGCAGCTCATACTGATACAGTTGAACTTGTGGGGGGAGGGGGCGGCACTGGCACTGGGACCCCCGGCTCACAAACCCCATAGCGGCTGCATGGAGATCGTGTCTCCCTGCTCTGCTGCAGAGTTTAACCCCCTAACCCCCGGAGGTACTTTCGTTTTGGCCTTTTCGTTTTTCACTCCCCTTCTTCCCACAGCCATAACTTTTTTATTTTTCCATCAATATAGCCGTGTGAGGGCTTGTTTTTTTGTGGGACGAGTTGGGAACAACACCATTGGTTTTACCATGTCGTGTACTAGAAAACAGGAAAAAAAATTCCAAGTGCGGTAAAATTGCAAAAAAAGTGCAATCCCACATTTGTTTTTTGTGTGGCTTTCTACTAGGTTCACTAAATTCTAAAACTGACCTGCCATTATGAGATTCTCCCGGTCATTACGAGTTCAAGGACACCAAACAAGTCTAGGTTATTTTTTATCTAAGTGGTGAAAAAAATTTCCAAACTTTGTTTAAAAAAAAAAAAATTGCTCCATTTTCCGAGACCTGTAGCATCTCCATTTTTCGTGATCTCGGTTTGGTTGAGGGATTATTTTTTGCGTGTCGAGCTGGCGTTTTTAATGATACCATTTTGGTGCAGTTACCATGATCGCCCATTATTGCATTTTAATGCAATGTCGCAGGGACCAAAAAAAACGAATTCTAGCGTTTTGACTTTTTTCTCACTGCGCCATTTAGAAGATCAGGTTAATTCTTTTTTTTATTGATTGGGCAATTCTGAACTCGGCGATACCAAATATGTGTATTTTTTTATTGTTTTATTTTGAATGGGCCGAAAGAAGTGTGATTTGAACTTTTATATTTTATTTATTTTTATATATTTTAAAAACATTTTTTTTACTTTTGGCATGCTTCAATAGTCTCCATGGGAGACTAAAAGTAGCCATAACCCGATCGGCTCTGCTACATGGAGGCGATGATCAGTTTGCCTCTCTGTAGTAGAATTACTCACTTGCTATGAGCGCCGACCACTGGGTGGAGCTCAGAGCAAACAGGCAGTGACAACCATAGTGGTCTCCAAGAGGTCACCACTGACCCGTGATCACGTGACGTGGGTCACCAGTGGGCGGATTTCTGGTGCGATTGCCAGAAGCTGTTCAAAACATCTGACGTCCCGTGAAAGATGTGGGCTCACCGCCGGAGCCCACATCAAAGGGAGGGAGTCCAACATCAGCGTAAATGTATGCCCGATGTCGGAAAGGGGTTAACTGTGTTGGCATGCTGTGCATAAAAAGAAGAGGACCCAATACTGACCCCTGTGGCACCCCACTGTTAACTGTGACACAATCCAAGTGTATTCCATTAATACTGCTTACTATCATTGAGACAGTTGTAAGCCCAGTTACACATCTTTTCCCCTAGTCCCATCTCATTTTATGTGTAAAGCCTTTATGTTGCACCGTATCAATAGACAGCATCCGTAACACTACCCTGATTCATTCTGGAACTTACTTCCTCATAGACGCTGAACAGATTAGTTTGACAGAACCGATTCCTCATAATCCCACGTTGATGTTGGGTTATGAGGTAATTCTTATTTAGATAATAACTTATTGAAGACCGCCGGGAGATCAATCTGTGCATGTGCCGCAACCAGCACCAATTTAGTGAAGACTGCCGGGAGGTCAATCTGTGCATGTGCCGCCACCAGCACTGGTTTTCTGAAGTCTGTCGGGAGGTCAATCTGTGCATGTGCTGCCACCAGCACCAATTTATTAAAGACCACTGAGAGATCAATCAGTGGATGTGCCGCCACCAGCATTGATTTATTGAAGACTGCCGGGAGGTCAATCTGTGCATCTGCCACAACCAACACCAACTTATTGAAGTTTCAGAAAGACTTGGCACTCAGATAGCAACTTGATATGAGAACAAAGTTTCTTTTATTGTGCATCCATTGTTAATGTTAAACATTTTCAGTCCTGTTAGGGACCTTCGTCAGAACTGGATGCTGAGGAAAAGAGGAACCCGTATCGGCTAGCGCATGGTGTGTGATCTGCGTCGCTGTGGGTGGCGCTTATTGAAGACCGCCAGGAGATCAATCTGTGCAAGCGCTGCCTTTGGCGGAGACGCTGCCAGCCAAAGACCCTACCCACACTTTCGACCCTGCGCACCTAAAGATTAATACACCTAAACTTAAAATGGTGATTAAAGAACAACCACCATAAGGATTTTGTCTCTAAAGGTATATATTTAATCTGTATAACAGCACCATTATAGCCATGCCTTTAACTTTAACTTGCAAAATCGTGCAGATCGATTTTCTTTCAGTAACTCTTCCCAAGGCTTAATAGGAAATTGTTTGCAGTGTTTGGAACCTTCTGAAATGTACTTTACCTGCTGGTTTATGTGCTATAGGCAGACTGATTAGTATTGTGTTTCAGGATTCTTTAGGCCTAGGGCAGTAAATTCCAAAGGAAGCAGTAATGAAATGGTGTACGCTGAAGTGTGCGCACTTTTTGTTATGTTATACTGATCTAACCATATAAGTCTAAGTTGTCTAATTTTTACATTCGTGAAACATATTTGCTCTTCATTCAGTCGGCAATGCAAGAAAGAGATGTGGCTTAACAAAAATGGCTTGGCTTAAGATGTGGGTTTAAATTGGTCAAAACTAAGACTTTATTAATAAATCTTCCCAATTTAAATTTTTGTATGAGTAGTATGTCATTTAGATCACTAATATCCAACCCATGGCTCAAGACTTGGACTGGCCCACTGGAGAACAGAAGAATCTTCCGGTGGGCCCCTGTGCAGGAGTGGGCCACCATCCTCTTATATGATCAGTGCTTGGCACAATATACTTTAATCACTGTATACAGACAAAGGCGGCATCTTATTTATTTAACGATCTACCCAGTTCATAGTTCTATAAATTTTTGATTGAGGATAATGTCACATGTGCATGTAGCTGAAAAGTGAGGCCCTGAATTTGATTACTGATGGGCCCTTGGCTGTCTAGTCCGACACTGCATGGTTTTTAAGTTTTTTTGCTAAATTACAACCCCAAACAGATCTTCTGGGAAATGTACAGTAGTTTTGAAATTGCTGAAGAACCTTTATTCAGATCAATGCATCTACACTATAAGCAGAATACACTCCAACACAACCATTTATAACTCCAAAATTGGCCCTGTCACTAGAGCACTCCTTCTTTCCTGCAGGCACTAACGCCATGTGGGATGAAATGCATTGTGGGTACATTTGGCCCCACTTTACAAACCTGCTTAGGGGCACACAATGTCAGAAGTTGTCTGATTGTTACACGGCCTCTAGAATTTCACATGAAGTGCTCACAAATCTGAGCCAGGGTCACCTGTAGGGAAGAGAAATGGTGAGCAGAGCCGTCAAAAGTTGAGCTTCTAAGGCAGAGCCTGGGGACGCAAAACAGAGAGGTCAACATGAGAGAGCGAAAAAAGGAATTAGAAAGAAAAGAAAAAGTCCTGACCACGTAAGAGGAAGGGTGAGGGCTACATTATGGACGCACCGAAACAACAGTTAATAATAATGTATAAAAAATTAGTTTTATATACACTAAAGGTTGCAGATTTCTTAATGTGTTTGCACCTAAATATTAGATAGGGGTGTGACTTACAAAATTTGGGGAACAGCTTATGCCTCATTCAGACGTCAGTGATTTTTCTCGTATGCAAAAAACTGTGTGATTTTTCATCTTTCTTTGGTCCGTGATTGTGTTTTTACCATTGGTAATTTTCGCATATGAAAAACAATATAAAGTATATACTCGAGTATAAGCCAGTTTTTCAGCACACTTTTTATGCTTAAAACGCCCTTCTCGGCTTATACTCGAGTGAGGGTCCCAGAAGATGACGGAGGAGCCGCAGAGCAGCAAGTCACAGGAGGCAGGAGCCGGCTGCTTTGGCTTAAGCCTGTGTCCGATGCTAAAGAGAAATGAGTAGAGTTGAGCGAAACAGGTCAGCCAGAATCATAAGTCGCTGACTTATGGCAAAGTCAGGTTTCGCCGGCCAAAACCCGACCACATCGTGAAGTCGGCCATGCGGTCGTCGACCCGAGCGCCAAAGTCGGTTTTCCCAGAATGCCTGCACGTGACTTTTTTTCAGCCAATGAGCAAGGACGTACACTGTGGGCAACGAGATGACATGTGCAGCGTCCGGGGAGAGAGAGAGTTTGCGCACTTTAAATAAGCGGTCTGGCATGTAGGTGTGTTTACTGTCCTCCACTCCCTGCCGACTTTTCATCCCCATTGACTTGCATTGGGTTTCGTGTTTCAGTCGGACCTTTGACTTTTCCTGATAGTGGGCCGATTTCGTTAGACTTGACTTTTGAGAAAGTCGGATTTCATGAAACCCGACTCGACCCTAAAAAAGGCAAAGTCGCTCATCTCTAGAAATGAGTATTCACTGCCCTGGCAGTGAATATTCATTTATTTGTAATAGTCGCAGCCACCGGCTTCCTGCAGCGGATGGGCAATCATGTATGACCATTCCCTTAGGTAGCAGGCACGTGATCACCTGGCAGCTGCAGGAAGGAGTTCAAATGTTTCTATTATGCTCTTCCTCTGACCGTTTCACTCCTGGTTTTGGCTTACAAATACTGGGATAAAAAACTCACCACATAATCAATGTGTGCATGAGCCCTTACAATGTTGAAAATGGACAGCACATGGATGGCACCAGTGTACTGCCTGTCAGTGATTTTTCGCGAACTAATAGAATTACATAGATAAATTTGATTCTTGTTTCGGATCAAAAAGGTACAAAGCGCTAATTTTTTTCTAACCACTCAGGGCCCAATTCTTTAACATTAAAATGCCAGTCTTAATTAAGGAAGGAATGTGAGAACTTCATAAAGAGGCATGCTGCACTTAAAGAATTTGGTGCACCTTCTGAGTGGCGTGCACCTTGACAGAAATGCTACTGAAATAGCATTTCTGATGAACAAAAAGCCAGCATCTTTAATGAATTGGATGGACGGTGAAACCTTGCCCCGCCCCACACCAGCTCCGAAGATTTTGGTGGTGCTGCTTCAAACTGGTGTGGAAACATGGAAAAATTTAAAATTGCTGATTAAAGTTTAACCCTTCTAACTTCCTAACCCAAAAAAAAATGCAGTTTCAAAAATGATGCTGATGTAAAGTAGACATGTGTTAAATGTTAGTTTTTACTATTTTGTGTTATACATTTATGTACTTTAAAGGCATAACAATTCACAATCTCAAAATTGAGAAATTTTCACATTTTTTCTTCAAATTTTTGATATTTTCATAATTAAACGCAAATCATATCGACCAAAATTTACCACTATAATGAAGTACAATGGATCACGAAAAAACATTCTCAGAATCACTGGGATACGTTGAAGCGTTCCAGAGTTACAGTGGGGAAAAAAAGTATTTAGTCAGTCACCAATTGTGCAAGTTCTCCCACTTAAAAAGATGAGAGAGGCCTGTAATTGACATCACCATAATTTGCAAAATAAATCTTGCCAAATTAGAAAAGGTGATTTTCTGGATTTGTTTTCTCATTTTGACTCTCATAGTTGTGGTCTACCTTTGATGTCAATTACAGGCCTCTCTAAACTTTTTAAGTGGGAGAACTTACACAATTGGTGGCTGACTAAATACTTTTTTTCACCCACTGTATTACCACATAAATTGACACTGGCCAAATTTGGGCTGGTCAGGAAGGTGAAAACAGGCTAGGGGCTGAAGGGGTTACCTACCTTAATTTAGTTTTGACAGTTTTACTTTTCTTCAGCAACATGTGTGTGGTTATTAATTATACAGATGTTTGACACTTTTCAAAATGTGGCAAAATTTCGGAATAATTGTACACCAGTGCCCAAGTGGAATACAAAATATAGCTATCTTTTTTTATTCCCTAAAGTGCAATATTGTTAAGCTTATTGGAAGGGTTATGCAGCATTTTACTATAAAAACTTAAGAAAAGACAAAATAAAATAATATTTGAACTTTCACCAACTCTTGAAATATTGTGTACCCATTTTGGTAAATTTGGTGCAAAATCCACCAGCACAAAAAGAAAGTTGAGACAAAAAAAATGACAAAATTCCCCCAAATATTGATCGGGACCTTAGTCTTAAGTTACCATAGGATTACCATCATCTTATCCTCAGGCGATGAAGCTAATTAAAGCCTTCTTCTTAAGAGACTGATAGGAACTTCTCTTTCGTTGCAGCCTCGGGTATTTGTATGTTCTCCACCTAATATTTAGATATTTGAGTAATTTGCGTTGGCTCTGCTTAGAAGAGGAGTTAGTAGTTTGCTGCCAGTTCTGTTGCAAAGCAGCATTGAGTGTAAACCAGTATATTGTTATACTGTCTGAAAGACATCGCTGTTCCCCGTGGCCTGGAACGTCAGTCAGTAGTAGGCTCTGGGCAAAGATCAAGTCTGTGGGTCCCAGTTCTTGTAAGGATAGCATGTATTAATCAAGGTTTTCCCCAGAGAAAAATAGGAAAAAATCCTCACTTGCTGGTTCACTTGTTCTCCAGAAAATATATGGACTTGAGTCCTCAAAAGTGACGTGTGGCTCTACTAAACATGGGTGATAGCCGGAATATCAGTCATTACAGTTTTTTTCCGATCTCTGAATGACCAATACAGATTATTATTTAGAGATAAATTTCCGAATTTTATGTCACAGTATGCATAAATCCTTATAAAATCGGAATGACTTTATCTGTCCTGATTACAATTACCTATAATTATGACGTTTTACTGGTGGTTTCTACATATCTTTGAGTGACACATGGTTAGTTGACCCTCAGTTAGGACTTGTGCAAATTTCTCAGACAAGTTCTCTCTGTGATTTTCAAGGAAAGTATTAGTAGCTATGATATTCTATGGGGCTGTGCGCATATCCGAGTTTTTTTTTCCTCAGACTAGTTGTTCGTGGGAAAAGTCAGAGAAATGTCCTGTTTTGATCCGAGGGTCAGATCAAAATCGGCAATGTAAGTTTATGGGCCCATGAAAAAAAATCACGCCGCACTCGATGACCTCAGGTAACTGACAAAATAGAGAAGGTGGAGAACCTTTTTTTTTCTCCACGTCTAAGAAAAACTGATGCCACTCTGATCAAACTCTTATGATTAAGGCCAGATAAGTGTCCTCATCTACAAATCCACTGAAACTGCCCTGACCAAAATCACTAATGACTTACTCACAGCCAAAGCTAACAGCCAGTTCTCCATCCTCCTTCTTGACCTGTCCTCAGTGAGGCCATACTAGGCCAAAGGCCGTAAAAGGGAGGCCATCATGACAAAGTTGAGAGGGAGAGAAGAAGCTGCAGTTGTTGGTTTGGGAGGTGTCGTGTAAGGGGTTAATTTAGTGAGTTGTGCTGAGCGGGGCTGGGTTTATTAAAGGGGAGCGTCAGTAAAGGGAGGAGGGGTCAGGCGACATGGGTATAAATTGGGGGAGCCATCTTACAGGGCGACCATTTTAGGTACCCCTCAATAACTGTAGTAATCTGTGAGGTACCTGCTTTCATGGAGATCGAGTCCGTTCTTCAGAGGCTGAGGGATGCTGCGGGTTCCCGGGGCGCAGGATGGCTGAAGGCTTCTGTTCAGGGCCTGCTTCAGGGGGTGGCGGGGTCCCCCCAACCCCAGCCCGAGGGACGCCGGCCTCAGAGAGAAAGACCTCCGGAGCGCCTCAGTCCAGAGCCCACCTCTCGGGTCTGGCGCCGCATTAGGAGCCCCTCTAGGGACCCTCCGGCACAGGCGGCGAGCTCCAAGCCAGGAGCTTGCCCACAGAGAGCCGGGAGGAATCCTGCTACGCAGCGGTGCCTGCATCAGGGGGGGAAACCGGCCTCCCCCTCTTCATCTCCAGCAGCGGGGACTCAGGATCCGGCCAGAGGTACGGCAGGAGCCCACCCGGGAAAGGGCCCCGCTCAGCGTCGGCAAGGGGAGGCGAGTCGGCGGAGGCCTACAGCTCAGGTCTCTCGGCAGAGAAGCGGTGCTGAAGACAGGAGCCTTAGCCCCGCCCACCAGCAGGGACCGCAGGCAGCCGGATCATGCGGCACGCAAGGCCGCGACATGGAGGTGGCGGGGCTGCAGCCTGGTGCAGCACCTGCTCAGCGGGGGTCAGCGGAGGAACAGGGGGGATGGAGACCGAGTTCATCGGCGCTTCAGTGCGGCAGTCAGGGTAGCGGTGGCTCCGCCCACCCACCTCTGACAGCGGTGCTTCACAGGAGCTGCGGGCAGCACAGGGCTGGCCCGGGGGGAGGGTTGGATGTGCTGCGGTCATGTGAGCTCGGTGGGAGCCCGGGATAACGGGCAGCACTCGGTTTGCTCAGGGGGGATGGGGCTACGGAATTGTGACAGGAAGGGGGGCACAGGAGGAGCTCAAATATGCGGGCAGCATCCAGCTGGCCTAGTGGTCGGCTACGCAGGTACGGGCAGCTTGGGGGTATTCCAGGGCAGCGGGTTGCAGTCAGGCACGTTTGAGGGGAGTGGGGGAGGCGGTTTCAGCGGACATCACATCGCAGAAGGACACCGGGATGTCGGGCAGCAATCGGCTGGCCCATCAGTGAACAGTACAGAACACGGGATGGCGTTGCACAGTCGATCAAGTGGAAGTGGTGCAGTGTTGTCACATCTGGATTCTGGATCTTCGGCTGCTGGGTCCACAGCACCCAGGCAGCCAGATGAGGCTTTTCATGATCCTAACATTTTCCCTTCTATGTCTTCTCTTGAAAGTACTGGTACTGTTGGGTCTTCAGGCGAGTTTTTCGGGGGTGTGGGGTCCTTCTTACATGGCCTGTGTGATCTAGTTCGTCGGTGGGATTCGTGGGGTGGGGTTTCACCTACTTTAGCATGACTGGGTGGTAGTAGGGACACTGGGCAGGGACAAGTAGTTCCCCTGCCAGGCTCGGTTTCAGGGGTGAGCATGGTCGGTTCGACGAGTAATGCAGCGGCGACCATAGAGGAAGGAGGGATCCAGAATACAGGAGCCTTGCCAGTAGAGGTTGGGGAAAAAGATAAGGCGGAAGCAAGCAAGGTTGATGACACAGCCAAGGGTGAGGTGTATGTCTGTTTTGAAGGCCCCCTAGGATCGCACCTGAAGCAGGAAGTTAGGGAAAAAATATGGAAAGGGGAGTACGTGGAGATATTTTCCTTGCTTCCTTTGGAGCGTTTCAACCTAGATAGGGTAAGAAGGGATGACAGCAAGAAAGAAGACGAGGAGAGGAAGAGGTTCCGTTTAATCCCCAGAACCTTTTCCAATTGGCTGCAAGCTTTTGCTATATTAGCTAACATAATTGGGGAGAAAGCTCCGGACAATTGTCCGGGCCTTTTTTTTACATGGATGCAATTGGGGAAGCATATAGGGTTTATGGAGGACAGGGTTGGTTGAGGTACAACGAACAGTTTCGTCAAAGGAAAGCGGTGCGGCCCAGCATTCGTTGGGAGCACAAGGACATAGCTTTGTGGATGAGGGTGATGGCCCCACCTAGAGTGGGCCAGAGTTCTCAGTGGTTTCAGGGGGGCACCGGGGGTTCAGGACAGTCAGGACACTCGGTGTCGATGCAAAAAGGACTGTGTTTTTCCTTTAATGACAGCACTTGTAGATTCGGAGCGAAATGTAAATTCAGGCACGAGTGTTCCTCTTGCGGAGGCAGTCACGGTTCATCAAAGTGTTTTAAGGTTGGGAGGAACAGAGGGGCAGATAATGTGGAGAAAAGGAGTGAGGCTGGTTCGGCTGGAAGAGATGGAGCGCTTCCTAAATAGGTATACCGACAAAGCGGCAGCTTCGTTAATACGGGATGGTTTTAGAGACGGTTTTAAAATTCCTTTTGTTGATGTTAAGGCGACATTTTCCACAAAAAATTTGAAATCGGCATTGCAGTTTCCGGAGGTTGTGTCAGAAAAGTTAGCTAAGGAAGTTTTTGTGGGTAGAATGGCAGGCCCCTTTGACTCAGTTCCGATGGCTAATTTGAGAGTTTTCCCGTTGGGGGTGGTTCCAAAAAAGGAACCTAGCAAGTTCAGGCTCATTCATCACCTCTGCTTCCCAAAAGGATCTTCTGTGAATGACGGGATTGATCCACAGTTATGTTCGGTGATATATACATCTTTCGATTCGGCCTTGGAGTGGCTTCGTTTGTGCTATTAGCTAAAACTGACATTGAGTCGACTTTTCGATTGCTGCCAGTTCATCCGGATAGTATGCATTTGCTCGGTTGTTTTTGGGATGGAGGTTTTTATGTAGATCGCTGTTTGCCCATGGGGTGTTCGTTGTCCTGTGCTTATTTCGAGGCATTTAGCACGTTTTTGGAATGGACTGTTCAGGAGGTCTTGGGTTTGAAATCATGCATTCATTACTTAGATGATTTCTTGTTTATCGGTTCAGCTCAAAGTACTGACTGCTCGTTGTTGTTGTGTACTATGGAGAGTATAGCTAAACGTTTTGGGGTTCCTTTGGCACCAGACAAGACAGTAGGCCCAGTTACCTCCTTGAGTTTCCTTGGTATTGAAATTGATTCTCTGAAAATGGAATGTAGGTTACCTGAGGATAAAGTGTCGGACATGCGGTTAGAAGTCCAACGGGTCAGCGGTTTGAAGAAAGCAACATCGCGGGAAGTACAGTCCCTACTAGGTAAATTGAATTTCGCCTGCCACATTATGCCTATGGGGAGGGCGTTTTGTCGCAGGTTGTCTTTGTCGACGATCGGGATTAGTTCTCCAGGACACTTTATCAGACTAAAAAAGGAACTTTGCGATGATTTGAATGTTTGGGCTCTCTTTTTTGGATTCTTAAAATGGTAGATCCATGTGGATTGTGCCAGTTTTGTCGGCCGAGGAGCTAGGACTTTTGGTGGGTCTAGCAGATGGTAACGATTTTTGCTTATTTTTCCGAGGAGAATGGCTTGTGGAGTCTTGGCCTCGAACGTGGAAGGAGAAAGGTTTGTCTTCAAATCTGGTTGTTCGTGAGATATTTCCCATAGTTGTCACACTGTCATTATGAGGGTCTAGAATTCAAAACAGGAAGATTCGTTTTTGGTGTGAATCGATAGGAGCGGTTAGGGCCCTGAACTCATTATCTTCTGCTGATGGAGATGTTGTGAAGTTGCTACAGCATTTGGTATGGTTAGGATTGTGTAATAATCTGTGGGTTGTGGCAGAGGTTAATCTTGGTGTCTCGTTCCCTATTCTGGAAGCTCTTTTTACTTCGCAGTGGGTCCGTTTTCGGGAATTGGCACCGCAGGCCGTGGTAGGAGGGCTGAGTTGGGCAGCGGAGTTATGGAACCTCCCGTTGATGCGGTAAGGGAATTATTATCCAGATCTTTGTCAGTGGGTACCTGGGCTCACTATAGGAAATCTTGTAGTGTCTGGGAAGAATGGAAGGCTTCCTTGAATGACGAGTTGGACGAGGAAAGTAAGTTATTAATGCTGGTGGGTCACAGTTGGGAGTCGGGTTGGTCGGTTCCAAAAATTAATAATTTTATGTCTGGTTTAGCATTTGGATTTAAGTTTATGGGTTTACGAGATTTAACAAAAACCTTTTTGGTATTACAAGCGGTTAAAGGTTGGAGGAAAGGTTGGAAAGTATCGGATGGAAGAAGGCCGGTTTCTTACGAAATTTTGTTATTGTTAAATGAGCAGTTCGGGATAGTTAGTTTTCCTCATTGGGAACGGATTCTTTTTAGGCTAGCATTTTCCCTGGCCTTTTTCAGGGCCTTTTGTTTAGGGGAATCAGTTAGTCCATCGAAGGACAAAAAAGGGGGGCTTATGAGACAGGACGTGGATGTTTGCAGGGATAGGGTAGTCATATTTATCCGTATGTCCAAAACGGATAGGGCAGGTAAAGGGTGCAAGATTGTACTTTTCGAGGTTCAGGGTTCTCCTATGTGTCCAGTGTTGTGTGCGAATAGTTTTTTGGGAAACATCGGTTTACCAGACGCTCCGCTTTTAGTTCATGAAGATGGTTCCTTTCTGTCCCGTTTCCAGTTCGTGTCTGTATTTCGAGCCTGTTTGGAAAGAGTGGGCTTATCAGCAAAAAATTATAGCGGCCACTCTTTTCGAATTGGGGCAGCTACGGAAGCGGCAAGAAGAGGTTTGGGTGATGAGGTGGTGAAGAGAATTGGGCGCTGGGAATCGGAAAGGTTCCGATCTTATGTGCGTCCATCTTTGGCATAGGTATAATGTTTGGCACTCAATTGTCAGTCCTTAACTTGCTTGTTCAATTTTGTTTAATTTCAGAGCCTGGTCATTTCCTCTGTTGGATCATGGGGCACTCTTTCGTGCTTTGGGCAGCATTGAGAGCGGCAGTTCGCCCGGATGGAAGACAGCTGGGTGTGCCAGGTGATGTAGCAGTCGTGAGATGGATTGGAAAATGAGGCATGATTTGGAAACAACTTCAACCGGAGTTTCACAGATTCGTGAGACTGGACCGAGCTCCAGATTTACTAGTGATCCACCTAGGGGGTAATGACCTGGGGAAGCGGCCGTGCCGCGAGTTGATCAACTACGTTAAATTTGACCTGTTGCGTTTGTGGTCCAGGTTTCCAGGTTTATTGGTGATTTGGTCGGATATTATTCCGAGGAAGGTTTGGCACGGAGCTCGTTCGGCTCAGGGTATTAACAGGGCTGGAATTGCAACAAACAATAAATAACAATAAACAGGGCAGTGGCACGCTTTATGGCGTGGAACGGGGCAATTGTTGTTCGGTATTTGGATTTGGAGGCGGGAAAAGGGGAGTTTTGGAGGAAGGATGGAGTTCATCTCAATGCCGTGGGGCTGGATATGTGGTGGTGGATCAGGAAGGTATAGAAAAAGGTTTGCAGGTGTGGAGGAAGACAAATGTTTGAGGGGTCAAAACATTTGTGTTGGTGGCGTGGGGGTGGTCCTTGAAGTTGGTGAGGCTGGATGCTCTGGGGGGGATCGGAAGAGGTCCTGGACTCCCTCCAGTGTGGGATAAAGGGGACTTGGATATGGTAATGGTTCATGGCCAGGCAGGTTGTTTTTTGGTGCCTCTGAGCTGGTGCTTTACGGCTGGAGGCAAGACTCGACCTGGGGGCCATGTTGGTATAATAACATCACAGAATTTTGGTTTTGGGGCTTCGAGGACCGCCCCTACGGGTTGTTAACTACTGTAAAAACGTTTGTTTATATGTTAATAAATGGCTGCTGTGGCCAAATTATCCAAACAGTATGTGTATCTGTTGTTATTCAATTAATGAGGGAATAGGAAGGGGCCACAGGGTTGGGAAATGAGGTTTGGGATATGCCTAATAAATTGGCAATGGGTTGTGGAGCTGCGAGGAATCTCGAATACCTTTTGTCAAGTGAGGCCGTACTAGGCCAAAGGCCGTAAAAGGGAGGCCATCATGACAAAGTTGAGAGGGAGAGAAGAAGCTGCAGTTGTTGGTTTGGGAGGTGTAGTGTAAAGGGTTAATTTAGTGAGTTGTGCTGAGCGGGGCTGGGTTTATTAAAGGGGAGGGTCAGTAAAGGGGGAGGGGTCAGGGGACATGGGTATAAATAGGGAGAGCCATCTTACAGGGGCAACCATTTTAGGTACCCCTCAGTAACTGTAGGAATCTCCCACCCACCCTCCCGGTATGTTGGGGCTATGGGTACGTAGGTTTTTCCTAGATTACTTAATTTAGTTGAACCGTTTGGAGCAGTTAAGGTATTTTACTATGTTATAATAGCATTTTCTTGTATGTTTTCTTTCACGGCAGTGTGGTGTGGGGGTAGTCCTCAAAGTTGGTGAGGCTGGACGCTCTGGGGGTGGGATCGGAAGAGGTCCTGGACTCCCTCCAGTGTGGGCCTATGTGGACGGATATTTGAGACATCCCGAAGAAGGGATAAAGGGGACTTGGATATGGTAATGGTTCATGGCCAGGCGGGTTGTGTTTTGGTGCCTCTGAGCTGGTGCTTTACGGCTGGAGGCAAGACTCGACCTGGGGGCCATGTTGGTATAATAACATCACGGAATTTTGGTTTTGGGGCTTCGAGGACTGCCCCTACGGGTTGTTAACTACTGTAAAAACGTTTGTTTATATGTTAATAAATGGCTGCTGTGGCCAAGTTATCCAAACAGTATGTGTATCTGTCGTTATTCAATTCATGAGGGAATAGGAAGGGGCCACGGGGTTGGGAAATGAGGTTTGGGATATGTCTAATAAATTGGCAATGGGCTGTGGAGCTGCGAGGAATCTCAAATACCTTTTGTCATGCCTTTGACACAGTTGACCACTGCCTACTGCAACAGATTCTTTCTTCCCTTGGCATAAAAGACCTTGCCCTGTCCTGGATTTCCTCATACCTTTCTGACCGCACATTCGGTGTTTCCCACTCCTACACTACCTCCTCATCCCGCCCCCTCTCTGTTGGAGTCCCCCAAGGCTCTGTCCTGGGGTCCGTACTTTTTTCCATCTATACTCTTGGCCTAGGACAACTCATAAAGTCCCATGGCTTCCAGTACCACCTGTATGCAGATGACACTCAGATCTACCTCTCTGGCCCAGATGTCACCTCTCTGCTGTCCAGAATCCTGGAGTGTCTATCAGCCATATCCTCCTTTTTCACCTCTCGCTTCCTAAAACTCAACGTAGGCAAAACTGAACTCATTATCTTTCGTCCATCTCACATATCTTCCCTACCCGATCTATCTATTATGGTAAATGGCATCACACTCTCTCACGCACCTGAAATCCGCTGCCTCGGAGTAACTCTCGACTCTGCCCTGTCCTTCAAACCACATGTCCAAACTCTTGCCACCTCCTGTCACCTCCAATTCAAAAATATTTCCAGAATCTGTCCCTTCCTCAGTCTTCAATCTACTAAAACTCTTGTACATGCCCTCATCATCTCCCGCCTTGACTACTCTCCTCTGTGGCCTCCCTCGCTACTCCCCTGTCTCTCCCCTCTGCAAATCCCTCCATTTACTCCCAATTCCCCAACGAATCCAGTTCAAACTACTAACACTGACCTACAAAGCCATCCACAACCTTTCCCCTCCCTATATCTCTGAACTAATCTCCCAATATCTTCCCTCACGTAATCTTCGATCCTCCCAAGACCTCCTACTCTCCTCCACACTTATTCGTTCCTCACACAACCGCTTCCAAGATTTCTCCCGAATATCCCCTATCCTCTGGAATACCATGCCTCAACACGACCGATTATCCACCACCCTCGGATCCTTCAAACAGAACCTGAAAACACATCTTTTCAGGAAAGCTTACAGCCTGCAATAACCATTCTGCCGCCTCACCACCGCCTGAGCTGCTGCACCCCCGACCTTCTGTCTCTTCCCCACTATCCCGTAGAATGTAAGTCCGCAAGGACAGGGTCCTCACCCCTCTGTACCAGTCCGTCATTGTAAATTTGTTTACTGTTAACAATATCTATAACTTTGTATGTAACGATATCTATAACTTTGTATGTAACCCCTCTTCCCATGTACAGCACCATGGAATTAATGGCGCTATATAAAAAATAATAATAATAATACAAACCAAACAAAGAAAACAATGGACTTGTTTTTATGGCCCATCTTGTATTTCTTATTGTTATTAGATAGGTTTACGCAGCTATATTTCTTAGTAATTTGTTAGAAAAACGTATATTTAGAGATGAGGAAAAGGAGTCCATGTGGAATCTTTGGTAGAATGCCTAGTCATACATCAACATGGCAACATGGAACTGAGGAACTTGTCATGGCAGTGTGATATGTGCAGGTAATCAGGCTTATACAATGAGCAAACATCCTTAGGACCTGGAAGTGATTTATTTATGAGTCCCCTAGAGAAACCAATCAAATTCCATATCAGTAGTACCACCTGGGTCACCTTATGACCCTCCTACCAGCCAATATATGTGACCCAAGGGCAAACAAAAGGGGTTTAAAATTGAGGTTTCCAAGTTTGTTGCTGTGTAGGAGGAGGAGTCCCCGCTGTGTAGCCGGGCCGGAACCAAGGGGACTGTCATTAAGGTTCTTAGGGGGACTGTTACCGGGGGACATAATTAGAGGATGGACCAGAGAGAGTTCTAGAAGAGATGGAGGCGGAGCAAGTATAAAAGGGGCTGAGGACTCCAGCTGGGGACACTCGACCGAGCCGGAGAGAAGGAGCAGGAAGGCTAGAGGGCGCCAGAGAGCCAGAGCGAGAGCCAGAACCAGAGCTAGAAGAAGAGAGCAGCGACTGGAGGGACTGAAGAGAGACTCACCGCAGACAGGAGAGAGACAGCACAGAGCCGTCCAGCAGAGACACCGACCGCCCGACTGCACTCCTCGCGGCCGCCACGGCCCTACTCCACTCGAGCCCGCGGCTGCGACCTGCCCGCTGCCGCCCACGGCCACCACCACCCGACTCCAGCCCGCAGCTGTGGCCTGCCCGATGCCGCCCACGGCCGCCGCAGCTCCACTCCAGCCCGCGGCTGTGGCCTGCCCGCCGCCGCTTGCGGCCGCCACAGCCCAACTCCGGCCCACGGCTGCGGCCTACCCGTTGCCACCCCCGGCCCCTGTGGCTCGGCTCCGGCCCACGGCTGCGGCTTGTCCGCCGCCACCAATGGCCGCCACTGCCCGTCCTCAGCTTGTGGCTGCGGCCTACAGCCCCTGGTCCCCGGGCAATGCCGTCCTGCCTCTGCCGGGAGGCGCAACGCAGAGAAACTATCCAGGGGCCTGCTGTGCTCCCGCTTCGCCAGGGCATAGGAATGCCCGAAGTCTCCTCCAGATCTTTGTCGGCTTGGCCCAGCGGCTGAAATGCCGAAGCAGCACCGACCACCACTCTGCTGGACATCAGAGAGGATAAGTAACACGTTGTAGTTAATACCCTGGACCCGTAGTCGGCCATACCGCGGCCCTATAGTGACCCGTCTTGACCGGGTAGTCGTGTTTGTGTTACCAGTGTATTCTTGTTTTGATACCTGCGAGGATAATTGTTGTTAGCTTGTTGGTTACTCAAGATAGCCCCTATAGGCATGTACAGTATATACATAAAAGTTACATCTTAAGTTCATCCCGGCTCCCGTCTCGTCACTGTATCCTGCGTACATGCGATTACTACAGCTGCCCATGGCAAAGATGTAAAATTTCCCTTTTTACCAAGTCTACTCCCCATTAGTCACATTTAGATGATTTTCTTCATGCACTACATCACCTGTATACAGCTTGAGAAGATGACACAGTTATTTGGATTTAGTGAGTTTATTTTTATTTTGAGGGGGGGTGAGCTGGCATACAAGTAGCATCACTGGCGGGCACAGATGGATGTGCGACCCTGTGCAAGAACAATATATGGACCCTTTTGCTGCCTAAGTGCTCCTAAAAATGCAAAATTGCACCTGCTTTGGAGGTAGAAATGGCCTCTTTACCTTTTGGGTCCCTGTGCGCAGGTTGCACCAGTGATATGTCCGCCCATGTGTGGCATTATTATTTTTGGAGGCGGCACAGTAGCATTAATTTCCAGGCAGGTATTGATGCTTTCTAAGCAGTCACTTTGGACACTATTTTGTTTTATCTGTTTGCCTTGCATCCCACGCTATGCACACGCCTGGTGGCCATACATTTAGAATAGTTGTCTGCGGATGCAAGACAGCCATTGTTTCCAATCTTCATCTCCATCATACACATGTAGTGGCTTATCTCTAAAGAGCAATATATCATACCAATCCTTGTATGTGTCTAAAAACTAACAAACAGGTAGCTACCTGCCTGTTGTACTTGGCGCCTGCTCGGAGCGGTCACTTGCTGCTCCTGCCGAACGTTCCAGTCAAGCCCCATCAACATAGCACAGGGGAAAAGAAGCTGCTGCTCTGTCGACGTGATGTAAGGAGGTGGCCAGTCCCCTCAGTTGTGCCCTCTCCTTCTGCCGTATGACCCCCGGTGCACTTCTTATGTACATATGTCATATGCCTGTAATGTTCTATATATGTTAAATGTCTTGTAATACTGTGATATAATGAGCATGTTTCCCCTTTAATGCCTGTCAAGTTAGGGATAGAACTAGTTAAATAAGGGGCTGGACCTACAGCCACAAGGGGAGAGGAAGCTGCTGCTTCCTCAGAACTGCCTGGACACCTTGGCCAGTGCAGATGTGTATTACAGACGGGACACTTCCAGACCCTACGGACCGGAGAGGTCTGTTCCCCTGTGCTAATGACTGAGGATCAAGGATTCAAGATTAATGACTGTAACACGGGCCTCAGGACTCTGCAATGACCCCCGCTTCTGAAGGGGTTATCCCGGTGCGTGGGCTACTGTAAATCTTCGGCTGCTACAGCTGCTGTGGGTGCGGCTGTGGAGTGTGAAGGGAGAGATCAGAAAATTCAGTATTGTACTCTTTTTCTTATTATATACCATCCCTGTTCATTAAACATTATTCCCCATTGGACAACATCTGCCTTCCGGACTCTTATTTGTCTGGACTGCTGCGACCGGAGGAAGAGAAGGTAACCTGAAAAGCTGTGTTGGTCCCATCTGTCTACGTTATGTGCAAGGGACTGGGGGGGTGCTCACTGAGCAGTTGCTCAGTGGACTCTTTATGTACTGTGCCTTTAAATAACTCGCCACAACTACCCCCTCCGGTCACCCTTGTTACTGTGACGTCAGTGGAAGCCGCTGAATTGCCGGCAGGAGGGGTCTGTGACCACTCTGTGCCAGCAGAGATTGGCGACGGGCACAACAGGCGGGTAGTTAGGCACATTGTACAAAAAATAAGTCCCGAACAACGCCTTTATAGCCTCCACCTCATAGGAATGCCAATGTGATCTGTACTGTTCATTCTGTCACCTCCAGGTTTCACCCTAATAAAGCCCACAGTCTGTGGAATCAAAGAAGCCTAGGCCATTCCTTCTTTTAAAGAACCCTGGTGATAAATGGTTACTCAATGCATTCTTTGCTTCTTGGGATCTATCGCTCTATGACCGTTGCTGGGGATGTGAATCAGCAAATCATAGAATGGATTGTCCTCTGCTGTTTTATTTAGGTTTGTCTTTTTCTTTCCCCTTCATGTGGCGGCTATTTTTACTTTATGATATTGTCCACTAGATCTCATTGTTTTACCAGACATAACAAGACTATTTGCAATGTAATCCCTTGAGTCATCTACTGGTTGAACCAACGAACAGGATCTGAGTCATCCTCTTGAATTGTGTATTGATATAGTGGATGTGTAAGGAGATGGACATATTGTCCACATTCCCCCTCGAAAAAATATGTACCGTATTTTTCGGACTATAAGATGCACCGGACCATAAGACGCAACCCAATTTTCAGAAGGAAAATAGGGAAAAAAATAATAATGTGTCAAATGGGGGTCCGTCTTACAGTCCGAATTCAGCTTACCTGGGAAGGGATCCGGCTCAGGTGGAAGAGTGGTCACAGGGGTCATTCAGTGGTCCAGGCTGGTGCAGTGGCGGCGGCTCTGTGCTGGGGCAGGTGGGCTGTGCTGGGGCAGGTTGGTTGTGCTGGGGCAGCTGGGCTGTGCTGGGGCAGCTGGAATGGACTGAGGCAGCTGGGCTGGGGCAGGTTGCCTGTGCTGGGGCAGCTGGGCTGTGCTGGGGCAGGTTGGCTGTGCTGGGGCAGTTGGGCTTTGCTAGGCTGGGGCAGCTGTGCTGGGGCAGGTGGGCTGGGCTGGGGCAGCTGTGCTGGGGCAGCTGGGCTGTGCTGGGGCAGGTGGGCTGTGCTGGGCTGGGGCAGCTGTGCTGGGGCAGGTGCTGTGCTGGGCTGGGGCAGCTGGGCTGGGGCAGGTGGGCTGGGGCAGGTGGGCTGTGCTGGGGCAGCTAGGCTGGGGCAACTGTGCTGGGGCAGGTGGGCTGTGCTGGGCTGGGGCAGCTGTGCTGGGGCAGGTGGGGTGGGCTGGGGCAGCTGGGCTGGGGCAGGTAGACTCTGTGGGGTGAGGGTGGCGGTGGGCTGTGCTCTGGTGCAGGGGCGGCAGCTCCACCGGCATTTCCTCGAAGCCCGGAGGCCCCCGCACATCTTTTGCTGGCTGCCGCCATGTTGCGATGGCCTCCGGGAACATGGACGCCGGGAAGATGGCCTCCGGTCCGGGGACGGTGCATGCGCAGGTTCAGATCTCGTCCCCAGATCTCGGAGCACAGAGAGCTGCTACCCCTGCACCGGAGCACAGCCCGCTGCCACCACCGCACCACAGAGCCCCGCGGCACACGCACCAGCCACCAGCCATGGACGGATGTAAGTATATTGCGACCATAAGACGCACCCCCCACTTTCCCCCAACATTTTTGGGGAAAAAAGTGCGTCTTATGGTCCGAAAAATACGATAAATTGTCAAAACGTGATGTTTAAAGTGAATTGTGACTTCTGTTAATGATGTTGATAATGTGTGTGGTTTCACAATAGGGATAGTGAGACTTAATGTTTGGCACTAGCCCAGCGTGGAAAGTGACAGTTTCCTGATAGTCACATAGGGCCTAGAGTGCATAGATAAAAAACCTAGGGTCCAATGTGAGCAGTGACTCATTCTTGGGTGACCTGAGGTGAGAGGAGACCGACGAGAAGAGATAGCATGATCTGGCACAGAAGTGACTGAGAAAGTTATTTCACAGAGATGGGTTCTGGGAGAGGACGCTTAGCAGTGAAGCTCAAAGTCTATAACTCCAAAAGGAAATGGGCCTAGACATAACGGAGTGCGCGAGACGAACAGAGTGCCCCGGGTGGGAGTTCCAGAGTGTCAGCATTATAGAAGTATCGGCCATACTGGCACCATAGCTCCCGTAAGGGGAAAGAAGATGCGGAACCGCGGGTTGAGTAAAGGACTTGCTAAACAAAACTGTAGTGTCGAGCAGGGTTGTGGTTAGTAGTCCAAAACAGTGATTATGTTTATAAGGTTGTGTGCATGCTATCTCCTGAATATACAGTGGGAGAAATAAGTATTTGATCCTTGCTGATTTTGTAAGTTTGCCCACTGACATAGACATGAACAGTCTATAATTTTAAGGGTAGGCTAATTTTAACATTGAGAGAGAGAATGTCAAAAATAGAATCCAGAAAATCACGTTGTATAAATTATATAAATTTATTTGCATTTTGCAGTGAGAAATAAGTATTTGATCCCTCTGGCACACCAGACAATACTTGGTGGCAAAACCCTGGTTGGCAAGCACAGCAGTCAGAGGTTTTTTGTTGCTGATGATGAGGTTTGCGCACATGTCAGGAGGAATTTTGGTCCACTTCTCTTTGCAGATTTTGAGGCTGTCGCTTGGCAACTCAGGGCTTCAACTCCCTCCATAAGTTTTCTATGGCTCCATCCATTCTCCCATTCATGCGGTGAAGTAGTTTTGTGCCCTTAGCAGAGAAACACCCCCAAAACATAATGTTTCCACAGTGGGGATGGTGTTCTTTGGGTCATAGGCAGCATTTCTCTTCCTCCAAACTCGGTGAGTTGAGTTAATGCCAAAGACCACAATTTTTGTCTCATCTGACCACAGCACCTTCTCCCAATCACTCACAGAATCATCCAGGTGTGGTTTTCTTGGTGATTGTGGTCCCAGTTGCCTTGAGATCATTAACAAGTTCCCCCCATGTAGTTTTAGGTTTATCTCTCACCTTCCTCATGATCAAGGATACCCCACGAGGTAAGATTTTGCATGGTGTCCCAGGTTGAAGGCAAATGACAGTCATTTGTATTTATTCCATTTTCTTACTATTGCACCATCAGTTGTCTCCTTCTCAACCACCGTCTTACTTATGGTTTTGTAGTCCATTCCAGCTTTGTGCAGGTCTATGATCTTGTCCCTGACATTCCTATAAAGCTCTTTGGTCTTGCCCATGTTGTAGAAGTTAGAGTCTGACTGATTAATTGAGTCTATGGTCAGTTTTTTTTTATAAGGTGACTATGTAAGACAGCTGTCTTTAATGCAGGTAATGAGTTGATTAGAAGCATCTAACTGGTCTGTAGGAGATAGAACTCTTAATGGTTGGTAGGGGATCAAATACGTATTTCTCATTGCAAAATGCAAATAAATTTATATAATTTATACAATGTGACTTTCTGGATTTTATTTTTGATATTCTATCGCTCAATGTTAAAATTAACCTACCCTTAAAATTATAGACTATTCATGTCTTTCTTAGTGGGTAAACTTACAAAATCACCAAGGGATCAAATACTTGTTTCCCCCCCACTTTATTCCCTATCAAGTTTCTGTTCAATAAAAGTTTATTTTTAAATGGTGGTCTCCCTTATTGAACTGTGAAACACCTGGTCCTGGCAAACCAGTGTCATTGATTACATGCAGCCTGACGGGCATAGTGCCCTTGAAAGCAGGTACCGGGATGCAGTAACACAGGGAATGCTGAGCAAGGGTTAACAATAATGATAATTTAATTATAACAAGAGGGAAACTTCTCGCAGGGAGACAGTGGGTAATTAACAAATGAGATTGTAAAGTAACACAACAGTCCTGTATTAAACTTATTGTGACTCATGTTCTTCAGCCGCGTGTAGTCCGATGAGGGTTGTAGTACCAACAATGGCCGGTATGGTGTCTTCAGGCGTCACCCGCCAACACATGAACAAGCTTCTGGCGGCAACGAGTGGTCTCCGGTTTTGCCTGTTGAGCCCCTTGTCCATCAATCTGTACAGCTGAAATGGGTAATGCTGTGGAAGTCTCTACCCAGTGCGTGCTCCGCAGCACGTCTCCCAACAGGTGGGAATAGTGCTCACGGTCTGGCACCTGGCACTCGCTCCTCAATGAGAGCACTGTACGCTGTCTGGCTCTGTGGCCGACGCCCTTCCTGCTCCCTGGTTCTGTGGGGCCCGCGCGTATCTTCTCCCTGGCCTCGGGTCCGCACTCTCTCTGTCTCTGCAGAGCGCGACGCACACCTGTCTCAACTCTCTGCCTGCGGGAAACTGAACTGCTTTTGCACGCTTCCTATTCTCTGCCGAATCTCGCCACGCCCTCTCTCAACAGGTCAGGGGTCCTGTACGGTTCCCCATTCTTTCCCCCCAGCAACTCTGGACGCAGCCTCAACAGTTCTGTACCCGGCATTGTGCAGGTACCCGCAGCCCGGTTTTCCTCCTTACACTCCCGCCCTCCTTTAACTCGCCATTCCACGGGCGAGAGTTCTTTCATCAGACTTCACATTCTTCTACTCGTTGCCAGATAAATTGGTCTTGTTCGGAACGAGTAGGAGGTACTCCCGCTGTTGCCCGCTCTGACCGACTCAATTCAGGTTGACTGATGGGAAGTGAGAGAGAACATTTTGGTCCAATGAACTTACTGGTTCTGGAACTTCAGGCCTAGGCTCTTCGACTCTCACTTCCCTGGGGCTGGGGGACGGTGGACTATTCGGATCTGTAGCGGAGACGAGCGTCTCTTCCTCGTCACAGTTGAGAACTGCTGGGGTGGGCACTTCAATGATCTCTGACACTCTTTCTCCTTACTCGGGACTCTGTGACAGACAGGGCCACAACATACTGCGATGAACTATTCTGGTAGGCGCCCCTTCATCTCGTTCGGGTTGAACTTCATACAGCGGCCATCAGAACCGACTTGGCGCTTCACCCGGTAAGGGGTCTTCTCCCATCAAAGTTCCAGTTTTCCCCAAGGCCACTTGTCACGGATCAATATCCAATCTCCTGCCCTTAGAGCTGTCCCTCGAATCGGCGGTGTCTCATGATGCTGGAGTTCTCAGAACTTTGTACCAGCCTATGAAGAGTCTGTAGTTGATGTCGATGTACCCAGACCCAGGAAGACACCCCCCAGTCTGCGGGTAGTTTTCTTCTGGTTCCAACTCCAGCTCTGTGATCTCCCGTCCCTTTCGCCCAAAGAGCATCGTATATGGCATGTATCCTGTTGTGCTATGCACTCGATTATAGTACACCCAGACTAATTCAGCCACAAACTCAGGCCATTGTATCTTACGATCTTCCTCCAATGTTCGTAACACCTGAATCAATGTTCGATTGAAACGCTCACAGGCTCCATTCCCCTGAGGATTTTAGGGCGTAGTCCTTGACTTCCCAATCCTGAACAAATGATGCAGCTCCTCCATCACTTGACCTTGGAATCAAGCACCTTGATCAAAATGAATTCTCTTCGGGCAACCATACACCCGGATGTGGTCTCCGCAAATGGTCTGCGCAGATGATTCAGCCATCTGGTCCCGGGTGTTAGGGACGGCGGAACGCACCAAATATAAATAATAGGAGGGGCGTTCGCTGCCCGGGGTCCACCGTGCGGTAGGTGACTAGGCCGCTGCTGGACAATGGCAGATGCACCAGAAGGTGCCGTAGTGCGCACGGGTTAACGTCACCCGAACGCTAGGAGCGGCTCTGTTCAGACACAGAGTCGCTTGGCAAAAATATATGCAAAGGCGCTGGCCCTGTTAACGTCACTGGAGGCGGCGTGTGGCGTCGCAGCCGCGAACACCAATAGCTGCTGGTATTGCAGCGCAGCGGCAGCTAAAGCCGCAAGCGTCGGCGCCGAGAACTGGGCACCGACGGACGCTAGTGTAGGCGTGGATCGCACAATGGCATGTAGCTTGCCACAACCTGGAGCTGACTAACCCAACACACAGTCACCAATCGTATTATCCAAGGGAAGGGGTTTCATAATAAGTCAGTCATCAGTCCATGCATCCATCACCATACACACACAGCATAATACGCTACACTAGCGCATGGCCGAGCCGCCATGCGGGCTTGTTATAGCCATGTGCTTCCGGGACCTTCCAGTACCCTGGAAAGGACCAATCAGATCTGACGCAGGACCTGAGCATGTGACCCCTGCACTCCAATGAGAGGTCACCTTGCGGGCATGCCCAGTAGCACGGCATAAGGACTTAGCCTCTGGAGCGGTTCCCTGCAGAACAGGATGCGCTACCATTGCTGCACCAGAAGTGGCAGCAACATCCAGGCTGTCAGAGCAAGTCTGAGTAGCACGCCTGGCTCGCCGTGATTGCTGAGCAGCACCCGGAGCGGTCGGAGGAGAATGGGAGACCGCTGGATGTCTGGCTCTGGATTCACGCTGTGCAGTGTCCGGAATCCGACGCCTAACATTACCCCCTCTCCTAAGGCCCCCTCCCCTCTGCGCTCAAAAGCCGCGATCAGGAGCGGTGCGTGGATATTATCCACCGGCTCCCAGGTTCGAGCCTCAGGCCCATGACCCTTCCAATCCACTAAATAAAATTTTTTGCCACGGACAAACCTGCGCCCTACGATGGCATTAACCTCAAACTCGTCAGACGATAAGTCTGACGACCCGGCCGATGACTCAGAAAACCGGACCATGTGAACTGGTTTGAGGAGGGACACATGAAACACGTCCGAAATGGCTAAATGTGGAGGAAGAGCCAGGCGGTAGACCACCGAGCTAATTCGCTCAAGGACCTTGAAAAGTCCAATATATCGTGGCGCGAACTTAGGGGACACGACCCGTAGTTTGATGTTTCGTGTGGAGAGCCACACCATGTCGCCAGGGGAGAAGCTTGGAGCGGGTTGCCGATGCGTGTCAGCAGACGCCCTCATCCTCTCCTTAGAGGCACGGATAGCATCCTGAGTGCGATCCCAGATGTCCCGGGCCTCCACTGCCCAGTCTGACACCCTCGAGTCAGTGGAGGACACTGGCATCGGGACAGGGACGCGTGGATGTTGGCCGTAGTTTAAGAGGAAGGGCGTCTGTCCAGTGGAATCAGCCACCGCATTGTTTAGGGCAAATTCAGCCCAAGGTAGCAAGGATGCCCAGTCATCCTGCCTGGCAGAGACAAAATGCCATAGATAGGTGACCAAGGTCTGATTGGCTCTCTCGACCAAGCCATTCGTCTCGGGATGGTAGGCGGAGGACAGATTTAGCTCAATGCTGAGTAGGCTGCAGAGCTCCCTCCAAAACCGAGACGCAAACTGGGGACCTCGGTCACTCACGATTTTGTCCGGCATGCCATGCAAACAGAATACGTGCTTAATAAACAAAGTGGCCAGACGTCGAGCGGAAGGCAGGCGTGCGAGTGGCACCAGGTGCACCATTTTGGAAAAATGGTCGGTGACCACCCAGATGACCGTACTGCCACCAGACTTGGGCAGGCCAACTATGAAATCCATGCCAACTATCTCCCACAGTCTATCCGCCACTGGCAGGCGATACAACAGCCCCGCCGGCCTCTGTCTAGAGGGTCTGTTTCGAGCACACGAGACGCATGCTTACACGTATTCCTTGTCATCTCGATCCATATGTGGCCACCAATATGACCTTGCCAGGAGTTCGGTGGTCCGTTTATTGCCAAAATGACCACCCACCCTGGAGGCATGTGCCCAGGGGAGGACCTCCGGCTGTAGCTGAGGAGGCACCAAGGTCTTGCCTGGTGGCACTGACTCGAGAGCGACTGGAGCCACGGTCGTAAAACTCTCCGGCGGGAGAATTAACCGAGGCTCAGCCTCTCCTTCTTCCGCTGAGACCACCGAGCGTGAGAGAGCATCCGCATGGACGTTCTTCTCTCCAGAAAGGTAGTGCAGGGTGAAGCGGAAGCGGGAAAAGAAGAGCGACCACCTAGCCTGACGGGAGTTCAGGCGCTGGGCAGTCTGTAAATAGACCAGATTTTTATGGTCCGTATATACCTGGAAGGGAAACCGAGCCCCCTCCAGGAGATGTCTCCATTCTGAAAAGGCCAACTTCATGGCTAGCAGCTCCATGTCACCGATGGAGTAATTCTTCTCTGCCGGTGAGAAGGTCTTTGAGAAGAAGAAGCAGGGATGCTTCCGACCTTGAGCGTCCTTTTGGAAAAGAACTGCTCCTGCACCGACAGAGGAGGCATCTACCTCTAGTATAAATGGCTTGTTCACATCGGGATGATGTAGGATGGGAGCGCCAGCAAAATGAGACTTTATAGCCGAGAAGGCCTTGGAGACCTGTTCAGACCAAGCGTTGGGGTTAGCTCCTTTTTTGGTGAGAGCAACCAAAGGAGCTACCAGGGTGGAAAAGTGTGGTATAAACTGGCGGTAATAGTTCACGAACCCCAGAAAGCGCTGCACCGCTTTGAGTGAATGAGGTTCTTGGCAGTCCATTACCGCTTGCAGTTTGGCAGGATCCATAGCCAGCCCCTGGGCCGAGATAATATAGCCCAGGAACAGCAAGGACTCCTGCTCAAACTGGCACTTCTCCAGCTTGGCAAAGAGGGAATTCGCCCGCAGACGGTCGAAGACCCTGCAGATGTCCCTCCGGTGGGTAGTCAAATCTGGCGAGAAGATCAGTATATCATCCAGATATAACACCACTGAGGTAGAAAGCATGTCGCGGAAGACGTCGTTGACAAAATCCTGGAAGACAGCTGGCGCATTACAAAGGCCAAAAGGCATAACCAGATATTTGTAATGGCCATCCCTGGTATTAAACGCTGTCTTCCATTCGTCTCCTTCGCGAATGCGGATCAGGTTGTATGCCCCTCGCAGATCCAACTTAGTAAAGATCTGGGCCCCTCGCAACCTGTTAAACACCTCAGAGATCAACGGTAGAGGGTACTTGTTTTTAACCGTGATCGCATTGAGACCTCTGTAGTCAATGCAGGGGCGTAACTCTCCGCTCTTCTTCTGAACGAAGAAGAACCCTGCACCAGCCGGTGACACCGACTTTCTGATAAAGCCTCTAGCCAGGTTCTCCCGGATGTATTGTGACATAGCTTCAGTCTCAGGGAGAGATAGTGGATACGCACATCCTCTAGGAGGTTCTGTGCCTGGCATGAGGTCTATCGGGCAGTCGTAAGGACGGTGCGGCGGGAGCGTCTCTGCAGATTTTCTGGAGAAGATGTCCGCGTATTGGTGGTAGGGTTTAGGCAGTGCGGAGAGATCTGCAGGCACTTCAGTGGAAGCCACCTGAAGACTGCCCCTCAGACATCTTCCCTCGCAGTCCTTGCTCCAGGCCAGTATCTTCTGTTATGAATGAGTCACCGTAGGAGGCAAAAACAGAAATACAAGCTAAGTCCAGAAAACCAGAGAAGTTGGCAACTATCAGATTGCAGACCCCTGAACCTATCAACACAACTAGCAGTAGCCGTGGGGGGTTCCTACGATGCCCTACACCCCTTGATCACAGCCGGAGAATTAAATAGGCCTAAAGAAAGAAAGGGGAAATCTAAACTGCCCCAGAGCAGACCCCAAAGCAATAGGCAGCCCCCAACATATAATGACGGTGAAGCAAGATGAAAACACTAACACAGACAGAAAGATAGACTGAGCAAAGACGGGGCCCCAAAACTACCTAGATAGGAAAAGACAGGAAGGCTGCTGTCTGCAATCTGCCAAAACCCTATCAAAGACATAAGCCAACAAGCTGATATGAAAAAGGCCCTGAAGCAGCTAGGCTTCAAAAACTAAATCAGCACTCAGGTATTTTCAGAAGACAGAGCTAAAGGAATTCAGCATACCCCAGCAGGGAATGGCAGAAATCCAGAAAAACAAAGCAAAACAAAGTCAAAGCACAAAGCAAAAGGCTGAGCAGCAAACTTAGCTTTAGAGGAGCAGGAATTCAGACTGGTCTCCAAGGATCCCACAGAGAAATCACCCACAGGGCAGAAGGGCGTCGGCAGCCTTATATCCAGTCAGTAACTCCACGCAGCCAGTCATCATCATCAGCCTCAGGTGTTTGATAATCAGGCTCACTACCTTTCTTTAACAGAAGAGGGAGTTCCTCGGGCCTCAGTAATGAAGGGGAAAATGAACTCACAACAGTACCTCCCCCTTGAGGAGGGGTCACCGAACCCTCAACTACGCCACCAGGGCGATCAGGGTGAGCCCGATGAAAGGCACGCACCAATCTTTTGGCATGAATATCAGAGGCAGAGACCCAGGAATTATCCTCCTGACCATAACCCTTCCACTTAACCAAATACTGGAGTCTCCGTCTAGCCAGACGGGAATCCAGTACTTTCTCTACCTCATATTCCATGTTACCTTCAACCAATACAGGGTCTGGGGGTGCCACCCCCGGAACAACAGGTTCAACAAACCTCTTCAACAAAGATTTATGGAACACATTTTGGATTTTAAATGTGACAGGAAGAGCCAAACAAAAGAGACCGGATTAATAATCTCCACAATCTTGTAAGGTCCAATAAATCTAGGCTTAAACTTAGGAGAAGCCACCTTCATGGCAATATTTTTTGATGATAACCACACCATATCACCAACCTTAAACTGGGGACCAATGGTCCTATGTCGGTTGGAAAACCGCTGGGCCTTTTCCTGGGAGAGAGGTAACTTATCCACCACTTGGTCCCAGATCTGGTGCATTCTCTCCACCACAGTGTTAACACCTGGGCAGGCAGAAGGCTCCACCTGCCCTGAAGAAAATCGAGGATGGAACCCAAAGTTACAAAAAAAAGGTGACATCAAAGTGGCAGAACTAGCTCTATTATTTAAAGCAAATTTGGCCAAGGGCAAAAATGAAACCCAATCATCCTGATCAGCAGAAATAAAACATCTCAAATATGACTCCAAGGTCTGGTTTGTTCTCTCTGTCTGCCCATTGGTCTGAGGGTGAAAAGCAGAGGAGAAGGACAACTGAATTCCCAGCCTGGAACAGAAAGTTCTCCAAAATCTAGACACAAACTGGACTCCTCTGTCAGATACAATGTTCTCAGGAATTCCGTGCAAACGAACCACCTGTTGTAAAAACAGGGGCACCAACTCAGAGGAAGACGGCAACTTAGGGAGTGGTACAAGATGAACCATCTTAGAGAACCTATCACAAATCACCCAAATAACAGTCTTTGAGAGACAGGCATATCAGAGATGAAATCCATTGAAATATGGGTCCATGGCCTCTTGGGGACAGGCAAAGGCATCAACAACCCACTAGAGCGAGAACACGATTTAGACCGGGAGCATGTCCCACAGGACTGCACAAAAATCCTGACATCACGAGACAAGGAGGGCCACCAAAAAAACCGACTCACCAGATCTCTAGTACCAAAAATACCTGGATGACCAGCCAAAGCAGAGCAATGAACTTCAGACATCACTCTCTTCTTCCACTGGTCAGGAACATACAACTTTCCACTGGGACAAAGGCTCGGGTTTGTCCTCCTGGAACTCTTCCAGAGCACGACTCAAATCGGGCGAGATGGCAGAAAGAACTACCCCTTCGCCTAAGATGGTAGCAGGCTTGGTCACCACAGGAGAATCAGCAAAGAAGCTCCTAGATAGGGCGTCTGCCTTGACATTCTTCGTTCCAGGAAGAAAAGAAACCACAAAATCAAAACGTGTAAAAAACAAGGCCCACCTAGCCTGTCTAGGGTTCAAGCGCTTAGCCGACTCTAGGTAAATCAAATTCTTGTGGTCAGTGAGGACCACGACTTGATGCTTAGCTCCCTCCAACCAATGTCTCCACTCCTCAAATGCCCATTTCATGGCCAACAGTTCCCTATTCCCCACATCATAGTTACGTTCAGATGGAGAGAACTTTCGGGAAAAGAAAGCACAGGGATTCATTTTAGATGTTACAGGATCCTTTTGGGACAAAACAGCTCCTGCACCAATCTCAGAAGCATCCACCTCTACCTGGAAAGGAAGTGAGACAGGTAGACAGGTTGCCGCAAAACCGGGGCGGAGGTGAATCTTCGCTTCAGCTCCTGAAAGGAAGAAACAGCCTCCGGAGACCAATTTAACACATCAGCACCCTTCTTAGTCAAATCAGTCAATGGCTTGGCAATACTAGAAAATTTTGCTATAAATTTCCGATAAAAATTAGCAAAACCCAAAAACTTCTGGAGGGCCTTCAAAGAAGTGGGCTGAACCCAATCGTAAATGGCCTGTACCTTGGCCGGGTCCATTTCAATAGTTGACGGGGACAAAAGAAATCCCAAAAAAGAAATCCTCTGTACTCCAAAAAGGCATTTAGATCCTTTGACATACAGGAAATTCTCCCTCAAGATCCGGAACACAGTCCGAATATGTTCCACATGAGAATCCCAATCCTTGGAGAAGATCAAAATATCATCCAGATAGATAATCAAAAATTTATCGACAAAATCTCGGAAAATATCGTTCATGAAGCACTGGAAGACAGAAGGGGCATTAGTGAGCCCAAAAGGCATCACCAGGTACTCAAAATGTCCCTCCGGAGTATTAAACGCCGTCTTCCATTCATCCCCATGCTTAATGCGAATAAGATTATACGCCCCCCTGAGGTCAAGCTTGGTAAACCAGCAAGCACCTTTAACTCTGGAGAATAGATCAGAAATCAGGGGTAACGGATACTGATATTTAACAGTAATTTTGTTGAGGGCACGATAATCAATACAAGGTCTTAATGATCCATCCTTTTTGGCTACAAAAAAAAACCGGCACCTAAGGGTGACGAGGATGGTCTAATATGACCCTTCTCCAACGCCTCCTTAATATAGGATCGCATAGCCTCTTGCTCGGGTACAGATAAATTGAAGAGGTTTAGGGCTGCTCCCGAATCCACAAAAGCCTTGGCGGAAAATGTGGACAGGGAGCAGATCAGAGTAATAGCCAGAAGAAACTTGGGTTGAACACCCCCAACAGAAAACGTGTGTGCAAAGCGTTTCTCTCGTTTAGGACAGACAGAAATAATATGCGAGGCATCTCCACAGAAAAAACACAACTTATTACGCCTTCTGAACTCCTGACGCTGCTCTCTGGAAAAAACTCTATCACATTGCATAGGTTCAGACATTTGTTCAACAGGTGGCAACACCTCTCGTGCAGCTTTGCGTTCGCGCAAACGCCGATCAACCTGAATGGCTAATGACATAGAATCGTCAAGAACAGAGGGAACAGGAAATCCCACCATAGTATCTTTTACGGCTTCTGACAACCCCTTCCGAAATAGAGCAGCCAAGACATTATCATTCCAGGTAGTAAGTACTGCCCACTTTCGGAATTTTTGACAGTACAATTCTGCAGAATCACGACCCTGGTTCAATGCAAGCAGGGTCTTTTCAGCCTGATCAATGGCATTAGGTTCGTCATACAACAACCCCAAGGCCTGAAAAAATGCGTTCACATTAGTCAGAATAGGATCATCTGGTTTCAAAGAAAACGCCCAATCCTGGGGATCGCCACGCAGCAAAGAGATGACAATTTTAACCTGCTGCGCGGAGCTCCCTGACGAGTTAGGCTCCAAGGCAAAAAATAATTTACAATTATTTTTGAAATTCAAAAATTTAGACCGATCCCCAAAAAATACATCAGGTGTAGGAATCTTTGGTTCAGCAGCATGTGAATGAGCAAGGTAGGCGGAAATTCCCCGCACTTCCGCAGCGAGCTGCTCCACACGATCAGACAATTGCTTTATCTCCATTGAGAGAAAAAAAAATTCCCCCTACGGCCTCAGAGATATAGAGGAAAAAATATACACACTTTTTTTTTTTTTTTTTTACAATTCTTTCCTGCTACTGAGTACCCTAGGATCTGCGGTATGGCGGGTGATTCTGTTATGAATGAGTCACCGTAGGAGGCAAAAACAGAAATACAAGCTAAGTCCAGAAAACCAGAGAAGTTGGCAACTACAGTCATGGCCAAAAGTATTGACACCCCTGCAATTCTGTCAGATAATACTCAGTTTCTTCCTGAAAATGATTGCAAACACAAATTCTTTGGTATTATTATCTTCATTTAATTTGTCTTAAATGAAAAAACACAACAAGAATTGTCCTAAAGCCAAATTGGATATAATTCCACACCAAACATAAAAAAAGAGGGTGGACAAAAGTATTGGCACTGTGTGAAAAATCATGTGATGCTTCTCTAATTTGTGTAATTAACAGCACCTGTAACTTACCTGTGGCACCTAACAGGTGTTGGCAATAACTAAATCACACTTGCAGCCAGTTGACATGGATTAAAGTTGACTCAACCTCTGTCTTGTGTCCTTGTGTGTACCACATTGAGCATGGAGAAAAGAAAGAAGACCAAAGAACTGTCTGAGGACTTGAGAAACCAAATTGTGAGGAAGCATGAGCAATCTCAAGACTACAAGTCCATCTCCAAAGACCTGAATGTTCCTGTGTCTACCGTGCGCAGTGTCATCAAGAAGTTTAAAGCCCATGGCACTGTGGCTAACCTCCCTAGATGTGGCTGGAAAAGAAAAATTGACAAGAGATTTCAACGCAAGATTGTGCGGATGTTGGATAAAGAACCTCCACTAACATCCAAACAAGTTCAAGCTGCCCTGCAGTCCGAGGGTACAATGGTGTCAACCCGTACTATCCGTCGGCATCTGAATGAAAAGGGACTGTATGGTAGGAGACCCAGGAAGACTCCACTTCTTACCCCGAGACATAAAAAAGCCAGGCTGGAGTTTGCCAAAACTTACCTGAAAAAGCCTAAAACATTTTGGAAGAATGTTCTTTGGTCAGATGAGACAAAAGTAGAGCTTTTAGGGCAAAAGCATCAACATAGAGTTTACAGGAGAAAAAAGAGGCATTCAAAGAAAAGTACACGGTCCCTACAGTCAAACATGGCGGAGGTTCCCTGATGTTTTGGGGTTGCTTTGCTGCCTCTGGCACTGGACTGCTTGACCGTGTGCATGGCATTATGAAGTCAGAAGACTACCAACAAATTTTGCAGCATAATTTAGGGCCCAGTATGAGAAAGCTGGGTCTACCTCAGAGGTCATGGGTCTTCCGGCAGGACAATAACCCAAAACACACTTCAAAAAGCACTAGAAAATGGTTTGAGAGAAAGCACTGGAGACTTCTAAGGTGGCCAGCAATGAGTCCAGACCTGAATCCCATAGAACACCTGTGGAGAGATCTAAAAATGGCAGTTTGGAGAAGGCACCCTTCAAATATCAAGGACCTGGAGTAGTTTGCCAAAGAAGAATGGTCTAAAATTCCAGCAGAGCATTATAAGAAACTCATTGATGGTTACCGGAAGTGGTTGGTCGCAGTTATTTTGGCTAAAGGTTGTGCATCCAAGTATTAGGCTGAGGGTGTCAATACTTTTGTCCGGCCCATTTTTTGAGTTTTGTGTGAAATGATCAATGTTTTGCTTTTTGCTTCATCATCTTTTGTGTTTTTTCATTTAAGACAAATTAAATGAAGATAATAATACCAAAGAATTTTTGTTTGCAATCATTTTCAGGAAGAAACTGAATATTATCTGTCAGAATTGCAGGGGTGTCAATACTTTTGGCCATGACTGTATCAGATTGCAGACCCCTGAACCTATCAACACAACTAGCAGTAGCCGTGGGGGGTTCCTACGATGCCCTAGACCCCTCGATCACAGCCGGAGAATTAAATAGGCCTAAAGAAAGAAAGGGGAAATCTAAACTGCCCCAGAGCAGACCCCAAAGCAATAGGCAGCCCCCAACATATAATGACGGTGAAGCAAGATGAAAACACTAACACAGACAGAAAGATAGACTGAGCAAAGACGGGGCCCCAAAACTACCTAGATAGGAAAGGACAGGAAGGCTGCTGTCTGCAATCTGCCAAAACCCTATCAAAGACATAAGCCAACAAGCTGATATGAAAAAGGCCCTGAAGCAGCTAGGCTTCAAAAACTAAACCAGTACTCAGGTATTTTCAGAAGACAGAGCTAAAGGAATTCAGCACACCCCAGCAGGGAATGGCAGAAATCCAGAAAAACAAAGCAAAACAAAGTCAAAGCACAAAGCAAAAGGCCGAGCAGCAAACTTAGCTTTAGAGGAGCAGGAATTCAGACTGGTCTCCAAGGATCCCACAGAGAAATCACCCGCAGGGCAGAAGGGCGTCGGCAGCCTTATATCCAGTCAGTAACTCCACTCAGCCAGTCATCATCATCAGCCTCAGGTGTTTGATAATCAGTCTCACTACCTTTCTTTACCAGAAGAGGGAGTTCCTCGGGCCTCAGTAATGAACGGGAAAATGAACTCACAACAATCTTCCCTGTCGCCCACTCGATATGAGGAGAGTGGCACCGAAGCCAGGGAACCCCGAGCAGCACCTGATCGATGCCGTCTGGCAGGATTAGCAGGGACAGAGTCTCATGATGAGAAGGTGAGATAGTGAGCCCTAGTGGAGCTGTCTGATGGGTCACCTGAGAGGGTAACGGTGCTCCGCTAACCACCCTGATGGTCAGAGGCTGAGGTAATAATACCAGGGGAATGGCGTGTTTCTGGGCGAAGGTAGAAGACATAAAGTTCCCCTCGGCCCCAGAGTCCACGGTAACCTCTGCCTCCCAGGTGGAGGACCCACTGTCTAAGATGCCCCGGAAAACCGGTTTGGGTGAGAAGGGTTTCATAGTGGACTGCCCACTACCTACGGCCACTGGGCGTGGACGCCTTTTCGCCCGCAGAGGACACGTGCTAGCCGGGTGACCAAACTGTCGGCACTGATAGCAACGTGCAGAGCTTCGCATCGGTCGCGGCTTAGAGCCGATGCGAGACACCTCCATTGGTTCAGAGTGTGAAAGCTCCTGTGCGGGGTATATTAGTGGTTCGGTGAATGTGGGAGCCAAGTTAACCCTACATCTGGATTGTGCCCGTTCCAGCCCGCGCTCCGTAAACCGGAGGTCAATGCGGGTGGAAACGGCAATCAAATCCTCCAGACTTGTGGGAACCTCTCTGGTAGCTAGAGCATCTTTAACGTGCTCAGCCAACCCTCTCCAAAACACCGGGACTAAGGCTTTGTCGGCCACTCTAACTCGGAAGCCAATGTCCGGAACCGGACGGCATAATGGCTGACCGAGAGTGACCCTTGTGTTAGGGAGAGTAATTGTAAAGAGGTGTCGTGCGTGATCCGTGGTCCCAAAAAGACCTGCTTCAGGGCCGCGAGGAACTGTGCAGCACCCTGAACCACGGGATCATCACGTTCCCACAATGGCGTGGCCCACTGTAATGCTCTGCCAGACAAAAATGACACAATAAACCCCACCTTAGCCCGCTCTGTAGGAAACCGTGCAGCCAGTAACTCAAGCTGAATTGAGCACTGACTGACGAATCCCCTACAGGTGGCGATGTCACCCGAAAATTTGTCGCGAAGCGGGAGGCGAGAAAGTGTCGGCATGGGCAAAAGAGCGGGCGCACGTGAGATAGCCTCGGCGACTGTCTGAACAGCAGCTAGCGTGGTATTTGCTGCTGAGTTGGCGCTCTCAATAGCCGCCAACCTGCTCTCCAGCTGCCGAATATAGTGCTGCAACTGCTGCACGTCTGCCATTGCCAGCCAGACCCTGGCGCTAGTGTAATGTTAGGGACGACGGAACGCACCAAATATAAATAATAGGAGGGGCGTTCGCCGCCCGGGGTCCACCGTGCGGTAGGTGACTAGACCGCTGCTGGACAATGACAGATGCACCAGAAGGTGCCGTAGTGCACACGGGTTAACGTCACCCGAACGCTAGGAGCGGCTCTGTTCAGACATAGAGTCGCTTGGCAAAAATATATGCAAAGGCGCTGGCCCTGTTAACGTCACAGGAGCCGGCGTGTGGCGTTGCAGCCGCGAACACCAATAGCTGCTGGTATTGCAGCGCAGCGGCAGCTAAGGCCGCAAGCTTCGGCGCCGAGAACCGGGCACCGACGGACGCTAGTGTAGGCGTGGATCGCACAATGGCATGTGGCTTGCCACAACCTGGAGCTGACTAACCCAACACACAGTCACCAATCGTATTATCCAAGGGAAGGGGTTTCATAATAAGTCAGTCACCAGTCCATGCATCCATCACCATACACACACAGCATAATATGCTACACTAGCGCATGGCCGAGTTGCCATGCGGGCTTTTTATAGCCATGCGCTTCCGGGACCTTCCAGTACCCTGGAAAGGACCAATCAGATCCGACGCAGGACCTGAGCATGTGACCCCTGCTCTCCAGTGAGAGGTCACCTTGTGGGCATGCCCAGTAGCACGGCATGAGGACTTAGCCTCTGGAGCGGTTCTCTGCAGAACAGGATGTGCTACCATTGCTGCACCAGAGGTGGCTGCAACATCCAGGCTGTCAGAGCAATAGCACGCCTGTCTGAATAGCACGCCTGGCTCACCGTGATTGCTGAGCAGCACCTGGAGTGGTCGGAGGAGAATGGGAGACCGCTGGATGTCTGGCTCTGGATTCCTGCTGTGCATTGTCCGGAATCCAACACCAGGTCTGAGTCACAAAGGCAAACTTGTCATCACCAGACAATGTTCATACCCAAGATGTGCCGGGCTGACGGCTAGGTAGTCGATTATCAGTAGCTCTAGAGGGGCAGAGGTCACTGTTTGAAAAGGGTTTCTTAAATCGAAACCCAAGGGGTAATGCTTCTCCTTGTGTAAAGTGACATGTCGAACCTGACATGCTGAGGTGAGGAGACTTAAGCTGCAATGCTCCTCAGGGAAATATGCAAATTGCCCCTTCAGAGTTCTAGCTAGCACTCATTGCCAGAAAGAGCTTATCCTGCATGGTTAGGAGGTGGTTGTTGTTTGAGAAGATGTTTAGTGGATTTATCTCGGACTGTTGCTAGATTTTGGGTGTGTGCCAATTCCCCATCTTCTCCTACTTTGGTTTTACCCCATCCTCCACTCCCTGGTGCATTCCTCTGTTATATGTGTGTATATATTTGTATGATTGGTATTTTCCTTTATCCCTTTTAGTATTACCTTGATAGTCTTGTTGGTGTATTACGGTACACTACTACTCTCCTCTTCAATGGGTGGGGGAGGGGTACAGACTAAGGGCAGATTCAGGAGCTAAGGCAAGGTAAGTGGCCCCGGCGTCTTCATCAGGGAACAAGGAGAGCTAGGGTGTCCCTACTGTTAGGGATAGGGAAGGAGCTCCTGTTGCTGGGACACCCAACAACAGAGTCGTAAAAGGAGAGATACAGGGCGCATCCACTGTGTGAAATCCGTATAAAACAATTAAAATTGTGGAACAGTAAGGAAGGTGCTCACCTATTGGGGTTGTGAGGAAGTCACAACACCCATGAACGCTTAAGAAGCAGCAGCAAGTCTGCACAGGGTCCTAGGACAGAATTGCAGAAATGACGTGCCCTGATGAAATGAGCCAGCAGGCTCAGGAAACGTGTTGGCTGAATAAAGAACCCTTTACTCTACCAGACGCAAGCGCAGTCCTTATTGCACTTCCACGTCATTTCAACAACAGAGTCGTAATATATATGATGAGAATTCTTTTACCCATAGTGTAATAATCTGCAAAGTTACAACAAAAACATAATCCCCAACGCACGTTTCGTGTGTTTAGATATGGCTTCCTCAGGGGGTCTGGTATACTCAGCTATCCCACAGGGCTTTAAATGTCCTGAGCTCCAATCACATGATCTGAGAACACCAAATGGAGTCCAATTTGATCGGGACACGCACGCAGAAACCAATAAATATGCTATGACTTTTAAAGTAATAGTAAACAAAAATCATCAAGTGTAGCTGTATCTGCATCAGTCATTAGAAAAAGTTGGGTGGCACAGTGGCTCAGTGGTTAGCCTTGCAGTCCTGGGTTCAAATCCAACCAAGGACAACATCTGCAAGGAGTTTGTATGTTCTCCCCATGTTTGTGTGGGTTTCCTCTGGATACTCCGGTTTCCTCCCACATTCCAAAGACATACTGATAGGGATTCTAGATTGTGAGCCCCAATGGGGACAGTGATGATAATGTATGTAAAGCGCTGTGGAATTAATGGTGCTATATAAATGAGTAAAATAAATAAATAAAACTTGATCTGTTGGAATCACATTGATCTGCTAAAGTGTTATTTAACCCCTTTCTGACATCAGACGTACTATCCCATCCATGGGACCTGGGCCCCTATGCCCATGGACAGGGTGGTAGTACGTCTAGCGTGATCAGCTGCGCTCACGGGGGGAGCGCAGCTGATCGCGGCCGGGTGTCAGCTGATTATCACACCTGACACCCGGCACTATGTGTCAGGGGCGGTCACGGACCGCCCCCGACACGTTAACCCCTTGCACACTGTGATCAAAACCGATTGCGGTGTACCGGGGGTTAAAGGGAAGCATCGGCAGGGAGGGGGCAGCGCTGCTGCGGGGAGCTGGCTTCCTCATGCCTGCAAAGAGCAGGCAAGGAGGAAGCCTTCTGCAATGCCTGTGACAGATTGCTGATCTGTCACAGTGATCTGTGATGTGACACATCAGCGATCTGTCACATGACAGCTATGTCCCCCCTAGGACAATGTAATAAAGTTAAAAAAAAAAAAGTATATATTCCCTAATTCATTTTTTGGAAATAAAAAAAACAAAACAATAAAAGGGTACATATTTGGTATTGCCACGTCCGTAACGACCCGCCCTATAAAACTGTCCCATTAGTTAACCCCTTTAGCGAACCCCTTAAAAAATAAAAATAAAAAACGAAGCAAAAAATAATGATTTATTATCATACCGCTGAACAAAAAGTGCAATAACGCGCGATCAAAAAGACGCATATAAATATCCATGGTACTGCTGAAAACGTCATCTTGTCCCGCAAAAAATGAGCTGCCATACAGTGTCATTAGCGAAAAAATAAAAAAGTTATAGCTCGCAGAATAAAGCGATGCAAGAATATTTATTTTTTATATAAAATTGTTTTCATTGCATAAAACCGACAAAACATAAAAAAACGACATAAATGAGGTATCACTGTAACCGTACTGACCCAAAGAATAAAACCGCCTTATCAATTTTACTGCACGCGGAACGGTGTAAACGCACCCCCCAAAAGAAATTCTTGAAATGCTGGTTTTTGTTCATTCTGCGTCCCAAAAATCGGAATAAAAAGCGATCAAAAAAGTCACGTGACCGAAAATGATACCAATAAAAACGTCAACTCGTCCCGCAAAAAATAAGACCTCACATGACTCAGTGGGTCAAAATACGGAAAAATTATAGGTCTCAAAATGTGGTGATGCAAAAACTATTTTTACCATAAAAAGCGTCTTTTAGCGTGCGACAGCTGCCAAAAATAGTAAATCAAACCCCCCATTATCACCCCCTTAGTTAGGGAAAAATAATTAAAAAAAATGTATTTATTTCCATTTTCCCATTAGGGTTAGAGTTAGGGTTAGGGCTAGGGTTAGGGCTAGGGTTAGGGTTGGGGCTAGGGTTAGGGCTAGGGTTGTGTTGGGGTTAGGGTTGGAGTTAGAATTGGGGGGTTTCCACTGTTTGGGCACATCAGGTGCTCTCCAAATGCAACATGGCGTCTGATCTCAATTCCAGCCAATTCTGCGTTGAAAAAGTCAAATGGTGCTCCTTCCCTTCCAACCTCTGCCAGGCGCCCGAACAGTGGTTTACCCCCACATATGGGGTATCAGCCTACTCTGGACAAATTGCAAAACAACTTTTGGGGTCCAATTTCTCCTGTTACCCTTAGGAAAATAAAAAACTGGGGGCAAAAATATCATTTTTGTGGAAAAAAATATAATTTTTTTATTTTCACGCCCGGACGTTATAAACTTCTGTGAAGCACTTGGAGGTTCAAAGTGCTCACCACACATCTAGATAAGTTCCGTGGGGGGGTCTAGTTTCCAAAATGGGGTCACTTGTGGGGAGTTTCAACAGTTTAGGCACATCAGAGGCTCTCCAAACGCGACATGACACCCAAAAACCATTCCATCAAAGTCTGCATTACAAAACGTCACTACTTCCCTTCCGAGCCCTGACGTGTGCCCATACAGTAGTTTTCTCCCACATATGGGGTATCCAGTGACGGATTATAATGAGGTCAATCTGGGCGGTAGCCCAGGGCCCAGTGGTGTGGGGGGGCCCAGGAGCCTAGGGAAAATTGCCCCATTATAATCCGCCACCATAGCGCCACGCCCCTCCCCCATGTACTGACCCTTTCCTCCCCCTCTCAGACCCATCAGCCACCGCAGCGCCAGCCCCTCACTGACAAATCCCTGCTCTGTGCGCACAGGACCTGTGATGAGGTCACAGGAGGGGAGGAGTCAGGGGTTACATGATCAGGGGTTTCAGTCGGAGGCCCCTGATCATGTGACCCCTGACTCCTCCCCTCCTGTGACCTCTTCACAGGTCCTGTGCACACAGCCATGAATGTATTGTATGCGGGATTCTGCTGTACTCGTTGCAATGGTGCTGGATGAGGGAAGTATGTGTGGGGTCAGGAGGGGTTTACAGGGTGGATGTAGCTGCGTGTGTGTGCGAGGTGTACGGAGCAGAGCTGCGAATGTGCGAGGTGTATGGAGCGGAGCCGTGTCTGTACGAGGTGTACAGAGTGAGCTGCGAATGTGCGAAGTGTACGGAGCGGAGCCACGAATGTGCGAGGTGTACAGAGCGGAGCTGCGAATGTGCGAGGTGTACGGAGCGGAGCCGTGTGTGTACGAGGTGTGTGGAGCGGAGCCGTGTGTGTACGAGGTGTACGGAGCGGAGCCACGCGCGGTGTATGGAGGGGAGCCGCATATGTACGAGGTGTATGGAACAGAGCCCTGTGTGTACAAAGTGTACAAAACTGAGCCATATGTTTACGGAGCAGAGCCGCGTGTGTACGAGGTGTATGGAGCAAAGCCACATGTGTACAAGGTTTACAGAGCAGAGCCATGTGTGTACAAGGTGTACAGAGCGTGGCCGCGTGTGTATCAGGTGTACGGAGCAGAGCCGCATGTGTACGAGGTTTACGGATTGGAGCCATGTGTGTACTGAGTGGAGCCGTGTGTGTGCAAGGTGTACGGAGTGAAGCCGTGTGTACGAGGCATACAAAGCGGAACAGTGTGTGAATGAGGTGTGCAGAGCCATGCGTGTACAAGGTGCATGATGGAGAGCATTCATACCTCCCAACCGTCCCAGATTTTGTGTCTGCCCCACTGCCCCGACCGGGAGCTTACTTTTCCCGCGGACACAGGAGTATACGGCGGAGCCCCGAGGAGCACTAGAAAACTCGCACGTGACATTCCATCGGAAGTGACGTGCTGGAAGCTGACCAGAGGAGATTGTTATGGAACCATGGAGGCACTTCAGGGAATGCTTCAGATCATCACCATATCCTCCTCCAACAGCGCGGACAGCGGGATCGCCTTAGACTCGGGGATGCTGGCCATGTGAGTGGATCATAATATGTCCTGCACCAGGAGGCTCAGGTGGGCTCTACAATGTGAGCCGGGCTGGTATAGTATCTTTATAGAATTTTTCTTTCCCCTCTTTCCTTGTCTTTCTTTCTTTCTTTCTCTGTTCTTTCTTTCTTTCACTTTCTGTTCTTTCTTTCCCCTCTTTGTTTCTCTCTCCCTCTCTGTTCTTTCATTCCCATTTCTTTCTTTTTTTCTCTCTTTGTTCTTTCTTTCACCTCTTTCTTTCTTTCTCTTTCTTTCTCTCTTTGTTCCTTCTTTCCCCTCTTTCTTTCTCTCTCCCTCGCTGTTCTTTCTTTCTTTCTTTCTTTCTTTCTTTCCCCTTTCTTTCTTTTTCTCTCTCTGTTCTTTCTTTCCCTTTCTTTCTTTCTCTCTCTGCTCTTTCTTTCCCCTCTTTCTTTCTCTCTCCCTCTCTGTTCTTTCTTTCTTCTCTTTCTTTTTTTCTCTCTCTGTTCTTTTTTTCTGTCCCCTCTTTCTTGCTCTCTGTTCTTTTTTCCTTTCTCTCTCTGTTTCTTCTTTCTTTCTCTCTGTTCTTTCTTTCTCTCTCCTTTCTTTCTCTTTTTCTTTTTTCTCTCTCTCTGTTCTTTCTTTCTTTTCCTCAGTACCAGTCAATGTGCCCACAGTACCAGCCACTGTGCCCATAATGCCAGCCACTGTGCCCTCAGTACCAGTCAGTGCGATCAGCAGTGCTAAATGGGTGTGGATGGGGCATGGACATGGGTGTGACTAGTTGTGAAATGGGTGTGGTCGGGCGGCCGGTAACCAATCATCATAGTGGCTGTCATCTGCTTCCAGCAACTTTGTTATATGTGGGCAGTGGGCACCTCTAGTATCGTGGGCATGAGATGGCGGGTCTTGTCGCCTCTGCCTCACACATAAGTTACTATGAGGTGTACTTTATTCCTGCCACATTTCTTTCTTGGCCTACTGAGAGAAATGTTTGACCAGTTGAAAGTTATACAACTTGAGGATTGTGCATGTGTACGCTGCCCGCATGTAGTAATATGTGTCTATAAGTATATATATATATATATATATATATACTTACTCCGATCCCTATATAAACCCTGCCCCTCCGACCGCCATCCACTTTCCCATGCTCCTGTTCCAATCCTGGGGTCTTTTTTGTCCCCCCTTGGTCCCCCACATGCTGAACATCTGGGGCATGACTAACATTGCGCATTGTGCGCTTGTTTGTCGCCAGATGCAGCGTCGTGTCCAGTGTGTGAGGAGACGGCGACTTGCCTGTGGCGTTAACATCTCTGCTGCCATGTTGGGCACAGCCTATGACGAGGAGTGTCTCTTCCTGTGTATTCGGCCACAGGCTGCACATTGGAGGCTGCTTCTTCTATCTGGGGAAGTTCATGAAGCAGAAGCCTCTGTGTGACTCATGTGAAGTAACTTGTCTGACAGGTCATGGGTCCAGGTCAGCAGATGATTGCAGACTATTAGCTGGTTTCGATGTTAGGTAGAGGTTAGTCAGGACTAGATGTTGGGTGGAAGCCTTCCAGTATTTGTAAGGCCTCGTGCACACGCTGAGTATTTGGTGAGTTTTTACCTCAGTATTTATAAGGCCTCGTGCACACGCTGAGTATTTGGTGAGTTTTCACTTCAGTATTTATAAGGCCTTGTGCACATGCTGAGTATTTGGTGAGGTTTTACCTCAGTATTTATAAGGCCTCGTGCACACACTGAGTATTTGGTGAGTTTTTACCTCAGTGTTTATAAGACCTCGTGCACACGCTGAGTATTTGCTGAGTTTTTCACTCAGTATTTGTAAGGCCTCATGGACACACTGAGCATTTGGTGTATTTTACCTCAGTATTTGTGAGGCCTTGTGCACACGTTGCGTATTTGCAGAGTTTTTTTACCTCAGTATTTAACCCCTTCCCGCCCCTTGACGCACCGTATGTGTCATGAAAACTAGTGACTTCCCGACCCCGTCACATGATCGGGGGTCCCACAGAGTCTGAACAACCCGGGGCCCTGACTACCCTTAATCCACCCCTGGGGGTATCAACGTACTCAGGACAAATTGGACAACAATAGTTGGGGTCCAATTTCTCCTGTTACCCTTGGGAAAATAAAAAAATTGGGGACTAAAAGATCATGTTTGTGGAAAAAATATGATTTTTTTATTTTCACGCCCGGGCGTTATAAACTTCTGTGAAGCACTGGGAGGTTCAAAGTGCTCAACACACATCTAGATAAGTTCTGTGGGGGGTCTAGTTTCCAAAATGGGGTCATTTGTGGGGAGTTTCAATAGTTTAGGCACATCAGAGGCTCTCCAAACGCGATATGACACCCGCAAACCATTCCATCAGTCTACATTCCAAAATGTCACTACTTCTCTTCCAAGCCCCGACGTGTGCCAATACAGTAGTTTTCTCCCACATATGGGGTATCAGGGTACTCAGGACAAATTGGACAACAACTTTTGGGGTCCAATTTCTCCTGTTACCCTTGGGAAAATAAAAAAATTGGGGACTAAAAGAACATGTTTGTGGAAAAAATATGATTTTTTTATTTTCATGCCTGGGCGTTATAAGCTTCTATGAAGCACTGGGGGGTTCAAAGTGCTCACCACACATCTAGATAAGTTCTTTAGGGGGTCTAGTTTCCAAAATGGTGTCATTTGTGGGGGATTTCCACTGTTTAGGCACATCAGGGGCTTTCCAAACGCGGCATGGTGTCCAATCCCAATTCCAGCCAAAAAAGTCAAATTGCGCTGCTTCCCTTCCGAGCTCTGCCATGCGCCCAAATAGTAGTTTACCCCCACATAATGGGTATCAGCATACTCAGGACAAATTGCACAATAACTTTTGGGGTCCTGTTACTCTTGGAAAAATAAAAATTGAGGGTGAAAAGATCATTTTTGTGGAAAAAATTTGATTTTTTAATTGTACGGCTGTACGTTATAAACTTCTTTGAAGCCCTTGTGGGTTCAAAGTTCTCACCACACATCTAGATAAGTTCCTTGGGGGGTCTAGTTTCTAAAATGGTGTCATTTTTGAGGGGTTTCCACTGTTTTGGTATATCAGGGGCTTTCCAAACGCGACATGGTGTCCGATCTCAATTCCAGCCAAAAAAGTCAAATGGCGGTGCTTCTCTTCCGAGCTCTGCCATGCGCCCAAATAGTCGTTTACACCCACATATGGGGTATCGGCGTACTCAGGACAAATTGCACAATAACTTTTGGGGTCCTGTTACCTTTGGGAAAATAAAAATTTGGGGTCAAATGATCATTTTTGTGGAAAAATATGATTTTTTAATTGTACGGCTGTACGTTATAAACATCTGTGAAGCCCTTTTGAGTTCAAAGTTCTCACCACATATCTAGATAAGTTCCTTGGGGGGGTCTAGTTTCCAAAATGGGGTCACTTGTGGGGGGTTTCCACTGTTTAGGTACATCAGGGGCTCTCCAAACGTGACATGGCGTCCAATCTGAATTCCAGCCAATTTTGCATTGAAAAAGTCAAACGGCGCTCCTTCCCTTCTTAGCTCTGCCATGCGCCAAAACAGTGGTTCCCCCCCACATATCAGGTATCAGCGTACTCAGGACAAATTGCACAATAACCTTTGCAGTACAAATTCTCCTGTTTCCCTTGGTAAAATAAAAAAAAATAGACCTGAAGTAATTTTTTTGTGAAAAAAATGAAATGTTCATTTTTTTTAAACATTCAAAAAATTCCTGTGAAGCACCTGAAGGGTTAATAAACTTCTTGAATGTGGTTTTGAGCACCTTGAGGGGTGCAATTTTTAGAATGGTGTCACTTTTGGGGATTTTCTATCATATAGACCCCTCAAAGTGACTTCAAATGTGATGTGGTCGGTAAAAATAAAATGGTGTTGCAAAAATGAGAAATCGCTGGTTAAATTTTAACCCTTATAACTTCCTAACAAAAAAAAATTTTGGTTCCAAAATTGTGCTGATGTAAAGTAAACATGTGGGGAATGTTACTTATTAAGTTTTTTGTGTGCTATATCTCTGTGATTTAAGGGCATAAAAATTCAAAGTTGGAAAACTGTGAAATTTTCAAAATTTTCGCAAAATTTCCGTTTTTTCACAAATAAACGCAAGTTATTTGAATTAAATTTTACCACTAGCATGAAGTACAATATGTCACGAGAAAAAATTGTCAGAATCACCGGGATCCATGGAAGCGTTTCAGAGTTATTACCTCATAAAGGGACAGTGGTCAGAATTGTAAAAATTGGCCCGGTCATGAAAGTACAAACCACCCTTGGGGGTAAAGGGGTTAAGTGGGAACTACTCATGAAGGGATTCATATACGCTACACACTGATGTCCTCCTAAATCCCCACATCTTTAGCAATGTAATCATTTTTATTATTACTGCAGATTATGTGTATTCTGAATTATACCTACATGCATTATTTAAAATGTGCATGCATCTGTCAAGAACAGTGAAGGGTTAACAGCCACCTGCTGAATGTTTATTTCCAGAGTCTCCTGTCTAACCAGATAAGAAACACAAGAAACACTTAATAGTAAGTAAATAATCCTGAAGGTATGAACCAACTGAGATTCCGGGACTGGGGGGAGGGATTGTAAACTGTACTGTGTGCAAATGCCAAATATCAGGAGGCACTGATAGTAAATATGCTGCTATATCATGATGCTGAGTATTTGCATACAATCATCATCCAAAGATTCTATTACAGCCATGTCCAAAAATGTTAGCACCCTTGAAATTGTTCTAGAAAATGAAGTATTTCTCCCAGAAAAATATTGCAACTACCATACACATGTTTCGTTATACACATGTTTTTTTTTTCCTTTGTGTGCATTGGACCAACACAAAAAATAGAGAAAAAAAAGCAAATTGGACATAATTTCACACAAAACCCCAAAACTGGCAGGACAAAATTGTTGGCACCCTCAAGTAAATATTTGGCTGTGTAGGGAAGTTGACCTGACGGACGGACTTGTCTGTAGGGAGAAAGGACGGTTGGTGCACTGTAGACGGATGTTTGTAATGACAAAAGGGAAACAGCTGGGGAAAACGGAAAAGAAGTGCAGTACCTAAGTTTGACCACAGGATGGCAGGAGGGAGCGTGAGAACAGGACTTGACAGCAGCTTAAGGCTACGAAAACGCTTAGTCGTGGTGGGCGGGGAGACAGGAACCAAGGAGGGAAATTCCCGAGGAGGGAGATAAATAGGACAGGAGAGGGTTCCAGAGGGTTCCAGTCCCAGGAGGAGCTCAGGAGGAGAAGAATCAGTACGGAGAACTGACAACGGTGGAGAGCTCGACCAGCGGACTGATAGGAGGAGACAGTTAGGGGGGTGGCCCTGACACAAAGAACCGCAGGACAGACGAGGCCCCGGGGTACCGATTGGACAATGACCTCGGACTGGTGAAGCGCTGGCGGTAGATAGGCCAAGGGCAGCCCCAGCGAAAGATCCTCAAGGAACATCACTACGACTGAAGGAAGGTGAAGTTACCCGGGCCTAAATACGGAGAGCTGTAAAGGTGCTGCGGTGTATTGCTACGGTCGTCTGGAGGACAGCCAATAAACTCGGACCTGTTGTACCCGAAAATCTGCCTCGTCTCTGTGTCATCTGCGCGCGGTAAGCAGTGAACCACCCCCCAATATGGGCCATTACTACAGTTGCACACCCGTTGGCATAAATAACTGCAATCAATCTCTCCCTATAACCATGAACAAGCTTCTTACATCTCTCAACTGGAATTTTGGACAACTCTTCTTCTGCAAACTGCTCCAGGTCCCTGATATTTGAAGGCGCCTTCTCCCAACAGCAATTTTAAGATCTCTCCACAGGTGTTCAATGGGATTTAGACCTGGATTCACTGCTGGGCACTTTTGTCCTCTCCAGCGCTTTGTTTCCATCCTTTTCTGGGAGCTTCTTGAAGTATGTTTGGGTCATTCTCCCTCCAGAAGACCTATGACCTAGGACGCAAACCCAGCTTTCTGACACTGGGTACTACATTGCCACCCAAAGTCCTTTGAATAGCTTTAGATTTCATGATGTTTTACACACAGTCATGGTACCCAGTGACAGAGGTAGAAAGATAAGCCCAGAACATCTTTGAACCTCTTCCATATTTGACTGTAGGTACTGTAATATTTTCTTTGTAGGCCTCATTCCATTTTCAATATAGTAGAATGATGTGCTTTACCAAAAATCTCTATCTTGGTCTCATCTATCCACAAGGCACTGAAGGATTTTGGCTTACTCATGTACATTTTGGCAAACTGCTGTCCAGCTTTTCTATATCTCTGTGTCAGCAGTGACGACCTCCTGTGTCTCTTGCCATAGCATTCCATCTAATTGAAACGTTGACAGTTCGCGCTGACACCGATGACCCCTGAACCTGCAGGATAGCTTGAATTTATTTGGAACTTGATTGGACTATCCTATATTGCAACCTTTCGACAATGTTTCTTTGCCATCCACATCCAGGTAGATTATCTGCAGTGCCATGGGTTGTAAACATCTTGATTATGCTGCGCATCATGGACAAAGGAACATTAGGATCACTGGAGATGGACTTGTAACCTTGGGATAGTTGACTTTTTCACTAATTTTGGTTCTCAAGTTCTCAGACTCAATGTAAATATTGAGTCAACTTCTCCCCTTTTTATCTGATTTCAAGTGTGATGTCCATATTGCCCACACCTGTTACTTGCCACAGATGAGTTTGAACAAGCATCACATGCTTGAAACAAACTTGTTTACCACAATTTTGGAAAGGTGGAAACAATTTTTTTCTGGCCCATTTTGTGGGTTTTGTGTGAAATTATGTCCAATTTGGCATTTTTCTCTGTTATTTAAATTGTTCCAATACACAAAAAGCCAAAAACGTGTATAACAAAACATTTATAATTGCAATAATTATCTGGGAGAAATACTTTTTTTCCTGGAAGAATTTCAATGGTGCTAACTCTTTCAGCCATGACTGTATAATCAGTAGTATGTGTTGTGGTGGTTCAACTCACGTGGTGTTATGCGGAGGTAGAAAATAGGAACACTGTCTCTTTAAATCTTTGGTTATTATTGTTATGCACCATAAACCAACAAAAAGGGAAAATAAACACAATAACAAAAAAACACTGCAACACAGTCCATACATATGTGGGTAGCACCTCGCTTTGGAGCAATACAGGTTCAGACTCTCTTCAGGACACAAAACCACTGGAGAACCTTCCTCCAGTCTAGCTGAACCCCGAATGCCTCAATAGCCCAGTGATTTAAGCCTCAGATCATGTGACTCCCCCATTTGACTGAACACATGACTGAACACATGTCTGTGACATCATACAGGTCCTGTTAGCACACAACAGTGCTCGGCTCTGTAGGTGAGGATACGATGGACATTCTCCCACCTGCTCTATGATGTCCACTAAAAACCAGCCCATAATGTAACTTTAATTTTATCCTCCCAACAAGTAGTATGCTGGAGGAAACTACTCTCGTTTCACATCACTGACACCAATATGCGCAGTGACACATATCTCCCCTCCAGCACTACACCAGTGACTTTGTCACATATCCCCCTTTCTCCCCAAAACCAGGGGTTTTGGCACCTTTACTCACTAAGCAGGGGCGTCTGAAGAGGGCTTCTGCATTCCCATGCAACTTCCCTGGCCTATGCTCGACTTGAAAAGTGAAATCTTGGAGACCTAAGAAACACCTAGTTACCCGAGCATTTTAAGGCTCTGTGCACACTGTGCGGATTCTGCTGCGGATCCGCAGCGAATTTGGCCCTGCGGATCCGCAGCAGAACTGCAGGTGATGTACAGTACCATTATTGGCTATGTAAAAAAAAAACGCTGCGCACATGCTGCGGATTTTTCCGCGCGGATTTCGTGCAGAATAAAAAAAGCAGCATGTCACTTCTTTTGTGCGGTTTTGCTGCAGTTTTCCACCTGCTCCATTCTACAAATCCGCAGGTGGAAAACCGCAGTGGAAAACCGCACAAAAACGGCAGTAAACCGCACAAAATATGCACTAAATCAGCAGGAAAAATGCAGGTCATTTGACCTGCTGATTTAGTAAAATCCACGCGGAAAAATCCGGGGGAGGATCCGCACCGTGTGCACATAGCATTACCCTTCTTTTCTCTCAACCACCTCAGAGGAGCATGGTCATACACCAGCTTAGACTTATGGCCTGGCAGGTAATATCTTAGGGTATCTATGGACCATTCTATGAATAAGCACGCCTTCTCGACGATGGCATAGTTTGTTTTCCATGAAGAGAGCTTCTGGCTTAGATACAGGATGGGATGCTCCTCCCCATTCACTTCCTAAGACAGCATGGCTCCCAAGCCGACTTCTGACACATCTGTCTGGACCACAAACTCCTTACTGAAGTCTGGTGCAACTAGAACCAGACGACCACACAGAGCCTGGTTCAGCTCCTGGAAAGCTATCTCAGTCTCAGCAGTCCATTTAATCGTCAGCAATCTTTTGCCGTGAAGGAGGTCTATCAACGGTTTGACAATTATAACGAACCTTGGGATAAACTGCCAGTAGTAACCCACAATTCCAAGAAATGCCCTCACTTGCTTCTTGGAAAGCGGTTGTGGCCATTTCTGGATTGCCTCAATCTTGGTTATCTGGGGCTTGATTTCGCCCCTCCCAATGGCATAGCTTAGGTATTTGGCCTCTTCCTTCCCTACGTCACATTTTTTTGGGTTTATGGTGAACCCCGAATTCCTCAATGTATCCAGGACTGCCTATACCTTAGGTAGATGACTACCTCAGTCAGGGCTGAAGACCACAATGTCATCTAGGTAGGCAGCGGCATACTTCTTCTGCTTATGCGGAGACAGGAACCGATCCATAGCCCTCGTGAAGGTTGCTGGAGCCCCCTGTAGTCCAAAGGGTATTCTGGTGTATTAGAAACACCCATCAGGCATTGAGAAGGCCAACTTCTCCTTAGCAGTCCGGGACATGGGGATCTGCCAGTAGCCCTTCGTCAGGTTGAGGGTTGTAATGTATCTCGCGGTTCCCAGTCTCTCAATGAGTTCATCCACCCTGTGCATAGGATAAGCATCACATTTGAAAACCTCATTTAGCCAGCATTATTCATTACAAATCCACCATTCACTATTGGGCTTCAGCACAAGGACGATGGGACTCGACCATCCACTTTTGAACTCCTCAATCACCCCAAGGTCTAACATCCTCTTCACCTCATTTTCTATTACCTCCCGATGTTCTTTGAGAATTCTATAGGGCCTGAGGTTTACCCTTACATGTGGCTCTGTTAACACGTCATGCTCAACCATTTGCGTGTGCCCTGGCAACTCCGAGAACAGGTCACAGTTGCGCTGCAACAGTTCTCGACACTGTTGTCTCTGGGCCGAGGTTAGAGTCTCTGTAACAGTGACATTGTCCACTGTGGCTTTGGGATTGGTTCCCAGGCAAGGGGTTTCTGCAACTCCCGATCTCACCATGGCTTGAGCAAGTTCACATGGTATATTTGGTGCGGCTTCCTTCGGCCTGGCTGGTGTACCTTATAATTCACCTAGCTCAGTTTTTCCACCAAGTGGAAAGGGCCATTCCACTTAGCTAGGAACTTGCTCTCCATCGTGGTGATAAGCACTAGCACCTGGTCCCCGGGTTGGAACTGCCTCAGCCTCACTGAATGGTTATACACCCTTGCCTGTGCCTCCTATGCCTGGAGAAGATGCTTCTTCACAATGGGCATTACTTTCTCCATCCTCTCCTGTAACTGGGCAACATGGTCTATGACGCTCCGGTGTGGCGTGACCTTGGCTTCCAAGGTTTCCTTGGCGATGTCCAGTAGCCCTCGCAGGTATCGACCATGCAAGGGCTTGAACATCGAGAAGCCAGTAGAGGTTTGTGGAACTTCTCTGACTGAGAAGAGCAGAAATGGAAGCAGATAGTCCAAGTCTCAACCATTTTTCTCAATGACCTTCATGAGCATCGCCTTCAAGGTCTTACTGAAACGCTCTACTAGGCCATCTGACTGCGGAATGTAGACTGAGGTTTGCAGCTGGGCTATCTGAAGGACCTTACACAACTCCCTCATAACCTTGCTCATGAAAGGAGTTCCCTGGTCTGTCAAAATCTCCTTTGGCAGACCCGTCCGTGCAAAAATATGAACAAGTTCCTGGGCGAGATACTCTTGGCCGAAGAGTTTCCTAATGGTACTGCTTCAGAGTACCCGGTCGCATAGTCCATGATCACTACGATGTATTGGTGCCATTGTGCAGATTAAATTAGAAGACCAACTAGATCCATGGCAGTCTTCTCAAATGGGACCTCTATCACACGTAACAGAACTAGGGGACTTCAGAAGTGAGTAGGGAGCGGTTATCTGTCAGGTGGTGCAAGACCTACAATAATTTAGGATCTCCCGGGACACTCCGGCCAATAGGACCTCTACATTATCTTCTGTGTTTTTTTCTATCCCCAGATGTCTCCCCAAAACATGTGAATGGGCTATGTCTAACACTTTCCGCCGATAGGGACCTGGAAACAACAGCTGCTCCACTATCCCCCTCCCCTCAGTGTGGTCACCCGATACAGTAACTCCCCATGAATTGCAACGTGTGGGAACCTGGTGTCAGCCCCCGACTCTTGGGCAACCCCATCTATCACAGACACATTTTGAATGCACCTTTTAGGGTAAGATCCCGCATTTGAGCAGAGCCAAAATTTACCCCAGAAACCCCCATATCAGGAATCTCGGCCTCATTGGCCACCATCTCGTCCTCCACCAGGACACACAAGGGGAACTCCACCCCCTCCAGCTGCGTCGGGGATTTATCAGGGTTGAGTTGGCTTCTGTCTGAGTCACATAGCATCTCTGCCTTCCCCCCCCCCCCCCCCCGAGTCCCAAAACAGGCTGAAGTTCCGCCCGATTATCACGGGGTGTAGTAAGTCTCTCAGAACCTCGACCTCATGGGACTCAGTACCACAGTTTGCTTTTATAGACACTCTGGCAACAGATCAATATCAATAAGGTAGTCCCTGTATTGTTCTTTATAGAAAGGAGCCACTGGACCACACAATTCACTACTTAAAAATACATTATAAAAATATTTATTTTATTAATTTCAACTTATTCAAATTTACAAATTCCAAAAAATTATTTTTGTAAAAACTCACAGATAAACGGTGCCTCATGTGTGAAGGGCCACACAGCAGGTTGGTGGATATTGCCAGATCATAGTTCAATTATATAATTTATACTACAGGTAGTGTGAAAAACCTAATAAGGAATGTATAGGTAACCTATGAAAAGTGCATGTGCATAGAAGCAGATATATAATGCTGAAATGAATGTCAAGTGACTGTGATATATCGTCTTCTTATATACTTAAAAGAGAATATGGATGGGTTTATTTAATTACCTGTGGATATTAAAAGGAATCTGTCATCCCATTTTCGGCTTATATGATGCGGCCACCGCCATCAGGGTAATGCTGTAGATAAGCCCCCGATGTAACCTGAAAGATAAGAAAAACAAATTAGATTATACTCACCGGGGGGCGCGGTCGGGTGCGGTGGGTGTCTTTGTCCAGTCCGGCGCCTCCCATCTTCAAGAGATGACATCCCCCTTCTTACTTCTGCCGCGGCTCCTGCGCAGGCATACTTTCTCTGCCCTGTTGAGGGCAGAGTAAAGTACTGCAGTGCGCAGGCGCCGGACCTCTCTGACTTTTCCCGGTGCCTGAGCACTGCAGTACTTTACTCTGCCCTCAACAGGGCAGAGAAAGTACGCCTGCGCAGGAGCCGCTGCAGAAGTAAGAAGGGGGACGTCATCTCTAGAAGATGCGCCGGGAAAGGTCAGAGAGGTCCAGCGCCCTGCATTTCTTTACTCTGCCCTCAACAGGGAAGAGCAGTGCGCCTGCGCAGGAGCTGCCACAGAAGTAACAAGGAGGACGACATCTCTAGAAGATGGGAGGCGCCGGACCGGACCGCAACACCCATCGGACTGGACCGGATACCCGGGTGAGTATAATCTAACTCATTTTTCTTATCTTTCAGGTTACATCAGGGGCTTATCTACAGCATTACAGAATGCTGTAGATAAGACCCTGATGGCGGTGGCTGCAGCTTATACGCCAAAAATGGGGTGACAGATTCCCTTTAAGGGTGTTATGTCCAGAGCAGTGTCCAGGAGTCCAGTGTCCCGCTATGTTCCCCTCAGCCCCAACACACGTTTCGTAATGTACTTCCTCAGGGGAGCCATCCATATTCTTTTTTATGCATATAAGAAGACGATATATCAGAACGATGTGGGGCTCGAGTGAAAACCAACTAAAACTTGACTGTGGTCTCCTGTTCAAGTTACACCATGTCTGTGTTTTGCAAAGCTAGAGGAGCTTTGGGTCAGTCTGTATTCTCACTCAGGGCTGAGAGTCAGAAACTGCAAAGATCAGAAATTGTGGGAGCGAAAATGACTACTTGATTAGGACATAAGAAGAAAAGCAGAATAGAGCAAAGATGTCACCTGACGATCCAACTCCATTTCAGAGTACATTTATGACTGCGAGTGTGAGTAAATTCAGAGTAATTCCAAATCAGGTAAGCTACAGAAGTGGTCCAGTGGATGAGCCAAGTATTGTTGGAAGCTATTCGAGTTATCACCAAATCACCATGGAGGGCGATATACAGTTCAAACGGTCATTATCTAAACTAACGTAGGGCTGATTCTATGATCATGTCATAGCAGCTAGCCACCAAGAGAACCTAGTTCTCAAGCTCCCAACATGGTTAGAGTCCTGATACACAGCAGTGACTGTGGAGATTCTGAGCTATTACAGTGTTTCCCGTCTGTGGTCCGCAAAGACTCTTGGGTGGCAATAGATACATGATCCTCCTGTGGGAAGCACAATCCCAAAGCCTTAGCCGAGCTACATTGTGCTATAAATCTTAAAACCGCATTGAGATGTTCAGTCTAATAAAAGTTCTTCAATGCAAAAACATTGTGTACTGAGACCCAGCCAGGTTATCAGACATTACATCTTGGTGCTGTGAACAGGATAGGATACCAGCATGACAACTGAAGGAATATTACCTTCTTGAGTGTTTTCCTATTCTATAATACTTATGAAAGCCATCTTTATGGAACTAACTTTTTGCTAGAGGACTAGCAGGAGAGACTCAAAGGGGATGTCAAACTCCATGATGTAACTCAGCATCCAAAAACACACCTGACTCTTGTTGCAGTAGAACAGGGGTGGGGAACCTCGGGCCCGAGGGCCAATTACGACCTACAATGACCTTTGCTCTGGCCCCGGGCAGATTATAATTAATTCTTGCTCTATGAGTGGACGCACACGGCGTTCATTACTGAACGCTGCAGTGCGTGTACTGAATGTGTGTGGCAGCGTCAGGAAGTACTTTATATGCTAAGTTAGTGCACAAAGAGCTACTGACCCACAAAAGACAGGAGCAGCATTGCCAGATTCACCTGTGATGACTATACCACAGCCTTATATCTCCTGTAATGACTATACCGCAGCCCCATGTCTCCTGTGATGTCCATACCTCAGCCCCATGTTTCCTCCCGTGATGTCTATATTGCAGCTCCATGTCCCTTCCTATGATGTCTATATCGCAGCTCTATGTCTCCTCACGTGATGTCTATATCGCAGCTCCATGTCACCTCCTGTGATGTCTATATCGCAGCTCCATGTCCCCTCCTGTGATGTCTATACCGCAGCTCTATGTCTCCTACTGTGATGTCTATACCGCAGCTCTATGTCTCCTTCTGTGATGTCTATACCA